>NC_135438.1:28217025-28868902 GCF_051991255.1 Vanacampus margaritifer | reverse complement strand
GACTCAAAATTTTTGCTGTATATAGTGTATTCTAGCATCCTGAAGATGATTCCAGCATTAATTTCATTGTGCTTATGCTCATTTTGAAGATTTTGACATTTTCACCTAAAGAACACAATCAGGCTGAAAACGCATTTAAAGCCATAAAAAGTTCATTTTGGCTCTCACACCTAAACAAAACGTTGTAGACTCAACATTTTTGCTGTATTTAGTGTATTCTAGCATCCTGAAGATGATTCCAGCATTAATTTCATTGTGCTTATGCTCATTTTTAAGATTTTGACATTTTCACCTAAAGTGCACAATCAGGCTGAAAACGCATTTAAAGCCATAAAAAGTTCATTTTGGCTCTCACACCTAAACAAAACGTTGTAGACTCAACATTTTTGCTGTATTTAGTGTATTCTAGCATCCTGAAGATGATTCCAGCATTAATTTCATTGTGCTTATGCTCATTTTGAAGATTTTGACATTTTCACCTTAAGTGTACAATCAGGGGCTGAAAACGCGTTTAAAGCAATAAAAAGTTCATTTTGGCTCTCACACCTAAACTAAACGTTGTAGACTCAAAATTTTTGCTGTATTTAGTGTATTCTAGCATCCTGGAGATGATTCCAGCATTAATTTCATTGTGCTTATGCTCATTTTTAAGATTTTGACATTTTCACCTAAAGTGCACAATCAGGCTGAAAACGCGTTTAAAGCAATAAAAAGATCATTTTGGCTCTCACACCTAAACTAAACGTTGTCGACTCAAAATTTTTGCTGTATTTAGTGTATTCTAGCATCCTGAAGATGATTCCAGCATTAATTTCATTGTGCTTATGCTCATTTTTAAGATTTTGACATTTTCACCTAAAGTGCACAATCAGGCTGAAAACGCGTTTAAAGCAATAAAAAGTTCATTTTGGCTCTCACACCTAAACTAAACGTTGTAGACTCAAAATTTTTGCTGTATTTAGTGTATTCTAGCATCCTGAAGATGATTCCAGCATTAATTTCATTGTGCTTATGCTCATTTTTAAGATTTTGACATTTTCACCTAAAGTGCACAATCAGGCTGAAAACGCATTTAAAGCCATAAAAAGTTCATTTTGGCTCTCACACCTAAACAAAACGTTGTAGACTCAACATTTTTGCTGTATTTAGTGTATTCTAGCATCCTGAAGATGATTCCAGCATTAATTTCATTGTGCTTATGCTCATTTTTAAGATTTTGACATTTTCACCTTAAGTGTACAATCAGGGGCTGAAAACGCGTTTAAAGCAATAAAAAGTTCATTTTGGCTCTCACACCTAAACTAAACGTTGTAGACTCAAAATTTTTGCTGTATTTAGTGTATTCTAGCATCCTGAAGATGATTCCAGCATTAATTTCATTGTGCTTATGCTCATTTTTAAGATTTTGACATTTTCACCTAAAGTGCACAATCAGGCTGAAAACGCATTTAAAGCCAAAAAGTTCATTTTGGCTCTCACACCTAAACAAAACGTTGTAGACTCAACATTTTTGCTGTATTTAGTGTATTCTAGCATCCTGAAGATGATTCCAGTATTAATTTCATTGTGCTTATGCTCATTTTTAAGATTTTGACATTTTCACCTTAAGTGTACAATCAGGGGCTGAAAACGCGTTTAAAGCAATAAAAAGTTCATTTTGGCTCTCACACCTAAACTAAACGTTGTAGACTCAAAATTTTTGCTGTATTTAGTGTATTCTAGCATCCTGAAGATGATTCCAGCATTAATTTCATTGTGCTTATGCTCATTTTTAAGATTTTGACATTTTCACCTAAAGTGCACAATCAGGCTGAAAACGCATTTAAAGCCATAAAAAGTTCATTTTGGCTCTCACACCTAAACAAAACGTTGTAGACTCAACATTTTTGCTGTATTTAGTGTATTCTAGCATCCTGAAGATGATTCCAGTATTAATTTCATTGTGCTTATGCTCATTTTTAAGATTTTGACATTTTCACCTTAAGTGTACAATCAGGGGCTGAAAACGCGTTTAAAGCAATAAAAAGTTCATTTAGGCTCTCACACCTAAACTAAACGTTGTAGACTCAAAATTTTTGCTGTATTTAGTGTATTCTAGCATCCTGAAGATGATTCCAGCATTAATTTCATTGTGCTTATGCTCATTTTTAAGATTTTGACATTTTCACCTAAAGTGCACAATCAGGCTGAAAACGCGTTTAAAGCAATAAAAAGTTCATTTTGGCTCTCACACCTAAACTAAACGTTGTAGACTCAAAATTTTTGCTGTATTTAGTGTATTCTAGCATCCTGAAGATGATTCCAGCATTAATTTCATTGTGCTTATGCTCATTTTGAAGATTTTGACATTTTCACCTAAAGTGCACAATCAGGCTGAAAACGCATTTAAAGCCATAAAAAGTTCATTTTGGCTCTCACACCTAAACTAAACGTTGTAGACTCAAAATTTTTGCTGTATTTAGTGTATTCTAGCATCCTGAAGATGATTCCAGCATTAATTTCATTGTGCTTATGCTCATTTTGAAGATTTTGACATTTTCACCTTAAGTGTACAATTAGGGGCTGAAAACGCGTTTAAAGCAATAAAAAGTTCATTTTGGCTCTCACACCTAAACTAAACGTTGTAGACTCAAAATTTTTGCTGTATTTAGTGTATTCTAGCATCCTGAATATGATTCCAGCATTAATTTCATTGTGCTTATGCTCATTTTTAAGATTTTGACATTTTCACCTAAAGTGCACAATCAGGCTGAAAACGCGTTTAAAGCAATAAAAAGTTCATTTTGGCTCTCACACCTAAACTAAACGTTGTAGACTCAAAATTTTTGCTGTATTTAGTGTATTCTAGCATCCTGAAGATGATTCCAGCATTAATTTCATTGTGCTTATGCTCATTTTGAAGATTTTGACATTTTCACCTAAAGTGCACAATCAGGCTGAAAACGCATTTAAAGCCATAAAAAGTTCATTTTGGCTCTCACACCTAAACAAAACGTTGTAGACTCAACATTTTTGCTGTATTTAGTGTATTCTAGCATCCTGAAGATGATTCCAGCATTAATTTCATTGTGCTTATGCTCATTTTTAAGATTTTGACATTTTCACCTTAAGTGTACAATCAGGGGCTGAAAACGCGTTTAAAGCAATAAAAAGTTCATTTTGGCTCTCACGCCTAAACTAAACGTTGTAGACTCAAAATTTTTGCTGTATTTAGTGTATTCTAGCATCCTGAAGATGATTCAAGCATTAATTTCATTGTGATTATGCTCATTTTTAAGATTTTGACATTTTCACCTTAAGTGCACAATCAGGCTGAAAACGCATTTAAAGCAATAAAAAGTTCATTTTGGCTATCACACCTAAACAAAACGTTGTAGACTCAAAATTTTTGCTGTATTTAGTGTATTCTAGCATCCTGAATATGATTCCAGCATTAATTTCATTGTGCTTATGCTCATTTTTAAGATTTTGACATTTTCACCTAAAGTGCACAATCAGGCTGAAAACGCGTTTAAAGCAATAAAAAGTTCATTTTGGCTCTCACACCTAAACTAAACGATGTAGACTCAAAATTTTTGCTGTATTTAGTGTATTCTAGCATCCTGAAGATGATTCCAGCATTAATTTCATCGTGCTTATGCTCATTTTGAAGATTTTGACATTTTCACCTTAAGTGTACAATCAGGGGCTGAAAACGCGTTTAAAGCAATAAAAAGTTCATTTTGGCTCTCACACCTAAACTAAACGTTGTAGACTCAAAATTTTTGCTGTATATAGTGTATTCTAGCATCCTGAAGATGATTCCAGCATTAATTTCATTGTGCTTATGCTCATTTTGAAGATTTTGACATTTTCACCTAAAGAACACAATCAGGCTGAAAACGCATTTAAAGCCATAAAAAGTTCATTTTGGCTCTCACACCTAAACAAAACGTTGTAGACTCAACATTTTTGCTGTATTTAGTGTATTCTAGCATCCTGAAGATGATTCCAGCATTAATTTCATTGTGCTTATGCTCATTTTTAAGATTTTGACATTTTCACCTAAAGTGCACAATCAGGCTGAAAACGCATTTAAAGCCATAAAAAGTTCATTTTGGCTCTCACACCTAAACAAAACGTTGTAGACTCAACATTTTTGCTGTATTTAGTGTATTCTAGCATCCTGAAGATGATTCCAGCATTAATTTCATTGTGCTTATGCTCATTTTGAAGATTTTGACATTTTCACCTTAAGTGTACAATCAGGGGCTGAAAACGCGTTTAAAGCAATAAAAAGTTCATTTTGGCTCTCACACCTAAACTAAACGTTGTAGACTCAAAATTTTTGCTGTATTTAGTGTATTCTAGCATCCTGGAGATGATTCCAGCATTAATTTCATTGTGCTTATGCTCATTTTTAAGATTTTGACATTTTCACCTAAAGTGCACAATCAGGCTGAAAACGCGTTTAAAGCAATAAAAAGATCATTTTGGCTCTCACACCTAAACTAAACGTTGTAGACTCAAAATTTTTTCTGTATTTAGTGTATTCTAGCATCCTGAAGATGATTCCAGCATTAATTTCATTGTGCTTATGCTCATTTTTAAGATTTTGACATTTTCACCTAAAGTGCACAATCAGGCTGAAAACGCGTTTAAAGCAATAAAAAGTTCATTTTGGCTCTCACACCTAAACTAAACGTTGTAGACTCAAAATTTTTGCTGTATTTAGTGTATTCTAGCATCCTGAAGATGATTCCAGCATTAATTTCATTGTGCTTATGCTCATTTTTAAGATTTTGACATTTTCACCTAAAGTGCACAATCAGGCTGAAAACGCATTTAAAGCCATAAAAAGTTCATTTTGGCTCTCACACCTAAACAAAACGTTGTAGACTCAACATTTTTGCTGTATTTAGTGTATTCTAGCATCCTGAAGATGATTCCAGCATTAATTTCATTGTGCTTATGCTCATTTTTAAGATTTTGACATTTTCACCTTAAGTGTACAATCAGGGGCTGAAAACGCGTTTAAAGCAATAAAAAGTTCATTTTGGCTCTCACACCTAAACTAAACGTTGTAGACTCAAAATTTTTGCTGTATTTAGTGTATTCTAGCATCCTGAAGATGATTCCAGCATTAATTTCATTGTGCTTATGCTCATTTTTAAGATTTTGACATTTTCACCTAAAGTGCACAATCAGGCTGAAAACGCATTTAAAGCCATAAAAAGTTCATTTTGGCTCTCACACCTAAACAAAACGTTGTAGACTCAACATTTTTGCTGTATTTAGTGTATTCTAGCATCCTGAAGATGATTCCAGTATTAATTTCATTGTGCTTATGCTCATTTTTAAGATTTTGACATTTTCACCTTAAGTGTACAATCAGGGGCTGAAAACGCGTTTAAAGCAATAAAAAGTTCATTTTGGCTCTCACACCTAAACTAAACGTTGTAGACTCAAAATTTTTGCTGTATTTAGTGTATTCTAGCATCCTGAAGATGATTCCAGCATTAATTTCATTGTGCTTATGCTCATTTTTAAGATTTTGACATTTTCACCTAAAGTGCACAATCAGGCTGAAAACGCGTTTAAAGCAATAAAAAGTTCATTTTGGCTCTCACACCTAAACTAAACGTTGTAGACTCAAAATTTTTGCTGTATTTAGTGTATTCTAGCATCCTGAAGATGATTCCAGCATTAATTTCATTGTGCTTATGCTCATTTTTAAGATTTTGACATTTTCACCTAAAGTGCACAATCAGGCTGAAAACGCATTTAAAGCCATAAAAAGTTCATTTTGGCTCTCACACCTAAACTAAACGTTGTAGACTCAAAATTTTTGCTGTATTTAGTGTATTCTAGCATCCTGAAGATGATTCCAGCATTAATTTCATTGTGCTTATGCTCATTTTTAAGATTTTGACATTTTCACCTAAAGTGCACAATCAGGCTGAAAACGCGTTTAAAGCAATAAAAAGTTCATTTTGGCTCTCACACCTAAACTAAACGTTGTAGACTCAAAATTTTTGCTGTATTTAGTGTATTCTAGCATCCTGAAGATGATTCCAGCATTAATTTCATTGTGCTTATGCTCATTTTTAAGATTTTGACATTTTCACCTAAAGTGCACAATCAGGCTGAAAACGCATTTAAAGCCATAAAAAGTTCATTTTGGCTCTCACACCTAAACAAAACGTTGTAGACTCAACATTTTTGCTGTATTTAGTGTATTCTAGCATCCTGAAGATGATTCCAGCATTAATTTCATTGTGCTTATGCTCATTTTTAAGATTTTGACATTTTCACCTTAAGTGTACAATCAGGGGCTGAAAACGCGTTTAAAGCAATAAAAAGTTCATTTTGGCTCTCACACCTAAACTAAACGTTGTAGACTCAAAATTTTTGCTGTATTTAGTGTATTCTAGCATCCTGAAGATGATTCCAGCATTAATTTCATTGTGCTTATGCTCATTTTTAAGATTTTGACATTTTCACCTAAAGTGCACAATCAGGCTGAAAACGCATTTAAAGCCATAAAAAGTTCATTTTGGCTCTCACACCTAAACAAAACATTGTAGACTCAACATTTTTGCTGTATTTAGTGTATTCTAGCATCCTGAAGATGATTCCAGCATTAATTTCATTGTGCTTATGCTCATTTTTAAGATTTTGACATTTTCACCTTAAGTGTACAATCAGGGGCTGAAAACGCGTTTAAAGCAATAAAAAGTTCATTTTGGCTCTCACACCTAAACTAAACGTTGTAGACTCAAAATGTTTGCTGTATTTAGTGTATTCTAGCATCCTGAAGATGATTCCAGCATTAATTTCATTGTGCTTATGCTCATTTTTAAGATTTTGACATTTTCACCTAAAGTGCACAATCAGGCTGAAAACGCATTTAAAGCCATAAAAAGTTCATTTTGGCTCTCACACCTAAACAAAACGTTGTAGACTCAACATTTTTGCTGTATTTAGTGTATTCTAGCATCCTGAAGATGATTCCAGTATTAATTTCATTGTGCTTATGCTCATTTTTAAGATTTTGACATTTTCACCTTAAGTGTACAATCAGGGGCTGAAAACGCGTTTAAAGCAATAAAAAGTTCATTTTGGCTCTCACACCTAAACTAAACGTTGTAGACTCAAAATTTTTGCTGTATTTAGTGTATTCTAGCATCCTGAAGATGATTCCAGCATTAATTTCATTGTGCTTATGCTCATTTTTAAGATTTTGACATTTTCACCTAAAGTGCACAATCAGGCTGAAAACGCGTTTAAAGCAATAAAAAGTTCATTTTGGCTCTCACACCTAAACTAAACGTTGTAGACTCAAAATTTTTGCTGTATTTAGTGTATTCTAGCATCCTGAAGATGATTCCAGCATTAATTTCATTGTGCTTATGCTCATTTTGAAGATTTTGACATTTTCACCTAAAGTGCACAATCAGGCTGAAAACGCATTTAAAGCCATAAAAAGTTCATTTTGGCTCTCACACCTAAACTAAACGTTGTAGACTCAAAATTTTTGCTGTATTTAGTGTATTCTAGCATCCTGAAGATGATTCCAGCATTAATTTCATTGTGCTTATGCTCATTTTGAAGATTTTGACATTTTCACCTTAAGTGTACAATTAGGGGCTGAAAACGCGTTTAAAGCAATAAAAAGTTCATTTTGGCTCTCACACCTAAACTAAACGTTGTAGACTCAAAATTTTTGCTGTATTTAGTGTATTCTAGCATCCTGAATATGATTCCAGCATTAATTTCATTGTGCTTATGCTCATTTTTAAGATTTTGACATTTTCACCTAAAGTGCACAATCAGGCTGAAAACGCGTTTAAAGCAATAAAAAGTTCATTTTGGCTCTCACACCTAAACTAAACGTTGTAGACTCAAAATTTTTGCTGTATTTAGTGTATTCTAGCATCCTGAAGATGATTCCAGCATTAATTTCATTGTGCTTATGCTCATTTTGAAGATTTTGACATTTTCACCTAAAGTGCACAATCAGGCTGAAAACGCATTTAAAGCCATAAAAAGTTCATTTTGGCTCTCACACCTAAACAAAACGTTGTAGACTCAACATTTTTGCTGTATTTAGTGTATTCTAGCATCCTGAAGATGATTCCAGCATTAATTTCATTGTGCTTATGCTCATTTTTAAGATTTTGACATTTTCACCTTAAGTGTACAATCAGGGGCTGAAAACGCGTTTAAAGCAATAAAAAGTTCATTTTGGCTCTCACGCCTAAACTAAACGTTGTAGACTCAAAATTTTTGCTGTATTTAGTGTATTCTAGCATCCTGAAGATGATTCAAGCATTAATTTCATTGTGATTATGCTCATTTTTAAGATTTTGACATTTTCACCTTAAGTGCACAATCAGGCTGAAAACGCATTTAAAGCAATAAAAAGTTAATTTTGGCTATCACACCTAAACAAAACGTTGTAGACTCAAAATTTTTGCTGTATTTAGTGTATTCTAGCATCCTGAATATGATTCCAGCATTAATTTCATTGTGCTTATGCTCATTTTTAAGATTTTGACATTTTCACCTAAAGTGCACAATCAGGCTGAAAACGCGTTTAAAGCAATAAAAAGTTCATTTTGGCTCTCACACCTAAACTAAACGATGTAGACTCAAAATTTTTGCTGTATTTAGTGTATTCTAGCATCCTGAAGATGATTCCAGCATTAATTTCATCGTGCTTATGCTCATTTTGAAGATTTTGACATTTTCACCTTAAGTGTACAATCAGGGGCTGAAAACGCGTTTAAAGCAATAAAAAGTTCATTTTGGCTCTCACACCTAAACTAAACGTTGTAGACTCAAAATTTTTGCTGTATATAGTGTATTCTAGCATCCTGAAGATGATTCCAGCATTAATTTCATTGTGCTTATGCTCATTTTGAAGATTTTGACATTTTCACCTAAAGAACACAATCAGGCTGAAAACGCATTTAAAGCCATAAAAAGTTCATTTTGGCTCTCACACCTAAACAAAACGTTGTAGACTCAACATTTTTGCTGTATTTAGTGTATTCTAGCATCCTGAAGATGATTCCAGCATTAATTTCATTGTGCTTATGCTCATTTTTAAGATTTTGACATTTTCACCTAAAGTGCACAATCAGGCTGAAAACGCATTTAAAGCCATAAAAAGTTCATTTTGGCTCTCACACCTAAACAAAACGTTGTAGACTCAACATTTTTGCTGTATTTAGTGTATTCTAGCATCCTGAAGATGATTCCAGCATTAATTTCATTGTGCTTATGCTCATTTTGAAGATTTTGACATTTTCACCTTAAGTGTACAATCAGGGGCTGAAAACGCGTTTAAAGCAATAAAAAGTTCATTTTGGCTCTCACACCTAAACTAAACGTTGTAGACTCAAAATTTTTGCTGTATTTAGTGTATTCTAGCATCCTGGAGATGATTCCAGCATTAATTTCATTGTGCTTATGCTCATTTTTAAGATTTTGACATTTTCACCTAAAGTGCACAATCAGGCTGAAAACGCGTTTAAAGCAATAAAAAGATCATTTTGGCTCTCACACCTAAACTAAACGTTGTAGACTCAAAATTTTTGCTGTATTTAGTGTATTCTAGCATCCTGAAGATGATTCCAGCATTAATTTCATTGTGCTTATGCTCATTTTTAAGATTTTGACATTTTCACCTAAAGTGCACAATCAGGCTGAAAACGCGTTTAAAGCAATAAAAAGTTCATTTTGGCTCTCACACCTAAACTAAACGTTGTAGACTCAAAATTTTTGCTGTATTTAGTGTATTCTAGCATCCTGAAGATGATTCCAGCATTAATTTCATTGTGCTTATGCTCATTTTTAAGATTTTGACATTTTCACCTAAAGTGCACAATCAGGCTGAAAACGCATTTAAAGCCATAAAAAGTTCATTTTGGCTCTCACACCTAAACAAAACGTTGTAGACTCAACATTTTTGCTGTATTTAGTGTATTCTAGCATCCTGAAGATGATTCCAGCATTAATTTCATTGTGCTTATGCTCATTTTTAAGATTTTGACATTTTCACCTTAAGTGTACAATCAGGGGCTGAAAACGCGTTTAAAGCAATAAAAAGTTCATTTTGGCTCTCACACCTAAACTAAACGTTGTAGACTCAAAATTTTTGCTGTATTTAGTGTATTCTAGCATCCTGAAGATGATTCCAGCATTAATTTCATTGTGCTTATGCTCATTTTTAAGATTTTGACATTTTCACCTAAAGTGCACAATCAGGCTGAAAACGCATTTAAAGCCATAAAAAGTTCATTTTGGCTCTCACACCTAAACAAAACGTTGTAGACTCAACATTTTTGCTGTATTTAGTGTATTCTAGCATCCTGAAGATGATTCCAGTATTAATTTCATTGTGCTTATGCTCATTTTTAAGATTTTGACATTTTCACCTTAAGTGTACAATCAGGGGCTGAAAACGCGTTTAAAGCAATAAAAAGTTCATTTTGGCTCTCACACCTAAACTAAACGTTGTAGACTCAAAATTTTTGCTGTATTTAGTGTATTCTAGCATCCTGAAGATGATTCCAGCATTAATTTCATTGTGCTTATGCTCATTTTTAAGATTTTGACATTTTCACCTTAAGTGTACAATCAGGGGCTGAAAACGCGTTTAAAGCAATAAAAAGTTCATTTTGGCTCTCACGCCTAAACTAAACGTTGTAGACTCAAAATTTTTGCTGTATTTAGTGTATTCTAGCATCCTGAAGATGATTCAAGCATTAATTTCATTGTGATTATGCTCATTTTTAAGATTTTGACATTTTCACCTTAAGTGCACAATCAGGCTGAAAACGCATTTAAAGCAATAAAAAGTTCATTTTGGCTATCACACCTAAACAAAACGTTGTAGACTCAAAATTTTTGCTGTATTTAGTGTATTCTAGCATCCTGAATATGATTCCAGCATTAATTTCATTGTGCTTATGCTCATTTTTAAGATTTTGACATTTTCACCTAAAGTGCACAATCAGGCTGAAAACGCGTTTAAAGCAATAAAAAGTTCATTTTGGCTCTCACACCTAAACTAAACGATGTAGACTCAAAATTTTTGCTGTATTTAGTGTATTCTAGCATCCTGAAGATGATTCCAGCATTAATTTCATCGTGCTTATGCTCATTTTGAAGATTTTGACATTTTCACCTTAAGTGTACAATCAGGGGCTGAAAACGCGTTTAAAGCAATAAAAAGTTCATTTTGGCTCTCACACCTAAACTAAACGTTGTAGACTCAAAATTTTTGCTGTATATAGTGTATTCTAGCATCCTGAAGATGATTCCAGCATTAAT
This sequence comes from Vanacampus margaritifer, assembly GCF_051991255.1. Lineage (NCBI taxonomy): Eukaryota > Metazoa > Chordata > Actinopteri > Syngnathiformes > Syngnathidae > Vanacampus > Vanacampus margaritifer. Next base: position 28,857,580 of record NC_135438.1, on the reverse strand, counting down.
TTCATTGTGCTTATGCTCATTTTGAAGATTTTGACATTTTCACCTAAAGAACACAATCAGGCTGAAAACGCATTTAAAGCCATAAAAAGTTCATTTTGGCTCTCACACCTAAACAAAACGTTGTAGACTCAACATTTTTGCTGTATTTAGTGTATTCTAGCATCCTGAAGATGATTCCAGCATTAATTTCATTGTGCTTATGCTCATTTTTAAGATTTTGACATTTTCACCTAAAGTGCACAATCAGGCTGAAAACGCATTTAAAGCCATAAAAAGTTCATTTTGGCTCTCACACCTAAACAAAACGTTGTAGACTCAACATTTTTGCTGTATTTAGTGTATTCTAGCATCCTGAAGATGATTCCAGCATTAATTTCATTGTGCTTATGCTCATTTTGAAGATTTTGACATTTTCACCTTAAGTGTACAATCAGGGGCTGAAAACGCGTTTAAAGCAATAAAAAGTTCATTTTGGCTCTCACACCTAAACTAAACGTTGTAGACTCAAAATTTTTGCTGTATTTAGTGTATTCTAGCATCCTGGAGATGATTCCAGCATTAATTTCATTGTGCTTATGCTCATTTTTAAGATTTTGACATTTTCACCTAAAGTGCACAATCAGGCTGAAAACGCGTTTAAAGCAATAAAAAGATCATTTTGGCTCTCACACCTAAACTAAACGTTGTCGACTCAAAATTTTTGCTGTATTTAGTGTATTCTAGCATCCTGAAGATGATTCCAGCATTAATTTCATTGTGCTTATGCTCATTTTTAAGATTTTGACATTTTCACCTAAAGTGCACAATCAGGCTGAAAACGCGTTTAAAGCAATAAAAAGTTCATTTTGGCTCTCACACCTAAACTAAACGTTGTAGACTCAAAATTTTTGCTGTATTTAGTGTATTCTAGCATCCTGAAGATGATTCCAGCATTAATTTCATTGTGCTTATGCTCATTTTTAAGATTTTGACATTTTCACCTAAAGTGCACAATCAGGCTGAAAACGCATTTAAAGCCATAAAAAGTTCATTTTGGCTCTCACACCTAAACAAAACGTTGTAGACTCAACATTTTTGCTGTATTTAGTGTATTCTAGCATCCTGAAGATGATTCCAGCATTAATTTCATTGTGCTTATGCTCATTTTTAAGATTTTGACATTTTCACCTTAAGTGTACAATCAGGGGCTGAAAACGCGTTTAAAGCAATAAAAAGTTCATTTTGGCTCTCACACCTAAACTAAACGTTGTAGACTCAAAATTTTTGCTGTATTTAGTGTATTCTAGCATCCTGAAGATGATTCCAGCATTAATTTCATTGTGCTTATGCTCATTTTTAAGATTTTGACATTTTCACCTAAAGTGCACAATCAGGCTGAAAACGCATTTAAAGCCAAAAAGTTCATTTTGGCTCTCACACCTAAACAAAACGTTGTAGACTCAACATTTTTGCTGTATTTAGTGTATTCTAGCATCCTGAAGATGATTCCAGTATTAATTTCATTGTGCTTATGCTCATTTTTAAGATTTTGACATTTTCACCTTAAGTGTACAATCAGGGGCTGAAAACGCGTTTAAAGCAATAAAAAGTTCATTTTGGCTCTCACACCTAAACTAAACGTTGTAGACTCAAAATTTTTGCTGTATTTAGTGTATTCTAGCATCCTGAAGATGATTCCAGCATTAATTTCATTGTGCTTATGCTCATTTTTAAGATTTTGACATTTTCACCTAAAGTGCACAATCAGGCTGAAAACGCATTTAAAGCCATAAAAAGTTCATTTTGGCTCTCACACCTAAACAAAACGTTGTAGACTCAACATTTTTGCTGTATTTAGTGTATTCTAGCATCCTGAAGATGATTCCAGTATTAATTTCATTGTGCTTATGCTCATTTTTAAGATTTTGACATTTTCACCTTAAGTGTACAATCAGGGGCTGAAAACGCGTTTAAAGCAATAAAAAGTTCATTTTGGCTCTCACACCTAAACTAAACGTTGTAGACTCAAAATTTTTGCTGTATTTAGTGTATTCTAGCATCCTGAAGATGATTCCAGCATTAATTTCATTGTGCTTATGCTCATTTTTAAGATTTTGACATTTTCACCTAAAGTGCACAATCAGGCTGAAAACGCGTTTAAAGCAATAAAAAGTTCATTTTGGCTCTCACACCTAAACTAAACGTTGTAGACTCAAAATTTTTGCTGTATTTAGTGTATTCTAGCATCCTGAAGATGATTCCAGCATTAATTTCATTGTGCTTATGCTCATTTTGAAGATTTTGACATTTTCACCTAAAGTGCACAATCAGGCTGAAAACGCATTTAAAGCCATAAAAAGTTCATTTTGGCTCTCACACCTAAACTAAACGTTGTAGACTCAAAATTTTTGCTGTATTTAGTGTATTCTAGCATCCTGAAGATGATTCCAGCATTAATTTCATTGTGCTTATGCTCATTTTGAAGATTTTGACATTTTCACCTTAAGTGTACAATTAGGGGCTGAAAACGCGTTTAAAGCAATAAAAAGTTCATTTTGGCTCTCACACCTAAACTAAACGTTGTAGACTCAAAATTTTTGCTGTATTTAGTGTATTCTAGCATCCTGAATATGATTCCAGCATTAATTTCATTGTGCTTATGCTCATTTTTAAGATTTTGACATTTTCACCTAAAGTGCACAATCAGGCTGAAAACGCGTTTAAAGCAATAAAAAGTTCATTTTGGCTCTCACACCTAAACTAAACGTTGTAGACTCAAAATTTTTGCTGTATTTAGTGTATTCTAGCATCCTGAAGATGATTCCAGCATTAATTTCATTGTGCTTATGCTCATTTTGAAGATTTTGACATTTTCACCTAAAGTGCACAATCAGGCTGAAAACGCATTTAAAGCCATAAAAAGTTCATTTTGGCTCTCACACCTAAACAAAACGTTGTAGACTCAACATTTTTGCTGTATTTAGTGTATTCTAGCATCCTGAAGATGATTCCAGCATTAATTTCATTGTGCTTATGCTCATTTTTAAGATTTTGACATTTTCACCTTAAGTGTACAATCAGGGGCTGAAAACGCGTTTAAAGCAATAAAAAGTTCATTTTGGCTCTCACGCCTAAACTAAACGTTGTAGACTCAAAATTTTTGCTGTATTTAGTGTATTCTAGCATCCTGAAGATGATTCAAGCATTAATTTCATTGTGATTATGCTCATTTTTAAGATTTTGACATTTTCACCTTAAGTGCACAATCAGGCTGAAAACGCATTTAAAGCAATAAAAAGTTCATTTTGGCTATCACACCTAAACAAAACGTTGTAGACTCAAAATTTTTGCTGTATTTAGTGTATTCTAGCATCCTGAATATGATTCCAGCATTAATTTCATTGTGCTTATGCTCATTTTTAAGATTTTGACATTTTCACCTAAAGTGCACAATCAGGCTGAAAACGCGTTTAAAGCAATAAAAAGTTCATTTTGGCTCTCACACCTAAACTAAACGATGTAGACTCAAAATTTTTGCTGTATTTAGTGTATTCTAGCATCCTGAAGATGATTCCAGCATTAATTTCATCGTGCTTATGCTCATTTTGAATATTTTGACATTTTCACCTTAAGTGTACAATCAGGGGCTGAAAACGCGTTTAAAGCAATAAAAAGTTCATTTTGGCTCTCACACCTAAACTAAACGTTGTAGACTCAAAATTTTTGCTGTATATAGTGTATTCTAGCATCCTGAAGATGATTCCAGCATTAATTTCATTGTGCTTATGCTCATTTTGAAGATTTTGACATTTTCACCTAAAGAACACAATCAGGCTGAAAACGCATTTAAAGCCATAAAAAGTTCATTTTGGCTCTCACACCTAAACAAAACGTTGTAGACTCAACATTTTTGCTGTATTTAGTGTATTCTAGCATCCTGAAGATGATTCCAGCATTAATTTCATTGTGCTTATGCTCATTTTTAAGATTTTGACATTTTCACCTAAAGTGCACAATCAGGCTGAAAACGCATTTAAAGCCATAAAAAGTTCATTTTGGCTCTCACACCTAAACAAAACGTTGTAGACTCAACATTTTTGCTGTATTTAGTGTATTCTAGCATCCTGAAGATGATTCCAGCATTAATTTCATTGTGCTTATGCTCATTTTTAAGATTTTGACATTTTCACCTTAAGTGTACAATCAGGGGCTGAAAACGCGTTTAAAGCAATAAAAAGTTCATTTTGGCTCTCACACCTAAACTAAACGTTGTAGACTCAAAATTTTTGCTGTATTTAGTGTATTCTAGCATCCTGAAGATGATTCCAGCATTAATTTCATTGTGCTTATGCTCATTTTTAAGATTTTGACATTTTCACCTTAAGTGTACAATCAGGGGCTGAAAACGCGTTTAAAGCAATAAAAAGTTCATTTTGGCTCTCACACCTAAACTAAACGTTGTAGACTCAAAATTTTTGCTGTATTTAGTGTATTCTAGCATCCTGAAGATGATTCCAGCATTAATTTCATTGTGCTTATGCTCATTTTTAAGATTTTGACATTTTCACCTAAAGTGCACAATCAGGCTGAAAACGCGTTTAAAGCAATAAAAAGTTCATTTTGGCTCTCACACCTAAACTAAACGTTGTAGACTCAAAATTTTTGCTGTATTTAGTGTATTCTAGCATCCTGAAGATGATTCCAGCATTAATTTCATTGTGCTTATGCTCATTTTGAAGATTTTGACATTTTCACCTTAAGTGTACAATCAGGGGCTGAAAACGCGTTTAAAGCAATAAAAAGTTCATTTTGGCTCTCACGCCTAAACTAAACGTTGTAGACTCAAAATTTTTGCTGTATTTAGTGTATTCTAGCATCCTGAAGATGATTCCAGCATTAATTTCATTGTGCTTATGCTCATTTTGAAGATTTTGACATTTTCACCTAAAGTGCACAATCAGGCTGAAAACGCGTTTAAAGCAATAAAAAGTTCATTTTGGCTCTCACACCTAAACTAAACGTTGTAGACTCAAAATTTTTGCTGTATTTAGTGTATTCTAGCATCCTGAAGATGATTCCAGCATTAATTTCATTGTGCTTATGCTCATTTTGAAGATTTTGACATTTTCACCTAAAGTGCACAATCAGGCTGAAAACGCATTTAAAGCCATAAAAAGTTCATTTTGGCTCTCACACCTAAACAAAACGTTGTAGACTCAACATTTTTGCTGTATTTAGTGTATTCTAGCATCCTGAAGATGATTCCAGCATTAATTTCATTGTGCTTATGCTCATTTTGAAGATTTTGACATTTTCACCTTAAGTGTACAATCAGGGGCTGAAAACGCGTTTAAAGCAATAAAAAGTTCATTTTGGCTCTCACACCTAAACTAAACGTTGTAGACTCGAAATTTTTGCTGTATTTAGTGTATTCTAGCATCCTGAAGATGATTCCAGCATTAATTTCATTGTGCTTATGCTCATTTTTAAGATTTTGACATTTTCACCTAAAGTGCACAATCAGGCTGAAAACGCGTTTAAAGCAATAAAAAGTTCATTTTGGCTCTCACACCTAAACTAAACGTTGTAGACTCAAAATTTTTGCTGTATTTAGTGTATTCTAGCATCCTGAAGATGATTCCAGCATTAATTTCATTGTGCTTATGCTCATTTTGAAGATTTTGACATTTTCACCTTAAGTGTACAATTAGGGGCTGAAAACGCGTTTAAAGCAATAAAAAGTTCATTTTGGCTCTCACACCTAAACTAAACGTTGTAGACTCAAAATTTTTGCTGTATTTAGTGTATTCTAGCATCCTGGAGATGATTCCAGCATTAATTTCATTGTGCTTATGCTCATTTTGAAGATTTTGACATTTTCACCTTAAGTGTACAATCAGGGGCTGAAAACGCGTTTAAAGCAATAAAAAGTTCATTTTTGCTCTCACACCTAAACTAAACGTTGTAGACTCAAAAATGTTGCTGTATTTAGTGTATTCTAGCATCCTGAAGATGATTCCAGCATTAATTTCATTGTGCTTATGCTCATTTTTAGGATTTTGACATTTTCACCTTAAGTGCACAATCAGGCTGAAAACGCGTTTAAAGCAATAAAAAGTTCATTTTGGCTCTCACACCTAAACTAAACGTTGTAGACTCAAAATTTTTGCTGTATTTAGTGTATTCTAGCATCCTGAAGACGATTCCAGCATTAATTTCATCGTGCTTATGCTCATTTTGAAGATTTTGACATTTTCACCTTAAGTGTACAATCAGGGGCTGAAAACGCGTTTAAAGCAATAAAAAGTTCATTTTGGCTCTCACACCTAAACTAAACGTTGTAGACTCAAAATTTTTGCTGTATTTAGTGTATTCTAGCATCCTGAAGATGATTCCACCATTAATTTCATTGTGCTTATGCTCATTTTGAAGATTTTGACATTTTCACCTAAAGTGCACAATCAGGCTGAAAACGCATTTAAAGCCATAAAAAGTTCATTTTGGCTCTCACACCTAAACAAAACGTTGTAGACTCAACATTTTTGCTGTATTTAGTGTATTCTAGCATCCTGAAGATGATTCCAGCATTAATTTCATTGTGCTTATGCTCATTTTGAAGATTTTGACATTTTCACCTTAAGTGTACAATCAGGGGCTGAAAACGCGTTTAAAGCAATAAAAAGTTCATTTTGGCTCTCACACCTAAACTAAACGTTGTAGACTCAAAATTTTTGCTGTATTTAGTGTATTCTAGCATCCTGAAGATGATTCCAGCATTAATTTCATTGTGCTTATGCTCATTTTGAAGATTTTGACATTTTCACCTTAAGTGTACAATCAGGGGCTGAAAACGCGTTTAAAGCAATAAAAAGTTCATTTTGGCTCTCACACCTAAACTAAACGTTGTAGACTCAAAATTTTTGCTGTATTTAGTGTATTCTAGCATCCTGAAGATGATTCCAGCATTAATTTCATTGTGCTTATGCTCATTTTTAAGATTTTGACATTTTCACCTAAAGTGCACAATCAGGCTGAAAACGCATTTAAAGCCATAAAAAGTTCATTTTGGCTCTCACACCTAAACAAAACGTTGTAGACTCAACATTTTTGCTGTATTTAGTGTATTCTAGCATCCTGAAGATGATTCCAGCATTAATTTCATTGTGCTTATGCTCATTTTTAAGATTTTGACATTTTCACCTTAAGTGTACAATCAGGGGCTGAAAACGCGTTTAAAGCAATAAAAAGTTCATTTTGGCTCTCACACCTAAACTAAACGTTGTAGACTCAAAATTTTTGCTGTATTTAGTGTATTCTAGCATCCTGAAGATGATTCCAGCATTAATTTCATTGTGCTTATGCTCATTTTTAAGATTTTGACATTTTCACCTAAAGTGCACAATCAGGCTGAAAACGCATTTAAAGCCATAAAAAGTTCATTTTGGCTCTCACACCTAAACAAAACGTTGTAGACTCAACATTTTTGCTGTATTTAGTGTATTCTAGCATCCTGAAGATGATTCCAGTATTAATTTCATTGTGCTTATGCTCATTTTTAAGATTTTGACATTTTCACCTTAAGTGTACAATCAGGGGCTGAAAACGCGTTTAAAGCAATAAAAAGTTCATTTTGGCTCTCACACCTAAACTAAACGTTGTAGACTCAAAATTTTTGCTGTATTTAGTGTATTCTAGCATCCTGAAGATGATTCCAGCATTAATTTCATTGTGCTTATGCTCATTTTTAAGATTTTGACATTTTCACCTAAAGTGCACAATCAGGCTGAAAACGCGTTTAAAGCAATAAAAAGTTCATTTTGGCTCTCACACCTAAACTAAACGTTGTAGACTCAAAATTTTTGCTGTATTTAGTGTATTCTAGCATCCTGAAGATGATTCCAGCATTAATTTCATTGTGCTTATGCTCATTTTGAAGATTTTGACATTTTCACCTTAAGTGCACAATCAGGCTGAAAACGCATTTAAAGCCATAAAAAAATCATTTTGGCTCTCACACCTAAACTAAACGTTGTAGACTCAAAATTTTTGCTGTATTTAGTGTATTCTAGCATCCTGAAGATGATTCCAGCATTAATTTCATTGTGCTTATGCTCATTTTGAAGATTTTGACATTTTCACCTTAAGTGTACAATTAGGGGCTGAAAACGCGTTTAAAGCAATAAAAAGTTCATTTTGGCTCTCACACCTAAACTAAACGTTGTAGACTCAAAATTTTTGCTGTATTTAGTGTATTCTAGCATCCTGAATATGATTCCAGCATTAATTTCATTGTGCTTATGCTCATTTTTAAGATTTTGACATTTTCACCTAAAGTGCACAATCAGGCTGAAAACGCGTTTAAAGCAATAAAAAGTTCATTTTGGCTCTCACACCTAAACTAAACGTTGTAGACTCAAAATTTTTGCTGTATTTAGTGTATTCTAGCATCCTGAAGATGATTCCAGCATTAATTTCATTGTGCTTATGCTCATTTTGAAGATTTTGACATTTTCACCTAAAGTGCACAATCAGGCTGAAAACGCATTTAAAGCCATAAAAAGTTCATTTTGGCTCTCACACCTAAACAAAACGTTGTAGACTCAACATTTTTGCTGTATTTAGTGTATTCTAGCATCCTGAAGATGATTCCAGCATTAATTTCATTGTGCTTATGCTCATTTTTAAGATTTTGACATTTTCACCTTAAGTGTACAATCAGGGGCTGAAAACGCGTTTAAAGCAATAAAAAGTTCATTTTGGCTCTCACGCCTAAACTAAACGTTGTAGACTCAAAATTTTTGCTGTATTTAGTGTATTCTAGCATCCTGAAGATGATTCAAACATTAATTTCATTGTGATTATGCTCATTTTTAAGATTTTGACATTTTCACCTTAAGTGCACAATCAGGCTGAAAACGCATTTAAAGCAATAAAAAGTTCATTTTGGCTATCACACCTAAACAAAACGTTGTAGACTCAAAATTTTTGCTGTATTTAGTGTATTCTAGCATCCTGAATATGATTCCAGCATTAATTTCATTGTGCTTATGCTCATTTTTAAGATTTTGACATTTTCACCTAAAGTGCACAATCAGGCTGAAAACGCGTTTAAAGCAATAAAAAGTTCATTTTGGCTCTCACACCTAAACTAAACGATGTAGACTCAAAATTTTTGCTGTATTTAGTGTATTCTAGCATCCTGAAGATGATTCCAGCATTAATTTCATCGTGCTTATGCTCATTTTGAAGATTTTGACATTTTCACCTTAAGTGTACAATCAGGGGCTGAAAACGCGTTTAAAGCAATAAAAAGTTCATTTTGGCTCTCACACCTAAACTAAACGTTGTAGACTCAAAATTTTTGCTGTATATAGTGTATTCTAGCATCCTGAAGATGATTCCAGCATTAATTTCATTGTGCTTATGCTCATTTTGAAGATTTTGACATTTTCACCTAAAGAACACAATCAGGCTGAAAACGCATTTAAAGCCATAAAAAGTTCATTTTGGCTCTCACACCTAAACAAAACGTTGTAGACTCAACATTTTTGCTGTATTTAGTGTATTCTAGCATCCTGAAGATGATTCCAGCATTAATTTCATTGTGCTTATGCTCATTTTTAAGATTTTGACATTTTCACCTAAAGTGCACAATCAGGCTGAAAACGCATTTAAAGCCATAAAAAGTTCATTTTGGCTCTCACACCTAAACAAAACGTTGTAGACTCAACATTTTTGCTGTATTTAGTGTATTCTAGCATCCTGAAGATGATTCCAGCATTAATTTCATTGTGCTTATGCTCATTTTGAAGATTTTGACATTTTCACCTTAAGTGTACAATCAGGGGCTGAAAACGCGTTTAAAGCAATAAAAAGTTCATTTTGGCTCTCACACCTAAACTAAACGTTGTAGACTCAAAATTTTTGCTGTATTTAGTGTATTCTAGCATCCTGGAGATGATTCCAGCATTAATTTCATTGTGCTTATGCTCATTTTTAAGATTTTGACATTTTCACCTAAAGTGCACAATCAGGCTGAAAACGCGTTTAAAGCAATAAAAAGATCATTTTGGCTCTCACACCTAAACTAAACGTTGTCGACTCAAAATTTTTGCTGTATTTAGTGTATTCTAGCATCCTGAAGATGATTCCAGCATTAATTTCATTGTGCTTATGCTCATTTTGAAGATTTTGACATTTTCACCTTAAGTGTACAATCAGGGGCTGAAAACGCGTTTAAAGCAATAAAAAGTTCATTTTGGCTCTCACACCTAAACTAAACGTTGTAGACTCAAAATTTTTGCTGTATTTAGTGTATTCTAGCATCCTGAAGATGATTCCAGCATTAATTTCATTGTGCTTATGCTCATTTTGAAGATTTTGACATTTTCACCTTAAGTGTACAATCAGGGGCTGAAAACGCGTTTAAAGCAATAAAAAGTTCATTTTGGCTCTCACACCTAAACTAAACGTTGTAGACTCAAAATTTTTGCTGTATTTAGTGTATTCTAGCATCCTGAAGATGATTCCAGCATTAATTTCATTGTGCTTATGCTCATTTTTAAGATTTTGACATTTTCACCTAAAGTGCACAATCAGGCTGAAAACGCATTTAAAGCCATAAAAAGTTCATTTTGGCTCTCACACCTAAACAAAACGTTGTAGACTCAACATTTTTGCTGTATTTAGTGTATTCTAGCATCCTGAAGATGATTCCAGCATTAATTTCATTGTGCTTATGCTCATTTTTAAGATTTTGACATTTTCACCTTAAGTGTACAATCAGGGGCTGAAAACGCGTTTAAAGCAATAAAAAGTTCATTTTGGCTCTCACACCTAAACTAAACGTTGTAGACTCAAAATTTTTGCTGTATTTAGTGTATTCTAGCATCCTGAAGATGATTCCAGCATTAATTTCATTGTGCTTATGCTCATTTTTAAGATTTTGACATTTTCACCTAAAGTGCACAATCAGGCTGAAAACGCATTTAAAGCCATAAAAAGTTCATTTTGGCTCTCACACCTAAACAAAACGTTGTAGACTCAACATTTTTGCTGTATTTAGTGTATTCTAGCATCCTGAAGATGATTCCAGTATTAATTTCATTGTGCTTATGCTCATTTTTAAGATTTTGACATTTTCACCTTAAGTGTACAATCAGGGGCTGAAAACGCGTTTAAAGCAATAAAAAGTTCATTTTGGCTCTCACACCTAAACTAAACGTTGTAGACTCAAAATTTTTGCTGTATTTAGTGTATTCTAGCATCCTGAAGATGATTCCAGCATTAATTTCATTGTGCTTATGCTCATTTTTAAGATTTTGACATTTTCACCTAAAGTGCACAATCAGGCTGAAAACGCGTTTAAAGCAATAAAAAGTTCATTTTGGCTCTCACACCTAAACTAAACGTTGTAGACTCAAAATTTTTGCTGTATTTAGTGTATTCTAGCATCCTGAAGATGATTCCAGCATTAATTTCATTGTGCTTATGCTCATTTTGAAGATTTTGACATTTTCACCTTAAGTGCACAATCAGGCTGAAAACGCATTTAAAGCCATAAAAAAATCATTTTGGCTCTCACACCTAAACTAAACGTTGTAGACTCAAAATTTTTGCTGTATTTAGTGTATTCTAGCATCCTGAAGATGATTCCAGCATTAATTTCATTGTGCTTATGCTCATTTTGAAGATTTTGACATTTTCACCTTAAGTGTACAATTAGGGGCTGAAAACGCGTTTAAAGCAATAAAAAGTTCATTTTGGCTCTCACACCTAAACTAAACGTTGTAGACTCAAAATTTTTGCTGTATTTAGTGTATTCTAGCATCCTGAATATGATTCCAGCATTAATTTCATTGTGCTTATGCTCATTTTTAAGATTTTGACATTTTCACCTAAAGTGCACAATCAGGCTGAAAACGCGTTTAAAGCAATAAAAAGTTCATTTTGGCTCTCACACCTAAACTAAACGTTGTAGACTCAAAATTTTTGCTGTATTTAGTGTATTCTAGCATCCTGAAGATGATTCCAGCATTAATTTCATTGTGCTTATGCTCATTTTGAAGATTTTGACATTTTCACCTAAAGTGCACAATCAGGCTGAAAACGCATTTAAAGCCATAAAAAGTTCATTTTGGCTCTCACACCTAAACAAAACGTTGTAGACTCAACATTTTTGCTGTATTTAGTGTATTCTAGCATCCTGAAGATGATTCCAGCATTAATTTCATTGTGCTTATGCTCATTTTTAAGATTTTGACATTTTCACCTTAAGTGTACAATCAGGGGCTGAAAACGCGTTTAAAGCAATAAAAAGTTCATTTTGGCTCTCACGCCTAAACTAAACGTTGTAGACTCAAAATTTTTGCTGTATTTAGTGTATTCTAGCATCCTGAAGATGATTCAAGCATTAATTTCATTGTGATTATGCTCATTTTTAAGATTTTGACATTTTCACCTTAAGTGCACAATCAGGCTGAAAACGCATTTAAAGCAATAAAAAGTTCATTTTGGCTATCACACCTAAACAAAACGTTGTAGACTCAAAATTTTTGCTGTATTTAGTGTATTCTAGCATCCTGAATATGATTCCAGCATTAATTTCATTGTGCTTATGCTCATTTTTAAGATTTTGACATTTTCACCTAAAGTGCACAATCAGGCTGAAAACGCGTTTAAAGCAATAAAAAGTTCATTTTGGCTCTCACACCTAAACTAAACGATGTAGACTCAAAATTTTTGCTGTATTTAGTGTATTCTAGCATCCTGAAGATGATTCCAGCATTAATTTCATCGTGCTTATGCTCATTTTGAAGATTTTGACATTTTCACCTTAAGTGTACAATCAGGGGCTGAAAACGCGTTTAAAGCAATAAAAAGTTCATTTTGGCTCTCACACCTAAACTAAACGTTGTAGACTCAAAATTTTTGCTGTATATAGTGTATTCTAGCATCCTGAAGATGATTCCAGCATTAATTTCATTGTGCTTATGCTCATTTTGAAGATTTTGACATTTTCACCTAAAGAACACAATCAGGCTGAAAACGCATTTAAAGCCATAAAAAGTTCATTTTGGCTCTCACACCTAAACAAAACGTTGTAGACTCAACATTTTTGCTGTATTTAGTGTATTCTAGCATCCTGAAGATGATTCCAGCATTAATTTCATTGTGCTTATGCTCATTTTTAAGATTTTGACATTTTCACCTAAAGTGCACAATCAGGCTGAAAACGCATTTAAAGCCATAAAAAGTTCATTTTGGCTCTCACACCTAAACAAAACGTTGTAGACTCAACATTTTTGCTGTATTTAGTGTATTCTAGCATCCTGAAGATGATTCCAGCATTAATTTCATTGTGCTTATGCTCATTTTGAAGATTTTGACATTTTCACCTTAAGTGTACAATCAGGGGCTGAAAACGCGTTTAAAGCAATAAAAAGTTCATTTTGGCTCTCACACCTAAACTAAACGTTGTAGACTCAAAATTTTTGCTGTATTTAGTGTATTCTAGCATCCTGGAGATGATTCCAGCATTAATTTCATTGTGCTTATGCTCATTTTTAAGATTTTGACATTTTCACCTAAAGTGCACAATCAGGCTGAAAACGCGTTTAAAGCAATAAAAAGATCATTTTGGCTCTCACACCTAAACTAAACGTTGTCGACTCAAAATTTTTGCTGTATTTAGTGTATTCTAGCATCCTGAAGATGATTCCAGCATTAATTTCATTGTGCTTATGCTCATTTTTAAGATTTTGACATTTTCACCTAAAGTGCACAATCAGGCTGAAAACGCGTTTAAAGCAATAAAAAGTTCATTTTGGCTCTCACACCTAAACTAAACGTTGTAGACTCAAAATTTTTGCTGTATTTAGTGTATTCTAGCATCCTGAAGATGATTCCAGCATTAATTTCATTGTGCTTATGCTCATTTTTAAGATTTTGACATTTTCACCTAAAGTGCACAATCAGGCTGAAAACGCATTTAAAGCCATAAAAAGTTCATTTTGGCTCTCACACCTAAACAAAACGTTGTAGACTCAACATTTTTGCTGTATTTAGTGTATTCTAGCATCCTGAAGATGATTCCAGCATTAATTTCATTGTGCTTATGCTCATTTTTAAGATTTTGACATTTTCACCTTAAGTGTACAATCAGGGGCTGAAAACGCGTTTAAAGCAATAAAAAGTTCATTTTGGCTCTCACACCTAAACTAAACGTTGTAGACTCAAAATTTTTGCTGTATTTAGTGTATTCTAGCATCCTGAAGATGATTCCAGCATTAATTTCATTGTGCTTATGCTCATTTTTAAGATTTTGACATTTTCACCTAAAGTGCACAATCAGGCTGAAAACGCATTTAAAGCCAAAAAGTTCATTTTGGCTCTCACACCTAAACAAAACGTTGTAGACTCAACATTTTTGCTGTATTTAGTGTATTCTAGCATCCTGAAGATGATTCCAGTATTAATTTCATTGTGCTTATGCTCATTTTTAAGATTTTGACATTTTCACCTTAAGTGTACAATCAGGGGCTGAAAACGCGTTTAAAGCAATAAAAAGTTCATTTTGGCTCTCACACCTAAACTAAACGTTGTAGACTCAAAATTTTTGCTGTATTTAGTGTATTCTAGCATCCTGAAGATGATTCCAGCATTAATTTCATTGTGCTTATGCTCATTTTTAAGATTTTGACATTTTCACCTAAAGTGCACAATCAGGCTGAAAACGCATTTAAAGCCATAAAAAGTTCATTTTGGCTCTCACACCTAAACAAAACGTTGTAGACTCAACATTTTTGCTGTATTTAGTGTATTCTAGCATCCTGAAGATGATTCCAGTATTAATTTCATTGTGCTTATGCTCATTTTTAAGATTTTGACATTTTCACCTTAAGTGTACAATCAGGGGCTGAAAACGCGTTTAAAGCAATAAAAAGTTCATTTAGGCTCTCACACCTAAACTAAACGTTGTAGACTCAAAATTTTTGCTGTATTTAGTGTATTCTAGCATCCTGAAGATGATTCCAGCATTAATTTCATTGTGCTTATGCTCATTTTTAAGATTTTGACATTTTCACCTAAAGTGCACAATCAGGCTGAAAACGCGTTTAAAGCAATAAAAAGTTCATTTTGGCTCTCACACCTAAACTAAACGTTGTAGACTCAAAATTTTTGCTGTATTTAGTGTATTCTAGCATCCTGAAGATGATTCCAGCATTAATTTCATTGTGCTTATGCTCATTTTGAAGATTTTGACATTTTCACCTAAAGTGCACAATCAGGCTGAAAACGCATTTAAAGCCATAAAAAGTTCATTTTGGCTCTCACACCTAAACTAAACGTTGTAGACTCAAAATTTTTGCTGTATTTAGTGTATTCTAGCATCCTGAAGATGATTCCAGCATTAATTTCATTGTGCTTATGCTCATTTTGAAGATTTTGACATTTTCACCTTAAGTGTACAATTAGGGGCTGAAAACGCGTTTAAAGCAATAAAAAGTTCATTTTGGCTCTCACACCTAAACTAAACGTTGTAGACTCAAAATTTTTGCTGTATTTAGTGTATTCTAGCATCCTGAATATGATTCCAGCATTAATTTCATTGTGCTTATGCTCATTTTTAAGATTTTGACATTTTCACCTAAAGTGCACAATCAGGCTGAAAACGCGTTTAAAGCAATAAAAAGTTCATTTTGGCTCTCACACCTAAACTAAACGTTGTAGACTCAAAATTTTTGCTGTATTTAGTGTATTCTAGCATCCTGAAGATGATTCCAGCATTAATTTCATTGTGCTTATGCTCATTTTGAAGATTTTGACATTTTCACCTAAAGTGCACAATCAGGCTGAAAACGCATTTAAAGCCATAAAAAGTTCATTTTGGCTCTCACACCTAAACAAAACGTTGTAGACTCAACATTTTTGCTGTATTTAGTGTATTCTAGCATCCTGAAGATGATTCCAGCATTAATTTCATTGTGCTTATGCTCATTTTTAAGATTTTGACATTTTCACCTTAAGTGTACAATCAGGGGCTGAAAACGCGTTTAAAGCAATAAAAAGTTCATTTTGGCTCTCACGCCTAAACTAAACGTTGTAGACTCAAAATTTTTGCTGTATTTAGTGTATTCTAGCATCCTGAAGATGATTCAAGCATTAATTTCATTGTGATTATGCTCATTTTTAAGATTTTGACATTTTCACCTTAAGTGCACAATCAGGCTGAAAACGCATTTAAAGCAATAAAAAGTTCATTTTGGCTATCACACCTAAACAAAACGTTGTAGACTCAAAATTTTTGCTGTATTTAGTGTATTCTAGCATCCTGAATATGATTCCAGCATTAATTTCATTGTGCTTATGCTCATTTTTAAGATTTTGACATTTTCACCTAAAGTGCACAATCAGGCTGAAAACGCGTTTAAAGCAATAAAAAGTTCATTTTGGCTCTCACACCTAAACTAAACGATGTAGACTCAAAATTTTTGCTGTATTTAGTGTATTCTAGCATCCTGAAGATGATTCCAGCATTAATTTCATCGTGCTTATGCTCATTTTGAAGATTTTGACATTTTCACCTTAAGTGTACAATCAGGGGCTGAAAACGCGTTTAAAGCAATAAAAAGTTCATTTTGGCTCTCACACCTAAACTAAACGTTGTAGACTCAAAATTTTTGCTGTATATAGTGTATTCTAGCATCCTGAAGATGATTCCAGCATTAATTTCATTGTGCTTATGCTCATTTTGAAGATTTTGACATTTTCACCTAAAGAACACAATCAGGCTGAAAACGCATTTAAAGCCATAAAAAGTTCATTTTGGCTCTCACACCTAAACAAAACGTTGTAGACTCAACATTTTTGCTGTATTTAGTGTATTCTAGCATCCTGAAGATGATTCCAGCATTAATTTCATTGTGCTTATGCTCATTTTTAAGATTTTGACATTTTCACCTAAAGTGCACAATCAGGCTGAAAACGCATTTAAAGCCATAAAAAGTTCATTTTGGCTCTCACACCTAAACAAAACGTTGTAGACTCAACATTTTTGCTGTATTTAGTGTATTCTAGCATCCTGAAGATGATTCCAGCATTAATTTCATTGTGCTTATGCTCATTTTGAAGATTTTGACATTTTCACCTTAAGTGTACAATCAGGGGCTGAAAACGCGTTTAAAGCAATAAAAAGTTCATTTTGGCTCTCACACCTAAACTAAACGTTGTAGACTCAAAATTTTTGCTGTATTTAGTGTATTCTAGCATCCTGGAGATGATTCCAGCATTAATTTCATTGTGCTTATGCTCATTTTTAAGATTTTGACATTTTCACCTAAAGTGCACAATCAGGCTGAAAACGCGTTTAAAGCAATAAAAAGATCATTTTGGCTCTCACACCTAAACTAAACGTTGTAGACTCAAAATTTTTTCTGTATTTAGTGTATTCTAGCATCCTGAAGATGATTCCAGCATTAATTTCATTGTGCTTATGCTCATTTTTAAGATTTTGACATTTTCACCTAAAGTGCACAATCAGGCTGAAAACGCGTTTAAAGCAATAAAAAGTTCATTTTGGCTCTCACACCTAAACTAAACGTTGTAGACTCAAAATTTTTGCTGTATTTAGTGTATTCTAGCATCCTGAAGATGATTCCAGCATTAATTTCATTGTGCTTATGCTCATTTTTAAGATTTTGACATTTTCACCTAAAGTGCACAATCAGGCTGAAAACGCATTTAAAGCCATAAAAAGTTCATTTTGGCTCTCACACCTAAACAAAACGTTGTAGACTCAACATTTTTGCTGTATTTAGTGTATTCTAGCATCCTGAAGATGATTCCAGCATTAATTTCATTGTGCTTATGCTCATTTTTAAGATTTTGACATTTTCACCTTAAGTGTACAATCAGGGGCTGAAAACGCGTTTAAAGCAATAAAAAGTTCATTTTGGCTCTCACACCTAAACTAAACGTTGTAGACTCAAAATTTTTGCTGTATTTAGTGTATTCTAGCATCCTGAAGATGATTCCAGCATTAATTTCATTGTGCTTATGCTCATTTTTAAGATTTTGACATTTTCACCTAAAGTGCACAATCAGGCTGAAAACGCATTTAAAGCCATAAAAAGTTCATTTTGGCTCTCACACCTAAACAAAACGTTGTAGACTCAACATTTTTGCTGTATTTAGTGTATTCTAGCATCCTGAAGATGATTCCAGTATTAATTTCATTGTGCTTATGCTCATTTTTAAGATTTTGACATTTTCACCTTAAGTGTACAATCAGGGGCTGAAAACGCGTTTAAAGCAATAAAAAGTTCATTTTGGCTCTCACACCTAAACTAAACGTTGTAGACTCAAAATTTTTGCTGTATTTAGTGTATTCTAGCATCCTGAAGATGATTCCAGCATTAATTTCATTGTGCTTATGCTCATTTTTAAGATTTTGACATTTTCACCTAAAGTGCACAATCAGGCTGAAAACGCGTTTAAAGCAATAAAAAGTTCATTTTGGCTCTCACACCTAAACTAAACGTTGTAGACTCAAAATTTTTGCTGTATTTAGTGTATTCTAGCATCCTGAAGATGATTCCAGCATTAATTTCATTGTGCTTATGCTCATTTTTAAGATTTTGACATTTTCACCTAAAGTGCACAATCAGGCTGAAAACGCATTTAAAGCCATAAAAAGTTCATTTTGGCTCTCACACCTAAACTAAACGTTGTAGACTCAAAATTTTTGCTGTATTTAGTGTATTCTAGCATCCTGAAGATGATTCCAGCATTAATTTCATTGTGCTTATGCTCATTTTTAAGATTTTGACATTTTCACCTAAAGTGCACAATCAGGCTGAAAACGCGTTTAAAGCAATAAAAAGTTCATTTTGGCTCTCACACCTAAACTAAACGTTGTAGACTCAAAATTTTTGCTGTATTTAGTGTATTCTAGCATCCTGAAGATGATTCCAGCATTAATTTCATTGTGCTTATGCTCATTTTTAAGATTTTGACATTTTCACCTAAAGTGCACAATCAGGCTGAAAACGCATTTAAAGCCATAAAAAGTTCATTTTGGCTCTCACACCTAAACAAAACGTTGTAGACTCAACATTTTTGCTGTATTTAGTGTATTCTAGCATCCTGAAGATGATTCCAGCATTAATTTCATTGTGCTTATGCTCATTTTTAAGATTTTGACATTTTCACCTTAAGTGTACAATCAGGGGCTGAAAACGCGTTTAAAGCAATAAAAAGTTCATTTTGGCTCTCACACCTAAACTAAACGTTGTAGACTCAAAATTTTTGCTGTATTTAGTGTATTCTAGCATCCTGAAGATGATTCCAGCATTAATTTCATTGTGCTTATGCTCATTTTTAAGATTTTGACATTTTCACCTAAAGTGCACAATCAGGCTGAAAACGCATTTAAAGCCATAAAAAGTTCATTTTGGCTCTCACACCTAAACAAAACATTGTAGACTCAACATTTTTGCTGTATTTAGTGTATTCTAGCATCCTGAAGATGATTCCAGCATTAATTTCATTGTGCTTATGCTCATTTTTAAGATTTTGACATTTTCACCTTAAGTGTACAATCAGGGGCTGAAAACGCGTTTAAAGCAATAAAAAGTTCATTTTGGCTCTCACACCTAAACTAAACGTTGTAGACTCAAAATTTTTGCTGTATTTAGTGTATTCTAGCATCCTGAAGATGATTCCAGCATTAATTTCATTGTGCTTATGCTCATTTTTAAGATTTTGACATTTTCACCTAAAGTGCACAATCAGGCTGAAAACGCATTTAAAGCCATAAAAAGTTCATTTTGGCTCTCACACCTAAACAAAACGTTGTAGACTCAACATTTTTGCTGTATTTAGTGTATTCTAGCATCCTGAAGATGATTCCAGTATTAATTTCATTGTGCTTATGCTCATTTTTAAGATTTTGACATTTTCACCTTAAGTGTACAATCAGGGGCTGAAAACGCGTTTAAAGCAATAAAAAGTTCATTTTGGCTCTCACACCTAAACTAAACGTTGTAGACTCAAAATTTTTGCTGTATTTAGTGTATTCTAGCATCCTGAAGATGATTCCAGCATTAATTTCATTGTGCTTATGCTCATTTTTAAGATTTTGACATTTTCACCTAAAGTGCACAATCAGGCTGAAAACGCGTTTAAAGCAATAAAAAGTTCATTTTGGCTCTCACACCTAAACTAAACGTTGTAGACTCAAAATTTTTGCTGTATTTAGTGTATTCTAGCATCCTGAAGATGATTCCAGCATTAATTTCATTGTGCTTATGCTCATTTTGAAGATTTTGACATTTTCACCTAAAGTGCACAATCAGGCTGAAAACGCATTTAAAGCCATAAAAAGTTCATTTTGGCTCTCACACCTAAACTAAACGTTGTAGACTCAAAATTTTTGCTGTATTTAGTGTATTCTAGCATCCTGAAGATGATTCCAGCATTAATTTCATTGTGCTTATGCTCATTTTGAAGATTTTGACATTTTCACCTTAAGTGTACAATTAGGGGCTGAAAACGCGTTTAAAGCAATAAAAAGTTCATTTTGGCTCTCACACCTAAACTAAACGTTGTAGACTCAAAATTTTTGCTGTATTTAGTGTATTCTAGCATCCTGAATATGATTCCAGCATTAATTTCATTGTGCTTATGCTCATTTTTAAGATTTTGACATTTTCACCTAAAGTGCACAATCAGGCTGAAAACGCGTTTAAAGCAATAAAAAGTTCATTTTGGCTCTCACACCTAAACTAAACGTTGTAGACTCAAAATTTTTGCTGTATTTAGTGTATTCTAGCATCCTGAAGATGATTCCAGCATTAATTTCATTGTGCTTATGCTCATTTTGAAGATTTTGACATTTTCACCTAAAGTGCACAATCAGGCTGAAAACGCATTTAAAGCCATAAAAAGTTCATTTTGGCTCTCACACCTAAACAAAACGTTGTAGACTCAACATTTTTGCTGTATTTAGTGTATTCTAGCATCCTGAAGATGATTCCAGCATTAATTTCATTGTGCTTATGCTCATTTTTAAGATTTTGACATTTTCACCTTAAGTGTACAATCAGGGGCTGAAAACGCGTTTAAAGCAATAAAAAGTTCATTTTGGCTCTCACGCCTAAACTAAACGTTGTAGACTCAAAATTTTTGCTGTATTTAGTGTATTCTAGCATCCTGAAGATGATTCAAGCATTAATTTCATTGTGATTATGCTCATTTTTAAGATTTTGACATTTTCACCTTAAGTGCACAATCAGGCTGAAAACGCATTTAAAGCAATAAAAAGTTAATTTTGGCTATCACACCTAAACAAAACGTTGTAGACTCAAAATTTTTGCTGTATTTAGTGTATTCTAGCATCCTGAATATGATTCCAGCATTAATTTCATTGTGCTTATGCTCATTTTTAAGATTTTGACATTTTCACCTAAAGTGCACAATCAGGCTGAAAACGCGTTTAAAGCAATAAAAAGTTCATTTTGGCTCTCACACCTAAACTAAACGATGTAGACTCAAAATTTTTGCTGTATTTAGTGTATTCTAGCATCCTGAAGATGATTCCAGCATTAATTTCATCGTGCTTATGCTCATTTTGAAGATTTTGACATTTTCACCTTAAGTGTACAATCAGGGGCTGAAAACGCGTTTAAAGCAATAAAAAGTTCATTTTGGCTCTCACACCTAAACTAAACGTTGTAGACTCAAAATTTTTGCTGTATATAGTGTATTCTAGCATCCTGAAGATGATTCCAGCATTAATTTCATTGTGCTTATGCTCATTTTGAAGATTTTGACATTTTCACCTAAAGAACACAATCAGGCTGAAAACGCATTTAAAGCCATAAAAAGTTCATTTTGGCTCTCACACCTAAACAAAACGTTGTAGACTCAACATTTTTGCTGTATTTAGTGTATTCTAGCATCCTGAAGATGATTCCAGCATTAATTTCATTGTGCTTATGCTCATTTTTAAGATTTTGACATTTTCACCTAAAGTGCACAATCAGGCTGAAAACGCATTTAAAGCCATAAAAAGTTCATTTTGGCTCTCACACCTAAACAAAACGTTGTAGACTCAACATTTTTGCTGTATTTAGTGTATTCTAGCATCCTGAAGATGATTCCAGCATTAATTTCATTGTGCTTATGCTCATTTTGAAGATTTTGACATTTTCACCTTAAGTGTACAATCAGGGGCTGAAAACGCGTTTAAAGCAATAAAAAGTTCATTTTGGCTCTCACACCTAAACTAAACGTTGTAGACTCAAAATTTTTGCTGTATTTAGTGTATTCTAGCATCCTGGAGATGATTCCAGCATTAATTTCATTGTGCTTATGCTCATTTTTAAGATTTTGACATTTTCACCTAAAGTGCACAATCAGGCTGAAAACGCGTTTAAAGCAATAAAAAGATCATTTTGGCTCTCACACCTAAACTAAACGTTGTAGACTCAAAATTTTTGCTGTATTTAGTGTATTCTAGCATCCTGAAGATGATTCCAGCATTAATTTCATTGTGCTTATGCTCATTTTTAAGATTTTGACATTTTCACCTAAAGTGCACAATCAGGCTGAAAACGCGTTTAAAGCAATAAAAAGTTCATTTTGGCTCTCACACCTAAACTAAACGTTGTAGACTCAAAATTTTTGCTGTATTTAGTGTATTCTAGCATCCTGAAGATGATTCCAGCATTAATTTCATTGTGCTTATGCTCATTTTTAAGATTTTGACATTTTCACCTAAAGTGCACAATCAGGCTGAAAACGCATTTAAAGCCATAAAAAGTTCATTTTGGCTCTCACACCTAAACAAAACGTTGTAGACTCAACATTTTTGCTGTATTTAGTGTATTCTAGCATCCTGAAGATGATTCCAGCATTAATTTCATTGTGCTTATGCTCATTTTTAAGATTTTGACATTTTCACCTTAAGTGTACAATCAGGGGCTGAAAACGCGTTTAAAGCAATAAAAAGTTCATTTTGGCTCTCACACCTAAACTAAACGTTGTAGACTCAAAATTTTTGCTGTATTTAGTGTATTCTAGCATCCTGAAGATGATTCCAGCATTAATTTCATTGTGCTTATGCTCATTTTTAAGATTTTGACATTTTCACCTAAAGTGCACAATCAGGCTGAAAACGCATTTAAAGCCATAAAAAGTTCATTTTGGCTCTCACACCTAAACAAAACGTTGTAGACTCAACATTTTTGCTGTATTTAGTGTATTCTAGCATCCTGAAGATGATTCCAGTATTAATTTCATTGTGCTTATGCTCATTTTTAAGATTTTGACATTTTCACCTTAAGTGTACAATCAGGGGCTGAAAACGCGTTTAAAGCAATAAAAAGTTCATTTTGGCTCTCACACCTAAACTAAACGTTGTAGACTCAAAATTTTTGCTGTATTTAGTGTATTCTAGCATCCTGAAGATGATTCCAGCATTAATTTCATTGTGCTTATGCTCATTTTTAAGATTTTGACATTTTCACCTAAAGTGCACAATCAGGCTGAAAACGCGTTTAAAGCAATAAAAAGTTCATTTTGGCTCTCACACCTAAACTAAACGTTGTAGACTCAAAATTTTTGCTGTATTTAGTGTATTCTAGCATCCTGAAGATGATTCCAGCATTAATTTCATTGTGCTTATGCTCATTTTGAAGATTTTGACATTTTCACCTAAAGTGCACAATCAGGCTGAAAACGCATTTAAAGCCATAAAAAGTTCATTTTGGCTCTCACACCTAAACTAAACGTTGTAGACTCAAAATTTTTGCTGTATTTAGTGTATTCTAGCATCCTGAATATGATTCCAGCATTAATTTCATTGTGCTTATGCTCATTTTTAAGATTTTGACATTTTCACCTAAAGTGCACAATCAGGCTGAAAACGCGTTTAAAGCAATAAAAAGTTCATTTTGGCTCTCACACCTAAACTAAACGTTGTAGACTCAAAATTTTTGCTGTATTTAGTGTATTCTAGCATCCTGAAGATGATTCCAGCATTAATTTCATTGTGCTTATGCTCATTTTGAAGATTTTGACATTTTCACCTAAAGTGCACAATCAGGCTGAAAACGCATTTAAAGCCATAAAAAGTTCATTTTGGCTCTCACACCTAAACAAAACGTTGTAGACTCAACATTTTTGCTGTATTTAGTGTATTCTAGCATCCTGAAGATGATTCCAGCATTAATTTCATTGTGCTTATGCTCATTTTTAAGATTTTGACATTTTCACCTTAAGTGTACAATCAGGGGCTGAAAACGCGTTTAAAGCAATAAAAAGTTCATTTTGGCTCTCACGCCTAAACTAAACGTTGTAGACTCAAAATTTTTGCTGTATTTAGTGTATTCTAGCATCCTGAAGATGATTCAAGCATTAATTTCATTGTGATTATGCTCATTTTTAAGATTTTGACATTTTCACCTTAAGTGCACAATCAGGCTGAAAACGCATTTAAAGCAATAAAAAGTTCATTTTGGCTATCACACCTAAACAAAACGTTGTAGACTCAAAATTTTTGCTGTGTTTAGTGTATTCTAGCATCCTGAATATGATTCCAGCATTAATTTCATTGTGCTTATGCTCATTTTTAAGATTTTGACATTTTCACCTAAAGTGCACAATCAGGCTGAAAACGCGTTTAAAGCAATAAAAAGTTCATTTTGGCTCTCACACCTAAACTAAACGATGTAGACTAAAAATTTTTGCTGTATTTAGTGTATTCTAGCATCCTGAAGATGATTCCAGCATTAATTTCATCGTGCTTATGCTCATTTTGAAGATTTTGACATTTTCACCTTAAGTGTACAATCAGGGGCTGAAAACGCGTTTAAAGCAATAAAAAGTTCATTTTGGCTCTCACACCTAAACTAAACGTTGTAGACTCAAAATTTTTGCTGTATATAGTGTATTCTAGCATCCTGAAGATGATTCCAGCATTAATTTCATTGTGCTTATGCTCATTTTGAAGATTTTGACATTTTCACCTAAAGAACACAATCAGGCTGAAAACGCATTTAAAGCCATAAAAAGTTCATTTTGGCTCTCACACCTAAACAAAACGTTGTAGACTCAACATTTTTGCTGTATTTAGTGTATTCTAGCATCCTGAAGATGATTCCAGCATTAATTTCATTGTGCTTATGCTCATTTTTAAGATTTTGACATTTTCACCTTAAGTGTACAATCAGGGGCTGAAAACGCGTTTAAAGCAATAAAAAGTTCATTTTGGCTCTCACACCTAAACTAAACGTTGTAGACTCAAAATTTTTGCTGTATTTAGTGTATTCTAGCATCCTGAAGATGATTCCAGCATTAATTTCATTGTGCTTTTGCTCATTTTTAAGATTTTGACATTTTCACCTAAAGTGCACAATCAGGCTGAAAACGCGTTTAAAGCAATAAAAAGTTCATTTTGGCTCTCACACCTAAACTAAACGTTGTAGACTCAAAATTTTTGCTGTATTTAGTGTATTCTAGCATCCTGAAGATGATTCCAGCATTAATTTCATTGTGCTTATGCTCATTTTGAAGATTTTGACATTTTCACCTTAAGTGTACAATCAGGGGCTGAAAACGCGTTTAAAGCAATAAAAAGTTCATTTTGGCTCTCACACCTAAACTAAACGTTGTAGACTCAAAATTTTTGCTGTATTTAGTGTATTCTAGCATCCTGAAGATGATTCCAGCATTAATTTCATTGTGCTTATGCTCATTTTGAAGATTTTGACATTTTCACCTTAAGTGTACAATCAGGGGCTGAAAACGCGTTTAAAGCAATAAAAAGTTCATTTTGGCTCTCACACCTAAACTAAACGTTGTAGACTCAAAATTTTTGCTGTATTTAGTGTATTCTAGCATCCTGGAGATGATTCCAGCATTAATTTCATTGTGCTTATGCTCATTTTTAAGATTTTGACATTTTCACCTAAAGTGCACAATCAGGCTGAAAACGCGTTTAAAGCAATAAAAAGATCATTTTGGCTCTCACACCTAAACTAAACGTTGTAGACTCAAAATTTTTTCTGTATTTAGTGTATTCTAGCATCCTGAAGATGATTCCAGCATTAATTTCATTGTGCTTATGCTCATTTTTAAGATTTTGACATTTTCACCTAAAGTGCACAATCAGGCTGAAAACGCATTTAAAGCCATAAAAAGTTCATTTTGGCTCTCACACCTAAACAAAACGTTGTAGACTCAACATTTTTGCTGTATTTAGTGTATTCTAGCATCCTGAAGATGATTCCAGCATTAATTTCATTGTGCTTATGCTCATTTTTAAGATTTTGACATTTTCACCTTAAGTGTACAATCAGGGGCTGAAAACGCGTTTAAAGCAATAAAAAGTTCATTTTGGCTCTCACACCTAAACTAAACGTTGTAGACTCAAAATTTTTGCTGTATTTAGTGTATTCTAGCATCCTGGAGATGATTCCAGCATTAATTTCATTGTGCTTATGCTCATTTTTAAGATTTTGACATTTTCACCTAAAGTGTACAATCAGGGGCTGAAAACGCGTTTAAAGCAATAAAAAGTTCATTTTGGCTCTCACACCTAAACTAAACGTTGTAGTCTCAAAATTTTTGCTGTATTTAGTGTATTCTAGCATCCTGAATATGATTCCAGCATTAATTTCATTGTGCTTATGCTCATTTTTAAGATTTTGACATTTTCACCTAAAGTGCACAATCAGGCTGAAAACGCGTTTAAAGCAATAAAAAGTTCATTTTGGCTCTCACACCTAAACTAAACGTTGTAGACTCAAAATTTTTGCTGTATTTAGTGTATTCTAGCATCCTGAAGATGATTCCAGCATTAATTTCATTGTGCTTATGCTCATTTTGAAGATTTTGACATTTTCACCTAAAGTGCACAATCAGGCTGAAAACGCATTTAAAGCCATAAAAAGTTCATTTTGGCTCTCACACCTAAACAAAACGTTGTAGACTCAACATTTTTGCTGTATTTAGTGTATTCTAGCATCCTGAAGATGATTCCAGCATTAATTTCATTGTGCTTATGCTCATTTTTAAGATTTTGACATTTTCACCTTAAGTGTACAATCAGGGGCTGAAAACGCGTTTAAAGCAATAAAAAGTTCATTTTGGCTCTCACGCCTAAACTAAACGTTGTAGACTCAAAATTTTTGCTGTATTTAGTGTATTCTAGCATCCTGAAGATGATTCAAGCATTAATTTCATTGTGATTATGCTCATTTTTAAGATTTTGACATTTTCACCTTAAGTGCACAATCAGGCTGAAAACGCATTTAAAGCAATAAAAAGTTCATTTTGGCTATCACACCTAAACAAAACGTTGTAGACTCAAAATTTTTGCTGTATTTAGTGTATTCTAGCATCCTGAATATGATTCCAGCATTAATTTCATTGTGCTTATGCTCATTTTTAAGATTTTGACATTTTCACCTAAAGTGCACAATCAGGCTGAAAACGCGTTTAAAGCAATAAAAAGTTCATTTTGGCTCTCACACCTAAACTAAACGATGTAGACTCAAAATTTTTGCTGTATTTAGTGTATTCTAGCATCCTGAAGATGATTCCAGCATTAATTTCATCGTGCTTATGCTCATTTTGAAGATTTTGACATTTTCACCTTAAGTGTACAATCAGGGGCTGAAAACGCGTTTAAAGCAATAAAAAGTTCATTTTGGCTCTCACACCTAAACTAAACGTTGTAGACTCAAAATTTTTGCTGTATATAGTGTATTCTAGCATCCTGAAGATGATTCCAGCATTAATTTCATTGTGCTTATGCTCATTTTGAAGATTTTGACATTTTCACCTAAAGAACACAATCAGGCTGAAAACGCATTTAAAGCCATAATAAGTTCATTTTGGCTCTCACACCTAAACAAAACGTTGTAGACTCAACATTTTTGCTGTATTTAGTGTATTCTAGCATCCTGAAGATGATTCCAGCATTAATTTCATTGTGCTTATGCTCATTTTTAAGATTTTGACATTTTCACCTTAAGTGTACAATCAGGGGCTGAAAACGCGTTTAAAGCAATAAAAAGTTCATTTTGGCTCTCACACCTAAACTAAACGTTGTAGACTCAAATTTTTTGCTGTATTTAGTGTATTCTAGCATCCTGAAGATGATTCCAGCATTAATTTCATTGTGCTTATGCTCATTTTTAAGATTTTGACATTTTCACCTTAAGTGTACAATCAGGGGCTGAAAACGCGTTTAAAGCAATAAAAAGTTCATTTTGGCTCTCACACCTAAACTAAACGTTGTAGACTCAAAATTTTTGCTGTATTTAGTGTATTCTAGCATCCTGAAGATGATTCCAGCATTAATTTCATTGTGCTTATGCTCATTTTTAAGATTTTGACATTTTCACCTAAAGTGCACAATCAGGCTGAAAACGCGTTTAAAGCAATAAAAAGTTCATTTTGGCTCTCACACCTAAACTAAACGTTGTAGACTCAAAATTTTTGCTGTATTTAGTGTATTCTAGCATCCTGAAGATGATTCCAGCATTAATTTCATTGTGCTTATGCTCATTTTGAAGATTTTGACATTTTCACCTAAAGTGCACAATCAGGCTGAAAACGCATTTAAAGCCATAAAAAGTTCATTTTGGCTCTCACACCTAAACAAAACGTTGTAGACTCAACATTTTTGCTGTATTTAGTGTATTCTAGCATCCTGAAGATGATTCCAGCATTAATTTCATTGTGCTTATGCTCATTTTGAAGATTTTGACATTTTCACCTTAAGTGTACAATCAGGGGCTGAAAACGCGTTTAAAGCAATAAAAAGTTCATTTTGGCTCTCACACCTAAACTAAACGTTGTAGACTCGAAATTTTTGCTGTATTTAGTGTATTCTAGCATCCTGAAGATGATTCCAGAATTAATTTCATTGTGCTTATGCTCATTTTTAAGATTTTGACATTTTCACCTAAAGTGCACAATCAGGCTGAAAACGCGTTTAAAGCCATAAAAAGTTCATTTTGGCTCTCACACCTAAACTAAACGTTGTAGACTCAAAATTTTTGCTGTATTTAGTGTATTCTAGCATCCTG
This sequence comes from Vanacampus margaritifer, assembly GCF_051991255.1. Taxonomy (NCBI): domain Eukaryota; kingdom Metazoa; phylum Chordata; class Actinopteri; order Syngnathiformes; family Syngnathidae; genus Vanacampus; species Vanacampus margaritifer. Next base: position 28,828,499 of record NC_135438.1, on the reverse strand, counting down.
AAGATGATTCCAGCATTAATTTCATTGTGCTTATGCTCATTTTGAAGATTTTGACATTTTCACCTTAAGTGTACAATTAGGGGCTGAAAACGCGTTTAAAGCAATAAAAAGTTCATTTTGGCTCTCACACCTAAACTAAACGTTGTAGACTCAAAATTTTTGCTGTATTTAGTGTATTCTAGCATCCTGAAGATGATTCCAGCATTAATTTCATTGTGCTTATGCTCATTTTTAAGATTTTGACATTTTCACCTAAAGTGCACAATCAGGCTGAAAACGCATTTAAAGCCATAAAAAGTTCATTTTGGCTCTCACACCTAAACAAAACGTTGTAGACTCAACATTTTTGCTGTATTTAGTGTATTCTAGCATCCTGAAAATGATTCCAGCATTAATTTCATTGTGCTTATGCTCATTTTTAAGATTTTGACATTTTCACCTTAAGTGTACAATCAGGGGCTGAAAACGCGTTTAAAGCAATAAAAAGTTCATTTTGGCTCTCACACCTAAACTAAACGTTGTAGACTCAAAATTTTTGCTGTATATAGTGTATTCTAGCATCCTGAAGATGATTCCAGCATTAATTTCATTGTGCTTATGCTCATTTTGAAGATTTTGACATTTTCACCTAAAGAACACAATCAGGCTGAAAACGCATTTAAAGCCATAAAAAGTTCATTTTGGCTCTCACACCTAAACAAAACGTTGTAGACTCAACATTTTTGCTGTATTTAGTGTATTCTAGCATCCTGAAGATGATTCCAGCATTAATTTCATTGTGCTTATGCTCATTTTTAAGATTTTGACATTTTCACCTTAAGTGTACAATCAGGGGCTGAAAACGCGTTTAAAGCAATAAAAAGTTCATTTTGGCTCTCACACCTAAACTAAACGTTGTAGACTCAAAATTTTTGCTGTATTTAGTGTATTCTAGCATCCTGAAGATGATTCCAGCATTAATTTCATTGTGCTTATGCTCATTTTTAAGATTTTGACATTTTCACCTTAAGTGTACAATCAGGGGCTGAAAACGCGTTTAAAGCAATAAAAAGTTCATTTTGGCTCTCACACCTAAACTAAACGTTGTAGACTCAAAATTTTTGCTGTATTTAGTGTATTCTAACATCCTGAAGATGATTCCAGCATTAATTTCATTGTGCTTATGCTCATTTTTAAGATTTTGACATTTTCACCTAAAGTGCACAATCAGGCTGAAAACGCGTTTAAAGCAATAAAAAGTTCATTTTGGCTCTCACACCTAAACTAAACGTTGTAGACTCAAAATTTTTGCTGTATTTAGTGTATTCTAGCATCCTGAAGATGATTCCAGCATTAATTTCATTGTGCTTATGCTCATTTTGAAGATTTTGACATTTTCACCTTAAGTGTACAATCAGGGGCTGAAAACGCGTTTAAAGCAATAAAAAGTTCATTTTGGCTCTCACGCCTAAACTAAACGTTGTAGACTCAAAATTTTTGCTGTATTTAGTGTATTCTAGCATCCTGAAGATGATTCCAGCATTAATTTCATTGTGCTTATGCTCATTTTGAAGATTTTGACATTTTCACCTAAAGTGCACAATCAGGCTGAAAACGCGTTTAAAGCAATAAAAAGTTCATTTTGGCTCTCACACCTAAACTAAACGTTGTAGACTCAAAATTTTTGCTGTATTTAGTGTATTCTAGCATCCTGAAGATGATTCCAGCATTAATTTCATTGTGCTTATGCTCATTTTGAAGATTTTGACATTTTCACCTAAAGTGCACAATCAGGCTGAAAACGCATTTAAAGCCATAAAAAGTTCATTTTGGCTCTCACACCTAAACAAAACGTTGTAGACTCAACATTTTTGCTGTATTTAGTGTATTCTAGCATCCTGAAGATGATTCCAGCATTAATTTCATTGTGCTTATGCTCATTTTGAAGATTTTGACATTTTCACCTTAAGTGTACAATCAGGGGCTGAAAACGCGTTTAAAGCAATAAAAAGTTCATTTTGGCTCTCACACCTAAACTAAACGTTGTAGACTCGAAATTTTTGCTGTATTTAGTGTATTCTAGCATTCTGAAGATGATTCCAGAATTAATTTCATTGTGCTTATGCTCATTTTTAAGATTTTGACATTTTCACCTAAAGTGCACAATCAGGCTGAAAACGCGTTTAAAGCAATAAAAAGTTCATTTTGGCTCTCACACCTAAACTAAACGTTGTAGACTCAAAATTTTTGCTGTATTTAGTGTATTCTAGCATCCTGAAGATGATTCCAGCATTAATTTCATTGTGCTTATGCTCATTTTGAAGATTTTGACATTTTCACCTTAAGTGTACAATTAGGGGCTGAAAACGCGTTTAAAGCAATAAAAAGTTCATTTTGGCTCTCACACCTAAACTAAACGTTGTAGACTCAAAATTTTTGCTGTATTTAGTGTATTCTAGCATCCTGGAGATGATTCCAGCATTAATTTCATTGTGCTTATGCTCATTTTGAAGATTTTGACATTTTCACCTTAAGTGTACAATCAGGGGCTGAAAACGCGTTTAAAGCAATAAAAAGTTCATTTTTGCTCTCACACCTAAACTAAACGTTGTAGACTCAAAATTTTTGCTGTATTTAGTGTATTCTAGCATCCTGAAGATGATTCCAGCATTAATTTCATTGTGCTTATGCTCATTTTTAAGATTTTGACATTTTCACCTAAAGTGCACAATCAGGCTGAAAACGCATTTAAAGCCATAAAAAGTTCATTTTGGCTCTCACACCTAAACAAAACGTTGTAGACTCAACATTTTTGCTGTATTTAGTGTATTCTAGCATCCTGAAGATGATTCCAGCATTAATTTCATTGTGCTTATGCTCATTTTTAAGATTTTGACATTTTCACCTTAAGTGTACAATCAGGGGCTGAAAACGCGTTTAAAGCAATAAAAAGTTCATTTTGGCTCTCACACCTAAACTAAACGTTGTAGACTCAAAATTTTTGCTGTATTTAGTGTATTCTAGCATCCTGAAGATGATTCCAGCATTAATTTCATTGTGCTTATGCTCATTTTTAAGATTTTGACATTTTCACCTAAAGTGCACACTCAGGCTGAAAACGCGTTTAAAGCAATAAAAAGTTCATTTTGGCTCTCACACCTAAACTAAACGTTGTAGACTCAAAATTTTTGCTGTATTTAGTGTATTCTAGCATCCTGAAGATGATTCCAGCATTAATTTCATTGTGCTTATGCTCATTTTGAAGATTTTGACATTTTCACCTTAAGTGTACAATCAGGGGCTGAAAACGCGTTTAAAGCAATAAAAAGTTCATTTTGGCTCTCACACCTAAACTAAACGTTGTAGACTCAAAATTTTTGCTGTATTTAGTGTATTCTAGCATCCTGAAGATGATTCCAGCATTAATTTCATTGTGCTTATGCTCATTTTGAAGATTTTGACATTTTCACCTAAAGTGCACAATCAGGCTGAAAACGCATTTAAAGCCATAAAAAGTTCATTTTGGCTCTCACACCTAAACAAAACGTTGTAGACTCAACATTTTTGCTGTATTTAGTGTATTCTAGCATCCTGAAGATGATTCCAGTATTAATTTCATTGTGCTTATGCTCATTTTTAAGATTTTGATATTTTCACCTTAAGTGTACAATCAGGGGCTGAAAACGCGTTTAAAGCAATAAAAAGTTCATTTTGGCTCTCACACCTAAACTAAACGTTGTAGACTCAAAATTTTTGCTGTATTTAGTGTATTCTAGCATCCTGAAGATGATTCCAGCATTAATTTCACTGTGCTTATGCTCATTTTTAAGATTTTGACATTTTCACCTAAAGTGCACAATCAGGCTGAAAACGCGTTTAAAGCAATAAAAAGTTCATTTTGGCTCTCACACCTAAACTAAACGTTGTAGACTCAAAATTGTTGCTGTATTTAGTGTATTCTAGCATCCTGAAGATGATTCCAGCATTAATTTCATTGTGCTTATGCTCATTTTGAAGATTTTGACATTTTCACCTTAAGTGTACAATCAGGGGCTGAAAACGCGTTTAAAGCAATAAAAAGTTCATTTTGGCTCTCACACCTAAACTAAACGTTGTAGACTCAAAATTTTTGCTGTATTTAGTGTATTCTAGCATCCTGAAGATGATTCCAGCATTAATTTCATTGTGCTTATGCTCATTTTTAAGATTTTGACATTTTCACCTAAAGTGCACAATCAGGCTGAAAACGCGTTTAAAGCAATAAAAAGTTCATTTTGGCTCTCACACCTAAACTAAACGTTGTAGACTCAAAATTTTTGCTGTATTTAGTGTATTCTAGCATCCTGAAGATGATTCCAGCATTAATTTCATTGTGCTTATGCTCATTTTGAAGATTTTGACATTTTCACCTAAAGTGCACAATCAGGCTGAAAACGCATTTAAAGCCATAAAAAGTTCATTTTGGCTCTCACACCTAAACTAAACGTTGTAGACTCAAAATTTTTGCTGTATTTAGTGTATTCTAGCATCCTGAAGATGATTCCAGCATTAATTTCATTGTGCTTATGCTCATTTTGAAGATTTTGACATTTTCACCTTAAGTGTACAATTAGGGGCTGAAAACGCGTTTAAAGCAATAAAAAGTTCATTTTGGCTCTCACACCTAAACTAAACGTTGTAGACTCAAAATTTTTGCTGTATTTAGTGTATTCTAGCATCCTGAATATGATTCCAGCATTAATTTCATTGTGCTTATGCTCATTTTTAAGATTTTGACATTTTCACCTAAAGTGCACAATCAGGCTGAAAACGCGTTTAAAGCAATAAAAAGTTCATTTTGGCTCTCACACCTAATAAACGTTGTAGACTCAAAATTTTTGCTGTATTTAGTGTATTCTAGCATCCTGAAGATGATTCCAGCATTAATTTCATTGTGCTTATGCTCATTTTGAAGATTTTGACATTTTCACCTAAAGTGCACAATCAGGCTGAAAACGCATTTAAAGCCATAAAAAGTTCATTTTGGCTCTCACACCTAAACAAAACGTTGTAGACTCAACATTTTTGCTGTATTTAGTGTATTCTAGCATCCTGAAGATGATTCCAGCATTAATTTCATTGTGCTTATGCTCATTTTTAAGATTTTGACATTTTCACCTTAAGTGTACAATCAGGGGCTGAAAACGCGTTTAAAGCAATAAAAAGTTCATTTTGGCTCTCACGCCTAAACTAAACGTTGTAGACTCAAAATTTTTGCTGTATTTAGTGTATTCTAGCATCCTGAAGATGATTCAAGCATTAATTTCATTGTGATTATGCTCATTTTTAAGATTTTGACATTTTCACCTTAAGTGCACAATCAGGCTGAAAACGCATTTAAAGCAATAAAAAGTTCATTTTGGCTATCACACCTAAACAAAACGTTGTAGACTCAAAATTTTTGCTGTATTTAGTGTATTCTAGCATCCTGAATATGATTCCAGCATTAATTTCATTGTGCTTATGCTCATTTTTAAGATTTTGACATTTTCACCTAAAGTGCACAATCAGGCTGAAAACGCGTTTAAAGCAATAAAAAGTTCATTTTGGCTCTCACACCTAAACTAAACGTTGTAGACTCAAAATTTTTGCTGTATTTAGTGTATTCTAGCATCCTGAAGATGATTCCAGCATTAATTTCATCGTGCTTATGCTCATTTTGAAGATTTTGACATTTTCACCTTAAGTGTACAATCAGGGGCTGAAAACGCGTTTAAAGCAATAAAAAGTTCATTTTGGCTCTCACACCTAAACTAAACGTTGTAGACTCAAAATTTTTGCTGTATATAGTGTATTCTAGCATCCTGAAGATGATTCCAGCATTAATTTCATTGTGCTTATGCTCATTTTGAAGATTTTGACATTTTCACCTAAAGAACACAATCAGGCTGAAAACGCATTTAAAGCCATAAAAAGTTCATTTTGGCTCTCACACCTAAACAAAACGTTGTAGACTCAACATTTTTGCTGTATTTAGTGTATTCTAGCATCCTGAAGATGATTCCAGCATTAATTTCATTGTGCTTATGCTCATTTTTAAGATTTTGACATTTTCACCTTAAGTGTACAATCAGGGGCTGAAAACGCGTTTAAAGCAATAAAAAGTTCATTTTGGCTCTCACACCTAAACTAAACGTTGTAGACTCAAAATTTTTGCTGTATTTAGTGTATTCTAGCATCCTGAAGATGATTCCAGCATTAATTGCATTGTGCTTATGCTCATTTTTAAGATTTTGACATTTTCACCTTAAGTGTACAATCAGGGGCTGAAAACGCGTTTAAAGCAATAAAAAGTTAATTTTGGCTCTCACACCTAAACTAAACGTTGTAGACTCAAAATTTTTGCTGTATTTAGTGTATTCTAGCATCCTGAAGATGATTCCAGCATTAATTTCATTGTGCTTATGCTCATTTTTAAGATTTTGACATTTTCACCTAAAGTGCACAATCAGGCTGAAAACGCGTTTAAAGCAATAAAAAGTTCATTTTGGCTCTCACACCTAAACTAAACGTTGTAGACTCAAAATTTTTGCTGTATTTAGTGTATTCTAGCATCCTGAAGATGATTCCAGCATTAATTTCATTGTGCTTATGCTCATTTTGAAGATTTTGACATTTTCACCTTAAGTGTACAATCAGGGGCTGAAAACGCGTTTAAAGCAATAAAAAGTTCATTTTGGCTCTCACACCTAAACTAAACGTTGTAGACTCAAAATTTTTGCTGTATTTAGTGTATTCTAGCATCCTGAAGATGATTCCAGCATTAATTTCATTGTGCTTATGCTCATTTTGAAGATTTTGACATTTTCACCTAAAGTGCACAATCAGGCTGAAAACGCGTTTAAAGCAATAAAAAGTTCATTTTGGCTCTCACACCTAAACTAAACGTTGTAGACTCAAAATTTTTGCTGTATTTAGTGTATTCTAGCATCCTGAATATGATTCCAGCATTAATTTCATTGTGCTTATGCTCATTTTTAAGATTTTGACATTTTCACCTAAAGTGCACAATCAGGCTGAAAACGCGTTTAAAGCAATAAAAAGTTCATTTTGGCTCTCACACCTAAACTAAACGTTGTAGACTCAAAATTTTTGCTGTATTTAGTGTATTCTAGCATCCTGAAGATGATTCCAGCATTAATTTCATTGTGCTTATGCTCATTTTGAAGATTTTGACATTTTCACCTAAAGTGCACAATCAGGCTGAAAACGCATTTAAAGCCATAAAAAGTTCATTTTGGCTCTCACACCTAAACAAAACGTTGTAGACTCAACATTTTTGCTGTATTTAGTGTATTCTAGCATCCTGAAGATGATTCCAGCATTAATTTCATTGTGCTTATGCTCATTTTTAAGATTTTGACATTTTCACCTTAAGTGTACAATCAGGGGCTGAAAACGCGTTTAAAGCAATAAAAAGTTCATTTTGGCTCTCACGCCTAAACTAAACGTTGTAGACTCAAAATTTTTGCTGTATTTAGTGTATTCTAGCATCCTGAAGATGATTCAAGCATTAATTTCATTGTGATTATGCTCATTTTTAAGATTTTGACATTTTCACCTTAAGTGCACAATCAGGCTGAAAACGCATTTAAAGCAATAAAAAGTTCATTTTGGCTATCACACCTAAACAAAACGTTGTAGACTCAAAATTTTTGCTGTATTTAGTGTATTCTAGCATCCTGAATATGATTCCAGCATTAATTTCATTGTGCTTATGCTCATTTTTAAGATTTTGACATTTTCACCTAAAGTGCACAATCAGGCTGAAAACGCGTTTAAAGCAATAAAAAGTTCATTTTGGCTCTCACACCTAAACTAAACGTTGTAGACTCAAAATTTTTGCTGTATTTAGTGTATTCTAGCATCCTGAAGATGATTCCAGCATTAATTTCATCGTGCTTATGCTCATTTTGAAGATTTTGACATTTTCACCTTAAGTGTACAATCAGGGGCTGAAAACGCGTTTAAAGCAATAAAAAGTTCATTTTGGCTCTCACACCTAAACTAAACGTTGTAGACTCAAAATTTTTGCTGTATATAGTGTATTCTAGCATCCTGAAGATGATTCCAGCATTAATTTCATTGTGCTTATGCTCATTTTGAAGATTTTGACATTTTCACCTAAAGAACACAATCAGGCTGAAAACGCATTTAAAGCCATAAAAAGTTCATTTTGGCTCTCACACCTAAACAAAACGTTGTAGACTCAACATTTTTGCTGTATTTAGTGTATTCTAGCATCCTGAAGATGATTTCAGCATTAATTTCATTGTGCTTATGCTCATTTTTAAGATTTTGACATTTTCACCTTAAGTGTACAATCAGGGGCTGAAAACGCGTTTAAAGCAATAAAAAGTTCATTTTGGCTCTCACACCTAAACTAAACGTTGTAGACTCAAAATTTTTGCTGTATTTAGTGTATTCTAGCATCCTGAAGATGATTCCAGCATTAATTTCATTGTGCTTATGCTCATTTTTAAGATTTTGACATTTTCACCTTAAGTGTACAATCAGGGGCTGAAAACGCGTTTAAAGCAATAAAAAGTTCATTTTGGCTCTCACACCTAAACTAAACGTTGTAGACTCAAAATTTTTGCTGTATTTAGTGTATTCTAGCATCCTGAAGATGATTCCAGCATTAATTTCATTGTGCTTATGCTCATTTTTAAGATTTTGACATTTTCACCTAAAGTGCACAATCAGGCTGAAAACGCGTTTAAAGCAATAAAAAGTTCATTTTGGCTCTCACACCTAAACTAAACGTTGTAGACTCAAAATTTTTGCTGTATTTAGTGTATTCTAGCATCCTGAAGATGATTCCAGCATTAATTTCATTGTGCTTATGCTCATTTTGAAGATTTTGACATTTTCACCTTAAGTGTACAATCAGGGGCTGAAAACGCGTTTAAAGCAATAAAAAGTTCATTTTGGCTCTCACACCTAAACTAAACGTTGTAGACTCAAAATTTTTGCTGTATTTAGTGTATTCTAGCATCCTGAAGATGATTCCAGCATTAATTTCATTGTGCTTATGCTCATTTTGAAGATTTTGACATTTTCACCTAAAGTGCACAATCAGGCTGAAAACGCGTTTAAAGCAATAAAAAGTTCATTTTGGCTCTCACACCTAAACTAAACGTTGTAGACTCAAAATTTTTGCTGTATTTAGTGTATTCTAGCATCCTGAAGATGATTCCAGCATTAATTTCATTGTGCTTATGCTCATTTTGAAGATTTTGACATTTTCACCTAAAGTGCACAATCAGGCTGAAAACGCATTTAAAGCCATAAAAAGTTCATTTTGGCTCTCACACCTAAACAAAACGTTGTAGACTCAACATTTTTGCTGTATTTAGTGTATTCTAGCATCCTGAAGATGATTCCAGCATTAATTTCATTGTGCTTATGCTCATTTTGAAGATTTTGACATTTTCACCTTAAGTGTACAATCAGGGGCTGAAAACGCGTTTAAAGCAATAAAAAGTTCATTTTGGCTCTCACACCTAAACTAAACGTTGTAGACTCGAAATTTTTGCTGTATTTAGTGTATTCTAGCATCCTGAAGATGATTCCAGCATTAATTTCATTGTGCTTATGCTCATTTTTAAGATTTTGACATTTTCACCTAAAGTGCACAATCAGGCTGAAAACGCGTTTAAAGCAATAAAAAATTCATTTTGGCTCTCACACCTAAACTAAACGTTGTAGACTCAAAATTTTTGCTGTATTTAGTGTATTCTAGCATCCTGAAGATGATTCCAGCATTAATTTCATTGTGCTTATGCTCATTTTGAAGATTTTGACATTTTCACCTAAAGTGCACAATCAGGCTGAAAACGCATTTAAAGCCATAAAAAGTTCATTTTGGCTCTCACACCTAAACAAAACGTTGTAGACTCAACATTTTTGCTGTATTTAGTGTATTCTAGCATCCTGAAGATGATTCCAGCATTAATTTCATTGTGCTTATGCTCATTTTTAAGATTTTGACATTTTCACCTTAAGTGTACAATCAGGGGCTGAAAACGCGTTTAAAGCAATAAAAAGTTCATTTTGGCTCTCACACCTAAACTAAACGTTGTAGACTCAAAATTTTTGCTGTGTTTAGTGTATTCTAGCATCCTGAAGATGATTCAAGCATTAATTTCATTGTGCTTATGCTCATTTTTAAGATTTTGACATTTTCACCTTAAGTGCACAATCAGGCTGAAAACGCATTTAAAGCAATAAAAAGTTCATTTTGGCTATCACACCTAAACAAAACGTTGTAGACTCAACATTTTTGCTGTATTTAGTGTATTCTAGCATCCTGAAGATGATTCCAGCATTAATTTCATTGTGCTTATGCTCATTTTGAAGATTTTGACATTTTCACCTTAAGTGTACAATCAGGGGCTGAAAACGCGTTTAAAGCAATAAAAAGTTCATTTTGGCTCTCACACCTAAACTAAACGTTGTAGACTCAAAATTTTTGCTGTATTTAGTGTATTCTAGCTTCCTGAAGATGATTCCAGAATTAATTTCATTGTGCTTATGCTCATTTTTAAGATTTTGACATTTTCACCTAAAGTGCACAATCAGGCTGAAAACGCGTTTAAAGCAATAAAAAGTTCATTTTGGCTCTCACACCTAAACTAAACGTTGTAGACTCAAAATTTTTGCTGTATTTAGTGTATTCTAGCATCCTGAAGATGATTCCAGCATTAATTTCATTGTGCTTATGCTCATTTTTAAGATTTTGACATTTTCACCTTAAGTGTACAATTAGGGGCTGAAAACGCGTTTAAAGCAATAAAAAGTTCATTTTGGCTCTCACACCTAAACTAAACGTTGTAGACTCAAAATTTTTGCTGTATTTAGTGTATTCTAGCATCCTGAATATGATTCCAGCATTAATTTCATTGTGCTTATGCTCATTTTTAAGATTTTGACATTTTCACCTAAAGTGCACAATCAGGCTGAAAACGCGTTTAAAGCAATAAAAAGTTCATTTTGGCTCTCACACCTAAACTAAACGTTGTAGACTCAAAATTTTTGCTGTATTTAGTGTATTCTAGCATCCTGAAGATGATTCCAGCATTAATTTCATTGTGCTTATGCTCATTTTGAAGATTTTGACATTTTCACCTAAAGTGCACAATCAGGCTGAAAACGCATTTAAAGCCATAAAAAGTTCATTTTGGCTCTCACACCTAAACAAAACGTTGTAGACTCAACATTTTTGCTGTATTTAGTGTATTCTAGCATCCTGAAGATGATTCCAGCATTAATTTCATTGTGCTTATGCTCATTTTTAAGATTTTGACATTTTCACCTTAAGTGTACAATCAGGGGCTGAAAACGCGTTTAAAGCAATAAAAAGTTCATTTTGGCTCTCACGCCTAAACTAAACGTTGTAGACTCAAAATTTTTGCTGTATTTAGTGTATTCTAGCATCCTGAAGATGATTCAAGCATTAATTTCATTGTGATTATGCTCATTTTTAAGATTTTGACATTTTCACCTTAAGTGCACAATCAGGCTGAAAACGCATTTAAAGCAATAAAAAGTTCATTTTGGCTATCACACCTAAACAAAACGTTGTAGACTCAAAATTTTTGCTGTATTTAGTGTATTCTAGCATCCTGAATATGATTCCAGCATTAATTTCATTGTGCTTATGCTCATTTTTAAGATTTTGACATTTTCACCTAAAGTGCACAATCAGGCTGAAAACGCGTTTAAAGCAATAAAAAGTTCATTTTGGCTCTCACACCTAAACTAAACGTTGTAGACTCAAAATTTTTGCTGTATTTAGTGTATTCTAGCATCCTGAAGATGATTCCAGCATTAATTTCATCGTGCTTATGCTCATTTTGAAGATTTTGACATTTTCACCTTAAGTTTACAATCAGGGGCTGAAAACGCGTTTAAAGCAATAAAAAGTTCATTTTGGCTCTCACACCTAAACTAAACGTTGTAGACTCAAAATTTTTGCTGTATATAGTGTATTCTAGCATCCTGAAGATGATTCCAGCATTAATTTCATTGTGCTTATGCTCATTTTGAAGATTTTGACATTTTCACCTAAAGAACACAATCAGGCTGAAAACGCATTTAAAGCCATAAAAAGTTCATTTTGGCTCTCACACCTAAACAAAACGTTGTAGACTCAACATTTTTGCTGTATTTAGTGTATTCTAGCATCCTGAAGATGATTCCAGCATTAATTTCATTGTGCTTATGCTCATTTTGAAGATTTTGACATTTTCACCTTAAGTGTACAATTAGGGGCTGAAAACGCGTTTAAAGCAATAAAAAGTTCATTTTGGCTCTCACACCTAAACTAAACGTTGTAGACTCAAAATTTTTGCTGTATTTAGTGTATTCTAGCATCCTGAAGATGATTCCAGCATTAATTTCATTGTGCTTATGCTCATTTTTAAGATTTTGACATTTTCACCTAAAGTGCACAATCAGGCTGAAAACGCGTTTAAAGCAATAAAAAATTCATTTTGGCTCTCACACCTAAACTAAACGTTGTAGACTCAAAATTTTTGCTGTATTTAGTGTATTCTAGCATCCTGAAGATGATTCCAGCATTAATTTCATTGTGCTTATGCTCATTTTGAAGATTTTGACATTTTCACCTAAAGTGCACAATCAGGCTGAAAACGCATTTAAAGCCATTAAAAGTTCATTTTGGCTCTCACACCTAAACAAAACGTTGTAGACTCAACATTTTTGCTGTATTTAGTGTATTCTAGCATCCTGAAGATGATTCCAGCATTAATTTCATTGTGCTTATGCTCATTTTTAAGATTTTGACATTTTCACCTTAAGTCAATCAGGGGCTGAAAACGCGTTTAAAGCAATAAAAAGTTCATTTTGGCTCTCACACCTAAACTAAACGTTGTAGACTCAAAATTTTTGCTGTGTTTAGTGTATTCTAGCATCCTGAAGATGATTCAAGCATTAATTTCATTGTGCTTATGCTCATTTTTAAGATTTTGACATTTTCACCTTAAGTGCACAATCAGGCTGAAAACGCATTTAAAGCAATAAAAAGTTCATTTTGGCTATCACACCTAAACAAAACGTTGTAGACTCAACATTTTTGCTGTATTTAGTGTATTCTAGCATCCTGAAGATGATTCCAGCATTAATTTCATTGTGCTTATGCTCATTTTGAAGATTTTGACATTTTCACCTTAAGTGTACAATCAGGGGCTGAAAACGCGTTTAAAGCAATAAAAAGTTCATTTTGGCTCTCACACCTAAACTAAACGTTGTAGACTCAAAATTTTTGCTGTATTTAGTGTATTCTAGCTTCCTGAAGATGATTCCAGAATTAATTTCATTGTGCTTATGCTCATTTTTAAGATTTTGACATTTTCACCTAAAGTGCACAATCAGGCTGAAAACGCGTTTAAAGCAATAAAAAGTTCATTTTGGCTCTCACACCTAAACTAAACGTTGTAGACTCAAAATTTTTGCTGTATTTAGTGTATTCTAGCATCCTGAAGATGATTCCAGCATTAATTTCATTGTGCTTATGCTCATTTTGAAGATTTTGACATTTTCACCTTAAGTGTACAATTAGGGGCTGAAAACGCGTTTAAAGCAATAAAAAGTTCATTTTGGCTCTCACACCTAAACTAAACGTTGTAGACTCAAAATTTTTGCTGTATTTAGTGTATTCTAGCATCCTGAATATGATTCCAGCATTAATTTCATTGTGCTTATGCTCATTTTTAAGATTTTGACATTTTCACCTAAAGTGCACAATCAGGCTGAAAACGCGTTTAAAGCAATAAAAAGTTCATTTTGGCTCTCACACCTAAACTAAACGTTGTAGACTCAAAATTTTTGCTGTATTTAGTGTATTCTAGCATCCTGAAGATGATTCCAGCATTAATTTCATTGTGCTTATGCTCATTTTGAAGATTTTGACATTTTCACCTAAAGTGCACAATCAGGCTGAAAACGCATTTAAAGCCATAAAAAGTTCATTTTGGCTCTCACACCTAAACAAAACGTTGTAGACTCAACATTTTTGCTGTATTTAGTGTATTCTAGCATCCTGAAGATGATTCCAGCATTAATTTCATTGTGCTTATGCTCATTTTTAAGATTTTGACATTTTCACCTTAAGTGTACAATCAGGGGCTGAAAACGCGTTTAAAGCAATAAAAAGTTCATTTTGGCTCTCACGCCTAAACTAAACGTTGTAGACTCAAAATTTTTGCTGTATTTAGTGTATTCTAGCATCCTGAAGATGATTCAAGCATTAATTTCATTGTGATTATGCTCATTTTTAAGATTTTGACATTTTCACCTTAAGTGCACAATCAGGCTGAAAACGCATTTAAAGCAATAAAAAGTTCATTTTGGCTATCACACCTAAACAAAACGTTGTAGACTCAAAATTTTTGCTGTATTTAGTGTATTCTAGCATCCTGAATATGATTCCAGCATTAATTTCATTGTGCTTATGCTCATTTTTAAGATTTTGACATTTTCACCTAAAGTGCACAATCAGGCTGAAAACGCGTTTAAAGCAATAAAAAGTTCATTTTGGCTCTCACACCTAAACTAAACGTTGTAGACTCAAAATTTTTGCTGTATTTAGTGTATTCTAGCATCCTGAAGATGATTCCAGCATTAATTTCATCGTGCTTATGCTCATTTTGAAGATTTTGACATTTTCACCTTAAGTTTACAATCAGGGGCTGAAAACGCGTTTAAAGCAATAAAAAGTTCATTTTGGCTCTCACACCTAAACTAAACGTTGTAGACTCAAAATTTTTGCTGTATATAGTGTATTCTAGCATCCTGAAGATGATTCCAGCATTAATTTCATTGTGCTTATGCTCATTTTGAAGATTTTGACATTTTCACCTAAAGAACACAATCAGGCTGAAAACGCATTTAAAGCCATAAAAAGTTCATTTTGGCTCTCACACCTAAACAAAACGTTGTAGACTCAACATTTTTGCTGTATTTAGTGTATTCTAGCATCCTGAAGATGATTCCAGCATTAATTTCATTGTGCTTATGCTCATTTTTAAGATTTTGACATTTTCACCTTAAGTGTACAATCAGGGGCTGAAAACGCGTTTAAAGCAATAAAAAGTTCATTTTGGCTCTCACACCTAAACTAAACGTTGTAGACTCAAAATTTTTGCTGTATTTAGTGTATTCTAGCATCCTGAAGATGATTCCAGCATTAATTTCATTGTGCTTATGCTCATTTTTAAGATTTTGACATTTTCACCTTAAGTGTACAATCAGGGGCTGAAAACGCGTTTAAAGCAATAAAAAGTTCATTTTGGCTCTCACACCTAAACTAAACGTTGTAGACTCAAAATTTTTGCTGTATTTAGTGTATTCTAGCATCCTGAAGATGATTCCAGCATTAATTTCATTGTGCTTATGCTCATTTTTAAGATTTTGACATTTTCACCTAAAGTGCACAATCAGGCTGAAAACGCGTTTAAAGCAATAAAAAGTTCATTTTGGCTCTCACACCTAAACTAAACGTTGTAGACTCAAAATTTTTGCTGTATTTAGTGTATTCTAGCATCCTGAAGATGATTCCAGCATTAATTTCATTGTGCTTATGCTCATTTTGAAGATTTTGACATTTTCACCTAAAGTGCACAATCAGGCTGAAAACGCATTTAAAGCCATAAAAAGTTCATTTTGGCTCTCACACCTAAACAAAACGTTGTAGACTCAACATTTTTGCTGTATTTAGTGTATTCTAGCATCCTGAAGATGATTCCAGCATTAATTTCATTGTGCTTATGCTCATTTTGAAGATTTTGACATTTTCACCTTAAGTGTACAATCAGGGGCTGAAAACGCGTTTAAAGCAATAAAAAGTTCATTTTGGCTCTCACACCTAAACTAAACGTTGTAGACTCGAAATTTTTGCTGTATTTAGTGTATTCTAGCATCCTGAAGATGATTCCAGAATTAATTTCATTGTGCTTATGCTCATTTTTAAGATTTTGACATTTTCACCTAAAGTGCACAATCAGGCTGAAAACGCGTTTAAAGCAATAAAAAGTTCATTTTGGCTCTCACACCTAAACTAAACGTTGTAGACTCAAAATTTTTGCTGTATTTAGTGTATTATAGCATCCTGAAGATGATTCTAGCATTAATTTCATTGTGCTTATGCTCATTTTGAAGATTTTGACATTTTCACCTTAAGTGTACAATTAGGGGCTGAAAACGCGTTTAAAGCAATAAAAAGTTCATTTTGGCTCTCACACCTAAACTAAACGTTGTAGACTCAAAATTTTTGCTGTATTTAGTGTATTCTAGCATCCTGAAGATGATTCCAGCATTAATTTCATTGTGCTTATGCTCATTTTTAAGATTTTGACATTTTCACCTAAAGTGCACAATCAGGCTGAAAACGCGTTTAAAGCAATAAAAAATTCTTTTTGACTCTTACACCTAAACTAAACGTTGTAGACTCAAAATTTTTGCTGTATTTAGTGTATTCTAGCATCCTGAAGATGATTCCAGCATTAATTTCATTGTGCTTATGCTCATTTTGAAGATTTTGACATTTTCACCTAAAGTGTACAATCAGGCTGAAAACGCATTTAAAGCCATAAAAAGTTCATTTTGGCTCTCACACCTAAACAAAACGTTGTAGACTCAACATTTTTGCTGTATTTAGTGTATTCTAGCATCCTGAAGATGATTCCAGCATTAATTTCATTGTGCTTATGCTCATTTTTAAGATTTTGACATTTTCACCTTAAGTGTACAATCAGGGGCTGAAAACGCGTTTAAAGCAATAAAAAGTTCATTTTGGCTCTCACACCTAAACTAAACGTTGTAGACTCAAAATTTTTGCTGTATTTAGTGTATTCTAGCATCCTGAAGATGATTCAAGCATTAATTTCATTGTGATTATGCTCATTTTTAAGATTTTGACATTTTCACCTTAAGTGCACAATCAGGCTGAAAACGCATTTAAAGCAATAAAAAGTTCATTTTGGCTATCACACCTAAACAAAACGTTGTAGACTCAACATTTTTGCTGTATTTAGTGTATTCTAGCATCCTGAAGATGATTCCAGCATTAATTTCATTGTGCTTATGCTCATTTTGAAGATTTTGACATTTTCACCTTAAGTGTACAATCAGGGGCTGAAAACGCGTTTAAAGCAATAAAAAGTTCATTTTGGCTCTCACACCTAAACTAAACGTTGTAGACTCAAAATTTTTGCTGTATTTAGTGTATTCTAGCATCCTGAAGATGATTCCAGAATTAATTTCATTGTGCTTATGCTCATTTTTAAGATTTTGACATTTTCACCTAAAGTGCACAATCAGGCTGAAAACGCGTTTAAAGCAATAAAAAGTTCATTTTGGCTCTCACACCTAAACTAAACGTTGTAGACTCAAAATTTTTGCTGTATTTAGTGTATTCTAGCATCCTGAAGATGATTCCAGCATTAATTTCATTGTGCTTATGCTCATTTTGAAGATTTTGACATTTTCACCTTAAGTGTACAATTAGGGGCTGAAAACGCGTTTAAAGCAATAAAAAGTTCATTTTGGCTCTCACACCTAAACTAAACGTTGTAGACTCAAAATTTTTGCTGTATTTAGTGTATTCTAGCATCCTGAATATGATTCCAGCATTAATTTCATTGTGCTTATGCTCATTTTTAAGATTTTGACATTTTCACCTAAAGTGCACAATCAGGCTGAAAACGCGTTTAAAGCAATAAAAATTTCATTTTGGCTCTCACACCTAAACTAAACGTTGTAGACTCAAAATTTTTGCTGTAATTAGTGTATTCTAGCATCCTGAAGATGATTCCAGCATTAATTTCATTGTGCTTATGCTCATTTTTAAGATTTTGACATTTTCACCTTAAGTGTACAATCAGGGGCTGAAAACGCGTTTAAAGCAATAAAAAGTTCATTTTGGCTCTCACGCCTAAACTAAACGTTGTAGACTCAAAATTTTTGCTGTATTTAGTGTATTCTAGCATCCTGAAGATGATTCCAGCATTAATTTCATTGTGCTTATGCTCATTTTTAAGATTTTGACATTTTCACCTTAAGTGTACAATCAGGGGCTGAAAACGCGTTTAAAGCAATAAAAAGTTCATTTTGGCTCTCACACCTAAACTAAACGTTGTAGACTCAAAATTTTTGCTGTATTTAGTGTATTCTAGCATCCTGAAGATGATTCCAGCATTAATTTCATTGTGCTTATGCTCATTTTTAAGATTTTGACATTTTCACCTAAAGTGCACAATCAAGCTGAAAACGCGTTTAAAGCAATAAAAAGTTCATTTTGGCTCTCACACCTAAACTAAACGTTGTAGACTCAAACTTTTTGCTGTATTTAGTGTATTCTAGCATCCTGAAGATGATTCCAGCATTAATTTCATTGTGCTTATGCTCATTTTTAGGATTTTGACATTTTCACCTAAAGTGCACAATCAGGCTGAAAACGCGTTTAAAGCAATAAAAAGTTCATTTTGGCTCTCACACCTAAACTAAACGATGTAGACTCCAAATTTTTGCTGTTTTTAGTGTATTCTAGCATCCTGAAGATGATTCCAGCATTAATTTCATTGTGCTTATGCTCATTTTGAAGATTTTGACATTTTCACCTTAAGTGTACAATCAGGGGCTGAAAACGCGTTTAAAGCAATAAAAAGTTCATTTTGGCTCTCACACCTAAACTAAACGTTGTAGACTCAAAATTTTTGCTGTATTTAGTGTATTCTAGCATCCTGAAGATGATTCCAGCATTAATTTCATTGTGCTTATGCTCATTTTGAAGATTTTGACATTTTCACCTAAAGTGCACAATCAGGCTGAAAACGCATTTAAAGCCATAAAAAGTTCATTTTGGCTCTCACACCTAAACAAAACGTTGTAGACTCAACATTTTTGCTGTATTTAGTGTATTCTAGCATCCTGAAGATGATTCCAGCATTAATTTCATTGTGCTTATGCTCATTTTGAAGATTTTGACATTTTCACCTTAAGTGTACAATCAGGGGCTGAAAACGCGTTTAAAGCAATAAAAAGTTCATTTTGGCTCTCACACCTAAACTAAACGTTGTAGACTCAAAATTTTTGCTGTATTTAGTGTATTCTAGCATCCTGAAGATGATTCCAGCATTAATTTCATTGTGCTTATGCTCATTTTGAAGATTTTGACATTTTCACCTAAAGTGCACAATCAGGCTGAAAACGCATTTAAAGCCATAAAAAGTTCATTTTGGCTCTCACACCTAAACAAAACGTTGTAGACTCAACATTTTTGCTGTATTTAGTGTATTCTAGCATCCTGAAGATGATTCCAGCATTAATTTCATTTTGCTTATGCTCATTTTGAAGATTTTGACATTTTCACCTTAAGTGTACAATCAGGGGCTGAAAACGCGTTTAAAGCAATAAAAAGTTCATTTTGGCTCTCACACCTAAACTAAACGTTGTAGACTCAAAATTTTTGCTGTATTTAGTGTATTCTAGCATCCTGAAGATGATTCAAGCATTAATTTCATTGTGATTATGCTCATTTTTAAGATTTTGACATTTTCACCTTAAGTGCACAATCAGGCTGAAAACGCATTTAAAGCAATAAAAAGTTCATTTTGGCTATCACACCTAAACAAAACGTTGTAGACTCAACATTTTTGCTGTATTTAGTGTATTCTAGCATCCTGAAGATGATTCCAGCATTAATTTCATTGTGCTTATGCTCATTTTTAAGATTTTGACATTTTCACCTTAAGTGTACAATCAGGGGCTGAAAACGCGTTTAAAGCAATAAAAAGTTCATTTTGGCTCTCACACCTAAACTAAACGTTGTAGACTCAAAATTTTTGCTGTATTCAGTGTATTCTAGAATCCTGAAGATGATTCCAGCATTAATTTCATCGTGCTTATGCTCATTTTGAAGATTTTGACATTTTCACCTAAAGTGCACAATCAGGCTGAAAACGCGTTTAAAGCAATAAAAAGTTCATTTTGGCTCTCACACCTAAACTAAACGTTGTAGACTCAAAATTTTTGCTGTATTTAGTGTATTCTAGCATCCTGAAGATGATTCCAGCATTAATTTCATTGTGCTTATGCTCATTTTTAAGATTTTGACATTTTCACCTAAAGTGCACAATCAGGCTGAAAAGGCGTTTAAAGCAATAAAAAGTTCATTTTGGCTCTCACACCTAAACTAAACGTTGTAGACTCAAAATTTTTGCTGTATTTAGTGTATTATAGCATCCTGAAGATGATTCCAGCATTAATTTCATTGTGCTTATGCTCATTTTGAAGATTTTGACATTTTCACCTAAAGTGCACAATCAGGCTGAAAACGCATTTAAAGCCATAAAAAGTTCATTTTGGCTCTCACACCTAAACTAAACGTTGTAGACTCAAAATTTTTGCTGTATTTAGTGTATTCTAGCATCCTGAAGATGATTCCAGCATTAATTTCATTGTGCTTATGCTCATTTTTAAGATTTTGACATTTTCACCTTAAGTGTACAATCAGGGGCTGAAAACGCGTTTAAAGCAATAAAAAGTTCATTTTGGCTCTCACGCCTAAACTAAACGTTGTAGACTCAAAATTTTTGCTGTATTTAGTGTATTCTAGCATCCTGAAGATGATTCAAGCATTAATTTCATTGTGATTATGCTCATTTTTAAGATTTTGACATTTTCACCTTAAGTGCACAATCAGGCTGAAAACGCATTTAAAGCAATAAAAAGTTCATTTTGGCTATCACACCTAAACAAAACGTTGTAGACTCAAAATTTTTGCTGTCTTTAGTGTATTCTAGCATCCTGAATATGATTCCAGCATTAATTTCATTGTGCTTATGCTCATTTTTAAGATTTTGACATTTTCACCTAAAGTGCACAATCAGGCTGAAAACGCGTTTAAAGCAATAAAAAGTTCATTTTGGCTCTCACACCTAAACTAAACGTTGTAGACTCAAAATTTTTGCTGTATTTAGTGTATTCTAGCATCCTGAAGATGATTCCAGCATTAATTTCATTGTGCTTATGCTCATTTTTAAGATTTTGACATTTTCACCTTAAGTGTACAATCAGGGGCTGAAAACGCGTTTAAAGCAATAAAAAGTTCATTTTGGCTCTCACACCTAAACTAAACGTTGTAGACTCAAAATTTTTGCTGTATTTAGTGTATTCTAGCATCCTGAAGATGATTCCAGCATTAATTTCATTGTGCTTATGCTCATTTTTAAGATTTTGACATTTTCACCTTAAGTGTACAATCAGGGGCTGAAAACGCGTTTAAAGCAATAAAAAGTTCATTTTGGCTCTCACACCTAAACTAAACGTTGTAGACTCAAAATTTTTGCTGTATTTAGTGTATTCTAGCATCCTGAAGATGATTCCAGCATTAATTTCATTGTGCTTATGCTCATTTTTAAGATTTTGACATTTTCACCTTAAGTGTACAATCAGGGGCTGAAAACGCGTTTAAAGCAATAAAAAGTTCATTTTGGCTCTCACGCCTAAACTAAACGTTGTAGACTCAAAATTTTTGCTGTATTTAGTGTATTCTAGCATCCTGAAGATGATTCAAGCATTAATTTCATTGTGATTATGCTCATTTTTAAGATTTTGACATTTTCACCTTAAGTGCACAATCAGGCTGAAAACGCATTTAAAGCAATAAAAAGTTCATTTTGGCTATCACACCTAAACAAAACGTTGTAGACTCAAAATTTTTGCTGTCTTTAGTGTATTCTAGCATCCTGAATATGATTCCAGCATTAATTTCATTGTGCTTATGCTCATTTTTAAGATTTTGACATTTTCACCTAAAGTGCACAATCAGGCTGAAAACGCGTTTAAAGCAATAAAAAGTTCATTTTGGCTCTCACACCTAAACTAAACGTTGTAGACTCAAAATTTTTGCTGTATTTAGTGTATTCTAGCATCCTGAAGATGATTCCAGCATTAATTTCATTGTGCTTATGCTCATTTTGAAGATTTTGACATTTTCACCTTAAGTGTACAATCAGGGGCTGAAAACGCGTTTAAAGCAATAAAAAGTTCATTTTGGCTCTCACGCCTAAACTAAACGTTGTAGACTCAAAATTTTTGCTGTATTTAGTGTATTCTAGCATCCTGAAGATGATTCAAGCATTAATTTCATTGTGATTATGCTCATTTTTAAGATTTTGACATTTTCACCTTAAGTGCACAATCAGGCTGAAAACGCATTTAAAGCAATAAAAAGTTCATTTTGGCTATCACACCTAAACAAAACGTTGTAGACTCAAAATTTTTGCTGTCTTTAGTGTATTCTAGCATCCTGAATATGATTCCAGCATTAATTTCATTGTGCTTATGCTCATTTTTAAGATTTTGACATTTTCACCTAAAGTGCACAATCAGGCTGAAAACGCGTTTAAAGCAATAAAAAGTTCATTTTGGCTCTCACACCTAAACTAAACG
Organism: Vanacampus margaritifer; assembly: GCF_051991255.1. Classification (NCBI taxonomy): domain Eukaryota; kingdom Metazoa; phylum Chordata; class Actinopteri; order Syngnathiformes; family Syngnathidae; genus Vanacampus; species Vanacampus margaritifer. Next base: position 28,806,005 of record NC_135438.1, on the reverse strand, counting down.
TTGTAGACTCAAAATTTTTGCTGTATTTAGTGTATTCTAGCATCCTGAAGATGATTCCAGCATTAATTTCATCGTGCTTATGCTCATTTTGAAGATTTTGACATTTTCACCTTAAGTGTACAATCAGGGGCTGAAAACGCGTTTAAAGCAATAAAAAGTTCATTTTGGCTCTCACACCTAAACTAAACGTTGTAGACTCAAAATTTTTGCTGTATTCAGTGTATTCTAGAATCCTGAAGATGATTCCAGCATTAATTTCATCGTGCTTATGCTCATTTTGAAGATTTTGACATTTTCACCTAAAGTGCACAATCAGGCTGAAAACGCGTTTAAAGCAATAAAAAGTTCATTTTGGCTCTCACACCTAAACTAAACGTTGTAGACTCAAAATTTTTGCTGTATTTAGTGTATTCTAGCATCCTGAAGATGATTCCAGCATTAATTTCATTGTGCTTATGCTCATTTTTAAGATTTTGACATTTTCACCTAAAGTGCACAATCAGGCTGAAAAGGCGTTTAAAGCAATAAAAAGTTCATTTTGGCTCTCACACCTAAACTAAACGTTGTAGACTCAAAATTTTTGCTGTATTTAGTGTATTATAGCATCCTGAAGATGATTCCAGCATTAATTTCATTGTGCTTATGCTCATTTTGAAGATTTTGACATTTTCACCTAAAGTGCACAATCAGGCTGAAAACGCATTTAAAGCCATAAAAAGTTCATTTTGGCTCTCACACCTAAACTAAACGTTGTAGACTCAAAATTTTTGCTGTATTTAGTGTATTCTAGCATCCTGAAGATGATTCCAGCATTAATTTCATTGTGCTTATGCTCATTTTTAAGATTTTGACATTTTCACCTTAAGTGTACAATCAGGGGCTGAAAACGCGTTTAAAGCAATAAAAAGTTCATTTTGGCTCTCACGCCTAAACTAAACGTTGTAGACTCAAAATTTTTGCTGTATTTAGTGTATTCTAGCATCCTGAAGATGATTCAAGCATTAATTTCATTGTGATTATGCTCATTTTTAAGATTTTGACATTTTCACCTTAAGTGCACAATCAGGCTGAAAACGCATTTAAAGCAATAAAAAGTTCATTTTGGCTATCACACCTAAACAAAACGTTGTAGACTCAAAATTTTTGCTGTCTTTAGTGTATTCTAGCATCCTGAATATGATTCCAGCATTAATTTCATTGTGCTTATGCTCATTTTTAAGATTTTGACATTTTCACCTAAAGTGCACAATCAGGCTGAAAACGCGTTTAAAGCAATAAAAAGTTTATTTTGGCTCTCACACCTAAACTAAACGTTGTAGACTCAAAATTTTTGCTGTATTTAGTGTATTCTAGCATCCTGAAGATGATTCCAGCATTAATTTCATTGTGCTTATGCTCATTTTGAAGATTTTGACATTTTCATCTAAAGAACACAATCAGGCTGAAAACGCATTTAAAGCCATAAAAAGTTCATTTTGGCTCTCACACCTAAACAAAACGTTGTAGACTCAACATTTTTGCTGTATTTAGTGTATTCTAGCATCCTGAAGATGATTCCAGCATTAATTTCATTGTGCTTATGCTCATTTTTAAGATTTTGACATTTTCACCTTAAGTGTACAATCAGGGGCTGAAAACGCGTTTAAAGCAATAAAAAGTTCATTTTGGCTCTCACACCTAAACTAAACGTTGTAGACTCAAAATTTTTGCTGTATTTAGTGTATTCTAGCATCCTGAAGATGATTCCAGCATTAATTTCATTGTGCTTATGCTCATTTTTAAGATTTTGACATTTTCACCTTAAGTGTACAATCAGGGGCTGAAAACGCGTTTAAAGCAATAAAAAGTTCATTTTGGCTCTCACACCTAAACTAAACGTTGTAGACTCAAAATTTTTGCTGTATTTAGTGTATTCTAGCATCCTGAAGATGATTCCAGCATTAATTTCATTGTGCTTATGCTCATTTTTAAGATTTTGACATTTTCACCTTAAGTGTACAATCAGGGGCTGAAAACGCGTTTAAAGCAATAAAAAGTTCATTTTGGCTCTCACGCCTAAACTAAACGTTGTAGACTCAAAATTTTTGCTGTATTTAGTGTATTCTAGCATCCTGAAGATGATTCAAGCATTAATTTCATTGTGATTATGCTCATTTTTAAGATTTTGACATTTTCACCTTAAGTGCACAATCAGGCTGAAAACGCATTTAAAGCAATAAAAAGTTCATTTTGGCTATCACACCTAAACAAAACGTTGTAGACTCAAAATTTTTGCTGTCTTTAGTGTATTCTAGCATCCTGAATATGATTCCAGCATTAATTTCATTGTGCTTATGCTCATTTTTAAGATTTTGACATTTTCACCTAAAGTGCACAATCAGGCTGAAAACGCGTTTAAAGCAATAAAAAGTTCATTTTGGCTCTCACACCTAAACTAAACGTTGTAGACTCAAAATTTTTGCTGTATTTAGTGTATTCTAGCATCCTGAAGATGATTCCAGCATTAATTTCATTGTGCTTATGCTCATTTTGAAGATTTTGACATTTTCACCTTAAGTGTACAATCAGGGGCTGAAAACGCGTTTAAAGCAATAAAAAGTTCATTTTGGCTCTCACGCCTAAACTAAACGTTGTAGACTCAAAATTTTTGCTGTATTTAGTGTATTCTAGCATCCTGAAGATGATTCAAGCATTAATTTCATTGTGATTATGCTCATTTTTAAGATTTTGACATTTTCACCTTAAGTGCACAATCAGGCTGAAAACGCATTTAAAGCAATAAAAAGTTCATTTTGGCTATCACACCTAAACAAAACGTTGTAGACTCAAAATTTTTGCTGTCTTTAGTGTATTCTAGCATCCTGAATATGATTCCAGCATTAATTTCATTGTGCTTATGCTCATTTTTAAGATTTTGACATTTTCACCTAAAGTGCACAATCAGGCTGAAAACGCGTTTAAAGCAATAAAAAGTTCATTTTGGCTCTCACACCTAAACTAAACGTTGTAGACTCAAAATTTTTGCTGTATTTAGTGTATTCTAGCATCCTGAAGATGATTCCAGCATTAATTTCATCGTGCTTATGCTCATTTTGAAGATTTTGACATTTTCACCTTAAGTGTACAATCAGGGGCTGAAAACGCGTTTAAAGCAATAAAAAGTTCATTTTGGCTCTCACACCTAAACTAAACGTTGTAGACTCAAAATTTTTGCTGTATTCAGTGTATTCTAGAATCCTGAAGATGATTCCAGCATTAATTTCATCGTGCTTATGCTCATTTTGAAGATTTTGACATTTTCACCTAAAGTGCACAATCAGGCTGAAAACGCGTTTAAAGCAATAAAAAGTTCATTTTGGCTCTCACACCTAAACTAAACGTTGTAGACTCAAAATTTTTGCTGTATTTAGTGTATTCTAGCATCCTGAAGATGATTCCAGCATTAATTTCATTGTGCTTATGCTCATTTTTAAGATTTTGACATTTTCACCTAAAGTGCACAATCAGGCTGAAAAGGCGTTTAAAGCAATAAAAAGTTCATTTTGGCTCTCACACCTAAACTAAACGTTGTAGACTCAAAATTTTTGCTGTATTTAGTGTATTATAGCATCCTGAAGATGATTCCAGCATTAATTTCATTGTGCTTATGCTCATTTTGAAGATTTTGACATTTTCACCTAAAGTGCACAATCAGGCTGAAAACGCATTTAAAGCCATAAAAAGTTCATTTTGGCTCTCACACCTAAACTAAACGTTGTAGACTCAAAATTTTTGCTGTATTTAGTGTATTCTAGCATCCTGAAGATGATTCCAGCATTAATTTCATTGTGCTTATGCTCATTTTTAAGATTTTGACATTTTCACCTTAAGTGTACAATCAGGGGCTGAAAACGCGTTTAAAGCAATAAAAAGTTCATTTTGGCTCTCACGCCTAAACTAAACGTTGTAGACTCAAAATTTTTGCTGTATTTAGTGTATTCTAGCATCCTGAAGATGATTCAAGCATTAATTTCATTGTGATTATGCTCATTTTTAAGATTTTGACATTTTCACCTTAAGTGCACAATCAGGCTGAAAACGCATTTAAAGCAATAAAAAGTTCATTTTGGCTATCACACCTAAACAAAACGTTGTAGACTCAAAATTTTTGCTGTCTTTAGTGTATTCTAGCATCCTGAATATGATTCCAGCATTAATTTCATTGTGCTTATGCTCATTTTTAAGATTTTGACATTTTCACCTAAAGTGCACAATCAGGCTGAAAACGCGTTTAAAGCAATAAAAAGTTCATTTTGGCTCTCACACCTAAACTAAACGTTGTAGACTCAAAATTTTTGCTGTATTTAGTGTATTCTAGCATCCTGAAGATGATTCCAGCATTAATTTCATTGTGCTTATGCTCATTTTGAAGATTTTGACATTTTCACCTTAAGTGTACAATCAGGGGCTGAAAACGCGTTTAAAGCAATAAAAAGTTCATTTTGGCTCTCACGCCTAAACTAAACGTTGTAGACTCAAAATTTTTGCTGTATTTAGTGTATTCTAGCATCCTGAAGATGATTCAAGCATTAATTTCATTGTGATTATGCTCATTTTTAAGATTTTGACATTTTCACCTTAAGTGCACAATCAGGCTGAAAACGCATTTAAAGCAATAAAAAGTTCATTTTGGCTATCACACCTAAACAAAACGTTGTAGACTCAAAATTTTTGCTGTCTTTAGTGTATTTTAGCATCCTGAATATGATTCCAGCATTAATTTCATTGTGCTTATGCTCATTTTTAAGATTTTGACATTTTCACCTAAAGTGCACAATCAGGCTGAAAACGCGTTTAAAGCAATAAAAAGTTCATTTTGGCTCTCACACCTAAACTAAACGTTGTAGACTCAAAATTTTTGCTGTATTTAGTGTATTCTAGCATCCTGAAGATGATTCCAGCATTAATTTCATCGTGCTTATGCTCATTTTGAAGATTTTGACATTTTCACCTTAAGTGTACAATCAGGGGCTGAAAACGCGTTTAAAGCAATAAAAAGTTCATTTTGGCTCTCACACCTAAACTAAACGTTGTAGACTCAAAATTTTTGCTGTATATAGTGTATTCTAGCATCCTGAAGATGATTCCAGCATTAATTTCATTGTGCTTATGCTCATTTTGAAGATTTTGACATTTTCATCTAAAGAACACAATCAGGCTGAAAACGCATTTAAAGCCATAAAAAGTTCATTTTGGCTCTCACACCTAAACAAAACGTTGTAGACTCAACATTTTTGCTGTATTTAGTGTATTCTAGCATCCTGAAGATGATTCCAGCATTAATTTCATTGTGCTTATGCTCATTTTTAAGATTTTGACATTTTCACCTTAAGTGTACAATCAGGGGCTGAAAACGCGTTTAAAGCAATAAAAAGTTCATTTTGGCTCTCACACCTAAACTAAACGTTGTAGACTCAAAATTTTTGCTGTATTTAGTGTATTCTAGCATCCTGAAGATGATTCCAGCATTAATTTCATTGTGCTTATGCTCATTTTTAAGATTTTGACATTTTCACCTTAAGTGTACAATCAGGGGCTGAAAACGCGTTTAAAGCAATAAAAAGTTCATTTTGGCTCTCACACCTAAACTAAACGTTGTAGACTCAAAATTTTTGCTGTATTTAGTGTATTCTAGCATCCTGAAGATGATTCCAGCATTAATTTCATTGTGCTTATGCTCATTTTTAAGATTTTGACATTTTCACCTAAAGTGCACAATCAGGCTGAAAACGCGTTTAAAGCAATAAAAAGTTCATTTTGGCTCTCACACCTAAACTAAACGTTGTAGACTCAAAATTTTTGCTGTATTTAGTGTATTCTAGCATCCTGAAGATGATTCCAGCATTAATTTCATTGTGCTTATGCTCATTTTGAAGATTTTGACATTTTCACCTTAAGTGTACAATCAGGGGCTGAAAACGCGTTTAAAGCAATAAAAAGTTCATTTTGGCTCTCACACCTAAACTAAACGTTGTAGACTCAAATTTTTTGCTGTATTTAGTGTATTCTAGCATCCTGAAGATGATTCCAGCATTAATTTCATTGTGCTTATGCTCATTTTGAAGATTTTGACATTTTCATCTAAAGAACACAATCAGGCTGAAAACGCATTTAAAGCCATAAAAAGTTCATTTTGGCTCTCACACCTAAACAAAACGTTGTAGACTCAACATTTTTGCTGTATTTAGTGTATTCTAGCATCCTGAAGATGATTCCAGCATTAATTTCATTGTGCTTATGCTCATTTTTAAGATTTTGACATTTTCACCTTAAGTGTACAATCAGGGGCTGAAAACGCGTTTAAAGCAATAAAAAGTTCATTTTGGCTCTCACACCTAAACTAAACGTTGTAGACTCAAAATTTTTGCTGTATTTAGTGTATTCTAGCATCCTGAAGATGATTCCAGCATTAATTTCATTGTGCTTATGCTCATTTTTAAGATTTTGACATTTTCACCTTAAGTGTACAATCAGGGGCTGAAAACGCGTTTAAAGCAATAAAAAGTTCATTTTGGCTCTCACACCTAAACTAAACGTTGTAGACTCAAAATTTTTGCTGTATTTAGTGTATTCTAGCATCCTGAAGATGATTCCAGCATTAATTTCATTGTGCTTATGCTCATTTTTAAGATTTTGACATTTTCACCTTAAGTGTACAATCAGGGGCTGAAAACGCGTTTAAAGCAATAAAAAGTTCATTTTGGCTCTCACGCCTAAACTAAACGTTGTAGACTCAAAATTTTTGCTGTATTTAGTGTATTCTAGCATCCTGAAGATGATTCAAGCATTAATTTCATTGTGATTATGCTCATTTTTAAGATTTTGACATTTTCACCTTAAGTGCACAATCAGGCTGAAAACGCATTTAAAGCAATAAAAAGTTCATTTTGGCTATCACACCTAAACAAAACGTTGTAGACTCAAAATTTTTGCTGTCTTTAGTGTATTCTAGCATCCTGAATATGATTCCAGCATTAATTTCATTGTGCTTATGCTCATTTTTAAGATTTTGACATTTTCACCTAAAGTGCACAATCAGGCTGAAAACGCGTTTAAAGCAATAAAAAGTTCATTTTGGCTCTCACACCTAAACTAAACGTTGTAGACTCAAAATTTTTGCTGTATTTAGTGTATTCTAGCATCCTGAAGATGATTCCAGCATTAATTTCATTGTGCTTATGCTCATTTTGAAGATTTTGACATTTTCACCTTAAGTGTACAATCAGGGGCTGAAAACGCGTTTAAAGCAATAAAAAGTTCATTTTGGCTCTCACGCCTAAACTAAACGTTGTAGACTCAAAATTTTTGCTGTATTTAGTGTATTCTAGCATCCTGAAGATGATTCAAGCATTAATTTCATTGTGATTATGCTCATTTTTAAGATTTTGACATTTTCACCTTAAGTGCACAATCAGGCTGAAAACGCATTTAAAGCAATAAAAAGTTCATTTTGGCTATCACACCTAAACAAAACGTTGTAGACTCAAAATTTTTGCTGTCTTTAGTGTATTCTAGCATCCTGAATATGATTCCAGCATTAATTTCATTGTGCTTATGCTCATTTTTAAGATTTTGACATTTTCACCTAAAGTGCACAATCAGGCTGAAAACGCGTTTAAAGCAATAAAAAGTTCATTTTGGCTCTCACACCTAAACTAAACGTTGTAGACTCAAAATTTTTGCTGTATTTAGTGTATTCTAGCATCCTGAAGATGATTCCAGCATTAATTTCATCGTGCTTATGCTCATTTTGAAGATTTTGACATTTTCACCTTAAGTGTACAATCAGGGGCTGAAAACGCGTTTAAAGCAATAAAAAGTTCATTTTGGCTCTCACACCTAAACTAAACGTTGTAGACTCAAAATTTTTGCTGTATTCAGTGTATTCTAGAATCCTGAAGATGATTCCAGCATTAATTTCATCGTGCTTATGCTCATTTTGAAGATTTTGACATTTTCACCTAAAGTGCACAATCAGGCTGAAAACGCGTTTAAAGCAATAAAAAGTTCATTTTGGCTCTCACACCTAAACTAAACGTTGTAGACTCAAAATTTTTGCTGTATTTAGTGTATTCTAGCATCCTGAAGATGATTCCAGCATTAATTTCATTGTGCTTATGCTCATTTTTAAGATTTTGACATTTTCACCTAAAGTGCACAATCAGGCTGAAAAGGCGTTTAAAGCAATAAAAAGTTCATTTTGGCTCTCACACCTAAACTAAACGTTGTAGACTCAAAATTTTTGCTGTATTTAGTGTATTATAGCATCCTGAAGATGATTCCAGCATTAATTTCATTGTGCTTATGCTCATTTTGAAGATTTTGACATTTTCACCTAAAGTGCACAATCAGGCTGAAAACGCATTTAAAGCCATAAAAAGTTCATTTTGGCTCTCACACCTAAACTAAACGTTGTAGACTCAAAATTTTTGCTGTATTTAGTGTATTCTAGCATCCTGAAGATGATTCCAGCATTAATTTCATTGTGCTTATGCTCATTTTTAAGATTTTGACATTTTCACCTTAAGTGTACAATCAGGGGCTGAAAACGCGTTTAAAGCAATAAAAAGTTCATTTTGGCTCTCACGCCTAAACTAAACGTTGTAGACTCAAAATTTTTGCTGTATTTAGTGTATTCTAGCATCCTGAAGATGATTCAAGCATTAATTTCATTGTGATTATGCTCATTTTTAAGATTTTGACATTTTCACCTTAAGTGCACAATCAGGCTGAAAACGCATTTAAAGCAATAAAAAGTTCATTTTGGCTATCACACCTAAACAAAACGTTGTAGACTCAAAATTTTTGCTGTCTTTAGTGTATTCTAGCATCCTGAATATGATTCCAGCATTAATTTCATTGTGCTTATGCTCATTTTTAAGATTTTGACATTTTCACCTAAAGTGCACAATCAGGCTGAAAACGCGTTTAAAGCAATAAAAAGTTCATTTTGGCTCTCACACCTAAACTAAACGTTGTAGACTCAAAATTTTTGCTGTATTTAGTGTATTCTAGCATCCTGAAGATGATTCCAGCATTAATTTCATTGTGCTTATGCTCATTTTGAAGATTTTGACATTTTCACCTTAAGTGTACAATCAGGGGCTGAAAACGCGTTTAAAGCAATAAAAAGTTCATTTTGGCTCTCACGCCTAAACTAAACGTTGTAGACTCAAAATTTTTGCTGTATTTAGTGTATTCTAGCATCCTGAAGATGATTCAAGCATTAATTTCATTGTGATTATGCTCATTTTTAAGATTTTGACATTTTCACCTTAAGTGCACAATCAGGCTGAAAACGCATTTAAAGCAATAAAAAGTTCATTTTGGCTATCACACCTAAACAAAACGTTGTAGACTCAAAATTTTTGCTGTCTTTAGTGTATTTTAGCATCCTGAATATGATTCCAGCATTAATTTCATTGTGCTTATGCTCATTTTTAAGATTTTGACATTTTCACCTAAAGTGCACAATCAGGCTGAAAACGCGTTTAAAGCAATAAAAAGTTCATTTTGGCTCTCACACCTAAACTAAACGTTGTAGACTCAAAATTTTTGCTGTATTTAGTGTATTCTAGCATCCTGAAGATGATTCCAGCATTAATTTCATCGTGCTTATGCTCATTTTGAAGATTTTGACATTTTCACCTTAAGTGTACAATCAGGGGCTGAAAACGCGTTTAAAGCAATAAAAAGTTCATTTTGGCTCTCACACCTAAACTAAACGTTGTAGACTCAAAATTTTTGCTGTATATAGTGTATTCTAGCATCCTGAAGATGATTCCAGCATTAATTTCATTGTGCTTATGCTCATTTTGAAGATTTTGACATTTTCATCTAAAGAACACAATCAGGCTGAAAACGCATTTAAAGCCATAAAAAGTTCATTTTGGCTCTCACACCTAAACAAAACGTTGTAGACTCAACATTTTTGCTGTATTTAGTGTATTCTAGCATCCTGAAGATGATTCCAGCATTAATTTCATTGTGCTTATGCTCATTTTTAAGATTTTGACATTTTCACCTTAAGTGTACAATCAGGGGCTGAAAACGCGTTTAAAGCAATAAAAAGTTCATTTTGGCTCTCACACCTAAACTAAACGTTGTAGACTCAAAATTTTTGCTGTATTTAGTGTATTCTAGCATCCTGAAGATGATTCCAGCATTAATTTCATTGTGCTTATGCTCATTTTTAAGATTTTGACATTTTCACCTTAAGTGTACAATCAGGGGCTGAAAACGCGTTTAAAGCAATAAAAAGTTCATTTTGGCTCTCACACCTAAACTAAACGTTGTAGACTCAAAATTTTTGCTGTATTTAGTGTATTCTAGCATCCTGAAGATGATTCCAGCATTAATTTCATTGTGCTTATGCTCATTTTTAAGATTTTGACATTTTCACCTAAAGTGCACAATCAGGCTGAAAACGCGTTTAAAGCAATAAAAAGTTCATTTTGGCTCTCACACCTAAACTAAACGTTGTAGACTCAAAATTTTTGCTGTATTTAGTGTATTCTAGCATCCTGAAGATGATTCCAGCATTAATTTCATTGTGCTTATGCTCATTTTGAAGATTTTGACATTTTCACCTTAAGTGTACAATCAGGGGCTGAAAACGCGTTTAAAGCAATAAAAAGTTCATTTTGGCTCTCACACCTAAACTAAACGTTGTAGACTCAAATTTTTTGCTGTATTTAGTGTATTCTAGCATCCTGAAGATGATTCCAGCATTAATTTCATTGTGCTTATGCTCATTTTGAAGATTTTGACATTTTCACCTAAAGTGCACAATCAGGCTGAAAACGCGTTTAAAGCAATAAAAAGTTCATTTTGGCTCTCACACCTAAACTAAACGTTGTAGACTCAAAATTTTTGCTGTATTTAGTGTATTCTAGCATCCTGAAGATGATTCCAGCATTAATTTCATTGTGCTTATGCTCATTTTGAAGATTTTGACATTTTCACCTAAAGTGCACAATCAGGCTGAAAACGCATTTAAAGCCATAAAAAGTTCATTTTGGCTCTCACACCTAAACAAAACGTTGTAGACTCAACATTTTTGCTGTATTTAGTGTATTCTAGCATCCTGAAGATGATTCCAGCATTAATTTCATTGTGCTTATGCTCATTTTGAAGATTTTGACATTTTCACCTTAAGTGTACAATCAGGGGCTGAAAACGCGTTTAAAGCAATAAAAAGTTCATTTTGGCTCTCACACCTAAACTAAACGTTGTAGACTCAAAATTTTTGCTGTATTTAGTGTATTCTAGCATCCTGAAGATGATTCCAGCATTAATTTCATTGTGCTTATGCTCATTTTGAAGATTTTGACATTTTCACCTAAAGTGCACAATCAGGCTGAAAACGCATTTAAAGCCATAAAAAGTTCATTTTGGCTCTCACACCTAAACAAAACGTTGTAGACTCAACATTTTTGCTGTATTTAGTGTATTCTAGCATCCTGAAGATGATTCCAGCATTAATTTCATTGTGCTTATGCTCATTTTGAAGATTTTGACATTTTCACCTTAAGTGTACAATCAGGGGCTGAAAACGCGTTTAAAGCAATAAAAAGTTCATTTTGGCTCTCACACCTAAACTAAACGTTGTAGACTCAAATTTTTTGCTGTATTTAGTGTATTCTAGCATCCTGAAGATGATTCAAGCATTAATTTCATTGTGATTATGCTCATTTTTAAGATTTTGACATTTTCACCTTAAGTGCACAATCAGGCTGAAAACGCATTTAAAGCAATAAAAAGTTCATTTTGGCTATCACACCTAAACAAAACGTTGTAGACTCAACATTTTTGCTGTATTTAGTGTATTCTAGCATCCTGAAGATGATTCCAGCATTAATTTCATTGTGCTTATGCTCATTTTTAAGATTTTGACATTTTCACCTAAAGTGCACAATCAGGCTGAAAAGGCGTTTAAAGCAATAAAAAGTTCATTTTGGCTCTCACACCTAAACTAAACGTTGTAGACTCAAAATTTTTGCTGTATTTAGTGTATTATAGCATCCTCAAGATGATTCCAGCATTAATTTCATTGTGCTTATGCTCATTTTGAAGATTTTGACATTTTCACCTAAAGTGCACAATCAGGCTGAAAACGCATTTAAAGCCATAAAAAGTTCATTTTGGCTCTCACACCTAAACTAAACGTTGGAGACTCAAAATTTTTGCTGTATTTAGTGTATTCTAGCATCCTGAAGATGATTCCAGCATTAATTTCATTGTGCTTATGCTCATTTTTAAGATTTTGACATTTTCACCTAAAGTGCACAATCAGGCTGAAAACGCGTTTAAAGCAATAAAAAGTTCATTTTGGCTCTCACACCTAAACTAAACGTTGTAGACTCAAAATTTTTGCTGTATTTAGTGTATTCTAAGATCCTGAAGATGATTCCAGCATTCATTTTCACATTTTCACCTAAAGTGTACAATCAGGCTGAAAACGCATTTAAAGCAATAAAAAGTTCATTTTGGCTCTCACACCTAAACTAAACGTTGTAGACTCAAAATTTTTGCTGTATTTAGTGTATTCTAGCATCCTGAAGATGATTCCAGCATTAATTTCATTGTGCTTATGCTCATTTTGAAGATTTTGACATTTTCACCTAAAGTGCACAATCAGGCTGAAAACGCATTTAAAGCCATAAAAAGTTCATTTTGGCTCTCACACCTAAACTAAACGTTGGAGACTCAAAATTTTTGCTGTATTTAGTGTATTCTAGCATCCTGAAGATGATTCCAGCATTAATTTCATTGTGCTTATGCTCATTTTTAAGATTTTGACATTTTCACCTAAAGTGCACAATCAGGCTGAAAACGCGTTTAAAGCAATAAAAAGTTCATTTTGGCTCTCACACCTAAACTAAACGTTGTAGACTCAAAATTTTTGCTGTATTTAGTGTATTCTAGCATCCTGAAGATGATTCCAGCATTAATTTCATTGTGCTTATGCTCATTTTGAAGATTTGGACATTTTCACCTAAAGTGCACAATCAGGCTGAAAACGCATTTAAAGCCATAAAAAGTTCATTTTGGCTCTCACACCTAAACTAAACGTTGTAGACTCAAAATTTTTGCTGTATTTAGTGTATTCTAGCATCCTGAAGATGATTCCAGCATTAATTGCAATGTGCTTATGCTCATTTTGAAGATTTTGACATTTTCACCTTAAGTGTACAATCAGGGGCTGAAAACGCGTTTAAAGCAATAAAAAGTTCATTTTGGCTCTCACACCTAAACTAAACGTTGTAGACTCAAACTTTTTGCTGTATTTAATGTATTCTAGCATCCTGAAGATGATCCCAGCATTAATTTCATTGTGCTTATGCTCATTTTTTGGATTTTGACATTTTCACCTAAAGTGCACAATCAGGCTGAAAACGCGTTTAAAGCAATAAAAAGTTCATTTTGGCTCTCATACCTAAACTAAACGTTGTAGACTCAAAATTTTTGCTGTATTTAGTGTATTCTAGCATCCTGAAGATGATTCCAGCATTAATTTCATCGTGCTTATGCTCATTTTGAAGATTTTGACATTTTCACCTTTAGTGTACAATCAGGGGCTGAAAACGCGTTTAAAGCAATAAAAAGTTCATTTTGGCTCTCACACCTAAACTAAACGTTGTAGACTCAAAATTTTTGCTGTATTTAGTGTATTCTAGCATCCTGAAGATGATTCCAGCATTAATTTCATTGTGCTTATGCTCATTTTGAAGATTTTGACATTTTCACCTAAAGTGCACAATCAGGCTGAAAACGCATTTAAAGCCATAAAAAGTTCATTTTGGCTCTCGCACCTAAACTAAACGTTGTAGACTCAAAATTTTTGCTGTATTTAGTGTATTCTAGCATCCTGAAGATGATTCCAGCATTAATTTCATTGTGCTTATGCTCATTTTGAAGATTTTGACATTTTCACCTAAAGTGCACAATCAGGCTGAAAACGCGTTTAAAGCAATAAAAAGTTCATTTTGGCTCTCACACCTAAACTAAACGTTGTAGACTCAAAATTTTTGCTGTATTTAGTGTATTCTAGCATCCTGAAGATGATTCCAGCATTAATTTCATTGTGCTTATGCTCATTTTGAAGATTTTGACATTTTCACCTAAAGTGCACAATCAGGCTGAAAACGCATTTAAAGCCATAAAAAGTTCATTTTGGCTCTCACACCTAAACTAAACGTTGTAGACTCAAACTTTTTGCTGTATTTAGTGTATTCTAGCATCCTGAAGATGATTCCAGCATTAATTTCATTGTGCTTATGCTCATTTTGAAGATTTTGACATTTTCACCTAAAGTGCACAATCAGGCTGAAAACGCATTTAAAGCCATAAAAAGTTCATTTTGGCTCTCACACCTAAACTAAACGTTGTAGACTCAAAATTTTTGCTGTATTTAGTGTATTCTAGCATCCTGAAGATGATTCCAGCATTAATTTCATTGTGCTTATGCTCATTTTGAAGATTTTGACATTTTCACCTTAAGTGTACAATCAGGGGCTGAAAACGCGTTTAAAGCAATAAAAAGTTCATTTTGGCTCTCACACCTAAACTAAACGTTGTAGACTCAAACTTTTTGCTGTATTTAGTGTATTCTAGCATCCTGAAGATGATTCCAGCATTAATTTCATTGTGCTTATGCTCATTTTTAGGATTTTGACATTTTCACCTAAAGTGCACAATCAGGCTGAAAACGCGTTTAAAGCAATAAAAAGTTCATTTTGGCTCTCACACCTAAACTAAACGTTGTAGACTCAAAATTTTTGCTGTATTTAGTGTATTCTAGCATCCTGAAGATGATTCCAGCATTAATTTCATCGTGCTTATGCTCATTTTGAAGATTTTGACATTTTCACCTTAAGTGTACAATCAGGGGCTGAAAACGCGTTTAAAGCAATAAAAAGTTCATTTTGACTCTCACACCTAAACTAAACGTTGTAGACTCAAAATTTTTGCTGTATTTAGTGTATTCTAGCATCCTGAAGATGATTCCAGCATTAATTTCATTGTGCTTATGCTCATTTTGAAGATTTTGACATTTTCACCTATAGTGCACAATCAGGCTGAAAACGCATTTAAAGCCATAAAAAGTTCATTTTGGCTCTCACACCTAAACAAAACGTTGTAGACTCAACATTTTTGCTGTATTTAGTGTATTCTAGCATCCTGAAGATGATTCCAGCATTAATTTCATTGTGCTTATGCTCATTTTTAAGATTTTGACATTTTCACCTTAAGTGTACAATCAGGGGCTGAAAACGCGTTTAAAGCAATAAAAAGTTCATTTTGGCTCTCACACCTAAACTAAACGTTGTAGACTCAAAATTTTTGCTGTATTTAGTGTATTCTAGCATCCGGAAGATGATTCCAGCATTAATTTCATTGTGCTTATGCTCATTTTGAAGATTTTGACATTTTCACCTTAAGTGTACAATCAGGGGCTGAAAACGCGTTTAAAGCAATAAAAAGTTCATTTTGGCTCTCACACCTAAACTAAACGTTGTAGACTCAAAATTTTTGCTGTATTTAGTGTATTCTAGCATCCTGAAGATGATTCCAGCATTAATTTCATTGTGCTTATGCTCATTTTGAAGATTTTGACATTTTCACCTAAAGTGTACAATCAGGCTGAAAACGCATTTAAAGCAATAAAAAGTTCATTTTGGCTCTCACACCTAAACTAAACGTTGTAGACTCAAAATTTTTGCTGTATTTAGTGTATTCTAGCATCCTGAAGATGATTCCAGCATTAATTTCATTGTGCTTATGCTCATTTTTAAGATTTTGACATTTTCACCTAAAGTGCACAATTAGGCTGAAAACGCATTTAAAGGAATAAAAAGTTCATTTTGGCACACAAACCTAAACTAAACGTTGTAGACTCAAAATTTTTGCTGTATTTAGTGTATTCTAGCATCCTGAAAATGATTCCAGCATTAATTTCATTGTGCTTATGCTCATTTTGAAGATTTTGACATTTTCACCTTAAGTGTACAATCAGGGGCTGAAAACGCGTTTAAAGCAATAAAAAGTTCATTTTGGTTCTCACACCAAAACTAAACGTTGTAGACTCAAAATTTTTGCTGTATTTAGTGTATTCTAGCATCCTGAAGATGATTCCAGCATTAATTTCATTGTGCTTATGCTCATTTTGAAGATTTTGACATTTTCACCTAAAGTGTACAATCAGGGGCTGAAAACACGTTTAAAGCAATAAAAAGTTCATTTTAGCTCTCACACCTAAACTAAACGTTGTAGACTCAAAATTTTTGCTGTATTTAGTGTATTCTAGCATCCTGAAGATGATTCCAGCATTAATTTCATTGTGCTTATGCTCATTTTGAAGATTTTGACATTTTCACCTAAAGTGCACAATCAGGCTGAAAACGCATTTAAAGCCATAAAAAGTTCATTTTGGCTCTCACACCTAAACTAAACGTTGGAGACTCAAAATGTTTGCTGTATTTAGTGTATTCTAGCATCCTGAAGATGATTCCAGCATTAATTTCATTGTGCTTATGCTCATTTTTAAGATTTTGACATTTTCACCTAAAGTGCACAATCAGGCTGAAAACGCATTTAAAGCAATAAAAAGTTCATTTTGGCTATCACACCTAAACAAAACGTTGTAGACTCAACATTTTTGCTGTATTTAGTGTATTCTAGCATCCTGAAGATGATTCCAGCATTAATTTCATTATGCTTATGCTCATTTTGAAGATTTTGACATTTTTACCTTAAGTGTACAATCAGGGGCTGAAAACGCGTTTAAAGCAATAAAAAGTTCATTTTGGCTCTCACACCTAAACTAAACGTTGTAGACTCAAAATTTTTGCTGTATTCAGTGTATTCTAGAATCCTGAAGATGATTCCAGCATTAATTTCATCGTGCTTATGCTCATTTTAAAGATTTTGACATTTTCACCTAAAGTGCACAATCAGGCTGAAAACGCGTTTAAAGCAATAAAAAGTTCATTTTTGCTCTCACACCTAAACTAAACGTTGTAGACTCAAAATTTTTGCTGTATTTAGTGTATTCTAGCATCCTGGAAATGATTCCAGCATTAATTTCATTGTGCTTATGCTCATTTTGAAGATTTTGAAATTTTCACCTAAAGTGCACAATCAGGCTGAAAACGCATTTAAAGCCATAAAAAGTTCATTTTGGCTCTCACACCTAAACTAAACGTTGTAGACTCAAAATTTTTGCTGTATTTAGTGTATTCTAGCATCCTGAAGATGATTCCAGCATTAATTTCATTGTGCTTATGCTCATTTTGAAGATTTTGACATTTTCACCTTAAGTGTACAATCAGGGGCTGAAAACGCGTTTAAAGCAATAAAAAGTTCATTTTGGCTCTCACACCTAAACTAAACGTTGTAGACTCAAAATTTTTGCTGTATTTAGTGTATTCTAGCATCCTGAAGATGATTCCAGCATTAATTTCATTGTGCTTATGCTCATTTTGAAGATTTTGACATTTTCACCTAAAGTGTACAATCAGGCTGAAAACGCATTTAAAGCAATAAAAAGTTCATTTTGGCTCTCACACCTAAACTAAACGTTGTAGACTCAAAATTTTTGCTGTATTTAGTGTATTCTAGCATCCTGAAGATGATTCCAGCATTAATTTCATTGTGCTTATGCTCATTTTTAAGATTTTGACATTTTCACCTAAAGTGCACAATTAGGCTGAATATGCATTTAAAGGAATAAAATGTTCATTTTGGCACACAAACCTAAACTAAACGTTGTAGACTCAAAGTTTTTGCTGTATTTAGTGTATTCTAGCATCCTGAAGATGATTCCAGCATTAATTTCATAGTGCTTATGCTCATTTTGAAGATTTTGACATTTTCACCTTAAGTGTACAATCAGGGGCTGAAAACGCGTTTAAAGCAATAAAAAGTTCATTTTGGCTCTCACACCAAAAGTAAACGTTGTAGACTCAAAATTTTTGCTGTATTTAGTGTATTCTAGCATCCTGAAGATGATTCCAGCATTAATTTCATTGTGCTTATGCTCATTTTGAAGATTTTGACATTTTCACCTAAAGTGTACAATCAGGGGCTGAAAACACGTTTAAAGCAATAAAAAGTTCATTTTGGCTCTCACACCTAAACTAAACGTTGTAGACTCAAAATTTTTGCTGTATTTAGTGTATTCTAGCATCCTGAAGATGATTCCAGCATTAATTTCATTGTGCTTATGCTCATTTTTAAGATTTTGACATTTTCACCTAAAGTGCACAATCAGGCTGAAAACGCGTTTAAAGCAATAAAAAGTTCATTTTGGCTCTCACACCTAAACTAAACGTTGTAGACTCAAAATTTTTGCTGTATTTAGTGTATTCTAGCATCCTGAAGATGATTCCAGCATTAATTTCATTGTGCTTATGCTCATTTTTAAGATTTTGACATTTTCACCTAAAGTGCACAATCAGGCTGAAAAGGCGTTTAAAGCAATAAAAAGTTCATTTTGGCTCTCACACCTAAACTAAACGTTGTAGACTCAAAATTTTTGCTGTATTTAGTGTATTATAGCATCCTGAAGATGATTCCAGCATTAATTTCATTGTGCTTATGCTCATTTTGAAGATTTTGACATTTTCACCTAAAGTGCACAATCAGGCTGAAAACGCATTTAAAGCCATAAAAAGTTCATTTTGGCTCTCACACCTAAACTAAACGTTGTAGACTCAAAATTTTTGCTGTATTTAGTGTATTCTAGCATCCTGAAGATGATTCCAGCATTAATTTCATTGTGCTTATGCTCATTTTTAAGATTTTGACATTTTCACCTTAAGTGTACAATCAGGGGCTGAAAACGCGTTTAAAGCAATAAAAAGTTCATTTTGGCTCTCACGCCTAAACTAAACGTTGTAGACTCAAAATTTTTGCTGTATTTAGTGTATTCTAGCATCCTGAAGATGATTCAAGCATTAATTTCATTGTGATTATGCTCATTTTTAAGATTTTGACATTTTCACCTTAAGTGCACAATCAGGCTGAAAACGCATTTAAAGCAATAAAAAGTTCATTTTGGCTATCACACCTAAACAAAACGTTGTAGACTCAAAATTTTTGCTGTCTTTAGTGTATTCTAGCATCCTGAATATGATTCCAGCATTAATTTCATTGTGCTTATGCTCATTTTTAAGATTTTGACATTTTCACCTAAAGTGCACAATCAGGCTGAAAACGCGTTTAAAGCAATAAAAAGTTCATTTTGGCTCTCACACCTAAACTAAACGTTGTAGACTCAAAATTTTTGCTGTATTTAGTGTATTCTAGCATCCTGAAGATGATTCCAGCATTAATTTCATTGTGCTTATGCTCATTTTGAAGATTTTGACATTTTCACCTTAAGTGTACAATCAGGGGCTGAAAACGCGTTTAAAGCAATAAAAAGTTCATTTTGGCTCTCACGCCTAAACTAAACGTTGTAGACTCAAAATTTTTGCTGTATTTAGTGTATTCTAGCATCCTGAAGATGATTCAAGCATTAATTTCATTGTGATTATGCTCATTTTTAAGATTTTGACATTTTCACCTTAAGTGCACAATCAGGCTGAAAACGCATTTAAAGCAATAAAAAGTTCATTTTGGCTATCACACCTAAACAAAACGTTGTAGACTCAAAATTTTTGCTGTCTTTAGTGTATTTTAGCATCCTGAATATGATTCCAGCATTAATTTCATTGTGCTTATGCTCATTTTTAAGATTTTGACATTTTCACCTAAAGTGCACAATCAGGCTGAAAACGCGTTTAAAGCAATAAAAAGTTCATTTTGGCTCTCACACCTAAACTAAACGTTGTAGACTCAAAATTTTTGCTGTATTTAGTGTATTCTAGCATCCTGAAGATGATTCCAGCATTAATTTCATCGTGCTTATGCTCATTTTGAAGATTTTGACATTTTCACCTTAAGTGTACAATCAGGGGCTGAAAACGCGTTTAAAGCAATAAAAAGTTCATTTTGGCTCTCACACCTAAACTAAACGTTGTAGACTCAAAATTTTTGCTGTATATAGTGTATTCTAGCATCCTGAAGATGATTCCAGCATTAATTTCATTGTGCTTATGCTCATTTTGAAGATTTTGACATTTTCATCTAAAGAACACAATCAGGCTGAAAACGCATTTAAAGCCATAAAAAGTTCATTTTGGCTCTCACACCTAAACAAAACGTTGTAGACTCAACATTTTTGCTGTATTTAGTGTATTCTAGCATCCTGAAGATGATTCCAGCATTAATTTCATTGTGCTTATGCTCATTTTTAAGATTTTGACATTTTCACCTTAAGTGTACAATCAGGGGCTGAAAACGCGTTTAAAGCAATAAAAAGTTCATTTTGGCTCTCACACCTAAACTAAACGTTGTAGACTCAAAATTTTTGCTGTATTTAGTGTATTCTAGCATCCTGAAGATGATTCCAGCATTAATTTCATTGTGCTTATGCTCATTTTTAAGATTTTGACATTTTCACCTAAAGTGCACAATCAGGCTGAAAACGCGTTTAAAGCAATAAAAAGTTCATTTTGGCTCTCACACCTAAACTAAACGTTGTAGACTCAAAATTTTTGCTGTATTTAGTGTATTCTAGCATCCTGAAGATGATTCCAGCATTAATTTCATTGTGCTTATGCTCATTTTGAAGATTTTGACATTTTCACCTTAAGTGTACAATCAGGGGCTGAAAACGCGTTTAAAGCAATAAAAAGTTCATTTTGGCTCTCACACCTAAACTAAACGTTGTAGACTCAAATTTTTTGCTGTATTTAGTGTATTCTAGCATCCTGAAGATGATTCCAGCATTAATTTCATTGTGCTTATGCTCATTTTGAAGATTTTGACATTTTCACCTAAAGTGCACAATCAGGCTGAAAACGCGTTTAAAGCAATAAAAAGTTCATTTTGGCTCTCACACCTAAACTAAACGTTGTAGACTCAAAATTTTTGCTGTATTTAGTGTATTCTAGCATCCTGAAGATGATTCCAGCATTAATTTCATTGTGCTTATGCTCATTTTGAAGATTTTGACATTTTCACCTAAAGTGCACAATCAGGCTGAAAACGCATTTAAAGCCATAAAAAGTTCATTTTGGCTCTCACACCTAAACAAAACGTTGTAGACTCAACATTTTTGCTGTATTTAGTGTATTCTAGCATCCTGAAGATGATTCCAGCATTAATTTCATTGTGCTTATGCTCATTTTGAAGATTTTGACATTTTCACCTTAAGTGTACAATCAGGGGCTGAAAACGCGTTTAAAGCAATAAAAAGTTCATTTTGGCTCTCACACCTAAACTAAACGTTGTAGACTCAAAATTTTTGCTGTATTTAGTGTATTCTAGCATCCTGAAGATGATTCCAGCATTAATTTCATTGTGCTTATGCTCATTTTGAAGATTTTGACATTTTCACCTAAAGTGCACAATCAGGCTGAAAACGCATTTAAAGCCATAAAAAGTTCATTTTGGCTCTCACACCTAAACAAAACGTTGTAGACTCAACATTTTTGCTGTATTTAGTGTATTCTAGCATCCTGAAGATGATTCCAGCATTAATTTCATTGTGCTTATGCTCATTTTGAAGATTTTGACATTTTCACCTTAAGTGTACAATCAGGGGCTGAAAACGCGTTTAAAGCAATAAAAAGTTCATTTTGGCTCTCACACCTAAACTAAACGTTGTAGACTCAAATTTTTTGCTGTATTTAGTGTATTCTAGCATCCTGAAGATGATTCAAGCATTAATTTCATTGTGATTATGCTCATTTTTAAGATTTTGACATTTTCACCTTAAGTGCACAATCAGGCTGAAAACGCATTTAAAGCAATAAAAAGTTCATTTTGGCTATCACACCTAAACAAAACGTTGTAGACTCAACATTTTTGCTGTATTTAGTGTATTCTAGCATCCTGAAGATGATTCCAGCATTAATTTCATTGTGCTTATGCTCATTTTTAAGATTTTGACATTTTCACCTAAAGTGCACAATCAGGCTGAAAAGGCGTTTAAAGCAATAAAAAGTTCATTTTGGCTCTCACACCTAAACTAAACGTTGTAGACTCAAAATTTTTGCTGTATTTAGTGTATTATAGCATCCTCAAGATGATTCCAGCATTAATTTCATTGTGCTTATGCTCATTTTGAAGATTTTGACATTTTCACCTAAAGTGCACAATCAGGCTGAAAACGCATTTAAAGCCATAAAAAGTTCATTTTGGCTCTCACACCTAAACTAAACGTTGGAGACTCAAAATTTTTGCTGTATTTAGTGTATTCTAGCATCCTGAAGATGATTCCAGCATTAATTTCATTGTGCTTATGCTCATTTTTAAGATTTTGACATTTTCACCTAAAGTGCACAATCAGGCTGAAAACGCGTTTAAAGCAATAAAAAGTTCATTTTGGCTCTCACACCTAAACTAAACGTTGTAGACTCAAAATTTTTGCTGTATTTAGTGTATTCTAGCATCCTGAAGATGATTCCAGCATTCATTTTCACATTTTCACCTAAAGTGTACAATCAGGCTGAAAACGCATTTAAAGCAATAAAAAGTTCATTTTGGCTCTCACACCTAAACTAAACGTTGTAGACTCAAAATTTTTGCTGTATTTAGTGTATTCTAGCATCCTGAAGATGATTCCAGCATTAATTTCATTGTGCTTATGCTCATTTTGAAGATTTTGACATTTTCACCTAAAGTGCACAATCAGGCTGAAAACGCATTTAAAGCCATAAAAAGTTCATTTTGGCTCTCACACCTAAACTAAACGTTGGAGACTCAAAATTTTTGCTGTATTTAGTGTATTCTAGCATCCTGAAGATGATTCCAGCATTAATTTCATTGTGCTTATGCTCATTTTTAAGATTTTGACATTTTCACCTAAAGTGCACAATCAGGCTGAAAACGCGTTTAAAGCAATAAAAAGTTCATTTTGGCTCTCACACCTAAACTAAACGTTGTAGACTCAAAATTTTTGCTGTATTTAGTGTATTCTAGCATCCTGAAGATGATTCCAGCATTAATTTCATTGTGCTTATGCTCATTTTGATGATTTGGACATTTTCACCTAAAGTGCACAATCAGGCTGAAAACGCATTTAAAGCCATAAAAAGTTCATTTTGGCTCTCACACCTAAACTAAACGTTGTAGACTCAAAATTTTTGCTGTATTTAGTGTATTCTAGCATCCTGAAGATGATTCCAGCATTAATTGCAATGTGCTTATGCTCATTTTGAAGATTTTGACATTTTCACCTTAAGTGTACAATCAGGGGCTGAAAACGCGTTTAAAGCAATAAAAAGTTCATTTTGGCTCTCACACCTAAACTAAACGTTGTAGAATCAAACTTTTTGCTGTATTTAATGTATTCTAGCATCCTGAAGATGATCCCAGCATTAATTTCATTGTGCTTATGCTCATTTTTTGGATTTTGACATTTTCACCTAAAGTGCACAATCAGGCTGAAAACGCGTTTAAAGCAATAAAAAGTTCATTTTGGCTCTCATACCTAAACTAAACGTTGTAGACTCAAAATTTTTGCTGTATTTAGTGTATTCTAGCATCCTGAAGATGATTCCAGCATTAATTTCATCGTGCTTATGCTCATTTTGAAGATTTTGACATTTTCACCTTAAGTGTACAATCAGGGGCTGAAAACGCGTTTAAAGCAATAAAAAGTTCATTTTGGCTCTCACACCTAAACTAAACGTTGTAGACTCAAAATTTTTGCTGTATTTAGTGTATTCTAGCATCCTGAAGATGATTCCAGCATTAATTTCATTGTGCTTATGCTCATTTTGAAGATTTTGACATTTTCATCTAAAGTGCACAATCAGGCTGAAAACGCATTTAAAGCCATAAAAAGTTCATTTTGGCTCTCGCACCTAAACTAAACGTTGTAGACTCAAAATTTTTGCTGTATTTAGTGTATTCTAGCATCCTGAAGATGATTCCAGCATTAATTTCATTGTGCTTATGCTCATTTTGAAGATTTTGACATTTTCACCTAAAGTGCACAATCAGGCTGAAAACGCGTTTAAAGCAATAAAAAGTTCATTTTGGCTCTCACACCTAAACTAAACGTTGTAGACTCAAAATTTTTGCTGTATTTAGTGTATTCTAGCATCCTGAAGATGATTCCAGCATTAATTTCATTGTGCTTATGCTCATTTTGAAGATTTTGACATTTTCACCTAAAGTGCACAATCAGGCTGAAAACGCATTTAAAGCCATAAAAAGTTCATTTTGGCTCTCACACCTAAACTAAACGTTGTAGACTCAAACTTTTTGCTGTATTTAGTGTATTCTAGCATCCTGAAGATGATTCCAGCATTAATTTCATTGTGCTTATGCTCATTTTGAAGATTTTGACATTTTCACCTAAAGTGCACAATCAGGCTGAAAACGCATTTCAAGCCATAAAAAGTTCATTTTGGCTCTCACACCTAAACTAAACGTTGTAGACTCAAAATTTTTGCTGTATTTAGTGTATTCTAGCATCCTGAAGATGATTCCAGCATTAATTTCATTGTGCTTATGCTCATTTTGAAGATTTTGACATTTTCACCTTAAGTGTACAATCAGGGGCTGAAAACGCGTTTAAAGCAATAAAAAGTTCATTTTGGCTCTCACACCTAAACTAAACGTTGTAGACTCAAACTTTTTGCTGTATTTAGTGTATTCTAGCATCCTGAAGATGATTCCAGCATTAATTTCATTGTGCTTATGCTCATTTTTAGGATTTTGACATTTTCACCTAAAGTGCACAATCAGGCTGAAAACGCGTTTAAAGCAATAAAAAGTTAATTTTGGCTCTCACACCTAAACTAAACGTTGTAGACTCAAAATTTTTGCTGTATTTAGTGTATTCTAGCATCCTGAAGATGATTCCAGCATTAATTTCATCGTGCTTATGCTCATTTTGAAGATTTTGACATTTTCACCTTAAGTGTACAATCAGGGGCTGAAAACGCGTTTAAAGCAATAAAAAGTTCATTTTGACTCTCACACCTAAACTAAACGTTGTAGACTCAAAATTTTTGCTGTATTTAGTGTATTCTAGCATCCTGAAGATGATTCCAGCATTAATTTCATTGTGCTTATGCTCATTTTGAAGATTTTGACATTTTCACCTATAGTGCACAATCAGGCTGAAAACGCATTTAAAGCCATAAAAAGTTCATTTTGGCTCTCACACCTAAACAAAACGTTGTAGACTCAACATTTTTGCTGTATTTAGTGTATTCTAGCATCCTGAAGATGATTCCAGCATTAATTTCATTGTGCTTATGCTCATTTTTAAGATTTTGACATTTTCACCTTAAGTGTACAATCAGGGGCTGAAAACGCGTTTAAAGCAATAAAAAGTTCATTTTGGCTCTCACACCTAAACTAAACGTTGTAGACTCAAAATTTTTGCTGTATTTAGTGTATTCTAGCATCCGGAAGATGATTCCAGCATTAATTTCATTGTGCTTATGCTCATTTTGAAGATTTTGACATTTTCACCTTAAGTGTACAATCAGGGGCTGAAAACGCGTTTAAAGCAATAAAAAGTTCATTTTGGCTCTCACACCTAAACTAAACGTTGTAGACTCAAAATTTTTGCTGTATTTAGTGTATTCTAGCATCCTGAAGATGATTCCAGCATTAATTTCATTGTGCTTATGCTCATTTTGAAGATTTTGACATTTTCACCTAAAGTGTACAATCAGGCTGAAAACGCATTTAAAGCAATAAAAAGTTCATTTTGGCTCTCACACCTAAACTAAACGTTGTAGACTCAAAATTTTTGCTGTATTTAGTGTATTCTAGCATCCTGAAGATGATTCCAGCATTAATTTCATTGTGCTTATGCTCATTTTTAAGATTTTGACATTTTCACCTAAAGTGCACAATTAGGCTGAAAACGCATTTAAAGGAATAAAAAGTTCATTTTGGCACACAAACCTAAACTAAACGTTGTAGACTCAAAATTTTTGCTGTATTTAGTGTATTCTAGCATCCTGAAAATGATTCCAGCATTAATTTCATTGTGCTTATGCTCATTTTGAAGATTTTGACATTTTCACCTTAAGTGTACAATCAGGGGCTGAAAACGCGTTTAAAGCAATAAAAAGTTCATTTTGGTTCTCACACCAAAACTAAACGTTGTAGACTCAAAATTTTTGCTGTATTTAGTGTATTCTAGCATCCTGAAGATGATTCCAGCATTAATTTCATTGTGCTTATGCTCATTTTGAAGATTTTGACATTTTCACCTAAAGTGTACAATCAGGGGCTGAAAACACGTTTAAAGCAATAAAAAGTTCATTTTAGCTCTCACACCTAAACTAAACGTTGTAGACTCAAAATTTTTGCTGTATTTAGTGTATTCTAGCATCCTGAAGATGATTCCAGCATTAATTTCATTGTGCTTATGCTCATTTTGAAGATTTTGACATTTTCACCTAAAGTGCACAATCAGGCTGAAAACGCATTTAAAGCCATAAAAAGTTCATTTTGGCTCTCACACCTAAACTAAACGTTGGAGACTCAAAATGTTTGCTGTATTTAGTGTATTCTAGCATCCTGAAGATGATTCCAGCATTAATTTCATTGTGATTATGCTCATTTTTAAGATTTTGACATTTTCACCTAAAGTGCACAATCAGGCTGAAAACGCATTTAAAGCAATAAAAAGTTCATTTTGGCTATCACACCTAAACAAAACGTTGTAGACTCAACATTTTTGCTGTATTTAGTGTATTCTAGCATCCTGAAGATGATTCCAGCATTAATTTCATTATGCTTATGCTCATTTTGAAGATTTTGACATTTTTACCTTAAGTGTACAATCAGGGGCTGAAAACGCGTTTAAAGCAATAAAAAGTTCATTTTGGCTCTCACACCTAAACTAAACGTTGTAGACTCAAAATTTTTGCTGTATTCAGTGTATTCTAGAATCCTGAAGATGATTCCAGCATTAATTTCATCGTGCTTATGCTCATTTTAAAGATTTTGACATTTTCACCTAAAGTGCACAATCAGGCTGAAAACGCGTTTAAAGCAATAAAAAGTTCATTTTTGCTCTCACACCTAAACTAAACGTTGTAGACTCAAAATTTTTGCTGTATTTAGTGTATTCTAGCATCCTGGAAATGATTCCAGCATTAATTTCATTGTGCTTATGCTCATTTTGAAGATTTTGAAATTTTCACCTAAAGTGCACAATCAGGCTGAAAACGCATTTAAAGCCATAAAAAGTTCATTTTGGCTCTCACACCTAAACTAAACGTTGTAGACTCAAAATTTTTGCTGTATTTAGTGTATTCTAGCATCCTGAAGATGATTCCAGCATTAATTTCATTGTGCTTATGCTCATTTTGAAGATTTTGACATTTTCACCTTAAGTGTACAATCAGGGGCTGAAAACGCGTTTAAAGCAATAAAAAGTTCATTTTGGCTCTCACACCTAAACTAAACGTTGTAGACTCAAAATTTTTGCTGTATTTAGTGTATTCTAGCATCCTGAAGATGATTCCAGCATTAATTTCATTGTGCTTATGCTCATTTTGAAGATTTTGACATTTTCACCTAAAGTGTACAATCAGGCTGAAAACGCATTTAAAGCAATAAAAAGTTCATTTTGGCTCTCACACCTAAACTAAACGTTGTAGACTCAAAATTTTTGCTGTATTTAGTGTATTCTAGCATCCTGAAGATGATTCCAGCATTAATTTCATTGTGCTTATGCTCATTTTTAAGATTTTGACATTTTCACCTAAAGTGCACAATTAGGCTGAATATGCATTTAAAGGAATAAAAAGTTCATTTTGGCACACAAACCTAAACTAAACGTTGTAGACTCAAAGTTTTTGCTGTATTTAGTGTATTCTAGCATCCTGAAGATGATTCCAGCATTAATTTCATAGTGCTTATGCTCATTTTGAAGATTTTGACATTTTCACCTTAAGTGTACAATCAGGGGCTGAAAACGCGTTTAAAGCAATAAAAAGTTCATTTTGGCTCTCACACCAAAAGTAAACGTTGTAGACTCAAAATTTTTGCTGTATTTAGTGTATTCTAGCATCCTGAAGATGATTCCAGCATTAATTTCATTGTGCTTATGCTCATTTTGAAGATTTTGACATTTTCACCTAAAGTGTACAATCAGGGGCTGAAAACACGTTTAAAGCAATAAAAAGTTCATTTTGGCTCTCACACCTAAACTAAACGTTGTAGACTCAAAATTTTTGCTGTATTTAGTGTATTCTAGCATCCTGAAGATGATTCCAGCATTAATTTCATTGTGCTTATGCTCATTTTTAAGATTTTGACATTTTCACCTAAAGTGCACAATCAGGCTGAAAACGCGTTTAAAGCAATAAAAAGTTCATTTTGGCTCTCACACCTAAACTAAACGTTGTAGACTCAAAATTTTTGCTGTATTTAGTGTATTCTAGCATCCTGAAGATGATTCCAGCATTAATTTCATTGTGCTTATGCTCATTTTGAAGATTTTGACATTTTCACCTAAAGTGCACAATCAGGCTGAAAACGCATTTAAAGCCATAAAAAGTTCATTTTGGCTCTCACACCTAAACTAAACGTTGTAGACTCAAAATTTTTGCTGTATTTAGTGTATTCTAGCATCCTGAAGATGATTCCAGCATTAATTGCAATGTGCTTATGCTCATTTTGAAGATTTTGACATTTTCACCTTAAGTGTACAATCAGGGGCTGAAAACGCGTTTAAAGCAATAAAAAGTTCATTTTGGCTCTCACACCTAAACTAAACGTTGTAGACTCAAAATTTTTGCTGTATTTAGTGTATTCTAGCATCCTGAAGATGATTCCAGCATTAATTTCATTGTGCTTATGCTCATTTTTAAGATTTTGACATTTTCACCTAAAGTGCACAATCAGGCTGAAAACGCGTTTAAAGCAATAAAAAGTTCATTTTGGCTCTCACACCTAAACTAAACGTTGTAGACTCAAAATTTTTGCTGTATTTAGTGTATTCTAGCATCCTGAAGATGATTCCAGCATTAATTTCATCGTGCTTATGCTCATTTTGAAGATTTTGACATTTTCACCTTAAGTGTACAATCAGGGGCTGAAAACGCGTTTAAAGCAATAAAAAGTTCATTTTGGCTCTCACACCTAAACTAAACGTTGTAGACTCAAAATTTTTGCTGTATTTAGTGTATTCTAGCATCCTGAAGATGATTCCAGCATTAATTTCATTGTGCTTATGCTCATTTTGAAGATTTTGACATTTTCACCTAAAGTGCACAATCAGGCTGAAAACGCATTTAAAGCCATAAAAAGTTCATTTTGGCTCTCACACCTAAACAAAACGTTGTAGACTCAACATTTTTGCTGTATTTAGTGTATTCTAGCATCCTGAAGATGATTCCAGCATTAATTTCATTGTGCTTATGCTCATTTTTAAGATTTTGACATTTTCACCTTAAGTGTACAATCAGGGGCTGAAAACGCGTTTAAAGCAATAAAAAGTTCATTTTGGCTCTCACACCTAAACTAAACGTTGTAGACTCAAAATTTTTGCTGTATTTAGTGTATTCTAGCATCCTGAAGATGATTCCAGCATTAATTTCATTGTGCTTATGCTCATTTTTAAGATTTTGACATTTTCACCTAAAGTGCACAATCAGGCTGAAAACGCGTTTAAAGCAATAAAAAGTTCATTTTGGCTCTCACACCTAAACTAAACGTTGTAGACTCAAAATTTTTGCTGTATTTAGTGTATTCTAGCATCCTCAAGATGATTCCAGCATTAATTTCATTGTGCTTATGCTCATTTTTAAGATTTTGACATTTTCACCTAAAGTGCACAATCAGGCTGAAAACGCGTTTAAAGCAATAAAAAGTTCATTTTGGCTCTCACACCTAAACTAAACGTTGTAGACTCAAAATTTTTGCTGTATTTAGTGTATTCTAGCATCCTGAAGATGATTCCAGCATTAATTTCATTGTGCTTATGCTCATTTTGAAGATTTTGACATTTTCACCTAAAGTGCACAATCAGGCTGAAAACGCATTTAAAGCAATAAAAAGTTCATTTTGGCTATCACACCTAAACAAAACGTTGTAGACTCAACATTTTTGCTGTATTTAGTGTATTCTAGCATCCTGAAGATGATTCCAGCATTAATTTCATTGTGCTTATGCTCATTTTGAAGATTTTGACATTTTCACCTTAAGTGTACAATCAGGGGCTGAAAACGCGTTTAAAGCAATAAAAAGTTCATTTTGGCTCTCACACCTAAACTAAACGTTGTAGACTCCAAATTTTTGCTGTATTCAGTGTATTCTAGAATCCTGAAGATGATTCCAGCATTAATTTCATCGTGCTTATGCTCATTTTGAAGATTTTGACATTTTCACCTAAAGTGCACAATCAGGCTGAAAACGCGTTTAAAGCAATAAAAAGTTCATTTTGGCTCTCACACCTAAACTAAACGTTGTAGACTCAAAATTTTTGCTGTATTTAGTGTATTCTAGCATCCTGAAGATGATTCCAGCATTAATTTCATTGTGCTTATGCTCATTTTTAAGATTTTGACATTTTCACCTAAAGTGCACAATCAAGCTGAAAACGCGTTTAAAGCAATAAAAAGTTCATTTTGGCTCTCACACCTAAACTAAACGTTGTAGACTCAAATTTTTTGCTGTATTTAGTGTATTCTAGCATCCTGAAGATGATTCCAGCATTAATTTCATTGTGCTTATGCTCATTTTTAGGATTTTGACATTTTCACCTAAAGTGCACAATCAGGCTGAAAACGCGTTTAAAGCAATAAAAAGTTCATTTTGGCTCTCACACCTAAACTAAACGATGTAGACTCCAAATTTTTGCTGTATTTAGTGTATTCTAGCATCCTGAAGATGATTCCAGCATTAATTTCATCGTGCTTATGCTCATTTTGAAGATTTTGACATTTTCACCTTAAGTGTACAATCAGGGGCTGAAAACGCGTTTAAAGCAATAAAAAGTTCATTTTGGCTCTCACACCTAAACTAAACGTTGTAGACTCAAAATTTTTGCTGTATTTAGTGTATTCTAGCATCCTGAAGATGATTCCAGCATTAATTTCATTGTGCTTATGCTCATTTTTAAGATTTTGACATTTTCACCTAAAGTGCACAATCAGGCTGAAAACGAGTTTAGAGCAATAAAAAGTTCATTTTGGCTCTCACACCTAAACTAAACGTTGTAGACTCAAAATTTTTGCTGTATTTAGTGTATTCTAGCATCCTGAAGATGATTCCAGCATTAATTTCATTGTGCTTATGCTCATTTTGAAGATTTTGACATTTTCACCTAAAGTGCACAATCAGGGGCTGAAAACGCGTTTAAAGTAATAAAAAGTTCATTTTGGCCCTCACACCTAAACTAAACGTTTTAGACTCAAAATTTTTGCTGTATTTAGTGTATTCTAGCATCCTCAAGATGATTCCAGCATTAATTTCATTGTGCTTATGCTCATTTTTAAGATTTTGACATTTTCACCTAAAGTGCACAATCAGGCTGAAAACGAGTTTAGAGCAATAAAAAGTTCATTTTGGCTCTCACACCTAAACTAAACGTTGTAGACTCAAAATTTTTGCTGTATTTAGTGTATTCTAGCATCCTGAAGATGATTCCAGCATTAATTTCATTGTGCTTATGCTCATTTTGAAGATTTTGACATTTTCACCTAAAGTGCACAATCAGGGGCTGAAAACGCGTTTAAAGCAATAAAAAGTTCATTTTGGCTCTCACACCTAAACTAAACATTGTAGACTCAAAATTTTTGCTGTATTTAGTGTATTCTAGCATCCTCAAGATGATTCCAGCATTAATTTCATTGTGCTTATGCTCATATTGAAGATTTTGACATTTTCACCTTAAGTGTACAATCAGGGGCTGAAAACGCGTTTAAAGCAATAAAAAGTTCATTTTGGTTCTCACACCAAAACTAAACGTTGTAGACTCAAAATTTTTGCTGTATTTAGTGTATTCTAGCATCCTGAAGATGATTCCAGCATTAATTTCAATGTGCTTATGCTCATTTTGAAGATTTTGACATTTTCACCTAAAGTGTACAATCAGGGGCTGAAAACACGTTTAAAGCAATAAAAAGTTCATTTTAGCTCTCACACCTAAACTAAACGTTGTAGACTCAAAATTTTTGCTGTATTTAGTGTATTCTAGCATCCTGAAGATGATTCCAGCATTAATTTCATTGTGCTTATGCTCATTTTGAAGATTTTGACATTTTCACCTAAAGTGCACAATCAGGCTGAAAACGCATTTAAAGCCATAAAAAGTTCATTTTGGCTCTCACACCTAAACTAAACGTTGGAGACTCAAAATGTTTGCTGTATTTAGTGTATTCTAGCATCCTGAAGATGATTCCAGCATTAATTTCATTGTGATTATGCTCATTTTTAAGATTTTGACATTTTCACCTAAAGTGCACAATCAGGCTGAAAACGCATTTAAAGCCATAAAAAGTTCATTTTGGCTCTCACACCTAAACTAAACGTTGTAGACTCAAAATTTTTGCTGTATTTAGTGTATTCTAGCATCCTGAAGATGATTCCAGCATTAATTTCATTGTGCTTATGCTCATTTTGAAGATTTTGACATTTTCACCTTAAGTGTACAATCAGGGGCTGAAAACGCGTTTAAAGCAATAAAAAGTTCATTTTGGCTCTCACACCTAAACTAAACGTTGTAGACTCAAAATTTTTGCTGTATTTAGTGTATTCTAGCATCCTGAAGATGATTCCAGCATTAATTTCATTGTGCTTATGCTCATTTTGAAGATTTTGACATTTTCACCTAAAGTGTACAATCAGGCTGAAAACGCATTTAAAGCAATAAAAAGTTCATTTTGGCTCTCACACCTAAACTAAACGTTGTAGACTCAAAATTTTTGCTGTATTTAGTGTATTCTAGCATCCTGAAGATGATTCCAGCATTAATTTCATTGTGCTTATGCTCATTTTGAAGATTTTGACATTTTCACCTAAAGTGCACAATTAGGCTGAAAATGCATTTAAAGGAATAAAAAGTTCATTTTGGCACACAAACCTAAACTAAACGTTGTAGACTCAAAGTTTTTGCTGTATTTAGTGTATTCTAGCATCCTGAAGATGATTCCAGCATTAATTTCATTGTGCTTATGCTCATTTTGAAGATTTTGACATTTTCACCTTAAGTGTACAATCAGGGGCTGAAAACGCGTTTAAAGCAATAAAAAGTTCATTTTGGCTCTCACACCAAAAGTAAACGTTGTAGACTCAAAATTTTTGCTGTATTTAGTGTATTCTAGCATCCTGAAGATGATTCCAGCATTAATTTCATTGTGCTTATGCTCATTTTGAAGATTTTGACATTTTCACCTAAAGTGTACAATCAGGGGCTGAAAACACGTTTAAAGCAATAAAAAGTTCATTTTGGCTCTCACACCTAAACTAAACGTTGTAGACTCAAAATTTTTGCTGTATTTAGTGTATTCTAGCATCCTGAAGATGATTCCAGCATTAATTTCATTGTGCTTATGCTCATTTTTAAGATTTTGACATTTTCACCTAAAGTGCACAATCAGGCTGAAAACGCGTTTAAAGCAATAAAAAGTTCATTTTGGCTCTCACACCTAAACTAAACGTTGTAGACTCAAAATTTTTGCTGTATTTAGTGTATTCTAGCATCCTGAAGATGATTCCAGCATTAATTTCATTGTGCTTATGCTCATTTTGAAGATTTTGACATTTTCACCTAAAGTGCACAATCAGGCTGAAAACGCATTTAAAGCCATAAAAAGTTCATTTTGGCTCTCACACCTAAACTAAACGTTGTAGACTCAAAATTTTTGCTGTATTTAGTGTATTCTAGCATCCTGAAGATGATTCCAGCATTAATTGCAATGTGCTTATGCTCATTTTGAAGATTTTGACATTTTCACCTTAAGTGTACAAACAGGGGCTGAAAACGCGTTTAAAGCAATAAAAAGTTCATTTTGGCTCTCACACCTAAACTAAACGTTGTAGACTCAAAATTTTTGCTGTATTTAGTGTATTCTAGCATCCTGAAGATGATTCCAGCATTAATTTCATTGTGCTTATGCTCATTTTTAAGATTTTGACATTTTCACCTAAAGTGCACAATCAGGCTGAAAACGCGTTTAAAGCAATAAAAAGTTCATTTTGGCTCTCACACCTAAACTAAACGTTGTAGACTCAAACTTTTTGCTGTATTTAGTGTATTCTAGCATCCTGAAGATGATTCCAGCATTAATTTCATTGTGCTTATGCTCATTTTTAGGATTTTGACATTTTCACCTAAAGTGCACATTCAGGCTGAAAACGCGTTTAAAGCAATAAAAAGTTCATTTTGGCTCTCACACCTAAACTAAACGTTGTAGACTCAAAATTTTTGCTGTATTTAGTGTATTCTAGCATCCTGAAGATGATTCCAGCATTAATTTCATCGTGCTTATGCTCATTTTGAAGATTTTGACATTTTCACCTTAAGTGTACAATCAGGGGCTGAAAACGCGTTTAAAGCAATAAAAAGTTCATTTTGGCTCTCACACCTAAACTAAACGTTGTAGACTCAAAATTTTTGCTGTATTTAGTGTATTCTAGCATCCTGAAGATGATTCCAGCATTAATTTCATTGTGCTTATGCTCATTTTGAAGATTTTGACATTTTCACCTAAAGTGCACAATCAGGCTGAAAACGCATTTAAAGCCATAAAAAGTTCATTTTGGCTCTCACACCTAAACAAAACGTTGTAGACTCAACATTTTTGCTGTATTTAGTGTATTCTAGCATCCTGAAGATGATTCCAGCATTAATTTCATTGTGCTTATGCTCATTTTGAAGATTTTGACATTTTCACCTTAAGTGTACAATCAGGGGCTGAAAACGCGTTTAAAGCAATAAAAAGTTCATTTTGGCTCTCACACCTAAACTAAACGTTGTAGACTCAAATTTTTTGCTGTATTTAGTGTATTCTAGCATCCTGAAGATGATTCAAGCATTAATTTCATTGTGATTATGCTCATTTTTAAGATTTTGACATTTTCACCTTAAGTGCACAATCAGGCTGAAAACGCATTTAAAGCAATAAAAAGTTCATTTTGGCTATCACACCTAAACAAAACGTTGTAGACTCAACATTTTTGCTGTATTTAGTGTATTCTAGCATCCTGAAGATGATTCCAGCATTAATTTCATTGTGCTTATGCTCATTTTTAAGATTTTGACATTTTCACCTAAAGTGCACAATCAGGCTGAAAAGGCGTTTAAAGCAATAAAAAGTTCATTTTGGCTCTCACACCTAAACTAAACGTTGTAGACTCAAAATTTTTGCTGTATTTAGTGTATTATAGCATCCTCAAGATGATTCCAGCATTAATTTCATTGTGCTTATGCTCATTTTGAAGATTTTGACATTTTCACCTAAAGTGCACAATCAGGCTGAAAACGCATTTAAAGCCATAAAAAGTTCATTTTGGCTCTCACACCTAAACTAAACGTTGGAGACTCAAAATTTTTGCTGTATTTAGTGTATTCTAGCATCCTGAAGATGATTCCAGCATTAATTTCATTGTGCTTATGCTCATTTTTAAGATTTTGACATTTTCACCTAAAGTGCACAATCAGGCTGAAAACGCGTTTAAAGCAATAAAAAGTTCATTTTGGCTCTCACACCTAAACTAAACGTTGTAGACTCAAAATTTTTGCTGTATTTAGTGTATTCTAAGATCCTGAAGATGATTCCAGCATTCATTTTCACATTTTCACCTAAAGTGTACAATCAGGCTGAAAACGCATTTAAAGCAATAAAAAGTTCATTTTGGCTCTCACACCTAAACTAAACGTTGTAGACTCAAAATTTTTGCTGTATTTAGTGTATTCTAGCATCCTGAAGATGATTCCAGCATTAATTTCATTGTGCTTATGCTCATTTTGAAGATTTTGACATTTTCACCTAAAGTGCACAATCAGGCTGAAAACGCATTTAAAGCCATAAAAAGTTCATTTTGGCTCTCACACCTAAACTAAACGTTGGAGACTCAAAATTTTTGCTGTATTTAGTGTATTCTAGCATCCTGAAGATGATTCCAGCATTAATTTCATTGTGCTTATGCTCATTTTTAAGATTTTGACATTTTCACCTAAAGTGCACAATCAGGCTGAAAACGCGTTTAAAGCAATAAAAAGTTCATTTTGGCTCTCACACCTAAACTAAACGTTGTAGACTCAAAATTTTTGCTGTATTTAGTGTATTCTAGCATCCTGAAGATGATTCCAGCATTAATTTCATTGTGCTTATGCTCATTTTGAAGATTTGGACATTTTCACCTAAAGTGCACAATCAGGCTGAAAACGCATTTAAAGCCATAAAAAGTTCATTTTGGCTCTCACACCTAAACTAAACGTTGTAGACTCAAAATTTTTGCTGTATTTAGTGTATTCTAGCATCCTGAAGATGATTCCAGCATTAATTGCAATGTGCTTATGCTCATTTTGAAGATTTTGACATTTTCACCTTAAGTGTACAATCAGGGGCTGAAAACGCGTTTAAAGCAATAAAAAGTTCATTTTGGCTCTCACACCTAAACTAAACGTTGTAGACTCAAACTTTTTGCTGTATTTAATGTATTCTAGCATCCTGAAGATGATCCCAGCATTAATTTCATTGTGCTTATGCTCATTTTTTGGATTTTGACATTTTCACCTAAAGTGCACAATCAGGCTGAAAACGCGTTTAAAGCAATAAAAAGTTCATTTTGGCTCTCATACCTAAACTAAACGTTGTAGACTCAAAATTTTTGCTGTATTTAGTGTATTCTAGCATCCTGAAGATGATTCCAGCATTAATTTCATCGTGCTTATGCTCATTTTGAAGATTTTGACATTTTCACCTTTAGTGTACAATCAGGGGCTGAAAACGCGTTTAAAGCAATAAAAAGTTCATTTTGGCTCTCACACCTAAACTAAACGTTGTAGACTCAAAATTTTTGCTGTATTTAGTGTATTCTAGCATCCTGAAGATGATTCCAGCATTAATTTCATTGTGCTTATGCTCATTTTGAAGATTTTGACATTTTCACCTAAAGTGCACAATCAGGCTGAAAACGCATTTAAAGCCATAAAAAGTTCATTTTGGCTCTCGCACCTAAACTAAACGTTGTAGACTCAAAATTTTTGCTGTATTTAGTGTATTCTAGCATCCTGAAGATGATTCCAGCATTAATTTCATTGTGCTTATGCTCATTTTGAAGATTTTGACATTTTCACCTAAAGTGCACAATCAGGCTGAAAACGCGTTTAAAGCAATAAAAAGTTCATTTTGGCTCTCACACCTAAACTAAACGTTGTAGACTCAAAATTTTTGCTGTATTTAGTGTATTCTAGCATCCTGAAGATGATTCCAGCATTAATTTCATTGTGCTTATGCTCATTTTGAAGATTTTGACATTTTCACCTAAAGTGCACAATCAGGCTGAAAACGCATTTAAAGCCATAAAAAGTTCATTTTGGCTCTCACACCTAAACTAAACGTTGTAGACTCAAACTTTTTGCTGTATTTAGTGTATTCTAGCATCCTGAAGATGATTCCAGCATTAATTTCATTGTGCTTATGCTCATTTTGAAGATTTTGACATTTTCACCTAAAGTGCACAATCAGGCTGAAAACGCATTTAAAGCCATAAAAAGTTCATTTTGGCTCTCACACCTAAACTAAACGTTGTAGACTCAAAATTTTTGCTGTATTTAGTGTATTCTAGCATCCTGAAGATGATTCCAGCATTAATTTCATTGTGCTTATGCTCATTTTGAAGATTTTGACATTTTCACCTTAAGTGTACAATCAGGGGCTGAAAACGCGTTTAAAGCAATAAAAAGTTCATTTTGGCTCTCACACCTAAACTAAACGTTGTAGACTCAAACTTTTTGCTGTATTTAGTGTATTCTAGCATCCTGAAGATGATTCCAGCATTAATTTCATTGTGCTTATGCTCATTTTTAGGATTTTGACATTTTCACCTAAAGTGCACAATCAGGCTGAAAACGCGTTTAAAGCAATAAAAAGTTCATTTTGGCTCTCACACCTAAACTAAACGTTGTAGACTCAAAATTTTTGCTGTATTTAGTGTATTCTAGCATCCTGAAGATGATTCCAGCATTAATTTCATCGTGCTTATGCTCATTTTGAAGATTTTGACATTTTCACCTTAAGTGTACAATCAGGGGCTGAAAACGCGTTTAAAGCAATAAAAAGTTCATTTTGACTCTCACACCTAAACTAAACGTTGTAGACTCAAAATTTTTGCTGTATTTAGTGTATTCTAGCATCCTGAAGATGATTCCAGCATTAATTTCATTGTGCTTATGCTCATTTTGAAGATTTTGACATTTTCACCTATAGTGCACAATCAGGCTGAAAACGCATTTAAAGCCATAAAAAGTTCATTTTGGCTCTCACACCTAAACAAAACGTTGTAGACTCAACATTTTTGCTGTATTTAGTGTATTCTAGCATCCTGAAGATGATTCCAGCATTAATTTCATTGTGCTTATGCTCATTTTTAAGATTTTGACATTTTCACCTTAAGTGTACAATCAGGGGCTGAAAACGCGTTTAAAGCAATAAAAAGTTCATTTTGGCTCTCACACCTAAACTAAACGTTGTAGACTCAAAATTTTTGCTGTATTTAGTGTATTCTAGCATCCGGAAGATGATTCCAGCATTAATTTCATTGTGCTTATGCTCATTTTGAAGATTTTGACATTTTCACCTTAAGTGTACAATCAGGGGCTGAAAACGCGTTTAAAGCAATAAAAAGTTCATTTTGGCTCTCACACCTAAACTAAACGTTGTAGACTCAAAATTTTTGCTGTATTTAGTGTATTCTAGCATCCTGAAGATGATTCCAGCATTAATTTCATTGTGCTTATGCTCATTTTGAAGATTTTGACATTTTCACCTAAAGTGTACAATCAGGCTGAAAACGCATTTAAAGCAATAAAAAGTTCATTTTGGCTCTCACACCTAAACTAAACGTTGTAGACTCAAAATTTTTGCTGTATTTAGTGTATTCTAGCATCCTGAAGATGATTCCAGCATTAATTTCATTGTGCTTATGCTCATTTTTAAGATTTTGACATTTTCACCTAAAGTGCACAATTAGGCTGAAAACGCATTTAAAGGAATAAAAAGTTCATTTTGGCACACAAACCTAAACTAAACGTTGTAGACTCAAAATTTTTGCTGTATTTAGTGTATTCTAGCATCCTGAAAATGATTCCAGCATTAATTTCATTGTGCTTATGCTCATTTTGAAGATTTTGACATTTTCACCTTAAGTGTACAATCAGGGGCTGAAAACGCGTTTAAAGCAATAAAAAGTTCATTTTGGTTCTCACACCAAAACTAAACGTTGTAGACTCAAAATTTTTGCTGTATTTAGTGTATTCTAGCATCCTGAAGATGATTCCAGCATTAATTTCATTGTGCTTATGCTCATTTTGAAGATTTTGACATTTTCACCTAAAGTGTACAATCAGGGGCTGAAAACACGTTTAAAGCAATAAAAAGTTCATTTTAGCTCTCACACCTAAACTAAACGTTGTAGACTCAAAATTTTTGCTGTATTTAGTGTATTCTAGCATCCTGAAGATGATTCCAGCATTAATTTCATTGTGCTTATGCTCATTTTGAAGATTTTGACATTTTCACCTAAAGTGCACAATCAGGCTGAAAACGCATTTAAAGCCATAAAAAGTTCATTTTGGCTCTCACACCTAAACTAAACGTTGGAGACTCAAAATGTTTGCTGTATTTAGTGTATTCTAGCATCCTGAAGATGATTCCAGCATTAATTTCATTGTGCTTATGCTCATTTTTAAGATTTTGACATTTTCACCTAAAGTGCACAATCAGGCTGAAAACGCATTTAAAGCAATAAAAAGTTCATTTTGGCTATCACAACTAAACAAAACGTTGTAGACTCAACATTTTTGCTGTATTTAGTGTATTCTAGCATCCTGAAGATGATTCCAGCATTAATTTCATTATGCTTATGCTCATTTTGAAGATTTTGACATTTTTACCTTAAGTGTACAATCAGGGGCTGAAAACGCGTTTAAAGCAATAAAAAGTTCATTTTGGCTCTCACACCTAAACTAAACGTTGTAGACTCAAAATTTTTGCTGTATTCAGTGTATTCTAGAATCCTGAAGATGATTCCAGCATTAATTTCATCGTGCTTATGCTCATTTTAAAGATTTTGACATTTTCACCTAAAGTGCACAATCAGGCTGAAAACGCGTTTAAAGCAATAAAAAGTTCATTTTTGCTCTCACACCTAAACTAAACGTTGTAGACTCAAAATTTTTGCTGTATTTAGTGTATTCTAGCATCCTGGAAATGATTCCAGCATTAATTTCATTGTGCTTATGCTCATTTTGAAGATTTTGAAATTTTCACCTAAAGTGCACAATCAGGCTGAAAACGCATTTAAAGCCATAAAAAGTTCATTTTGGCTCTCACACCTAAACTAAACGTTGTAGACTCAAAATTTTTGCTGTATTTAGTGTATTCTAGCATCCTGAAGATGATTCCAGCATTAATTTCATTGTGCTTATGCTCATTTTGAAGATTTTGACATTTTCACCTTAAGTGTACAATCAGGGGCTGAAAACGCGTTTAAAGCAATAAAAAGTTCATTTTGGCTCTCACACCTAAACTAAACGTTGTAGACTCAAAATTTTTGCTGTATTTAGTGTATTCTAGCATCCTGAAGATGATTCCAGCATTAATTTCATTGTGCTTATGCTCATTTTGAAGATTTTGACATTTTCACCTTAAGTGTACAATCAGGCTGAAAACGCATTTAAAGCAATAAAAAGTTCATTTTGGCTCTCACACCTAAACTAAACGTTGTAGACTCAAAATTTTTGCTGTATTTAGTGTATTCTAGCATCCTGAAGATGATTCCAGCATTAATTTCATTGTGCTTATGCTCATTTTTAAGATTTTGACATTTTCACCTAAAGTGCACAATTAGGCTGAATATGCATTTAAAGGAATAAAAAGTTCATTTTGGCACACAAACCTAAACTAAACGTTGTAGACTCAAAGTTTTTGCTGTATTTAGTGTATTCTAGCATCCTGAAGATGATTCCAGCATTAATTTCATAGTGCTTATGCTCATTTTGAAGATTTTGACATTTTCACCTTAAGTGTACAATCAGGGGCTGAAAACGCGTTTAAAGCAATAAAAAGTTCATTTTGGCTCTCACACCAAAAGTAAACGTTGTAGACTCAAAATTTTTGCTGTATTTAGTGTATTCTAGCATCCTGAAGATGATTCCAGCATTAATTTCATTGTGCTTATGCTCATTTTGAAGATTTTGACATTTTCACCTAAAGTGTACAATCAGGGGCTGAAAACACGTTTAAAGCAATAAAAAGTTCATTTTGGCTCTCACACCTAAACTAAACGTTGTAGACTCAAAATTTTTGCTGTATTTAGTGTATTCTAGCATCCTGAAGATGATTCCAGCATTAATTTCATTGTGCTTATGCTCATTTTTAAGATTTTGACATTTTCACCTAAAGTGCACAATCAGGCTGAAAACGCGTTTAAAGCAATAAAAAGTTCATTTTGGCTCTCACACCTAAACTAAACGTTGTAGACTCAAAATTTTTGCTGTATTTAGTGTATTCTAGCATCCTGAAGATGATTCCAGCATTAATTTCATTGTGCTTATGCTCATTTTTAAGATTTTGACATTTTCACCTAAAGTGCACAATCAGGCTGAAAAGGCGTTTAAAGCAATAAAAAGTTCATTTTGGCTCTCACACCTAAACTAAACGTTGTAGACTCAAAATTTTTGCTGTATTTAGTGTATTATAGCATCCTGAAGATGATTCCAGCATTAATTTCATTGTGCTTATGCTCATTTTGAAGATTTTGACATTTTCACCTAAAGTGCACAATCAGGCTGAAAACGCATTTAAAGCCATAAAAAGTTCATTTTGGCTCTCACACCTAAACTAAACGTTGTAGACTCAAAATTTTTGCTGTATTTAGTGTATTCTAGCATCCTGAAGATGATTCCAGCATTAATTTCATTGTGCTTATGCTCATTTTTAAGATTTTGACATTTTCACCTTAAGTGTACAATCAGGGGCTGAAAACGCGTTTAAAGCAATAAAAAGTTCATTTTGGCTCTCACGCCTAAACTAAACGTTGTAGACTCAAAATTTTTGCTGTATTTAGTGTATTCTAGCATCCTGAAGATGATTCAAGCATTAATTTCATTGTGATTATGCTCATTTTTAAGATTTTGACATTTTCACCTTAAGTGCACAATCAGGCTGAAAACGCATTTAAAGCAATAAAAAGTTCATTTTGGCTATCACACCTAAACAAAACGTTGTAGACTCAAAATTTTTGCTGTCTTTAGTGTATTCTAGCATCCTGAATATGATTCCAGCATTAATTTCATTGTGCTTATGCTCATTTTTAAGATTTTGACATTTTCACCTAAA
This sequence comes from Vanacampus margaritifer, assembly GCF_051991255.1. Classification (NCBI taxonomy): domain Eukaryota; kingdom Metazoa; phylum Chordata; class Actinopteri; order Syngnathiformes; family Syngnathidae; genus Vanacampus; species Vanacampus margaritifer. The sequence goes on along the minus strand of NC_135438.1, from coordinate 28,763,358 downwards.
GTGCACAATCAGGCTGAAAACGCGTTTAAAGCAATAAAAAGTTCATTTTGGCTCTCACACCTAAACTAAACGTTGTAGACTCAAAATTTTTGCTGTATTTAGTGTATTCTAGCATCCTGAAGATGATTCCAGCATTAATTTCATTGTGCTTATGCTCATTTTGAAGATTTTGACATTTTCACCTTAAGTGTACAATCAGGGGCTGAAAACGCGTTTAAAGCAATAAAAAGTTCATTTTGGCTCTCACGCCTAAACTAAACGTTGTAGACTCAAAATTTTTGCTGTATTTAGTGTATTCTAGCATCCTGAAGATGATTCAAGCATTAATTTCATTGTGATTATGCTCATTTTTAAGATTTTGACATTTTCACCTTAAGTGCACAATCAGGCTGAAAACGCATTTAAAGCAATAAAAAGTTCATTTTGGCTATCACACCTAAACAAAACGTTGTAGACTCAAAATTTTTGCTGTCTTTAGTGTATTTTAGCATCCTGAATATGATTCCAGCATTAATTTCATTGTGCTTATGCTCATTTTTAAGATTTTGACATTTTCACCTAAAGTGCACAATCAGGCTGAAAACGCGTTTAAAGCAATAAAAAGTTCATTTTGGCTCTCACACCTAAACTAAACGTTGTAGACTCAAAATTTTTGCTGTATTTAGTGTATTCTAGCATCCTGAAGATGATTCCAGCATTAATTTCATCGTGCTTATGCTCATTTTGAAGATTTTGACATTTTCACCTTAAGTGTACAATCAGGGGCTGAAAACGCGTTTAAAGCAATAAAAAGTTCATTTTGGCTCTCACACCTAAACTAAACGTTGTAGACTCAAAATTTTTGCTGTATATAGTGTATTCTAGCATCCTGAAGATGATTCCAGCATTAATTTCATTGTGCTTATGCTCATTTTGAAGATTTTGACATTTTCATCTAAAGAACACAATCAGGCTGAAAACGCATTTAAAGCCATAAAAAGTTCATTTTGGCTCTCACACCTAAACAAAACGTTGTAGACTCAACATTTTTGCTGTATTTAGTGTATTCTAGCATCCTGAAGATGATTCCAGCATTAATTTCATTGTGCTTATGCTCATTTTTAAGATTTTGACATTTTCACCTTAAGTGTACAATCAGGGGCTGAAAACGCGTTTAAAGCAATAAAAAGTTCATTTTGGCTCTCACACCTAAACTAAACGTTGTAGACTCAAAATTTTTGCTGTATTTAGTGTATTCTAGCATCCTGAAGATGATTCCAGCATTAATTTCATTGTGCTTATGCTCATTTTTAAGATTTTGACATTTTCACCTAAAGTGCACAATCAGGCTGAAAACGCGTTTAAAGCAATAAAAAGTTCATTTTGGCTCTCACACCTAAACTAAACGTTGTAGACTCAAAATTTTTGCTGTATTTAGTGTATTCTAGCATCCTGAAGATGATTCCAGCATTAATTTCATTGTGCTTATGCTCATTTTGAAGATTTTGACATTTTCACCTTAAGTGTACAATCAGGGGCTGAAAACGCGTTTAAAGCAATAAAAAGTTCATTTTGGCTCTCACACCTAAACTAAACGTTGTAGACTCAAATTTTTTGCTGTATTTAGTGTATTCTAGCATCCTGAAGATGATTCCAGCATTAATTTCATTGTGCTTATGCTCATTTTGAAGATTTTGACATTTTCACCTAAAGTGCACAATCAGGCTGAAAACGCGTTTAAAGCAATAAAAAGTTCATTTTGGCTCTCACACCTAAACTAAACGTTGTAGACTCAAAATTTTTGCTGTATTTAGTGTATTCTAGCATCCTGAAGATGATTCCAGCATTAATTTCATTGTGCTTATGCTCATTTTGAAGATTTTGACATTTTCACCTAAAGTGCACAATCAGGCTGAAAACGCATTTAAAGCCATAAAAAGTTCATTTTGGCTCTCACACCTAAACAAAACGTTGTAGACTCAACATTTTTGCTGTATTTAGTGTATTCTAGCATCCTGAAGATGATTCCAGCATTAATTTCATTGTGCTTATGCTCATTTTGAAGATTTTGACATTTTCACCTTAAGTGTACAATCAGGGGCTGAAAACGCGTTTAAAGCAATAAAAAGTTCATTTTGGCTCTCACACCTAAACTAAACGTTGTAGACTCAAAATTTTTGCTGTATTTAGTGTATTCTAGCATCCTGAAGATGATTCCAGCATTAATTTCATTGTGCTTATGCTCATTTTGAAGATTTTGACATTTTCACCTAAAGTGCACAATCAGGCTGAAAACGCATTTAAAGCCATAAAAAGTTCATTTTGGCTCTCACACCTAAACAAAACGTTGTAGACTCAACATTTTTGCTGTATTTAGTGTATTCTAGCATCCTGAAGATGATTCCAGCATTAATTTCATTGTGCTTATGCTCATTTTGAAGATTTTGACATTTTCACCTTAAGTGTACAATCAGGGGCTGAAAACGCGTTTAAAGCAATAAAAAGTTCATTTTGGCTCTCACACCTAAACTAAACGTTGTAGACTCAAATTTTTTGCTGTATTTAGTGTATTCTAGCATCCTGAAGATGATTCAAGCATTAATTTCATTGTGATTATGCTCATTTTTAAGATTTTGACATTTTCACCTTAAGTGCACAATCAGGCTGAAAACGCATTTAAAGCAATAAAAAGTTCATTTTGGCTATCACACCTAAACAAAACGTTGTAGACTCAACATTTTTGCTGTATTTAGTGTATTCTAGCATCCTGAAGATGATTCCAGCATTAATTTCATTGTGCTTATGCTCATTTTTAAGATTTTGACATTTTCACCTAAAGTGCACAATCAGGCTGAAAAGGCGTTTAAAGCAATAAAAAGTTCATTTTGGCTCTCACACCTAAACTAAACGTTGTAGACTCAAAATTTTTGCTGTATTTAGTGTATTATAGCATCCTCAAGATGATTCCAGCATTAATTTCATTGTGCTTATGCTCATTTTGAAGATTTTGACATTTTCACCTAAAGTGCACAATCAGGCTGAAAACGCATTTAAAGCCATAAAAAGTTCATTTTGGCTCTCACACCTAAACTAAACGTTGGAGACTCAAAATTTTTGCTGTATTTAGTGTATTCTAGCATCCTGAAGATGATTCCAGCATTAATTTCATTGTGCTTATGCTCATTTTTAAGATTTTGACATTTTCACCTAAAGTGCACAATCAGGCTGAAAACGCGTTTAAAGCAATAAAAAGTTCATTTTGGCTCTCACACCTAAACTAAACGTTGTAGACTCAAAATTTTTGCTGTATTTAGTGTATTCTAGCATCCTGAAGATGATTCCAGCATTCATTTTCACATTTTCACCTAAAGTGTACAATCAGGCTGAAAACGCATTTAAAGCAATAAAAAGTTCATTTTGGCTCTCACACCTAAACTAAACGTTGTAGACTCAAAATTTTTGCTGTATTTAGTGTATTCTAGCATCCTGAAGATGATTCCAGCATTAATTTCATTGTGCTTATGCTCATTTTGAAGATTTTGACATTTTCACCTAAAGTGCACAATCAGGCTGAAAACGCATTTAAAGCCATAAAAAGTTCATTTTGGCTCTCACACCTAAACTAAACGTTGGAGACTCAAAATTTTTGCTGTATTTAGTGTATTCTAGCATCCTGAAGATGATTCCAGCATTAATTTCATTGTGCTTATGCTCATTTTTAAGATTTTGACATTTTCACCTAAAGTGCACAATCAGGCTGAAAACGCGTTTAAAGCAATAAAAAGTTCATTTTGGCTCTCACACCTAAACTAAACGTTGTAGACTCAAAATTTTTGCTGTATTTAGTGTATTCTAGCATCCTGAAGATGATTCCAGCATTAATTTCATTGTGCTTATGCTCATTTTGAAGATTTGGACATTTTCACCTAAAGTGCACAATCAGGCTGAAAACGCATTTAAAGCCATAAAAAGTTCATTTTGGCTCTCACACCTAAACTAAACGTTGTAGACTCAAAATTTTTGCTGTATTTAGTGTATTCTAGCATCCTGAAGATGATTCCAGCATTAATTGCAATGTGCTTATGCTCATTTTGAAGATTTTGACATTTTCACCTTAAGTGTACAATCAGGGGCTGAAAACGCGTTTAAAGCAATAAAAAGTTCATTTTGGCTCTCACACCTAAACTAAACGTTGTAGAATCAAACTTTTTGCTGTATTTAATGTATTCTAGCATCCTGAAGATGATCCCAGCATTAATTTCATTGTGCTTATGCTCATTTTTTGGATTTTGACATTTTCACCTAAAGTGCACAATCAGGCTGAAAACGCGTTTAAAGCAATAAAAAGTTCATTTTGGCTCTCATACCTAAACTAAACGTTGTAGACTCAAAATTTTTGCTGTATTTAGTGTATTCTAGCATCCTGAAGATGATTCCAGCATTAATTTCATCGTGCTTATGCTCATTTTGAAGATTTTGACATTTTCACCTTAAGTGTACAATCAGGGGCTGAAAACGCGTTTAAAGCAATAAAAAGTTCATTTTGGCTCTCACACCTAAACTAAACGTTGTAGACTCAAAATTTTTGCTGTATTTAGTGTATTCTAGCATCCTGAAGATGATTCCAGCATTAATTTCATTGTGCTTATGCTCATTTTGAAGATTTTGACATTTTCATCTAAAGTGCACAATCAGGCTGAAAACGCATTTAAAGCCATAAAAAGTTCATTTTGGCTCTCGCACCTAAACTAAACGTTGTAGACTCAAAATTTTTGCTGTATTTAGTGTATTCTAGCATCCTGAAGATGATTCCAGCATTAATTTCATTGTGCTTATGCTCATTTTGAAGATTTTGACATTTTCACCTAAAGTGCACAATCAGGCTGAAAACGCGTTTAAAGCAATAAAAAGTTCATTTTGGCTCTCACACCTAAACTAAACGTTGTAGACTCAAAATTTTTGCTGTATTTAGTGTATTCTAGCATCCTGAAGATGATTCCAGCATTAATTTCATTGTGCTTATGCTCATTTTGAAGATTTTGACATTTTCACCTAAAGTGCACAATCAGGCTGAAAACGCATTTAAAGCCATAAAAAGTTCATTTTGGCTCTCACACCTAAACTAAACGTTGTAGACTCAAACTTTTTGCTGTATTTAGTGTATTCTAGCATCCTGAAGATGATTCCAGCATTAATTTCATTGTGCTTATGCTCATTTTGAAGATTTTGACATTTTCACCTAAAGTGCACAATCAGGCTGAAAACGCATTTCAAGCCATAAAAAGTTCATTTTGGCTCTCACACCTAAACTAAACGTTGTAGACTCAAAATTTTTGCTGTATTTAGTGTATTCTAGCATCCTGAAGATGATTCCAGCATTAATTTCATTGTGCTTATGCTCATTTTGAAGATTTTGACATTTTCACCTTAAGTGTACAATCAGGGGCTGAAAACGCGTTTAAAGCAATAAAAAGTTCATTTTGGCTCTCACACCTAAACTAAACGTTGTAGACTCAAACTTTTTGCTGTATTTAGTGTATTCTAGCATCCTGAAGATGATTCCAGCATTAATTTCATTGTGCTTATGCTCATTTTTAGGATTTTGACATTTTCACCTAAAGTGCACAATCAGGCTGAAAACGCGTTTAAAGCAATAAAAAGTTAATTTTGGCTCTCACACCTAAACTAAACGTTGTAGACTCAAAATTTTTGCTGTATTTAGTGTATTCTAGCATCCTGAAGATGATTCCAGCATTAATTTCATCGTGCTTATGCTCATTTTGAAGATTTTGACATTTTCACCTTAAGTGTACAATCAGGGGCTGAAAACGCGTTTAAAGCAATAAAAAGTTCATTTTGACTCTCACACCTAAACTAAACGTTGTAGACTCAAAATTTTTGCTGTATTTAGTGTATTCTAGCATCCTGAAGATGATTCCAGCATTAATTTCATTGTGCTTATGCTCATTTTGAAGATTTTGACATTTTCACCTATAGTGCACAATCAGGCTGAAAACGCATTTAAAGCCATAAAAAGTTCATTTTGGCTCTCACACCTAAACAAAACGTTGTAGACTCAACATTTTTGCTGTATTTAGTGTATTCTAGCATCCTGAAGATGATTCCAGCATTAATTTCATTGTGCTTATGCTCATTTTTAAGATTTTGACATTTTCACCTTAAGTGTACAATCAGGGGCTGAAAACGCGTTTAAAGCAATAAAAAGTTCATTTTGGCTCTCACACCTAAACTAAACGTTGTAGACTCAAAATTTTTGCTGTATTTAGTGTATTCTAGCATCCGGAAGATGATTCCAGCATTAATTTCATTGTGCTTATGCTCATTTTGAAGATTTTGACATTTTCACCTTAAGTGTACAATCAGGGGCTGAAAACGCGTTTAAAGCAATAAAAAGTTCATTTTGGCTCTCACACCTAAACTAAACGTTGTAGACTCAAAATTTTTGCTGTATTTAGTGTATTCTAGCATCCTGAAGATGATTCCAGCATTAATTTCATTGTGCTTATGCTCATTTTGAAGATTTTGACATTTTCACCTAAAGTGTACAATCAGGCTGAAAACGCATTTAAAGCAATAAAAAGTTCATTTTGGCTCTCACACCTAAACTAAACGTTGTAGACTCAAAATTTTTGCTGTATTTAGTGTATTCTAGCATCCTGAAGATGATTCCAGCATTAATTTCATTGTGCTTATGCTCATTTTTAAGATTTTGACATTTTCACCTAAAGTGCACAATTAGGCTGAAAACGCATTTAAAGGAATAAAAAGTTCATTTTGGCACACAAACCTAAACTAAACGTTGTAGACTCAAAATTTTTGCTGTATTTAGTGTATTCTAGCATCCTGAAAATGATTCCAGCATTAATTTCATTGTGCTTATGCTCATTTTGAAGATTTTGACATTTTCACCTTAAGTGTACAATCAGGGGCTGAAAACGCGTTTAAAGCAATAAAAAGTTCATTTTGGTTCTCACACCAAAACTAAACGTTGTAGACTCAAAATTTTTGCTGTATTTAGTGTATTCTAGCATCCTGAAGATGATTCCAGCATTAATTTCATTGTGCTTATGCTCATTTTGAAGATTTTGACATTTTCACCTAAAGTGTACAATCAGGGGCTGAAAACACGTTTAAAGCAATAAAAAGTTCATTTTAGCTCTCACACCTAAACTAAACGTTGTAGACTCAAAATTTTTGCTGTATTTAGTGTATTCTAGCATCCTGAAGATGATTCCAGCATTAATTTCATTGTGCTTATGCTCATTTTGAAGATTTTGACATTTTCACCTAAAGTGCACAATCAGGCTGAAAACGCATTTAAAGCCATAAAAAGTTCATTTTGGCTCTCACACCTAAACTAAACGTTGGAGACTCAAAATGTTTGCTGTATTTAGTGTATTCTAGCATCCTGAAGATGATTCCAGCATTAATTTCATTGTGATTATGCTCATTTTTAAGATTTTGACATTTTCACCTAAAGTGCACAATCAGGCTGAAAACGCATTTAAAGCAATAAAAAGTTCATTTTGGCTATCACACCTAAACAAAACGTTGTAGACTCAACATTTTTGCTGTATTTAGTGTATTCTAGCATCCTGAAGATGATTCCAGCATTAATTTCATTATGCTTATGCTCATTTTGAAGATTTTGACATTTTTACCTTAAGTGTACAATCAGGGGCTGAAAACGCGTTTAAAGCAATAAAAAGTTCATTTTGGCTCTCACACCTAAACTAAACGTTGTAGACTCAAAATTTTTGCTGTATTCAGTGTATTCTAGAATCCTGAAGATGATTCCAGCATTAATTTCATCGTGCTTATGCTCATTTTAAAGATTTTGACATTTTCACCTAAAGTGCACAATCAGGCTGAAAACGCGTTTAAAGCAATAAAAAGTTCATTTTTGCTCTCACACCTAAACTAAACGTTGTAGACTCAAAATTTTTGCTGTATTTAGTGTATTCTAGCATCCTGGAAATGATTCCAGCATTAATTTCATTGTGCTTATGCTCATTTTGAAGATTTTGAAATTTTCACCTAAAGTGCACAATCAGGCTGAAAACGCATTTAAAGCCATAAAAAGTTCATTTTGGCTCTCACACCTAAACTAAACGTTGTAGACTCAAAATTTTTGCTGTATTTAGTGTATTCTAGCATCCTGAAGATGATTCCAGCATTAATTTCATTGTGCTTATGCTCATTTTGAAGATTTTGACATTTTCACCTTAAGTGTACAATCAGGGGCTGAAAACGCGTTTAAAGCAATAAAAAGTTCATTTTGGCTCTCACACCTAAACTAAACGTTGTAGACTCAAAATTTTTGCTGTATTTAGTGTATTCTAGCATCCTGAAGATGATTCCAGCATTAATTTCATTGTGCTTATGCTCATTTTGAAGATTTTGACATTTTCACCTAAAGTGTACAATCAGGCTGAAAACGCATTTAAAGCAATAAAAAGTTCATTTTGGCTCTCACACCTAAACTAAACGTTGTAGACTCAAAATTTTTGCTGTATTTAGTGTATTCTAGCATCCTGAAGATGATTCCAGCATTAATTTCATTGTGCTTATGCTCATTTTTAAGATTTTGACATTTCACCTAAAGTGCACAATTAGGCTGAATATGCATTTAAAGGAATAAAAAGTTCATTTTGGCACACAAACCTAAACTAAACGTTGTAGACTCAAAGTTTTTGCTGTATTTAGTGTATTCTAGCATCCTGAAGATGATTCCAGCATTAATTTCATAGTGCTTATGCTCATTTTGAAGATTTTGACATTTTCACCTTAAGTGTACAATCAGGGGCTGAAAACGCGTTTAAAGCAATAAAAAGTTCATTTTGGCTCTCACACCAAAAGTAAACGTTGTAGACTCAAAATTTTTGCTGTATTTAGTGTATTCTAGCATCCTGAAGATGATTCCAGCATTAATTTCATTGTGCTTATGCTCATTTTTAAGATTTTGACATTTTCACCTAAAGTGCACAATCAGGCTGAAAACGCGTTTAAAGCAATAAAAAGTTCATTTTGGCTCTCACACCTAAACTAAACGTTGTAGACTCAAAATTTTTGCTGTATTTAGTGTATTCTAGCATCCTGAAGATGATTCCAGCATTAATTTCATCGTGCTTATGCTCATTTTGAAGATTTTGACATTTTCACCTTAAGTGTACAATCAGGGGCTGAAAACGCGTTTAAAGCAATAAAAAGTTCATTTTGGCTCTCACACCTAAACTAAACGTTGTAGACTCAAAATTTTTGCTGTATTTAGTGTATTCTAGCATCCTGAAGATGATTCCAGCATTAATTTCATTGTGCTTATGCTCATTTTGAAGATTTTGACATTTTCACCTAAAGTGCACAATCAGGCTGAAAACGCATTTAAAGCCATAAAAAGTTCATTTTGGCTCTCACACCTAAACAAAACGTTGTAGACTCAACATTTTTGCTGTATTTAGTGTATTCTAGCATCCTGAAGATGATTCCAGCATTAATTTCATTGTGCTTATGCTCATTTTTAAGATTTTGACATTTTCACCTTAAGTGTACAATCAGGGGCTGAAAACGCGTTTAAAGCAATAAAAAGTTCATTTTGGCTCTCACACCTAAACTAAACGTTGTAGACTCAAAATTTTTGCTGTATTTAGTGTATTCTAGCATCCTGAAGATGATTCCAGCATTAATTTCATTGTGCTTATGCTCATTTTTAAGATTTTGACATTTTCACCTAAAGTGCACAATCAGGCTGAAAACGCGTTTAAAGCAATAAAAAGTTCATTTTGGCTCTCACACCTAAACTAAACGTTGTAGACTCAAAATTTTTGCTGTATTTAGTGTATTCTAGCATCCTCAAGATGATTCCAGCATTAATTTCATTGTGCTTATGCTCATTTTTAAGATTTTGACATTTTCACCTAAAGTGCACAATCAGGCTGAAAACGCGTTTAAAGCAATAAAAAGTTCATTTTGGCTCTCACACCTAAACTAAACGTTGTAGACTCAAAATTTTTGCTGTATTTAGTGTATTCTAGCATCCTGAAGATGATTCCAGCATTAATTTCATTGTGCTTATGCTCATTTTGAAGATTTTGACATTTTCACCTAAAGTGCACAATCAGGCTGAAAACGCATTTAAAGCAATAAAAAGTTCATTTTGGCTATCACACCTAAACAAAACGTTGTAGACTCAACATTTTTGCTGTATTTAGTGTATTCTAGCATCCTGAAGATGATTCCAGCATTAATTTCATTGTGCTTATGCTCATTTTGAAGATTTTGACATTTTCACCTTAAGTGTACAATCAGGGGCTGAAAACGCGTTTAAAGCAATAAAAAGTTCATTTTGGCTCTCACACCTAAACTAAACGTTGTAGACTCCAAATTTTTGCTGTATTCAGTGTATTCTAGAATCCTGAAGATGATTCCAGCATTAATTTCATCGTGCTTATGCTCATTTTGAAGATTTTGACATTTTCACCTAAAGTGCACAATCAGGCTGAAAACGCGTTTAAAGCAATAAAAAGTTCATTTTGGCTCTCACACCTAAACTAAACGTTGTAGACTCAAAATTTTTGCTGTATTTAGTGTATTCTAGCATCCTGAAGATGATTCCAGCATTAATTTCATTGTGCTTATGCTCATTTTTAAGATTTTGACATTTTCACCTAAAGTGCACAATCAAGCTGAAAACGCGTTTAAAGCAATAAAAAGTTCATTTTGGCTCTCACACCTAAACTAAACGTTGTAGACTCAAATTTTTTGCTGTATTTAGTGTATTCTAGCATCCTGAAGATGATTCCAGCATTAATTTCATTGTGCTTATGCTCATTTTTAGGATTTTGACATTTTCACCTAAAGTGCACAATCAGGCTGAAAACGCGTTTAAAGCAATAAAAAGTTCATTTTGGCTCTCACACCTAAACTAAACGATGTAGACTCCAAATTTTTGCTGTATTTAGTGTATTCTAGCATCCTGAAGATGATTCCAGCATTAATTTCATCGTGCTTATGCTCATTTTGAAGATTTTGACATTTTCACCTTAAGTGTACAATCAGGGGCTGAAAACGCGTTTAAAGCAATAAAAAGTTCATTTTGGCTCTCACACCTAAACTAAACGTTGTAGACTCAAAATTTTTGCTGTATTTAGTGTATTCTAGCATCCTGAAGATGATTCCAGCATTAATTTCATTGTGCTTATGCTCATTTTTAAGATTTTGACATTTTCACCTAAAGTGCACAATCAGGCTGAAAACGAGTTTAGAGCAATAAAAAGTTCATTTTGGCTCTCACACCTAAACTAAACGTTGTAGACTCAAAATTTTTGCTGTATTTAGTGTATTCTAGCATCCTGAAGATGATTCCAGCATTAATTTCATTGTGCTTATGCTCATTTTGAAGATTTTGACATTTTCACCTAAAGTGCACAATCAGGGGCTGAAAACGCGTTTAAAGTAATAAAAAGTTCATTTTGGCCCTCACACCTAAACTAAACGTTTTAGACTCAAAATTTTTGCTGTATTTAGTGTATTCTAGCATCCTCAAGATGATTCCAGCATTAATTTCATTGTGCTTATGCTCATTTTTAAGATTTTGACATTTTCACCTAAAGTGCACAATCAGGCTGAAAACGAGTTTAGAGCAATAAAAAGTTCATTTTGGCTCTCACACCTAAACTAAACGTTGTAGACTCAAAATTTTTGCTGTATTTAGTGTATTCTAGCATCCTGAAGATGATTCCAGCATTAATTTCATTGTGCTTATGCTCATTTTGAAGATTTTGACATTTTCACCTAAAGTGCACAATCAGGGGCTGAAAACGCGTTTAAAGCAATAAAAAGTTCATTTTGGCTCTCACACCTAAACTAAACATTGTAGACTCAAAATTTTTGCTGTATTTAGTGTATTCTAGCATCCTCAAGATGATTCCAGCATTAATTTCATTGTGCTTATGCTCATATTGAAGATTTTGACATTTTCACCTTAAGTGTACAATCAGGGGCTGAAAACGCGTTTAAAGCAATAAAAAGTTCATTTTGGTTCTCACACCAAAACTAAACGTTGTAGACTCAAAATTTTTGCTGTATTTAGTGTATTCTAGCATCCTGAAGATGATTCCAGCATTAATTTCAATGTGCTTATGCTCATTTTGAAGATTTTGACATTTTCACCTAAAGTGTACAATCAGGGGCTGAAAACACGTTTAAAGCAATAAAAAGTTCATTTTAGCTCTCACACCTAAACTAAACGTTGTAGACTCAAAATTTTTGCTGTATTTAGTGTATTCTAGCATCCTGAAGATGATTCCAGCATTAATTTCATTGTGCTTATGCTCATTTTGAAGATTTTGACATTTTCACCTAAAGTGCACAATCAGGCTGAAAACGCATTTAAAGCCATAAAAAGTTCATTTTGGCTCTCACACCTAAACTAAACGTTGGAGACTCAAAATGTTTGCTGTATTTAGTGTATTCTAGCATCCTGAAGATGATTCCAGCATTAATTTCATTGTGATTATGCTCATTTTTAAGATTTTGACATTTTCACCTAAAGTGCACAATCAGGCTGAAAACGCATTTAAAGCCATAAAAAGTTCATTTTGGCTCTCACACCTAAACTAAACGTTGTAGACTCAAAATTTTTGCTGTATTTAGTGTATTCTAGCATCCTGAAGATGATTCCAGCATTAATTTCATTGTGCTTATGCTCATTTTGAAGATTTTGACATTTTCACCTTAAGTGTACAATCAGGGGCTGAAAACGCGTTTAAAGCAATAAAAAGTTCATTTTGGCTCTCACACCTAAACTAAACGTTGTAGACTCAAAATTTTTGCTGTATTTAGTGTATTCTAGCATCCTGAAGATGATTCCAGCATTAATTTCATTGTGCTTATGCTCATTTTGAAGATTTTGACATTTTCACCTAAAGTGTACAATCAGGCTGAAAACGCATTTAAAGCAATAAAAAGTTCATTTTGGCTCTCACACCTAAACTAAACGTTGTAGACTCAAAATTTTTGCTGTATTTAGTGTATTCTAGCATCCTGAAGATGATTCCAGCATTAATTTCATTGTGCTTATGCTCATTTTGAAGATTTTGACATTTTCACCTAAAGTGCACAATTAGGCTGAAAATGCATTTAAAGGAATAAAAAGTTCATTTTGGCACACAAACCTAAACTAAACGTTGTAGACTCAAAGTTTTTGCTGTATTTAGTGTATTCTAGCATCCTGAAGATGATTCCAGCATTAATTTCATTGTGCTTATGCTCATTTTGAAGATTTTGACATTTTCACCTTAAGTGTACAATCAGGGGCTGAAAACGCGTTTAAAGCAATAAAAAGTTCATTTTGGCTCTCACACCAAAAGTAAACGTTGTAGACTCAAAATTTTTGCTGTATTTAGTGTATTCTAGCATCCTGAAGATGATTCCAGCATTAATTTCATTGTGCTTATGCTCATTTTGAAGATTTTGACATTTTCACCTAAAGTGTACAATCAGGGGCTGAAAACACGTTTAAAGCAATAAAAAGTTCATTTTGGCTCTCACACCTAAACTAAACGTTGTAGACTCAAAATTTTTGCTGTATTTAGTGTATTCTAGCATCCTGAAGATGATTCCAGCATTAATTTCATTGTGCTTATGCTCATTTTTAAGATTTTGACATTTTCACCTAAAGTGCACAATCAGGCTGAAAACGCGTTTAAAGCAATAAAAAGTTCATTTTGGCTCTCACACCTAAACTAAACGTTGTAGACTCAAAATTTTTGCTGTATTTAGTGTATTCTAGCATCCTGAAGATGATTCCAGCATTAATTTCATTGTGCTTATGCTCATTTTGAAGATTTTGACATTTTCACCTAAAGTGCACAATCAGGCTGAAAACGCATTTAAAGCCATAAAAAGTTCATTTTGGCTCTCACACCTAAACTAAACGTTGTAGACTCAAAATTTTTGCTGTATTTAGTGTATTCTAGCATCCTGAAGATGATTCCAGCATTAATTGCAATGTGCTTATGCTCATTTTGAAGATTTTGACATTTTCACCTTAAGTGTACAAACAGGGGCTGAAAACGCGTTTAAAGCAATAAAAAGTTCATTTTGGCTCTCACACCTAAACTAAACGTTGTAGACTCAAAATTTTTGCTGTATTTAGTGTATTCTAGCATCCTGAAGATGATTCCAGCATTAATTTCATTGTGCTTATGCTCATTTTTAAGATTTTGACATTTTCACCTAAAGTGCACAATCAGGCTGAAAACGCGTTTAAAGCAATAAAAAGTTCATTTTGGCTCTCACACCTAAACTAAACGTTGTAGACTCAAACTTTTTGCTGTATTTAGTGTATTCTAGCATCCTGAAGATGATTCCAGCATTAATTTCATTGTGCTTATGCTCATTTTTAGGATTTTGACATTTTCACCTAAAGTGCACATTCAGGCTGAAAACGCGTTTAAAGCAATAAAAAGTTCATTTTGGCTCTCACACCTAAACTAAACGTTGTAGACTCAAAATTTTTGCTGTATTTAGTGTATTCTAGCATCCTGAAGATGATTCCAGCATTAATTTCATCGTGCTTATGCTCATTTTGAAGATTTTGACATTTTCACCTTAAGTGTACAATCAGGGGCTGAAAACGCGTTTAAAGCAATAAAAAGTTCATTTTGGCTCTCACACCTAAACTAAACGTTGTAGACTCAAAATTTTTGCTGTATTTAGTGTATTCTAGCATCCTGAAGATGATTCCAGCATTAATTTCATTGTGCTTATGCTCATTTTGAAGATTTTGACATTTTCACCTAAAGTGCACAATCAGGCTGAAAACGCATTTAAAGCCATAAAAAGTTCATTTTGGCTCTCACACCTAAACAAAACGTTGTAGACTCAACATTTTTGCTGTATTTAGTGTATTCTAGCATCCTGAAGATGATTCCAGCATTAATTTCATTGTGCTTATGCTCATTTTTAAGATTTTGACATTTTCACCTTAAGTGTACAATCAGGGGCTGAAAACGCGTTTAAAGCAATAAAAAGTTCATTTTGGCTCTCACACCTAAACTAAACGTTGTAGACTCAAAATTTTTGTTGTATTTAGTGTATTCCAGCATCCTGAAGATGATTCCAGCATTAATTTCATTGTGCTTATGCTCATTTTTAAGATTTTGACATTTTCACCTAAAGTGCACAATCAGGCTGAAAACGCGTTTAAAGCAATAAAAAGTTCATTTTGGCTCTCACACCTAAACTAAACGTTGTAGACTCAAAATTTTTGCTGTATTTAGTGTATTCTAGCATCCTGAAGATGATTCCAGCATTAATTTCATTGTGCTTATGCTCATTTTGAAGATTTTGACATTTTCACCTTAAGTGTACAATCAGGGGCTGAAAACGCGTTTAAAGCAATAAAAAGTTCATTTTGGCTCTCACACCTAAACTAAACGTTGTAGACTCAAACTTTTTGCTGTATTTAGTGTATTCTAGCATCCTGAAGATGATTCCAGCATTAATTTCATTGTGCTTATGCTCATTTTTAGGATTTTGACATTTTCACCTAAAGTGCACATTCAGGCTGAAAACGCGTTTAAAGCAATAAAAAGTTCATTTTGGCTCTCACACCTAAACTAAACGTTGTAGACTCAAAATTTTTGCTGTATTTAGTGTATTCTAGCATCCTGAAGATGATTCCAGCATTAATTTCATCGTGCTTATGCTCATTTTGAAGATTTTGACATTTTCACCTTAAGTGTACAATCAGGGGCTGAAAACGCGTTTAAAGCAATAAAAAGTTCATTTTGGCTCTCACACCTAAACTAAACGTTGTAGACTCAAAATTTTTGCTGTATTTAGTGTATTCTAGCATCCTGAAGATGATTCCAGCATTAATTTCATTGTGCTTATGCTCATTTTGAAGATTTTGACATTTTCACCTAAAGTGCACAATCAGGCTGAAAACGCATTTAAAGCCATAAAAAGTTCATTTTGGCTCTCACACCTAAACAAAACGTTGTAGACTCAACATTTTTGCTGTATTTAGTGTATTCTAGCATCCTGAAGATGATTCCAGCATTAATTTCATTGTGCTTATGCTCATTTTTAAGATTTTGACATTTTCACCTTAAGTGTACAATCAGGGGCTGAAAACGCGTTTAAAGCAATAAAAAGTTCATTTTGGCTCTCACACCTAAACTAAACGTTGTAGACTCAAAATTTTTGTTGTATTTAGTGTATTCCAGCATCCTGAAGATGATTCCAGCATTAATTTCATTGTGCTTATGCTCATTTTTAAGATTTTGACATTTTCACCTAAAGTGCACAATCAGGCTGAAAACGCGTTTAAAGCAATAAAAAGTTCATTTTGGCTCTCACACCTAAACTAAACGTTGTAGACTCAAAATTTTTGCTGTATTTAGTGTATTCTAGCATCCTGAAGATGATTCCAGCATTAATTTCATTGTGCTTATGCTCATTTTGAAGATTTTGACATTTTCACCTTAAGTGTACAATCAGGGGCTGAAAACGCGTTTAAAGCAATAAAAAGTTCATTTTGGCTCTCACACCTAAACTAAACGTTGTAGACTCAAAATTTTTGCTGTATTTAGTGTATTCTAGCATCCTGAAGATGATTCCAGCATCAATTTCATTGTGCTTATGCTCATTTTGAAGATTTTGACATTTTCACCTAAAGTGCACAATCAGGCTGAAAACGCATTTAAAGCCATAAAAAGTTCATTTTGGCTCTCACACCTAAACAAAACGTTGTAGACTCAAAATTTTTGCTGTATTTAGTGTATTCTAGCATCCTGAAGATGATTCCAGCATTAATTTCATTGTGCTTATGCTCATTTTTAAGATTTTGACATTTTCACCTAAAGTACACAATCAGGCTGAAAACGCATTTAAAGCCATAAAAAGTTCATTTTGGCTCTCACACCTAAACTAAACGTTGTAGACTCAAAATTTTTGCTGTATTTAGTGTATTCTAGCATCCTGAAGATGATTCCAGCATTAATTTCATTGTGCTTATGCTCATTTTTAGGATTTTGACATTTTCACCTAAAGTGCACAATCAGGCTGAAAACGCGTTTAAAGCAATAAAAAGTTCATTTTGGCTCTCACACCTAAACTAAACGTTGTAGACTCAAAATTTTTGCTGTATTTAGTGTATTCTAGCATCCTGAAGATGATTCCAGCATTAATTTCATCGTGCTTATGCTCATTTTGAAGATTTTGACATTTTCACCTTAAGTGTACAATCAGGGGCTGAAAACGCGTTTAAAGCAATAAAAAGTTCATTTTGGCTCTCACACCTAAACTAAACGTTGTAGACTCAAAATTTTTGCTGTATTTAGTGTATTCTAGCATCCTGAAGATGATTCTAGCATTAATTTCATTGTGCTTATGTTCATTTTGAAGATTTTGACATTTTCACCTAAAGAACACAATCAGGCTGAAAACGCATTTAAAGCAATAAAAAGTTCATTTTGGCTATCACACCTAAACAAAACGTTGTAGACTCAACATTTTTGCTGTATTTAGTGTATTCTAGCATCCTGAAGATGATTCCAGCATTAATTTCATTGTGCTTATGCTCATTTTGAAGATTTTGACATTTTCACCTTAAGTGTACAATCAGGGGCTGAAAACGCGTTTAAAGCAATAAAAAGTTCATTTTGGCTCTCACACCTAAACTAAACGTTGTAGACTCAAAATTTTTGCTGTATTTAGTGTATTCTAGCATCCTGAAGATGATTCCAGCATTAATTTCATTGTGCTTATGCTCATTTTTAAGATTTTGACATTTTCACCTAAAGTGCACAATCAGGCTAAAAACGAGTTTAGAGCAATAAAAAGTTCATTTTGGCTCTCACACCTAAACTAAACGTTGTAGACTCAAAATTTTTGCTGTATTTAGTGTATTCTAGCATCCTGAAGATGATTCCAGCATTAATTTCATTGTGCTTATGCTCATTTTGAAGATTTTGACATTTTCACCTAAAGTGCACAATCAGGGGCTGAAAACGCGTTTAAAGCAATAAAAAGTTCATTTTGGCTCTCACACCTAAACTAAACGTTGTAGACTCAAAATTTTTGCTGTATTTAGTGTATTCTAGCATCCTCAAGATGATTCCAGCATTAATTTCATTGTGCTTATGCTCATTTTTAAGATTTTGACATTTTCACCTAAAGTGCACAATCAGGCTGAAAACGCGTTTAAAGCAATAAAAAGTTCATTTTGGCTCTCACACCTAAACTAAACGTTGTAGACTCAAAATTTTTGCTGTATTTAGTGTATTCTAGCATCCTGAACTGATTCCAGCATTAATTTCATTGTGCTTATGCTCATTTTGAAGATTTTGACATTTTCACCTAAAGTGCACAATCAGGCTGAAAACGCATTTAAAGCAATAAAAAGTTCATTTTGGCTATCACACCTAAACAAAACGTTGTAGACTCAACATTTTTGCTGTATTTAGTGTATTCTAGCATCCTGAAGATGATTCCAGCATTAATTTCATTGTGCTTATGCTCATTTTGAAGATTTTGACATTTTCACCTTAAGTGTACAATCAGGGGCTGAAAACGCGTTTAAAGCAATAAAAAGTTCATTTTGGCTCTCACACCTAAACTAAACGTTGTAGACTCAAAATTTTTGCTGTATTCAGTGTATTCTAGAATCCTGAAGATGATTCCAGCATTAATTTCATCGTGCTTATGCTCATTTTGAAGATTTTGACATTTTCACCTAAAGTGCACAATCAGGCTGAAAACGCGTTTAAAGCAATGAAAAGTTCATTTTGGCTCTCACACCTAAACTAAACGTTGTAGACTCAAAATTTTTGCTGTATTTAGTGTATTCTAGCATCCTGAAGATGATTCCAGCATTAATTTCATTGTGCTTATGCTCATTTTTAAGATTTTGACATTTTCACCTAAAGTGCACAATCAAGCTGAAAACGCGTTTAAAGCAATAAAAAGTTCATTTTGGCTCTCACACCTAAACTAAACGTTGTAGACTCAAACTTTTTGCTGTATTTAGTGTATTCTAGCATCCTGAAGATGATTCCAGCATTAATTTCATTGTGCTTATGCTCATTTTTAGGATTTTGACATTTTCACCTAAAGTGCACAATCAGGCTGAAAACGCGTTTAAAGCAATAAAAAGTTCATTTTGGCTCTCACACCTAAACTAAACGATGTAGACTCCAAATTTTTGCTGTATTTAGTGTATTCTAGCATCCTGAAGATGATTCCAGCATTAATTTCATCGTGCTTATGCTCATTTTGAAGATTTTGACATTTTCACCTTAAGTGTACAATCAGGGGCTGAAAACGCGTTTAAAGCAATAAAAAGTTCATTTTGGCTCTCACACCTAAACTAAACGTTGTAGACTCAAAATTTTTGCTGTATTTAGTGTATTCTAGCATCCTGAAGATGATTCCAGCATTAATTTCATTGTGCTTATGCTCATTTTTAAGATTTTGACATTTTCACCTAAAGTGCACAATCAGGCTGAAAACGAGTTTAGAGCAATAAAAAGTTCATTTTGGCTCTCACACCTAAACTAAACGTTGTAGACTCAAAATTTTTGCTGTATTTAGTGTATTCTAGCATCCTGAAGATGATTCCAGCATTAATTTCATTGTGCTTATGCTCATTTTGAAGATTTTGACATTTTCACCTAAAGTGCACAATCAGGGGCTGAAAACGCGTTTAAAGCAATAAAAAGTTCATTTTGGCTCTCACACCTAAACTAAACGTTGTAGACTCAAAATTTTTGCTGTATTTAGTGTATTCTAGCATCCTCAAGATGATTCCAGCATTAATTTCATTGTGCTTATGCTCATTTTTAAGATTTTGACATTTTCACCTAAAGTGCACAATCAGGCTGAAAACGAGTTTAGAGCAATAAAAAGTTCATTTTGGCTCTCACACCTAAACTAAACGTTGTAGACTCAAAATTTTTGCTGTATTTAGTGTATTCTAGCATCCTGAAGATGATTCCAGCATTAATTTCATTGTGCTTATGCTCATTTTGAAGATTTTGACATTTTCACCTAAAGTGCACAATCAGGGGCTGAAAACGCGTTTAAAGCAATAAAAAGTTCATTTTGGCTCTCACACCTAAACTAAACGTTGTAGACTCAAAATTTTTGCTGTATTTAGTGTATTCTAGCATCCTCAAGATGATTCCAGCATTAATTTCATTGTGCTTATGCTCATTTTTAAGATTTTGACATTTTCACCTAAAGTGCACAATCAGGCTGAAAACGCGTTTAAAGCAATAAAAAGTTCATTTTGGCTCTCACACCTAAACTAAACGTTGTAGACTCAAAATTTATGCTGTATTTAGTGTATTCTAGCATCCTGAAGATGATTCCAGCATTAATTTCATTGTGCTTATGCTCATTTTGAAGATTTTGACATTTTCACCTAAAGTGCACAATCAGGCTGAAAACGCATTTAAAGCAATAAAAAGTTCATTTTGGCTATCACACCTAAACAAAACGTTGTAGACTCAACATTTTTGCTGTATTTAGTGTATTCTAGCATCCTGAAGATGATTCCAGCATTAATTTCATTGTGCTTATGCTCATTTTGAAGATTTTGACATTTTCACCTTAAGTGTACAATCAGGGGCTGAAAACGCGTTTAAAGCAATAAAAAGTTCATTTTGGCTCTCACACCTAAACTAAACGTTGTAGACTCAAAATTTTTGCTGTATTCAGTGTATTCTAGAATCCTGAAGATGATTCCAGCATTAATTTCATCGTGCTTATGCTCATTTTGAAGATTTTGACATTTTCACCTAAAGTGCACAATCAGGCTGAAAACGCGTTTAAAGCAATAAAAAGTTCATTTTGGCTCTCACACCTAAACTAAACGTTGTAGACTCAAAATTTTTGCTGTATTTAGTGTATTCTAGCATCCTGAAGATGATTCCAGCATTAATTTCATTGTGCTTATGCTCATTTTTAAGATTTTGACATTTTCACCTAAAGTGCACAATCAAGCTGAAAACGCGTTTAAAGCAATAAAAAGTTCATTTTGGCTCTCACACCTAAACTAAACGTTGTAGACTCAAAATTTTTGCTGTATTTAGTGTATTCTAGCATCCTGAAGATGATTCCAGCATTAATTTCATTGTGCTTATGCTCATTTTTAAGATTTTGACATTTTCACCTAAAGTGCACAATCAAGCTGAAAACGCGTTTAAAGCAATAAAAAGTTCATTTTGGCTCTCACACCTAAACTAAACGTTGTAGACTCAAACTTTTTGCTGTATTTAGTGTATTCTAGCATCCTGAAGATGATTCCAGCATTAATTTCATTGTGCTTATGCTCATTTTTAGGATTTTGACATTTTCACCTAAAGTGCACAATCAGGCTGAAAACGCGTTTAAAGCAATAAAAAGTTCATTTTGGCTCTCACACCTAAACTAAACGATGTAGACTCCAAATTTTTGCTGTATTTAGTGTATTCTAGCATCCTGAAGATGATTCCAGCATTAATTTCATCGTGCTTATGCTCATTTTGAAGATTTTGACATTTTCACCTTAAGTGTACAATCAGGGGCTGAAAACGCGTTTAAAGCAATAAAAAGTTCATTTTGGCTCTCACACCTAAACTAAACGTTGTAGACTCAAAATTTTTGCTGTATTTAGTGTATTCTAGCATCCTGAAGATGATTCCAGCATTAATTTCATTGTGCTTATGCTCATTTTGAAGATTTTGACATTTTCACCTAAAGAACACAATCAGGCTGAAAACGCATTTAAAGCCATAAAAAGTTCATTTTGGCTCTCACACCTAAACAAAACGTTGTAACTCAACATTTTTGCTGTATTTAGTGTATTCTAGCATCCTGAAGATGATTCCAGCATTAATTTCATTGTGCTTATGCTCATTTTGAAGATTTTGACATTTTCACCTAAAGTGCACAATCAGGCTGAAAACGCATTTAAAGCCATAAAAAGTTCATTTTGGCTCTCACACCTAAACTAAACGTTGGAGACTCAAAATTTTTGCTGTATTTAGTGTATTCTAGCATCCTGAAGATGATTCCAGCATTAATTTCATTGTGCTTATGCTCATTTTGAAGATTTTGACATTTTCACCTAAAGTGCACAATCAGGGGCTGAAAACGCGTTTAAAGCAATAAAAAGTTCATTTTGGCTCTCACACCTAAACTAAACGTTGTAGACTCAAAATTTTTGCTGTATTTAGTGTATTCTAGCATCCTCAAGATGATTCCAGCATTAATTTCATTGTGCTTATGCTCATTTTTAAGATTTTGACATTTTCACCTAAAGTGCACAATCAGGCTGAAAACGCGTTTAAAGCAATAAAAAGTTCATTTTGGCTCTCACACCTAAACTAAACGTTGTAGACTCAAAATTTTTGCTGTATTTAGTGTATTCTAGCATCCTGAAGATGATTCCAGCATTAATTTCATTGTGCTTATGCTCATTTTGAAGATTTTGACATTTTCACCTAAAGTGCACAATCAGGCTGAAAACGCATTTAAAGCAATAAAAAGTTCATTTTGGCTATCACACCTAAACAAAACGTTGTAGACTCAACATTTTTGCTGTATTTAGTGTATTCTAGCATCCTGAAGATGATTCCAGCATTAATTTCATTGTGCTTATGCTCATTTTGAAGATTTTGACATTTTCACCTTAAGTGTACAATCAGGGGCTGAAAACGCGTTTAAAGCAATAAAAAGTTCATTTTGGCTCTCACACCTAAACTAAACGTTGTAGACTCAAAATTTTTGCTGTATTCAGTGTATTCTAGAATCCTGAAGATGATTCCAGCATTAATTTCATCGTGCTTATGCTCATTTTGAAGATTTTGACATTTTCACCTAAAGTGCACAATCAGGCTGAAAACGCGTTTAAAGCAATAAAAAGTTCATTTTGGCTCTCACACCTAAACTAAACGTTGTAGACTCAAAATTTTTGCTGTATTTAGTGTATTCTAGCATCCTGAAGATGATTCCAGCATTAATTTCATTGTGCTTATGCTCATTTTTAAGATTTTGACATTTTCACCTAAAGTGCACAATCAAGCTGAAAACGCGTTTAAAGCAATAAAAAGTTCATTTTGGCTCTCACACCTAAACTAAACGTTGTAGACTCAAAATTTTTGCTGTATTTAGTGTATTCTAGCATCCTGAAGATGATTCCAGCATTAATTTCATTGTGCTTATGCTCATTTTTAAGATTTTGACATTTTCACCTAAAGTGCACAATCAAGCTGAAAACGCGTTTAAAGCAATAAAAAGTTCATTTTGGCTCTCACACCTAAACTAAACGTTGTAGACTCAAACTTTTTGCTGTATTTAGTGTATTCTAGCATCCTGAAGATGATTCCAGCATTAATTTCATTGTGCTTATGCTCATTTTTAGGATTTTGACATTTTCACCTAAAGTGCACAATCAGGCTGAAAACGCGTTTAAAGCAATAAAAAGTTCATTTTGGCTCTCACACCTAAACTAAACGATGTAGACTCCAAATTTTTGCTGTATTTAGTGTATTCTAGCATCCTGAAGATGATTCCAGCATTAATTTCATCGTGCTTATGCTCATTTTGAAGATTTTGACATTTTCACCTTAAGTGTACAATCAGGGGCTGAAAACGCGTTTAAAGCAATAAAAAGTTCATTTTGGCTCTCACACCTAAACTAAACGTTGTAGACTCAAAATTTTTGCTGTATTTAGTGTATTCTAGCATCCTGAAGATGATTCCAGCATTAATTTCATTGTGCTTATGCTCATTTTGAAGATTTTGACATTTTCACCTAAAGAACACAATCAGGCTGAAAACGCATTTAAAGCCATAAAAAGTTCATTTTGGCTCTCACACCTAAACAAAACGTTGTAACTCAACATTTTTGCTGTATTTAGTGTATTCTAGCATCCTGAAGATGATTCCAGCATTAATTTCATTGTGCTTATGCTCATTTTGAAGATTTTGACATTTTCACCTAAAGTGCACAATCAGGCTGAAAACGCATTTAAAGCCATAAAAAGTTCATTTTGGCTCTCACACCTAAACAAAACGTTGTAGACTCAACATTTTTGCTGTATTTAGTGTATTCTAGCATCCTGAAGATGATTCCAGCATTAATTTCATTGTGCTTATGCTCATTTTTAAGATTTTGACATTTTCACCTTAAGTGTACAATCAGGGGCTGAAAACGCGTTTAAAGCAATAAAAAGTTCATTTTGGCTCTCACACCTAAACTAAACGTTGTAGACTCAAAATTTTTGCTGTATTTAGTGTATTCTAGCATCCTGAAGATGATTCCAGCATTAATTTCATTGTGCTTATGCTCATTTTTAAGATTTTGACATTTTCACCTAAAGTGCACAATCAGGCTGAAAACGCGTTTAAAGCAATAAAAAGTTCATTTTGGCTCTCACACCTAAACTAAACGTTGTAGACTCAAACTTTTTGCTGTATTTAGTGTATTCTAGCATCCTGAAGATGATTCCAGCATTAATTTCATTGTGCTTATGCTCATTTTTAAGATTTTGACATTTTCACCTAAAGTGCACAATCAGGCTGAAAACGCGTTTAAAGCAATAAAAAGTTCATTTTGGCTCTCACACCTAAACTAAACGTTGTAGACTCAAATTTTTTGCTGTATTTAGTGTATTCTAGCATCCTGAAGATGATTCCAGCATTAATTTCATTGTCCTTATGCTCATTTTAAAGATTTTGACATTTTCACCTAAAGTGCACAATCAGGCTGAAAACGCATTTAAAGCCATAAAAAGTTCATTTTGGCTCTCACACCTAAACAAAACGTTGTAGACTCAACATTTTTGCTGTATTTAGTGTATTCTAGCATCCTGAAGATGATTCCAGCATTAATTTCATTGTGCTTATGCTCATTTTTAAGATTTTGACATTTTCACCTAAAGTGCACAATCAGGCTGAAAACGCATTTAAAGCCATAAAAAGTTCATTTTAGCTCTCACACCTAAACTAAACGTTGTAGACTCAAAATTTTTGCTGTATTTAGTGTATTCTAGCATCCTGAAGATGATTCCAGCATTAATTTCATTGTGCTTATGCTCATTTTTAGGATTTTGACATTTTCACCTAAAGTGCACAATCAGGCTGAAAACGCGTTTAAAGCAATAAAAAGTTCATTTTGGCTCTCACACCTAAACTAAACGTTGTAGACTCAAAATTTTTGCTGTATTTAGTGTATTCTAGCATCCTGAAGATGATTCCAGCATTAATTTCATCGTGCTTATGCTCATT
This sequence comes from Vanacampus margaritifer, assembly GCF_051991255.1. Lineage (NCBI taxonomy): Eukaryota > Metazoa > Chordata > Actinopteri > Syngnathiformes > Syngnathidae > Vanacampus > Vanacampus margaritifer. The sequence goes on along the minus strand of NC_135438.1, from coordinate 28,738,077 downwards.
TTGAAGATTTTGACATTTTCACCTTAAGTGTACAATCAGGGGCTGAAAACGCGTTTAAAGCAATAAAAAGTTCATTTTGGCTCTCACACCTAAACTAAACGTTGTAGACTCAAAATTTTTGCTGTATTTAGTGTATTCTAGCATCCTGAAGATGATTCTAGCATTAATTTCATTGTGCTTATGTTCATTTTGAAGATTTTGACATTTTCACCTAAAGAACACAATCAGGCTGAAAACGCATTTAAAGCCATAAAAAGTTCATTTTGGCTCTCACACCTAAACAAAACGTTGTAGACTCAACATTTTTGCTGTATTTAGTGTATTCTAGCATCCTGAAGATGATTCCAGCATTAATTTCATTGTGCTTATGCTCATTTTGAAGATTTTGACATTTTCACCTTAAGTGTACAATCAGGGGCTGAAAACGCGTTTAAAGCAATAAAAAGTTCATTTTGGCTCTCACACCTAAACTAAACGTTGTAGACTCAAAATTTTTGCTGTATTTAGTGTATTCTAGCATCCTGAAGATGATTCCAGCATTAATTTCATTGTGCTTATGCTCATTTTGAAGATTTTGACATTTTCACCTAAAGTGCACAATCAGGCTGAAAACGCATTTAAAGCCATAAAAAGTTCATTTTGGCTCTCACACCTAAACTAAACGTTGTAGACTCAAAATTTTTGCTGTATTTAGTGTATTCTAGCATCCTGAAGATGATTCCAGCATTAATTTCATTGTGCTTATGCTCATTTTGAAGATTTTGACATTTTCACCTTAAGTGTACAATCAGGGGCTGAAAACGCGTTTAAAGCAATAAAAAGTTCATTTTGGCTCTCACACCTAAACTAAACGTTGTAGACTCAAAATTTTTGCTGTATTTAGTGTATTCTAGCATCCTGAAGATGATTCCAGCATTAATTTCATTGTGCTTATGCTCATTTTGAAGATTTTGACATTTTCACCTAAAGTGTACAATCAGGCTGAAAACGCATTTAAAGCAATAAAAAGTTCATTTTGGCTCTCACACCTAAACTAAACGTTGTAGACTCAAAATTTTTGCTGTATTTAGTGTATTCTAGCATCCTGAAGATGATTCCAGCATTAATTTCATTGTGCTTATGCTCATTTTTAAGATTTTGACATTTTCACCTAAAGTGCACAATTAGGCTGAAAATGCATTTAAAGGAATAAAAAGTTCATTTTGGCACACAAACCTAAACTAAACGTTGTAGACTCAAAGTTTTTGCTGTATTTAGTGTATTCTAGCATCCTGAAGATGATTCCAGCATTAATTTCATTGTGCTTATGCTCATTTTGAAGATTTTGACATTTTCACCTTAAGTGCACAATCAGGCTGAAAACGCATTTAAAGCCATAAAAAGTTCATTTTGGCTCTCACACCTAAACAAAACGTTGTAGACTCAACATTTTTGCTGTATTTAGTGTATTCTAGCATCCTGAAGATGATTCCAGCATTAATTTCATTGTGCTTATGCTCATTTTTAAGATTTTGACATTTTCACCTTAAGTGTACAATCAGGGGCTGAAAACGCGTTTAAAGCAATAAAAAGTTCATTTTGGCTCTCACACCTAAACTAAACGTTGTAGACTCAAAATTTTTGCTGTATTTAGTGTATTCTAGCATCCTGAAGATGATTCCAGCATTAATTTCATTGTGCTTATGCTCATTTTTAAGATTTTGACATTTTCACCTAAAGTGCACAATCAGGCTGAAAACGCGTTTAAAGCAATAAAAAGTTCATTTTGGCTCTCACACCTAAACTAAACGTTGTAGACTCAAAATTTTTGCTGTATTTAGTGTATTCTAGCATCCTGAAGATGATTCCAGCATTAATTTCATTGTGCTTATGCTCATTTTGAAGATTTTGACATTTTCACCTTAAGTGTACAATCAGGGGCTGAAAACGCGTTTAAAGCAATAAAAAGTTCATTTTGGCTCTCACACCTAAACTAAACGTTGTAGACTCAAAATTTTTGCTGTATTTAGTGTATTCTAGCATCCTGAAGATGATTCCAGCAGCAATTTCATTGTGCTTATGCTCATTTTGAAGATTTTGACATTTTCACAAAGTGCACAATCAGGCTGAAAACGCATTTAAAGCCATAAAAAGTTCATTTTGGCTCTCACACCTAAACAAAACGTTGTAGACTCAAAATTTTTGCTGTATTTAGTGTATTCTAGCATCCTGAAGATGATTCCAGCATTAATTTCATTGTGCTTATGCTCATTTTTAAGATTTTGACATTTTCACCTAAAGTGCACAATCAGGCTGAAAACGCATTTAAAGCCATAAAAAGTTCATTTTGGCTCTCACACCTAAACTAAACGTTGTAGACTCAAAATTTTTGCTGTATTTAGTGTATTCTAGCATCCTGAAGATGATTCCAGCATTAATTTCATTGTGCTTATGCTCATTTTTAGGATTTTGACATTTTCACCTAAAGTGCACAATCAGGCTGAAAACGCGTTTAAAGCAATAAAAAGTTCATTTTGGCTCTCACACCTAAACTAAACGTTGTAGACTCAAAATTTTTGCTGTATTTAGTGTATTCTAGCATCCTGAAGATGATTCCAGCATTAATTTCATCGTGCTTATGCTCATTTTGAAGATTTTGACATTTTCACCTTAAGTGTACAATCAGGGGCTAAAAACGCGTTTAAAGCAATAAAAAGTTCATTTTGGCTCTCACACCTAAACTAAACGTTGTAGACTCAAAATTTTTGCTGTATTTAGTGTATTCTAGCATCCTGAAGATGATTCTAGCATTAATTTCATTGTGCTTATGTTCATTTTGAAGATTTTGACATTTTCACCTAAAGAACACAATCAGGCTGAAAACGCATTTAAAGCCATAAAAAGTTCATTTTGGCTCTCAAACCTAAACAAAACGTTGTAGACTCAACATTTTTGCTGTATTTAGTGTATTCTAGCATCCTGAAGATGATTCCAGCATTAATTTCATTGTGCTTATGCTCATTTTGAAGATTTTGACATTTTCACCTTAAGTGTACAATCAGGGGCTGAAAACGCGTTTAAAGCAATAAAAAGTTCATTTTGGCTCTCACACCTAAACTAAACGTTGTAGACTCAAAATTTTTATTGTATTTAGTGTATTCTAGCATCCTGAAGATGATTCCAGCATTAATTTCATTGTGCTTATGCTCATTTTGAAGATTTTGACATTTTCACCTAAAGTGCACAATCAGGCTGAAAACGCATTTAAAGCCATAAAAAGTTCATTTTGGCTCTCACACCTAAACAAAACGTTGTAGACTCAACATTTTTGCTGTATTTAGTGTATTCTAGCATCCTGAAGATGATTCCAGCATTAATTTCATTGTGCTTATGCTCATTTTAAGATTTTGACATTTTCACCTTAAGTGTACAATCAGGGGCTGAAAACGCGTTTAAAGCAATAAAAAGTTCATTTTGGCTCTCACACCTAAACTAAACGTTGTAGACTCAAAATTTTTGCTGTATTTAGTGTATTCTAGCATCCTGAAGATGATTCCAGCATTAATTTCATTGTGCTTATGCTCATTTTTAAGATTTTGACATTTTCACCTAAAGTGCACAATCAGGCTGAAAACGCGTTTAGAGCAATAAAAAGTTCATTTTGGCTCTCACACCTAAACTAAACGTTGTAGACTCAAAATTTTTGCTGTATTTAGTGTATTCTAGCATCCTGAAGATGATTCCAGCATTAATTTCATTGTGCTTATGCTCATTTTGAAGATTTTGACATTTTCACCTAAAGTGCACAATCAGGGGCTGAAAACGCGTTTAAAGCAATAAAAAGTTCATTTTGGCTCTCACACCTAAACTAAACGTTGTAGACTCAAAATTTTTGCTGTATTTAGTGTATTCTAGCATCCTCAAGATGATTCCAGCATTAATTTCATTGTGCTTATGCTCATTTTTAAGATTTTGACATTTTCACCTAAAGTGCACAATCAGGCTGAAAACGCGTTTAAAGCAATAAAAAGTTCATTTTGGCTCTCACACCTAAACTAAACGTTGTAGACTCAAAATTTTTGCTGTATTTAGTGTATTCTAGCATCCTGAAGATGATTCCAGCATTAATTTCATTGTGCTTATGCTCATTTTGAAGATTTTGACATTTTCACCTAAAGTGCACAATCAGGCTGAAAACGCATTTAAAGCAATAAAAAGTTCATTTTGGCTATCACACCTAAACAAAACGTTGTAGACTCAACATTTTTGCTGTATTTAGTGTATTCTAGCATCCTGAAGATGATTCCAGCATTAATTTCATTGTGCTTATGCTCATTTTGAAGATTTTGACATTTTCACCTTAAGTGTACAATCAGGGGCTGAAAACGCGTTTAAAGCAATAAAAAGTTCATTTTGGCTCTCACACCTAAACTAAACGTTGTAGACTCAAAATTTTTGCTGTATTCAGTGTATTCTAGAATCCTGAAGATGATTCCAGCATTAATTTCATCGTGCTTATGCTCATTTTGAAGATTTTGACATTTTCACCTAAAGTGCACAATCAGGCTGAAAACGCGTTTAAAGCAATAAAAAGTTCATTTTGGCTCTCACACCTAAACTAAACGTTGTAGACTCAAAATTTTTGCTGTATTTAGTGTATTCTAGCATCCTGAAGATGATTCCAGCATTAATATCATTGTGCTTATGCTCATTTTTAAGATTTTGACATTTTCACCTAAAGTGCACAATCAAGCTGAAAACGCGTTTAAAGCAATGAAAAGTTCATTTTGGCTCTCACACCTAAACTAAACGTTGTAGACTCAAACTTTTTGCTGTATTTAGTGTATTCTAGCATCCTGAAGATGATTCCAGCATTAATTTCATTGTGCTTATGCTCATTTTTAGGATTTTGACATTTTCACCTAAAGTGCACAATCAGGCTGAAAACGCGTTTAAAGCAATAAAAAGTTCATTTTGGCTCTCACACCTAAACTAAACGATGTAGACTCCAAATTTTTGCTGTATTTAGTGTATTCTAGCATCCTGAAGATGATTCCAGCATTAATTTCATCGTGCTTATGCTCATTTTGAAGATTTTGACATTTTCACCTTAAGTGTACAATCAGGGGCTGAAAACGCGTTTAAAGCAATAAAAAGTTCATTTTGGCTCTCACACCTAAACTAAACGTTGTAGACTCAAATTTTTTGCCGTATTTAGTGTATTCTAGCATCCTGAAGATGATTCCAGCATTAATTTCATTGTGCTTATGCTCATTTTGAAGATTTTGACATTTTCACCTAAAGAACACAATCAGGCTGAAAACGCATTTAAAGCCATAAAAAGTTCATTTTGGCTCTCACACCTAAACAAAACGTTGTAGACTCAACATTTTTGCTGTATTTAGTGTATTCTAGCATCCTGAAGATGATTCCAGCATTAATTTCATTGTGCTTATGCTCATTTTGAAGATTTTGACATTTTCACCTAAAGTGCACAATCAGGCTGAAAACGCATTTAAAGCCATAAAAAGTTCATTTTGGCTCTCACACCTAAACAAAACGTTGTAGACTCAACATTTTTGCTGTATTTAGTGTATTCTAGCATCCTGAAGATGATTCCAGCATTAATTTCATTGTGCTTATGCTCATTTTGAAGATTTTGACATTTTCACCTAAAGTGCACAATCAGGCTGAAAACGCATTTAAATCCATAAAAAGTTCATTTTGGCTCTCACACCTAAACAAAACGTTGTAGACTCAACATTTTTGCTGTATTTAGTGTATTCTAGCATCCTGAAAATGATTCCAGCATTAATTTCATTGTGCTTATGCTCATTTTTAAGATTTTGACATTTTCACCTAAAGTGCACAATCAGGCTGAAAACGCATTTAAAGCCATAAAAAGTTCATTTTGGCTCTCACACCTAAACTAAACGTTGTAGACTCAAAATTTTTGCTGTATTTAGTGTATTCTAGCATCCTGAAGATGATTCCAGCATTAATTTCATTGTGCTTATGCTCATTTTTAGGATTTTGACATTTTCACCTAAAGTGCACAATCAGGCTGAAAACGCGTTTAAAGCAATAAAAAGTTCATTTTGGCTCTCACACCTAAACTAAACGTTGTAGACTCAAAATTTTTGCTGTATTTAGTGTATTCTAGCATCCTGAAGATGATTCCAGCATTAATTTCATCGTGCTTATGCTCATTTTGAAGATTTTGACATTTTCACCTTAAGTGTACAATCAGGGGCTGAAAACGCGTTTAAAGCAATAAAAAGTTCATTTTGGCTCTCACACCTAAATTAAACGTTGTAGACTCAAAATTTTTGCTGTATTTAGTGTATTCTAGCATCCTGAAGATGATTCTAGCATTAATTTCATTGTGCTTATGTTCATTTTGAAGATTTTGACATTTTCTCCTAAAGAACACAATCAGGCTGAAAACGCATTTAAAGCCATAAAATGTTCATTTTGGCTCTCACACCTAAACAAAACGTTGTAGACTCAACATTTTTGCTGTATTTAGTGTATTCTAGCATCCTGAAGATGATTCCAGCATTAATTTCATTGTGCTTATGCTCATTTTGAAGATTTTGACATTTTCACCTTAAGTGTACAATCAGGGGCTGAAAACGCGTTTAAAGCAATAAAAAGTTCATTTTGGCTCTCACACCTAAACTAAACGTTGTAGACTCAAAATTTTTGCTGTATTTAGTGTATTCTAGCATCCTGAAGATGATTCCAGCATTAATTTCATTGTGCTTATGCTCATTTTGAAGATTTTGACATTTTCACCTAAAGTGCACAATCAGGCTGAAAACGCATTTAAAGCCATAAAAAGTTCATTTTGGCTCTCACACCTAAACAAAACGTTGTAGACTCAACATTTTTGCTGTATTTAGTGTATTCTAGCATCCTGAAGATGATTCCAGCATTAATTTCATTGTGCTTATGCTCATTTTGAAGATTTTGACATTTTCACCTAAAGAACACAATCAGGCTGAAAACGCATTTAAAGCCATAAAAAGTTCATTTTGGCTCTCACACCTAAACAAAACGTTGTAGACTCAACATTTTTGCTGTATTTAGTGTATTCTAGCATCCTGAAGATGATTCCAGCATTAATTTCATTGTGCTTATGCTCATTTTGAAGATTTTGACATTTTCACCTAAAGTGCACAATCAGGCTGAAAACGCATTTAAAGCCATAAAAAGTTCATTTTGGCTCTCACACCTAAACAAAACGTTGTAGACTCAACATTTTTGCTGTATTTAGTGTATTCTAGCATCCTGAAGATGATTCCAGCATTAATTTCATTGTGCTTATGCTCATTTTGAAGATTTTGACATTTTCACCTAAAGTGCACAATCAGGCTGAAAACGCATTTAAATCCATAAAAAGTTCATTTTGGCTCTCACACCTAAACAAAACGTTGTAGACTCAACATTTTTGCTGTATTTAGTGTATTCTAGCATCCTGAAGATGATTCCAGCATTAATTTCATTGTGCTTATGCTCATTTTTAAGATTTTGACATTTTCACCTAAAGTGCACAATCAGGCTGAAAACGCATTTAAAGCCATAAAAAGTTCATTTTGGCTCTCACACCTAAACTAAACGTTGTAGACTCAAAATTTTTGCTGTATTTAGTGTATTCTAGCATCCTGAAGATGATTCCAGCATTAATTTCATTGTGCTTATGCTCATTTTTAGGATTTTGACATTTTCACCTAAAGTGCACAATCAGGCTGAAAACGCGTTTAAAGCAATAAAAAGTTCATTTTGGCTCTCACACCTAAACTAAACGTTGTAGACTCAAAATTTTTGCTGTATTTAGTGTATTCTAGCATCCTGAAGATGATTCCAGCATTAATTTCATCGTGCTTATGCTCATTTTGAAGATTTTGACATTTTCACCTAAAGTGCACAATCAGGCTGAAAACGCGTTTAAAGCAATAAAAAGTTCATTTTGGCTCTCACACCTAAACTAAACGTTGTAGACTCAAAATTTTTGCTGTATTTAGTGTATTCTAGCATCCTGAAGATGATTCCAGCATTAATATCATTGTGCTTATGCTCATTTTTAAGATTTTGACATTTTCACCTAAAGTGCACAATCAAGCTGAAAACGCGTTTAAAGCAATGAAAAGTTCATTTTGGCTCTCACACCTAAACTAAACGTTGTAGACTCAAACTTTTTGCTGTATTTAGTGTATTCTAGCATCCTGAAGATGATTCCAGCATTAATTTCATTGTGCTTATGCTCATTTTTAGGATTTTGACATTTTCACCTAAAGTGCACAATCAGGCTGAAAACGCGTTTAAAGCAATAAAAAGTTCATTTTGGCTCTCACACCTAAACTAAACGATGTAGACTCCAAATTTTTGCTGTATTTAGTGTATTCTAGCATCCTGAAGATGATTCCAGCATTAATTTCATCGTGCTTATGCTCATTTTGAAGATTTTGACATTTTCACCTTAAGTGTACAATCAGGGGCTGAAAACGCGTTTAAAGCAATAAAAAGTTCATTTTGGCTCTCACACCTAAACAAAACGTTGTAGACTCAACATTTTTGCTGTATTTAGTGTATTCTAGCATCCTGAAGATGATTCCAGCATTAATTTCATTGTGCTTATGCTCATTTTGAAGATTTTGACATTTTCACCTAAAGTGCACAATCAGGCTGAAAACGCATTTAAATCCATAAAAAGTTCATTTTGGCTCTCACACCTAAACAAAACGTTGTAGACTCAACATTTTTGCTGTATTTAGTGTATTCTAGCATCCTGAAGATGATTCCAGCATTAATTTCATTGTGCTTATGCTCATTTTTAAGATTTTGACATTTTCACCTAAAGTGCACAATCAGGCTGAAAACGCATTTAAAGCCATAAAAAGTTCATTTTGGCTCTCACACCTAAACTAAACGTTGTAGACTCAAAATTTTTGCTGTATTTAGTGTATTCTAGCATCCTGAAGATGATTCCAGCATTAATTTCATTGTGCTTATGCTCATTTTTAGGATTTTGACATTTTCACCTAAAGTGCACAATCAGGCTGAAAACGCGTTTAAAGCAATAAAAAGTTCATTTTGGCTCTCACACCTAAACTAAACGTTGTAGACTCAAAATTTTTGCTGTATTTAGTGTATTCTAGCATCCTGAAGATGATTCCAGCATTAATTTCATCGTGCTTATGCTCATTTTGAAGATTTTGACATTTTCACCTAAAGTGCACAATCAGGCTGAAAACGCGTTTAAAGCAATAAAAAGTTCATTTTGGCTCTCACACCTAAACTAAACGTTGTAGACTCAAAATTTTTGCTGTATTTAGTGTATTCTAGCATCCTGAAGATGATTCCAGCATTAATATCATTGTGCTTATGCTCATTTTTAAGATTTTGACATTTTCACCTAAAGTGCACAATCAAGCTGAAAACGCGTTTAAAGCAATGAAAAGTTCATTTTGGCTCTCACACCTAAACTAAACGTTGTAGACTCAAACTTTTTGCTGTATTTAGTGTATTCTAGCATCCTGAAGATGATTCCAGCATTAATTTCATTGTGCTTATGCTCATTTTTAGGATTTTGACATTTTCACCTAAAGTGCACAATCAGGCTGAAAACGCGTTTAAAGCAATAAAAAGTTCATTTTGGCTCTCACACCTAAACTAAACGATGTAGACTCCAAATTTTTGCTGTATTTAGTGTATTCTAGCATCCTGAAGATGATTCCAGCATTAATTTCATCGTGCTTATGCTCATTTTGAAGATTTTGACATTTTCACCTTAAGTGTACAATCAGGGGCTGAAAACGCGTTTAAAGCAATAAAAAGTTCATTTTGGCTCTCACACCTAAACTAAACGTTGTAGACTCAAATTTTTTGCCGTATTTAGTGTATTCTAGCATCCTGAAGATGATTCCAGCATTAATTTCATTGTGCTTATGCTCATTTTGAAGATTTTGACATTTTCACCTAAAGAACACAATCAGGCTGAAAACGCATTTAAAGCCATAAAAAGTTCATTTTGGCTCTCACACCTAAACAAAACGTTGTAGACTCAACATTTTTGCTGTATTTAGTGTATTCTAGCATCCTGAAGATGATTCCAGCATTAATTTCATTGTGCTTATGCTCATTTTGAAGATTTTGACATTTTCACCTAAAGTGCACAATCAGGCTGAAAACGCATTTAAAGCCATAAAAAGTTCATTTTGGCTCTCACACCTAAACAAAACGTTGTAGACTCAACATTTTTGCTGTATTTAGTGTATTCTAGCATCCTGAAGATGATTCCAGCATTAATTTCATTGTGCTTATGCTCATTTTGAAGATTTTGACATTTTCACCTAAAGTGCACAATCAGGCTGAAAACGCATTTAAATCCATAAAAAGTTCATTTTGGCTCTCACACCTAAACAAAACATTGTAGACTCAACATTTTTGCTGTATTTAGTGTATTCTAGCATCCTGAAGATGATTCCAGCATTAATTTCATTGTGCTTATGCTCATTTTTAAGATTTTGACATTTTCACCTAAAGTGCACAATCAGGCTGAAAACGCATTTAAAGCCATAAAAAGTTCATTTTGGCTCTCACACCTAAACTAAACGTTGTAGACTCAAAATTTTTGCTGTATTTAGTGTATTCTAGCATCCTGAAGATGATTCCAGCATTAATTTCATTGTGCTTATGCTCATTTTTAGGATTTTGACATTTTCACCTAAAGTGCACAATCAGGCTGAAAACGCGTTTAAAGCAATAAAAAGTTCATTTTGGCTCTCACACCTAAACTAAACGTTGTAGACTCAAAATTTTTGCTGTATTTAGTGTATTCTAGCATCCTGAAGATGATTCCAGCATTAATTTCATCGTGCTTATGCTCATTTTGAAGATTTTGACATTTTCACCTTAAGTGTACAATCAGGGGCTGAAAACGCGTTTAAAGCAATAAAAAGTTCATTTTGGCTCTCACACCTAAACTAAACGTTGTAGACTCAAAATTTTTGCTGTATTTAGTGTATTCTAGCATCCTGAAGATGATTCTAGCATTAATTTCATTGTGCTTATGTTCATTTTGAAGATTTTGACATTTTCTCCTAAAGAACACAATCAGGCTGAAAACGCATTTAAAGCCATAAAATGTTCATTTTGGCTCTCACACCTAAACAAAACGTTGTAGACTCAACATTTTTGCTGTATTTAGTGTATTCTAGCATCCTGAAGATGATTCCAGCATTAATTTCATTGTGCTTATGCTCATTTTGAAGATTTTGACATTTTCACCTTAAGTGTACAATCAGGGGCTGAAAACGCGTTTAAAGCAATAAAAAGTTCATTTTGGCTCTCACACCTAAACTAAACGTTGTAGACTCAAAATTTTTGCTGTATTTAGTGTATTCTAGCATCCTGAAGATGATTCCAGCATTAATTTCATTGTGCTTATGCTCATTTTGAAGATTTTGACATTTTCACCTAAAGTGCACAATCAGGCTGAAAACGCATTTAAAGCCATAAAAAGTTCATTTTGGCTCTCACACCTAAACAAAACGTTGTAGACTCAACATTTTTGCTGTATTTAGTGTATTCTAGCATCCTGAAGATGATTCCAGCATTAATTTCATTGTGCTTATGCTCATTTTGAAGATTTTGACATTTTCACCTAAAGAACACAATCAGGCTGAAAACGCATTTAAAGCCATAAAAAGTTCATTTTGGCTCTCACACCTAAACAAAACGTTGTAGACTCAACATTTTTGCTGTATTTAGTGTATTCTAGCATCCTGAAGATGATTCCAGCATTAATTTCATTGTGCTTATGCTCATTTTGAAGATTTTGACATTTTCACCTAAAGTGCACAATCAGGCTGAAAACGCATTTAAAGCCATAAAAAGTTCATTTTGGCTCTCACACCTAAACAAAACGTTGTAGACTCAACATTTTTGCTGTATTTAGTGTATTCTAGCATCCTGAAGATGATTCCAGCATTAATTTCATTGTGCTTATGCTCATTTTGAAGATTTTGACATTTTCACCTAAAGTGCACAATCAGGCTGAAAACGCATTTAAATCCATAAAAAGTTCATTTTGGCTCTCACACCTAAACAAAACGTTGTAGACTCAACATTTTTGCTGTATTTAGTGTATTCTAGCATCCTGAAGATGATTCCAGCATTAATTTCATTGTGCTTATGCTCATTTTTAAGATTTTGACATTTTCACCTAAAGTGCACAATCAGGCTGAAAACGCATTTAAAGCCATAAAAAGTTCATTTTGGCTCTCACACCTAAACTAAACGTTGTAGACTCAAAATTTTTGCTGTATTTAGTGTATTCTAGCATCCTGAAGATGATTCCAGCATTAATTTCATTGTGCTTATGCTCATTTTTAGGATTTTGACATTTTCACCTAAAGTGCACAATCAGGCTGAAAACGCGTTTAAAGCAATAAAAAGTTCATTTTGGCTCTCACACCTAAACTAAACGTTGTAGACTCAAAATTTTTGCTGTATTTAGTGTATTCTAGCATCCTGAAGATGATTCCAGCATTAATTTCATCGTGCTTATGCTCATTTTGAAGATTTTGACATTTTCACCTTAAGTGTACAATCAGGGGCTGAAAACGCGTTTAAAGCAATAAAAAGTTCATTTTGGCTCTCACACCTAAACTAAACGTTGTAGACTCAAAATTTTTGCTGTATTTAGTGTATTCTAGCATCCTGAAGATGATTCTAGCATTAATTTCATTGTGCTTATGTTCATTTTGAAGATTTTGACATTTTCTCCTAAAGAACACAATCAGGCTGAAAACGCATTTAAAGCCATAAAATGTTCATTTTGGCTCTCACACCTAAACAAAACGTTGTAGACTCAACATTTTTGCTGTATTTAGTGTATTCTAGCATCCTGAAGATGATTCCAGCATTAATTTCATTGTGCTTATGCTCATTTTGAAGATTTTGACATTTTCACCTTAAGTGTACAATCAGGGGCTGAAAACGCGTTTAAAGCAATAAAAAGTTCATTTTGGCTCTCACACCTAAACTAAACGTTGTAGACTCAAAATTTTTGCTGTATTTAGTGTATTCTAGCATCCTGAAGATGATTCCAGCATTAATTTCATTGTGCTTATGCTCATTTTTAGGATTTTGACATTTTCACCTAAAGTGCACAATCAGGCTGAAAACGCGTTTAAAGCAATAAAAAGTTCATTTTGGCTCTCACACCTAAACTAAACGTTGTAGACTCAAAATTTTTGCTGTATTTAGTGTATTCTAGCATCCTGAAGATGATTCCAGCATTAATTTCATTGTGCTTATGCTCATTTTTAAGATTTTGACATTTTCACCTTAAGTGTACAATCAGGGGCTGAAAACGCGTTTAAAGCAATAAAAAGTTCATTTTGGCTCTCACACCTAAACTAAACGTTGTAGACTCAAAATTTTTGCTGTATTTAGTGTATTCTAGCATCCTGAAGATGATTCCAGCATTAATTTCATTGTGCTTATGCTCATTTTTAAGATTTTGACATTTTCACCTAAAGTGCACAATCAGGCTGAAAACGCGTTTAGAGCAATAAAAAGTTCATTTTGGCTCTCACACCTAAACTAAACGTTGTAGACTCAAAATTTTTGCTGTATTTAGTGTATTCTAGCATCCTGAAGATGATTCCAGCATTAATTTCATTGTGCTTATGCTCATTTTGAAGATTTTGACATTTTCACCTAAAGTGCACAATCAGGGGCTGAAAACGCGTTTAAAGCAATAAAAAGTTCATTTTGGCTCTCACACCTAAACTAAACGTTGTAGACTCAAAATTTTTGCTGTATTTAGTGTATTCTAGCATCCTGAAGATGATTCCAGCATTAATTTCATTGTGCTTATGCTCATTTTGAAGATTTTGACATTTTCACCTAAAGTGCACAATCAGGCTGAAAACGCATTTAAAGCCATAAAAAGTTCATTTTGGCTCTCACACCTAAACAAAACGTTGTAGACTCAACATTTTTGCTGTATTTAGTGTATTCTAGCATCCTGAAGATGATTCCAGCATTAATTTCATTGTGCTTATGCTCATTTTTAAGATTTTGACATTTTCACCTTAAGTGTACAATCAGGGGCTGAAAACGCGTTTAAAGCAATAAAAAGTTCATTTTGGCTCTCACACCTAAACTAAACGTTGTAGACTCAAAATTTTTGCTGTATTTAGTGTATTCTAGCATCCTGAAGATGATTCCAGCATTAATTTCATTGTGCTTATGCTCATTTTTAAGATTTTGACATTTTCACCTAAAGTGCACAATCAGGCTGAAAACGCGTTTAAAGCAATAAAAAGTTCATTTTGGCTCTCACACCTAAACTAAACGTTGTAGACTCAAAATTTTTGCTGTATTTAGTGTATTCTAGCATCCTGAAGATGATTCCAGCATTAATTTCATTGTGCTTATGCTCATTTTGAAGATTTTGACATTTTCACCTTAAGTGTACAATCAGGGGCTGAAAACGCGTTTAAAGCAATAAAAAGTTCATTTTGGCTCTCACACCTAAACTAAACGTTGTAGACTCAAAATTTTTGCTGTATTTAGTGTATTCTAGCATCCTGAAGATGATTCCAGCATTAATTTCATTGTGCTTATGCTCATTTTGAAGATTTTGACATTTTCACCTAAAGTGCACAATCAGGCTGAAAACGCATTTAAAGCCATAAAAAGTTCATTTTGGCTCTCACACCTAAACAAAACGTTGTAGACTCAACATTTTTGCTGTATTTAGTGTATTCTAGCATCCTGAAGATGATTCCAGCATTAATTTCATTGTGCTTATGCTCATTTTTAAGATTTTGACATTTTCACCTTAAGTGTACAATCAGGGGCTGAAAACGCGTTTAAAGCAATAAAAAGTTCATTTTGGCTCTCACACCTAAACTAAACGTTGTAGACTCAAAATTTTTGCTGTATTTAGTGTATTCTAGCATCCTGAAGATGATTCCAGCATTAATTTCATTGTGCTTATGCTCATTTTTAAGATTTTGACATTTTCACCTAAAGTGCACAATCAGGCTGAAAACGCGTTTAAAGCAATAAAAAGTTCATTTTGGCTCTCACACCTAAACTAAACGTTGTAGACTCAAAATTTTTGCTGTATTTAGTGTATTCTAGCATCCTGAAGATGATTCCAGCATTAATTTCATTGTGCTTATGCTCATTTTGAAGATTTTGACATTTTCACCTTAAGTGTACAATCAGGGGCTGAAAACGCGTTTAAAGCAATAAAAAGTTCATTTTGGCTCTCACACCTAAACTAAACGTTGTAGACTCAAAATTTTTGCTGTATTTAGTGTATTCTAGCATCCTGAAGATGATTCCAGCAGCAATTTCATTGTGCTTATGCTCATTTTGAAGATTTTGACATTTTCACAAAGTGCACAATCAGGCTGAAAACGCATTTAAAGCCATAAAAAGTTCATTTTGGCTCTCACACCTAAACAAAACGTTGTAGACTCAAAATTTTTGCTGTATTTAGTGTATTCTAGCATCCTGAAGATGATTCCAGCATTAATTTCATTGTGCTTATGCTCATTTTGAAGATTTTGACATTTTCACCTAAAGTGCACAATCAGGCTGAAAACGCATTTAAAGCCATAAAAAGTTCATTTTGGCTCTCACACCTAAACTAAACGTTGTAGACTCAAAATTTTTGCTGTATTTAGTGTATTCTAGCATCCTGAAGATGATTCCAGCATTAATTTCATTGTGCTTATGCTCATTTTTAAGATTTTGACATTTTCACCTAAAGTGCACAATCAGGCTGAAAACGCGTTTAGAGCAATAAAAAGTTCATTTTGGCTCTCACACCTAAACTAAACGTTGTAGACTCAAAATTTTTGCTGTATTTAGTGTATTCTAGCATCCTGAAGATGATTCCAGCATTAATTTCATCGTGCTTATGCTCATTTTGAAGATTTTGACATTTTCACCTTAAGTGTACAATCAGGGGCTGAAAACGCGTTTAAAGCAATAAAAAGTTCATTTTGGCTCTCACACCTAAACTAAACGTTGTAGACTCAAAATTTTTGCTGTATTTAGTGTATTCTAGCATCCTGAAGATGATTCTAGCATTAATTTCATTGTGCTTATGTTCATTTTGAAGATTTTGACATTTTCACCTAAAGAACACAATCAGGCTGAAAACGCATTTAAAGCCATAAAAAGTTCATTTTGGCTCTCAAACCTAAACAAAACGTTGTAGACTCAACATTTTTGCTGTATTTAGTGTATTCTAGCATCCTGAAGATGATTCCAGCATTAATTTCATTGTGCTTATGCTCATTTTGAAGATTTTGAATTTTTCACCTAAAGTGCACAATCAGGCTGAAAACGCGTTTAAAGCAATAAAAAGTTCATTTTGGCTCTCACACCTAAACTAAACGTTGTAGACTCAAAATTTTTGCTGTATTTAGTGTATTCTAGCATCCTGAAGATGATTCCAGCATTAATATCATTGTGCTTATGCTCATTTTTAAGATTTTGACATTTTCACCTAAAGTGCACAATCAAGCTGAAAACGCGTTTAAAGCAATGAAAAGTTCATTTTGGCTCTCACACCTAAACTAAACGTTGTAGACTCAAAATTTTTGCTGTATTTAGTGTATTCTAGCATCCTGAAGATGATTCCAGCATTAATTTCATTGTGCTTATGCTCATTTTGAAGATTTTGACATTTTCACCTAAAGTGCACAATCAGGCTGAAAACGCATTTAAAGCCATAAAAAGTTCATTTTGGCTCTCACACCTAAACTAAACGTTGTAGACTCAAAATTTTTGCTGTATTTAGTGTATTCTAGCATCCTGAAGATGATTCCAGCATTAATTTCATTGTGCTTATGCTCATTTTGAAGATTTTGACATTTTCACCTTAAGTGTACAATCAGGGGCTGAAAACGCGTTTAAAGCAATAAAAAGTTCATTTTGGCTCTCACACCTAAACTAAACGTTGTAGACTCAAAATTTTTGCTGTATTTAGTGTATTCTAGCATCCTGAAGATGATTCCAGCATTAATTTCATTGTGCTTATGCTCATTTTGAAGATTTTGACATTTTCACCTAAAGTGTACAATCAGGCTGAAAACGCATTTAAAGCAATAAAAAGTTCATTTTGGCTCTCACACCTAAACTAAACGTTGTAGACTCAAAATTTTTGCTGTATTTAGTGTATTCTAGCATCCTGAAGATGATTCCAGCATTAATTTCATTGTGCTTATGCTCATTTTTAAGATTTTGACATTTTCACCTAAAGTGCACAATTAGGCTGAAAATGCATTTAAAGGAATAAAAAGTTCATTTTGGCACACAAACCTAAACTAAACGTTGTAGACTCAAAGTTTTTGCTGTATTTAGTGTATTCTAGCATCCTGAAGATGATTCCAGCATTAATTTCATTGTGCTTATGCTCATTTTGAAGATTTTGACATTTTCACCTTAAGTGCACAATCAGGCTGAAAACGCATTTAAAGCCATAAAAAGTTCATTTTGGCTCTCACACCTAAACAAAACGTTGTAGACTCAACATTTTTGCTGTATTTAGTGTATTCTAGCATCCTGAAGATGATTCCAGCATTAATTTCATTGTGCTTATGCTCATTTTTAAGATTTTGACATTTTCACCTTAAGTGTACAATCAGGGGCTGAAAACGCGTTTAAAGCAATAAAAAGTTCATTTTGGCTCTCACACCTAAACTAAACGTTGTAGACTCAAAATTTTTGCTGTATTTAGTGTATTCTAGCATCCTGAAGATGATTCCAGCATTAATTTCATTGTGCTTATGCTCATTTTTAAGATTTTGACATTTTCACCTAAAGTGCACAATCAGGCTGAAAACGCGTTTAAAGCAATAAAAAGTTCATTTTGGCTCTCACACCTAAACTAAACGTTGTAGACTCAAAATTTTTGCTGTATTTAGTGTATTCTAGCATCCTGAAGATGATTCCAGCATTAATTTCATTGTGCTTATGCTCATTTTGAAGATTTTGACATTTTCACCTTAAGTGTACAATCAGGGGCTGAAAACGCGTTTAAAGCAATAAAAAGTTCATTTTGGCTCTCACACCTAAACTAAACGTTGTAGACTCAAAATTTTTGCTGTATTTAGTGTATTCTAGCATCCTGAAGATGATTCCAGCAGCAATTTCATTGTGCTTATGCTCATTTTGAAGATTTTGACATTTTCACAAAGTGCACAATCAGGCTGAAAACGCATTTAAAGCCATAAAAAGTTCATTTTGGCTCTCACACCTAAACAAAACGTTGTAGACTCAAAATTTTTGCTGTATTTAGTGTATTCTAGCATCCTGAAGATGATTCCAGCATTAATTTCATTGTGCTTATGCTCATTTTTAAGATTTTGACATTTTCACCTAAAGTGCACAATCAGGCTGAAAACGCATTTAAAGCCATAAAAAGTTCATTTTGGCTCTCACACCTAAACTAAACGTTGTAGACTCAAAATTTTTGCTGTATTTAGTGTATTCTAGCATCCTGAAGATGATTCCA
The DNA here is from genome assembly GCF_051991255.1 of Vanacampus margaritifer. Classification (NCBI taxonomy): domain Eukaryota; kingdom Metazoa; phylum Chordata; class Actinopteri; order Syngnathiformes; family Syngnathidae; genus Vanacampus; species Vanacampus margaritifer. Next base: position 28,719,542 of record NC_135438.1, on the reverse strand, counting down.
GCATTAATTTCATTGTGCTTATGCTCATTTTTAGGATTTTGACATTTTCACCTAAAGTGCACAATCAGGCTGAAAACGCGTTTAAAGCAATAAAAAGTTCATTTTGGCTCTCACACCTAAACTAAACGTTGTAGACTCAAAATTTTTGCTGTATTTAGTGTATTCTAGCATCCTGAAGATGATTCCAGCATTAATTTCATCGTGCTTATGCTCATTTTGAAGATTTTGACATTTTCACCTTAAGTGTACAATCAGGGGCTAAAAACGCGTTTAAAGCAATAAAAAGTTCATTTTGGCTCTCACACCTAAACTAAACGTTGTAGACTCAAAATTTTTGCTGTATTTAGTGTATTCTAGCATCCTGAAGATGATTCTAGCATTAATTTCATTGTGCTTATGTTCATTTTGAAGATTTTGACATTTTCACCTAAAGAACACAATCAGGCTGAAAACGCATTTAAAGCCATAAAAAGTTCATTTTGGCTCTCAAACCTAAACAAAACGTTGTAGACTCAACATTTTTGCTGTATTTAGTGTATTCTAGCATCCTGAAGATGATTCCAGCATTAATTTCATTGTGCTTATGCTCATTTTGAAGATTTTGACATTTTCACCTTAAGTGTACAATCAGGGGCTGAAAACGCGTTTAAAGCAATAAAAAGTTCATTTTGGCTCTCACACCTAAACTAAACGTTGTAGACTCAAAATTTTTATTGTATTTAGTGTATTCTAGCATCCTGAAGATGATTCCAGCATTAATTTCATTGTGCTTATGCTCATTTTGAAGATTTTGACATTTTCACCTAAAGTGCACAATCAGGCTGAAAACGCATTTAAAGCCATAAAAAGTTCATTTTGGCTCTCACACCTAAACAAAACGTTGTAGACTCAACATTTTTGCTGTATTTAGTGTATTCTAGCATCCTGAAGATGATTCCAGCATTAATTTCATTGTGCTTATGCTCATTTTAAGATTTTGACATTTTCACCTTAAGTGTACAATCAGGGGCTGAAAACGCGTTTAAAGCAATAAAAAGTTCATTTTGGCTCTCACACCTAAACTAAACGTTGTAGACTCAAAATTTTTGCTGTATTTAGTGTATTCTAGCATCCTGAAGATGATTCCAGCATTAATTTCATTGTGCTTATGCTCATTTTTAAGATTTTGACATTTTCACCTAAAGTGCACAATCAGGCTGAAAACGCGTTTAGAGCAATAAAAAGTTCATTTTGGCTCTCACACCTAAACTAAACGTTGTAGACTCAAAATTTTTGCTGTATTTAGTGTATTCTAGCATCCTGAAGATGATTCCAGCATTAATTTCATTGTGCTTATGCTCATTTTGAAGATTTTGACATTTTCACCTAAAGTGCACAATCAGGGGCTGAAAACGCGTTTAAAGCAATAAAAAGTTCATTTTGGCTCTCACACCTAAACTAAACGTTGTAGACTCAAAATTTTTGCTGTATTTAGTGTATTCTAGCATCCTCAAGATGATTCCAGCATTAATTTCATTGTGCTTATGCTCATTTTTAAGATTTTGACATTTTCACCTAAAGTGCACAATCAGGCTGAAAACGCGTTTAAAGCAATAAAAAGTTCATTTTGGCTCTCACACCTAAACTAAACGTTGTAGACTCAAAATTTTTGCTGTATTTAGTGTATTCTAGCATCCTGAAGATGATTCCAGCATTAATTTCATTGTGCTTATGCTCATTTTGAAGATTTTGACATTTTCACCTAAAGTGCACAATCAGGCTGAAAACGCATTTAAAGCAATAAAAAGTTCATTTTGGCTATCACACCTAAACAAAACGTTGTAGACTCAACATTTTTGCTGTATTTAGTGTATTCTAGCATCCTGAAGATGATTCCAGCATTAATTTCATTGTGCTTATGCTCATTTTGAAGATTTTGACATTTTCACCTTAAGTGTACAATCAGGGGCTGAAAACGCGTTTAAAGCAATAAAAAGTTCATTTTGGCTCTCACACCTAAACTAAACGTTGTAGACTCAAAATTTTTGCTGTATTCAGTGTATTCTAGAATCCTGAAGATGATTCCAGCATTAATTTCATCGTGCTTATGCTCATTTTGAAGATTTTGACATTTTCACCTAAAGTGCACAATCAGGCTGAAAACGCGTTTAAAGCAATAAAAAGTTCATTTTGGCTCTCACACCTAAACTAAACGTTGTAGACTCAAAATTTTTGCTGTATTTAGTGTATTCTAGCATCCTGAAGATGATTCCAGCATTAATATCATTGTGCTTATGCTCATTTTTAAGATTTTGACATTTTCACCTAAAGTGCACAATCAAGCTGAAAACGCGTTTAAAGCAATGAAAAGTTCATTTTGGCTCTCACACCTAAACTAAACGTTGTAGACTCAAACTTTTTGCTGTATTTAGTGTATTCTAGCATCCTGAAGATGATTCCAGCATTAATTTCATTGTGCTTATGCTCATTTTTAGGATTTTGACATTTTCACCTAAAGTGCACAATCAGGCTGAAAACGCGTTTAAAGCAATAAAAAGTTCATTTTGGCTCTCACACCTAAACTAAACGATGTAGACTCCAAATTTTTGCTGTATTTAGTGTATTCTAGCATCCTGAAGATGATTCCAGCATTAATTTCATCGTGCTTATGCTCATTTTGAAGATTTTGACATTTTCACCTTAAGTGTACAATCAGGGGCTGAAAACGCGTTTAAAGCAATAAAAAGTTCATTTTGGCTCTCACACCTAAACTAAACGTTGTAGACTCAAATTTTTTGCCGTATTTAGTGTATTCTAGCATCCTGAAGATGATTCCAGCATTAATTTCATTGTGCTTATGCTCATTTTGAAGATTTTGACATTTTCACCTAAAGAACACAATCAGGCTGAAAACGCATTTAAAGCCATAAAAAGTTCATTTTGGCTCTCACACCTAAACAAAACGTTGTAGACTCAACATTTTTGCTGTATTTAGTGTATTCTAGCATCCTGAAGATGTTTCCAGCATTAATTTCATTGTGCTTATGCTCATTTTGAAGATTTTGACATTTTCACCTAAAGTGCACAATCAGGCTGAAAACGCATTTAAAGCCATAAAAAGTTCATTTTGGCTCTCACACCTAAACAAAACGTTGTAGACTCAACATTTTTGCTGTATTTAGTGTATTCTAGCATCCTGAAGATGATTCCAGCATTAATTTCATTGTGCTTATGCTCATTTTGAAGATTTTGACATTTTCACCTAAAGTGCACAATCAGGCTGAAAACGCATTTAAATCCATAAAAAGTTCATTTTGGCTCTCACACCTAAACAAAACGTTGTAGACTCAACATTTTTGCTGTATTTAGTGTATTCTAGCATCCTGAAGATGATTCCAGCATTAATTTCATTGTGCTTATGCTCATTTTGAAGATTTTGACATTTTCACCTAAAGTGCACAATCAGGGGCTGAAAACGCATTTAAAGCCATAAAAAGTTCATTTTGGCTCTCACACCTAAACTAAACGTTGTAGACTCAAAATTTTTGCTGTATTTAGTGTATTCTAGCATCCTGAAGATGATTCCAGCATTAATTTCATTGTGCTTATGCTCATTTTTAGGATTTTGACATTTTCACCTAAAGTGCACAATCAGGCTGAAAACGCGTTTAAAGCAATAAAAAGTTCATTTTGGCTCTCACACCTAAACTAAACGTTGTAGACTCAAAATTTTTGCTGTATTTAGTGTATTCTAGCATCCTGAAGATGATTCCAGCATTAATTTCATCGTGCTTATGCTCATTTTGAAGATTTTGACATTTTCACCTTAAGTGTACAATCAGGGGCTGAAAACGCGTTTAAAGCAATAAAAAGTTCATTTTGGCTCTCACACCTAAACTAAACGTTGTAGACTCAAAATTTTTGCTGTATTTAGTGTATTCTAGCATCCTGAAGATGATTCTAGCATTAATTTCATTGTGCTTATGTTCATTTTGAAGATTTTGACATTTTCTCCTAAAGAACACAATCAGGCTGAAAACGCATTTAAAGCCATAAAATGTTCATTTTGGCTCTCACACCTAAACAAAACGTTGTAGACTCAACATTTTTGCTGTATTTAGTGTATTCTAGCATCCTGAAGATGATTCCAGCATTAATTTCATTGTGCTTATGCTCATTTTGAAGATTTTGACATTTTCACCTTAAGTGTACAATCAGGGGCTGAAAACGCGTTTAAAGCAATAAAAAGTTCATTTTGGCTCTCACACCTAAACTAAACGTTGTAGACTCAAAATTTTTGCTGTATTTAGTGTATTCTAGCATCCTGAAGATGATTCCAGCATTAATTTCATTGTGCTTATGCTCATTTTGAAGATTTTGACATTTTCACCTAAAGTGCACAATCAGGCTGAAAACGCATTTAAAGCCATAAAAAGTTCATTTTGGCTCTCACACCTAAACAAAACGTTGTAGACTCAACATTTTTGCTGTATTTAGTGTATTCTAGCATCCTGAAGATGATTCCAGCATTAATTTCATTGTGCTTATGCTCATTTTGAAGATTTTGACATTTTCACCTAAAGAACACAATCAGGCTGAAAACGCATTTAAAGCCATAAAAAGTTCATTTTGGCTCTCACACCTAAACAAAACGTTGTAGACTCAACATTTTTGCTGTATTTAGTGTATTCTAGCATCCTGAAGATGATTCCAGCATTAATTTCATTGTGCTTATGCTCATTTTGAAGATTTTGACATTTTCACCTAAAGTGCACAATCAGGCTGAAAACGCATTTAAAGCCATAAAAAGTTCATTTTGGCTCTCACACCTAAACAAAACGTTGTAGACTCAACATTTTTGCTGTATTTAGTGTATTCTAGCATCCTGAAGATGATTCCAGCATTAATTTCATTGTGCTTATGCTCATTTTGAAGATTTTGACATTTTCACCTAAAGTGCACAATCAGGCTGAAAACGCATTTAAATCCATAAAAAGTTCATTTTGGCTCTCACACCTAAACAAAACGTTGTAGACTCAACATTTTTGCTGTATTTAGTGTATTCTAGCATCCTGAAGATGATTCCAGCATTAATTTCATTGTGCTTATGCTCATTTTTAAGATTTTGACATTTTCACCTAAAGTGCACAATCAGGCTGAAAACGCATTTAAAGCCATAAAAAGTTCATTTTGGCTCTCACACCTAAACTAAACGTTGTAGACTCAAACTTTTTGCTGTATTTAGTGTATTCTAGCATCCTGAAGATGATTCCAGCATTAATTTCATTGTGCTTATGCTCATTTTTAGGATTTTGACATTTTCACCTAAAGTGCACAATCAGGCTGAAAACGCGTTTAAAGCAATAAAAAGTTCATTTTGGCTCTCACACCTAAACTAAACGTTGTAGACTCAAAATTTTTGCTGTATTTAGTGTATTCTAGCATCCTGAAGATGATTCCAGCATTAATTTCATCGTGCTTATGCTCATTTTGAAGATTTTGACATTTTCACCTAAAGTGCACAATCAGGCTGAAAACGCGTTTAAAGCAATAAAAAGTTCATTTTGGCTCTCACACCTAAACTAAACGTTGTAGACTCAAAATTTTTGCTGTATTTAGTGTATTCTAGCATCCTGAAGATGATTCCAGCATTAATATCATTGTGCTTATGCTCATTTTTAAGATTTTGACATTTTCACCTAAAGTGCACAATCAAGCTGAAAACGCGTTTAAAGCAATGAAAAGTTCATTTTGGCTCTCACACCTAAACTAAACGTTGTAGACTCAAACTTTTTGCTGTATTTAGTGTATTCTAGCATCCTGAAGATGATTCCAGCATTAATTTCATTGTGCTTATGCTCATTTTTAGGATTTTGACATTTTCACCTAAAGTGCACAATCAGGCTGAAAACGCGTTTAAAGCAATAAAAAGTTCATTTTGGCTCTCACACCTAAACTAAACGATGTAGACTCCAAATTTTTGCTGTATTTAGTGTATTCTAGCATCCTGAAGATGATTCCAGCATTAATTTCATCGTGCTTATGCTCATTTTGAAGATTTTGACATTTTCACCTTAAGTGTACAATCAGGGGCTGAAAACGCGTTTAAAGCAATAAAAAGTTCATTTTGGCTCTCACACCTAAACAAAACGTTGTAGACTCAACATTTTTGCTGTATTTAGTGTATTCTAGCATCCTGAAGATGATTCCAGCATTAATTTCATTGTGCTTATGCTCATTTTGAAGATTTTGACATTTTCACCTAAAGTGCACAATCAGGCTGAAAACGCATTTAAATCCATAAAAAGTTCATTTTGGCTCTCACACCTAAACAAAACGTTGTAGACTCAACATTTTTGCTGTATTTAGTGTATTCTAGCATCCTGAAGATGATTCCAGCATTAATTTCATTGTGCTTATGCTCATTTTTAAGATTTTGACATTTTCACCTAAAGTGCACAATCAGGCTGAAAACGCATTTAAAGCCATAAAAAGTTCATTTTGGCTCTCACACCTAAACTAAACGTTGTAGACTCAAAATTTTTGCTGTATTTAGTGTATTCTAGCATCCTGAAGATGATTCCAGCATTAATTTCATTGTGCTTATGCTCATTTTTAGGATTTTGACATTTTCACCTAAAGTGCACAATCAGGCTGAAAACGCGTTTAAAGCAATAAAAAGTTCATTTTGGCTCTCACACCTAAACTAAACGTTGTAGACTCAAAATTTTTGCTGTATTTAGTGTATTCTAGCATCCTGAAGATGATTCCAGCATTAATTTCATCGTGCTTATGCTCATTTTGAAGATTTTGACATTTTCACCTAAAGTGCACAATCAGGCTGAAAACGCGTTTAAAGCAATAAAAAGTTCATTTTGGCTCTCACACCTAAACTAAACGTTGTAGACTCAAAATTTTTGCTGTATTTAGTGTATTCTAGCATCCTGAAGATGATTCCAGCATTAATATCATTGTGCTTATGCTCATTTTTAAGATTTTGACATTTTCACCTAAAGTGCACAATCAAGCTGAAAACGCGTTTAAAGCAATGAAAAGTTCATTTTGGCTCTCACACCTAAACTAAACGTTGTAGACTCAAACTTTTTGCTGTATTTAGTGTATTCTAGCATCCTGAAGATGATTCCAGCATTAATTTCATTGTGCTTATGCTCATTTTTAGGATTTTGACATTTTCACCTAAAGTGCACAATCAGGCTGAAAACGCGTTTAAAGCAATAAAAAGTTCATTTTGGCTCTCACACCTAAACTAAACGATGTAGACTCCAAATTTTTGCTGTATTTAGTGTATTCTAGCATCCTGAAGATGATTCCAGCATTAATTTCATCGTGCTTATGCTCATTTTGAAGATTTTGACATTTTCACCTTAAGTGTACAATCAGGGGCTGAAAACGCGTTTAAAGCAATAAAAAGTTCATTTTGGCTCTCACACCTAAACTAAACGTTGTAGACTCAAATTTTTTGCCGTATTTAGTGTATTCTAGCATCCTGAAGATGATTCCAGCATTAATTTCATTGTGCTTATGCTCATTTTGAAGATTTTGACATTTTCACCTAAAGAACACAATCAGGCTGAAAACGCATTTAAAGCCATAAAAAGTTCATTTTGGCTCTCACACCTAAACAAAACGTTGTAGACTCAACATTTTTGCTGTATTTAGTGTATTCTAGCATCCTGAAGATGATTCCAGCATTAATTTCATTGTGCTTATGCTCATTTTGAAGATTTTGACATTTTCACCTAAAGTGCACAATCAGGCTGAAAACGCATTTAAAGCCATAAAAAGTTCATTTTGGCTCTCACACCTAAACAAAACGTTGTAGACTCAACATTTTTGCTGTATTTAGTGTATTCTAGCATCCTGAAGATGATTCCAGCATTAATTTCATTGTGCTTATGCTCATTTTGAAGATTTTGACATTTTCACCTAAAGTGCACAATCAGGCTGAAAACACATTTAAATCCATAAAAAGTTCATTTTGGCTCTCACACCTAAACAAAACATTGTAGACTCAACATTTTTGCTGTATTTAGTGTATTCTAGCATCCTGAAGATGATTCCAGCATTAATTTCATTGTGCTTATGCTCATTTTTAAGATTTTGACATTTTCACCTAAAGTGCACAATCAGGCTGAAAACGCATTTAAAGCCATAAAAAGTTCATTTTGGCTCTCACACCTAAACTAAACGTTGTAGACTCAAAATTTTTGCTGTATTTAGTGTATTCTAGCATCCTGAAGATGATTCCAGCATTAATTTCATTGTGCTTATGCTCATTTTTAGGATTTTGACATTTTCACCTAAAGTGCACAATCAGGCTGAAAACGCGTTTAAAGCAATAAAAAGTTCATTTTGGCTCTCACACCTAAACTAAACGTTGTAGACTCAAAATTTTTGCTGTATTTAGTGTATTCTAGCATCCTGAAGATGATTCCAGCATTAATTTCATCGTGCTTATGCTCATTTTGAAGATTTTGACATTTTCACCTTAAGTGTACAATCAGGGGCTGAAAACGCGTTTAAAGCAATAAAAAGTTCATTTTGGCTCTCACACCTAAACTAAACGTTGTAGACTCAAAATTTTTGCTGTATTTAGTGTATTCTAGCATCCTGAAGATGATTCTAGCATTAATTTCATTGTGCTTATGTTCATTTTGAAGATTTTGACATTTTCTCCTAAAGAACACAATCAGGCTGAAAACGCATTTAAAGCCATAAAATGTTCATTTTGGCTCTCACACCTAAACAAAACGTTGTAGACTCAACATTTTTGCTGTATTTAGTGTATTCTAGCATCCTGAAGATGATTCCAGCATTAATTTCATTGTGCTTATGCTCATTTTGAAGATTTTGACATTTTCACCTTAAGTGTACAATCAGGGGCTGAAAACGCGTTTAAAGCAATAAAAAGTTCATTTTGGCTCTCACACCTAAACTAAACGTTGTAGACTCAAAATTTTTGCTGTATTTAGTGTATTCTAGCATCCTGAAGATGATTCCAGCATTAATTTCATTGTGCTTATGCTCATTTTGAAGATTTTGACATTTTCACCTAAAGTGCACAATCAGGCTGAAAACGCATTTAAAGCCATAAAAAGTTCATTTTGGCTCTCACACCTAAACAAAACGTTGTAGACTCAACATTTTTGCTGTATTTAGTGTATTCTAGCATCCTGAAGATGATTCCAGCATTAATTTCATTGTGCTTATGCTCATTTTGAAGATTTTGACATTTTCACCTAAAGAACACAATCAGGCTGAAAACGCATTTAAAGCCATAAAAAGTTCATTTTGGCTCTCACACCTAAACAAAACGTTGTAGACTCAACATTTTTGCTGTATTTAGTGTATTCTAGCATCCTGAAGATGATTCCAGCATTAATTTCATTGTGCTTATGCTCATTTTGAAGATTTTGACATTTTCACCTAAAGTGCACAATCAGGCTGAAAACGCATTTAAAGCCATAAAAAGTTCATTTTGGCTCTCACACCTAAACAAAACGTTGTAGACTCAACATTTTTGCTGTATTTAGTGTATTCTAGCATCCTGAAGATGATTCCAGCATTAATTTCATTGTGCTTATGCTCATTTTGAAGATTTTGACATTTTCACCTAAAGTGCACAATCAGGCTGAAAACGCATTTAAATCCATAAAAAGTTCATTTTGGCTCTCACACCTAAACAAAACGTTGTAGACTCAACATTTTTGCTGTATTTAGTGTATTCTAGCATCCTGAAGATGATTCCAGCATTAATTTCATTGTGCTTATGCTCATTTTTAAGATTTTGACATTTTCACCTAAAGTGCACAATCAGGCTGAAAACGCATTTAAAGCCATAAAAAGTTCATTTTGGCTCTCACACCTAAACTAAACGTTGTAGACTCAAAATTTTTGCTGTATTTAGTGTATTCTAGCATCCTGAAGATGATTCCAGCATTAATTTCATTGTGCTTATGCTCATTTTTAGGATTTTGACATTTTCACCTAAAGTGCACAATCAGGCTGAAAACGCGTTTAAAGCAATAAAAAGTTCATTTTGGCTCTCACACCTAAACTAAACGTTGTAGACTCAAAATTTTTGCTGTATTTAGTGTATTCTAGCATCCTGAAGATGATTCCAGCATTAATTTCATCGTGCTTATGCTCATTTTGAAGATTTTGACATTTTCACCTTAAGTGTACAATCAGGGGCTGAAAACGCGTTTAAAGCAATAAAAAGTTCATTTTGGCTCTCACACCTAAACTAAACGTTGTAGACTCAAAATTTTTGCTGTATTTAGTGTATTCTAGCATCCTGAAGATGATTCTAGCATTAATTTCATTGTGCTTATGTTCATTTTGAAGATTTTGACATTTTCTCCTAAAGAACACAATCAGGCTGAAAACGCATTTAAAGCCATAAAATGTTCATTTTGGCTCTCACACCTAAACAAAACGTTGTAGACTCAACATTTTTGCTGTATTTAGTGTATTCTAGCATCCTGAAGATGATTCCAGCATTAATTTCATTGTGCTTATGCTCATTTTGAAGATTTTGACATTTTCACCTTAAGTGTACAATCAGGGGCTGAAAACGCGTTTAAAGCAATAAAAAGTTCATTTTGGCTCTCACACCTAAACTAAACGTTGTAGACTCAAAATTTTTGCTGTATTTAGTGTATTCTAGCATCCTGAAGATGATTCCAGCATTAATTTCATTGTGCTTATGCTCATTTTTAGGATTTTGACATTTTCACCTAAAGTGCACAATCAGGCTGAAAACGCGTTTAAAGCAATAAAAAGTTCATTTTGGCTCTCACACCTAAACTAAACGTTGTAGACTCAAAATTTTTGCTGTATTTAGTGTATTCTAGCATCCTGAAGATGATTCCAGCATTAATTTCATTGTGCTTATGCTCATTTTTAAGATTTTGACATTTTCACCTTAAGTGTACAATCAGGGGCTGAAAACGCGTTTAAAGCAATAAAAAGTTCATTTTGGCTCTCACACCTAAACTAAACGTTGTAGACTCAAAATTTTTGCTGTATTTAGTGTATTCTAGCATCCTGAAGATGATTCCAGCATTAATTTCATTGTGCTTATGCTCATTTTGAAGATTTTGACATTTTCACCTAAAGTGCACAATCAGGCTGAAAACGCATTTAAATCCATAAAAAGTTCATTTTGGCTCTCACACCTAAACAAAACGTTGTAGACTCAACATTTTTGCTGTATTTAGTGTATTCTAGCATCCTGAAGATGATTCCAGCATTAATTTCATTGTGCTTATGCTCATTTTTAAGATTTTGACATTTTCACCTAAAGTGCACAATCAGGCTGAAAACGCATTTAAAGCCATAAAAAGTTCATTTTGGCTCTCACACCTAAACTAAACGTTGTAGACTCAAAATTTTTGCTGTATTTAGTGTATTCTAGCATCCTGAAGATGATTCCAGCATTAATTTCATTGTGCTTATGCTCATTTTTAGGATTTTGACATTTTCACCTAAAGTGCACAATCAGGCTGAAAACGCGTTTAAAGCAATAAAAAGTTCATTTTGGCTCTCACACCTAAACTAAACGTTGTAGACTCAAAATTTTTGCTGTATTTAGTGTATTCTAGCATCCTGAAGATGATTCCAGCATTAATTTCATCGTGCTTATGCTCATTTTGAAGATTTTGACATTTTCACCTAAAGTGCACAATCAGGCTGAAAACGCGTTTAAAGCAATAAAAAGTTCATTTTGGCTCTCACACCTAAACTAAACGTTGTAGACTCAAAATTTTTGCTGTATTTAGTGTATTCTAGCATCCTGAAGATGATTCCAGCATTAATATCATTGTGCTTATGCTCATTTTTAAGATTTTGACATTTTCACCTAAAGTGCACAATCAAGCTGAAAACGCGTTTAAAGCAATGAAAAGTTCATTTTGGCTCTCACACCTAAACTAAACGTTGTAGACTCAAACTTTTTGCTGTATTTAGTGTATTCTAGCATCCTGAAGATGATTCCAGCATTAATTTCATTGTGCTTATGCTCATTTTTAGGATTTTGACATTTTCACCTAAAGTGCACAATCAGGCTGAAAACGCGTTTAAAGCAATAAAAAGTTCATTTTGGCTCTCACACCTAAACTAAACGATGTAGACTCCAAATTTTTGCTGTATTTAGTGTATTCTAGCATCCTGAAGATGATTCCAGCATTAATTTCATCGTGCTTATGCTCATTTTGAAGATTTTGACATTTTCACCTTAAGTGTACAATCAGGGGCTGAAAACGCGTTTAAAGCAATAAAAAGTTCATTTTGGCTCTCACACCTAAACTAAACGTTGTAGACTCAAATTTTTTGCCGTATTTAGTGTATTCTAGCATCCTGAAGATGATTCCAGCATTAATTTCATTGTGCTTATGCTCATTTTGAAGATTTTGACATTTTCACCTAAAGAACACAATCAGGCTGAAAACGCATTTAAAGCCATAAAAAGTTCATTTTGGCTCTCACACCTAAACAAAACGTTGTAGACTCAACATTTTTGCTGTATTTAGTGTATTCTAGCATCCTGAAGATGATTCCAGCATTAATTTCATTGTGCTTATGCTCATTTTGAAGATTTTGACATTTTCACCTAAAGTGCACAATCAGGCTGAAAACGCATTTAAAGCCATAAAAAGTTCATTTTGGCTCTCACACCTAAACAAAACGTTGTAGACTCAACATTTTTGCTGTATTTAGTGTATTCTAGCATCCTGAAGATGATTCCAGCATTAATTTCATTGTGCTTATGCTCATTTTGAAGATTTTGACATTTTCACCTAAAGTGCACAATCAGGCTGAAAACACATTTAAATCCATAAAAAGTTCATTTTGGCTCTCACACCTAAACAAAACATTGTAGACTCAACATTTTTGCTGTATTTAGTGTATTCTAGCATCCTGAAGATGATTCCAGCATTAATTTCATTGTGCTTATGCTCATTTTTAAGATTTTGACATTTTCACCTAAAGTGCACAATCAGGCTGAAAACGCATTTAAAGCCATAAAAAGTTCATTTTGGCTCTCACACCTAAACTAAACGTTGTAGACTCAAAATTTTTGCTGTATTTAGTGTATTCTAGCATCCTGAAGATGATTCCAGCATTAATTTCATTGTGCTTATGCTCATTTTTAGGATTTTGACATTTTCACCTAAAGTGCACAATCAGGCTGAAAACGCGTTTAAAGCAATAAAAAGTTCATTTTGGCTCTCACACCTAAACTAAACGTTGTAGACTCAAAATTTTTGCTGTATTTAGTGTATTCTAGCATCCTGAAGATGATTCCAGCATTAATTTCATCGTGCTTATGCTCATTTTGAAGATTTTGACATTTTCACCTTAAGTGTACAATCAGGGGCTGAAAACGCGTTTAAAGCAATAAAAAGTTCATTTTGGCTCTCACACCTAAACTAAACGTTGTAGACTCAAAATTTTTGCTGTATTTAGTGTATTCTAGCATCCTGAAGATGATTCTAGCATTAATTTCATTGTGCTTATGTTCATTTTGAAGATTTTGACATTTTCTCCTAAAGAACACAATCAGGCTGAAAACGCATTTAAAGCCATAAAATGTTCATTTTGGCTCTCACACCTAAACAAAACGTTGTAGACTCAACATTTTTGCTGTATTTAGTGTATTCTAGCATCCTGAAGATGATTCCAGCATTAATTTCATTGTGCTTATGCTCATTTTGAAGATTTTGACATTTTCACCTTAAGTGTACAATCAGGGGCTGAAAACGCGTTTAAAGCAATAAAAAGTTCATTTTGGCTCTCACACCTAAACTAAACGTTGTAGACTCAAAATTTTTGCTGTATTTAGTGTATTCTAGCATCCTGAAGATGATTCCAGCATTAATTTCATTGTGCTTATGCTCATTTTGAAGATTTTGACATTTTCACCTAAAGTGCACAATCAGGCTGAAAACGCATTTAAAGCCATAAAAAGTTCATTTTGGCTCTCACACCTAAACAAAACGTTGTAGACTCAACATTTTTGCTGTATTTAGTGTATTCTAGCATCCTGAAGATGATTCCAGCATTAATTTCATTGTGCTTATGCTCATTTTGAAGATTTTGACATTTTCACCTAAAGAACACAATCAGGCTGAAAACGCATTTAAAGCCATAAAAAGTTCATTTTGGCTCTCACACCTAAACAAAACGTTGTAGACTCAACATTTTTGCTGTATTTAGTGTATTCTAGCATCCTGAAGATGATTCCAGCATTAATTTCATTGTGCTTATGCTCATTTTGAAGATTTTGACATTTTCACCTAAAGTGCACAATCAGGCTGAAAACGCATTTAAAGCCATAAAAAGTTCATTTTGGCTCTCACACCTAAACAAAACGTTGTAGACTCAACATTTTTGCTGTATTTAGTGTATTCTAGCATCCTGAAGATGATTCCAGCATTAATTTCATTGTGCTTATGCTCATTTTGAAGATTTTGACATTTTCACCTAAAGTGCACAATCAGGCTGAAAACGCATTTAAATCCATAAAAAGTTCATTTTGGCTCTCACACCTAAACAAAACGTTGTAGACTCAACATTTTTGCTGTATTTAGTGTATTCTAGCATCCTGAAGATGATTCCAGCATTAATTTCATTGTGCTTATGCTCATTTTTAAGATTTTGACATTTTCACCTAAAGTGCACAATCAGGCTGAAAACGCATTTAAAGCCATAAAAAGTTCATTTTGGCTCTCACACCTAAACTAAACGTTGTAGACTCAAAATTTTTGCTGTATTTAGTGTATTCTAGCATCCTGAAGATGATTCCAGCATTAATTTCATTGTGCTTATGCTCATTTTTAGGATTTTGACATTTTCACCTAAAGTGCACAATCAGGCTGAAAACGCGTTTAAAGCAATAAAAAGTTCATTTTGGCTCTCACACCTAAACTAAACGTTGTAGACTCAAAATTTTTGCTGTATTTAGTGTATTCTAGCATCCTGAAGATGATTCCAGCATTAATTTCATCGTGCTTATGCTCATTTTGAAGATTTTGACATTTTCACCTTAAGTGTACAATCAGGGGCTGAAAACGCGTTTAAAGCAATAAAAAGTTCATTTTGGCTCTCACACCTAAACTAAACGTTGTAGACTCAAAATTTTTGCTGTATTTAGTGTATTCTAGCATCCTG
Source organism: Vanacampus margaritifer (assembly GCF_051991255.1). Taxonomy (NCBI): domain Eukaryota; kingdom Metazoa; phylum Chordata; class Actinopteri; order Syngnathiformes; family Syngnathidae; genus Vanacampus; species Vanacampus margaritifer. Next base: position 28,704,368 of record NC_135438.1, on the reverse strand, counting down.
AAGATGATTCTAGCATTAATTTCATTGTGCTTATGTTCATTTTGAAGATTTTGACATTTTCTCCTAAAGAACACAATCAGGCTGAAAACGCATTTAAAGCCATAAAATGTTCATTTTGGCTCTCACACCTAAACAAAACGTTGTAGACTCAACATTTTTGCTGTATTTAGTGTATTCTAGCATCCTGAAGATGATTCCAGCATTAATTTCATTGTGCTTATGCTCATTTTGAAGATTTTGACATTTTCACCTTAAGTGTACAATCAGGGGCTGAAAACGCGTTTAAAGCAATAAAAAGTTCATTTTGGCTCTCACACCTAAACTAAACGTTGTAGACTCAAAATTTTTGCTGTATTTAGTGTATTCTAGCATCCTGAAGATGATTCCAGCATTAATTTCATTGTGCTTATGCTCATTTTTAGGATTTTGACATTTTCACCTAAAGTGCACAATCAGGCTGAAAACGCGTTTAAAGCAATAAAAAGTTCATTTTGGCTCTCACACCTAAACTAAACGTTGTAGACTCAAAATTTTTGCTGTATTTAGTGTATTCTAGCATCCTGAAGATGATTCCAGCATTAATTTCATTGTGCTTATGCTCATTTTTAAGATTTTGACATTTTCACCTTAAGTGTACAATCAGGGGCTGAAAACGCGTTTAAAGCAATAAAAAGTTCATTTTGGCTCTCACACCTAAACTAAACGTTGTAGACTCAAAATTTTTGCTGTATTTAGTGTATTCTAGCATCCTGAAGATGATTCCAGCATTAATTTCATTGTGCTTATGCTCATTTTTAAGATTTTGACATTTTCACCTAAAGTGCACAATCAGGCTGAAAACGCGTTTAGAGCAATAAAAAGTTCATTTTGGCTCTCACACCTAAACTAAACGTTGTAGACTCAAAATTTTTGCTGTATTTTGTGTATTCTAGCATCCTGAAGATGATTCCAGCATTAATTTCATTGTGCTTATGCTCATTTTGAAGATTTTGACATTTTCACCTAAAGTGCACAATCAGGGGCTGAAAACGCGTTTAAAGCAATAAAAAGTTCATTTTGGCTCTCACACCTAAACTAAACGTTGTAGACTCAAAATTTTTGCTGTATTTAGTGTATTCTAGCATCCTGAAGATGATTCCAGCATTAATTTCATTGTGCTTATGCTCATTTTGAAGATTTTGACATTTTCACCTAAAGTGCACAATCAGGCTGAAAACGCATTTAAAGCCATAAAAAGTTCATTTTGGCTCTCACACCTAAACAAAACGTTGTAGACTCAACATTTTTGCTGTATTTAGTGTATTCTAGCATCCTGAAGATGATTCCAGCATTAATTTCATTGTGCTTATGCTCATTTTTAAGATTTTGACATTTTCACCTTAAGTGTACAATCAGGGGCTGAAAACGCGTTTAAAGCAATAAAAAGTTCATTTTGGCTCTCACACCTAAACTAAACGTTGTAGACTCAAAATTTTTGCTGTATTTAGTGTATTCTAGCATCCTGAAGATGATTCCAGCATTAATTTCATTGTGCTTATGCTCATTTTTAAGATTTTGACATTTTCACCTAAAGTGCACAATCAGGCTGAAAACGCGTTTAAAGCAATAAAAAGTTCATTTTGGCTCTCACACCTAAACTAAACGTTGTAGACTCAAAATTTTTGCTGTATTTAGTGTATTCTAGCATCCTGAAGATGATTCCAGCATTAATTTCATTGTGCTTATGCTCATTTTGAAGATTTTGACATTTTCACCTTAAGTGTACAATCAGGGGCTGAAAACGCGTTTAAAGCAATAAAAAGTTCATTTTGGCTCTCACACCTAAACTAAACGTTGTAGACTCAAAATTTTTGCTGTATTTAGTGTATTCTAGCATCCTGAAGATGATTCCAGCATTAATTTCATTGTGCTTATGCTCATTTTGAAGATTTTGACATTTTCACCTAAAGTGCACAATCAGGCTGAAAACGCATTTAAAGCCATAAAAAGTTCATTTTGGCTCTCACACCTAAACAAAACGTTGTAGACTCAACATTTTTGCTGTATTTAGTGTATTCTAGCATCCTGAAGATGATTCCAGCATTAATTTCATTGTGCTTATGCTCATTTTTAAGATTTTGACATTTTCACCTTAAGTGTACAATCAGGGGCTGAAAACGCGTTTAAAGCAATAAAAAGTTCATTTTGGCTCTCACACCTAAACTAAACGTTGTAGACTCAAAATTTTTGCTGTATTTAGTGTATTCTAGCATCCTGAAGATGATTCCAGCATTAATTTCATTGTGCTTATGCTCATTTTTAAGATTTTGACATTTTCACCTAAAGTGCACAATCAGGCTGAAAACGCGTTTAAAGCAATAAAAAGTTCATTTTGGCTCTCACACCTAAACTAAACGTTGTAGACTCAAAATTTTTGCTGTATTTAGTGTATTCTAGCATCCTGAAGATGATTCCAGCATTAATTTCATTGTGCTTATGCTCATTTTGAAGATTTTGACATTTTCACCTTAAGTGTACAATCAGGGGCTGAAAACGCGTTTAAAGCAATAAAAAGTTCATTTTGGCTCTCACACCTAAACTAAACGTTGTAGACTCAAAATTTTTGCTGTATTTAGTGTATTCTAGCATCCTGAAGATGATTCCAGCAGCAATTTCATTGTGCTTATGCTCATTTTGAAGATTTTGACATTTTCACAAAGTGCACAATCAGGCTGAAAACGCATTTAAAGCCATAAAAAGTTCATTTTGGCTCTCACACCTAAACAAAACGTTGTAGACTCAAAATTTTTGCTGTATTTAGTGTATTCTAGCATCCTGAAGATGATTCCAGCATTAATTTCATTGTGCTTATGCTCATTTTGAAGATTTTGACATTTTCACCTAAAGTGTACAATCAGGGGCTGAAAACACGTTTAAAGCAATAAAAAGTTCATTTTAGCTCTCACACCTAAACTAAACGTTGTAGACTCAAAATTTTTGCTGTATTTAGTGTATTCTAGCATCCTGAAGATGATTCCAGCATTAATTTCATTGTGCTTATGCTCATTTTGAAGATTTTGACATTTTCACCTAAAGTGCACAATCAGGCTGAAAACGCATTTAAAGCCATAAAAAGTTCATTTTGGCTCTCACACCTAAACTAAACGTTGGAGACTCAAAATGTTTGCTGTATTTAGTGTATTCTAGCATCCTGAAGATGATTCCAGCATTAATTTCATTGTGATTATGCTCATTTTTAAGATTTTGACATTTTCACCTAAAGTGCACAATCAGGCTGAAAACGCATTTAAAGCCATAAAAAGTTCATTTTGGCTCTCACACCTAAACTAAACGTTGTAGACTCAAAATTTTTGCTGTATTTAGTGTATTCTAGCATCCTGAAGATGATTCCAGCATTAATTTCATTGTGCTTATGCTCATTTTGAAGATTTTGACATTTTCACCTTAAGTGTACAATCAGGGGCTGAAAACGCGTTTAAAGCAATAAAAAGTTCATTTTGGCTCTCACACCTAAACTAAACGTTGTAGACTCAAAATTTTTGCTGTATTTAGTGTATTCTAGCATCCTGAAGATGATTCCAGCATTAATTTCATTGTGCTTATGCTCATTTTGAAGATTTTGACATTTTCACCTAAAGTGTACAATCAGGCTGAAAACGCATTTAAAGCAATAAAAAGTTCATTTTGGCTCTCACACCTAAACTAAACGTTGTAGACTCAAAATTTTTGCTGTATTTAGTGTATTCTAGCATCCTGAAGATGATTCCAGCATTAATTTCATTGTGCTTATGCTCATTTTGAAGATTTTGACATTTTCACCTAAAGTGCACAATTAGGCTGAAAATGCATTTAAAGGAATAAAAAGTTCATTTTGGCACACAAACCTAAACTAAACGTTGTAGACTCAAAGTTTTTGCTGTATTTAGTGTATTCTAGCATCCTGAAGATGATTCCAGCATTAATTTCATTGTGCTTATGCTCATTTTGAAGATTTTGACATTTTCACCTTAAGTGTACAATCAGGGGCTGAAAACGCGTTTAAAGCAATAAAAAGTTCATTTTGGCTCTCACACCAAAAGTAAACGTTGTAGACTCAAAATTTTTGCTGTATTTAGTGTATTCTAGCATCCTGAAGATGATTCCAGCATTAATTTCATTGTGCTTATGCTCATTTTGAAGATTTTGACATTTTCACCTAAAGTGTACAATCAGGGGCTGAAAACACGTTTAAAGCAATAAAAAGTTCATTTTGGCTCTCACACCTAAACTAAACGTTGTAGACTCAAAATTTTTGCTGTATTTAGTGTATTCTAGCATCCTGAAGATGATTCCAGCATTAATTTCATTGTGCTTATGCTCATTTTTAAGATTTTGACATTTTCACCTAAAGTGCACAATCAGGCTGAAAACGCGTTTAAAGCAATAAAAAGTTCATTTTGGCTCTCACACCTAAACTAAACGTTGTAGACTCAAAATTTTTGCTGTATTTAGTGTATTCTAGCATCCTGAAGATGATTCCAGCATTAATTTCATTGTGCTTATGCTCATTTTGAAGATTTTGACATTTTCACCTAAAGTGCACAATCAGGCTGAAAACGCATTTAAAGCCATAAAAAGTTCATTTTGGCTCTCACACCTAAACTAAACGTTGTAGACTCAAAATTTTTGCTGTATTTAGTGTATTCTAGCATCCTGAAGATGATTCCAGCATTAATTGCAATGTGCTTATGCTCATTTTGAAGATTTTGACATTTTCACCTTAAGTGTACAATCAGGGGCTGAAAACGCGTTTAAAGCAATAAAAAGTTCATTTTGGCTCTCACACCTAAACTAAACGTTGTAGACTCAAACTTTTTGCTGTATTTAGTGTATTCTAGCATCCTGAAGATGATTCCAGCATTAATTTCATTGTGCTTATGCTCATTTTTAGGATTTTGACATTTTCACCTAAAGTGCACATTCAGGCTGAAAACGCGTTTAAAGCAATAAAAAGTTCATTTTGGCTCTCACACCTAAACTAAACGTTGTAGACTCAAAATTTTTGCTGTATTTAGTGTATTCTAGTATCCTGAAGATGATTCCAGCATTAGTTTCATCGTGCTTATGCTCATTTTGAAGATTTTGACATTTTCACCTTAAGTGTACAATCAGGGGCTGAAAACGCGTTTAAAGCAATAAAAAGTTCATTTTGGCTCTCACACCTAAACTAAACGTTGTAGACTCAAAATTTTTGCTGTATTTAGTGTATTCTAGCATCCTGAAGATGATTCCAGCATTAATTTCATTGTGCTTATGCTCATTTTGAAGATTTTGACATTTTCACCTAAAGTGCACAATCAGGCTGAAAACGCATTTAAAGCCATAAAAAGTTCATTTTGGCTCTCACACCTAAACAAAACGTTGTAGACTCAACATTTTTGCTGTATTTAGTGTATTCTAGCATCCTGAAGATGATTCCAGCATTAATTTCATTGTGCTTATGCTCATTTTTAAGATTTTGACATTTTCACCTTAAGTGTACAATCAGGGGCTGAAAACGCGTTTAAAGCAATAAAAAGTTCATTTTGGCTCTCACACCTAAACTAAACGTTGTAGACTCAAAATTTTTGTTGTATTTAGTGTATTCCAGCATCCTGAAGATGATTCCAGCATTAATTTCATTGTGCTTATGCTCATTTTTAAGATTTTGACATTTTCACCTAAAGTGCACAATCAGGCTGAAAACGCGTTTAAAGCAATAAAAAGTTCATTTTGGCTCTCACACCTAAACTAAACGTTGTAGACTCAAAATTTTTGCTGTATTTAGTGTATTCTAGCATCCTGAAGATGATTCCAGCATTAATTTCATTGTGCTTATGCTCATTTTGAAGATTTTGACATTTTCACCTTAAGTGTACAATCAGGGGCTGAAAACGCGTTTAAAGCAATAAAAAGTTCATTTTGGCTCTCACACCTAAACTAAACGTTGTAGACTCAAAATTTTTGCTGTATTTAGTGTATTCTAGCATCCTGAAGATGATTCCAGCATCAATTTCATTGTGCTTATGCTCATTTTGAAGATTTTGACATTTTCACCTAAAGTGCACAATCAGGCTGAAAACGCATTTAAAGCCATAAAAAGTTCATTTTGGCTCTCACACCTAAACAAAACGTTGTAGACTCAAAATTTTTGCTGTATTTAGTGTATTCTAGCATCCTGAAGATGATTCCAGCATTAATTTCATTGTGCTTATGCTCATTTTTAAGATTTTGACATTTTCACCTAAAGTACACAATCAGGCTGAAAACGCATTTAAAGCCATAAAAAGTTCATTTTGGCTCTCACACCTAAACTAAACGTTGTAGACTCAAAATTTTTGCTGTATTTAGTGTATTCTAGCATCCTGAAGATGATTCCAGCATTAATTTCATTGTGCTTATGCTCATTTTTAGGATTTTGACATTTTCACCTAAAGTGCACAATCAGGCTGAAAACGCGTTTAAAGCAATAAAAAGTTCATTTTGGCTCTCACACCTAAACTAAACGTTGTAGACTCAAAATTTTTGCTGTATTTAGTGTATTCTAGCATCCTGAAGATGATTCCAGCATTAATTTCATCGTGCTTATGCTCATTTTGAAGATTTTGACATTTTCACCTTAAGTGTACAATCAGGGGCTGAAAACGCGTTTAAAGCAATAAAAAGTTCATTTTGGCTCTCACACCTAAACTAAACGTTGTAGACTCAAAATTTTTGCTGTATTTAGTGTATTCTAGCATCCTGAAGATGATTCTAGCATTAATTTCATTGTGCTTATGTTCATTTTGAAGATTTTGACATTTTCACCTAAAGAACACAATCAGGCTGAAAACGCATTTAAAGCAATAAAAAGTTCATTTTGGCTATCACACCTAAACAAAACGTTGTAGACTCAACATTTTTGCTGTATTTAGTGTATTCTAGCATCCTGAAGATGATTCCAGCATTAATTTCATTGTGCTTATGCTCATTTTGAAGATTTTGACATTTTCACCTTAAGTGTACAATCAGGGGCTGAAAACGCGTTTAAAGCAATAAAAAGTTCATTTTGGCTCTCACACCTAAACTAAACGTTGTAGACTCAAAATTTTTATTGTATTTAGTGTATTCTAGCATCCTGAAGATGATTCCAGCATTAATTTCATTGTGCTTATGCTCATTTTGAAGATTTTGACATTTTCACCTAAAGTGCACAATCAGGCTGAAAACGCATTTAAATCCATAAAAAGTTCATTTTGGCTCTCACACCTAAACAAAACGTTGTAGACTCAACATTTTTGCTGTATTTAGTGTATTCTAGCATCCTGAAGATGATTCCAGCATTAATTTCATTGTGCTTATGCTCATTTTTAAGATTTTGACATTTTCACCTTAAGTGTACAATCAGGGGCTGAAAACGCGTTTAAAGCAATAAAAAGTTCATTTTGGCTCTCACACCTAAACTAAACGTTGTAGACTCAAAATTTTTGCTGTATTTAGTGTATTCTAGCATCCTGAAGATGATTCCAGCATTAATTTCATTGTGCTTATGCTCATTTTTAAGATTTTGACATTTTCACCTAAAGTGCACAATCAGGCTGAAAACGAGTTTAGAGCAATAAAAAGTTCATTTTGGCTCTCACACCTAAACTAAACGTTGTAGACTCAAAATTTTTGCTGTATTTAGTGTATTCTAGCATCCTGAAGATGATTCCAGCATTAATTTCATTGTGCTTATGCTCATTTTGAAGATTTTGACATTTTCACCTAAAGTGCACAATCAGGGGCTGAAAACGCGTTTAAAGCAATAAAAAGTTCATTTTGGCTCTCACACCTAAACTAAACGTTGTAGACTCAAAATTTTTGCTGTATTTAGTGTATTCTAGCATCCTCAAGATGATTCCAGCATTAATTTCATTGTGCTTATGCTCATTTTTAAGATTTTGACATTTTCACCTAAAGTGCACAATCAGGCTGAAAACGCGTTTAAAGCAATAAAAAGTTCATTTTGGCTCTCACACCTAAACTAAACGTTGTAGACTCAAAATTTTTGCTGTATTTAGTGTATTCTAGCATCCTGAAGATGATTCCAGCATTAATTTCATTGTGCTTATGCTCATTTTGAAGATTTTGACATTTTCACCTAAAGTGCACAATCAGGCTGAAAACGCATTTAAAGCAATAAAAAGTTCATTTTGGCTATCACACCTAAACAAAACGTTGTAGACTCAACATTTTTGCTGTATTTAGTGTATTCTAGCATCCTGAAGATGATTCCAGCATTAATTTCATTGTGCTTATGCTCATTTTGAAGATTTTGACATTTTCACCTTAAGTGTACAATCAGGGGCTGAAAACGCGTTTAAAGCAATAAAAAGTTCATTTTGGCTCTCACACCTAAACTAAACGTTGTAGACTCAAAATTTTTGCTGTATTCAGTGTATTCTAGAATCCTGAAGATGATTCCAGCATTAATTTCATCGTGCTTATGCTCATTTTGAAGATTTTGACATTTTCACCTAAAGTGCACAATCAGGCTGAAAACGCGTTTAAAGCAATGAAAAGTTCATTTTGGCTCTCACACCTAAACTAAACGTTGTAGACTCAAAATTTTTGCTGTATTTAGTGTATTCTAGCATCCTGAAGATGATTCCAGCATTAATTTCATTGTGCTTATGCTCATTTTTAAGATTTTGACATTTTCACCTAAAGTGCACAATCAAGCTGAAAACGCGTTTAAAGCAATAAAAAGTTCATTTTGGCTCTCACACCTAAACTAAACGTTGTAGACTCAAACTTTTTGCTGTATTTAGTGTATTCTAGCATCCTGAAGATGATTCCAGCATTAATTTCATTGTGCTTATGCTCATTTTTAGGATTTTGACATTTTCACCTAAAGTGCACAATCAGGCTGAAAACGCGTTTAAAGCAATAAAAAGTTCATTTTGGCTCTCACACCTAAACTAAACGATGTAGACTCCAAATTTTTGCTGTATTTAGTGTATTCTAGCATCCTGAAGATGATTCCAGCATTAATTTCATCGTGCTTATGCTCATTTTGAAGATTTTGACATTTTCACCTTAAGTGTACAATCAGGGGCTGAAAACGCGTTTAAAGCAATAAAAAGTTCATTTTGGCTCTCACACCTAAACTAAACGTTGTAGACTCAAAATTTTTGCTGTATTTAGTGTATTCTAGCATCCTGAAGATGATTCCAGCATTAATTTCATTGTGCTTATGCTCATTTTTAAGATTTTGACATTTTCACCTAAAGTGCACAATCAGGCTGAAAACGAGTTTAGAGCAATAAAAAGTTCATTTTGGCTCTCACACCTAAACTAAACGTTGTAGACTCAAAATTTTTGCTGTATTTAGTGTATTCTAGCATCCTGAAGATGATTCCAGCATTAATTTCATTGTGCTTATGCTCATTTTGAAGATTTTGACATTTTCACCTAAAGTGCACAATCAGGGGCTGAAAACGCGTTTAAAGCAATAAAAAGTTCATTTTGGCTCTCACACCTAAACTAAACGTTGTAGACTCAAAATTTTTGCTGTATTTAGTGTATTCTAGCATCCTCAAGATGATTCCAGCATTAATTTCATTGTGCTTATGCTCATTTTTAAGATTTTGACATTTTCACCTAAAGTGCACAATCAGGCTGAAAACGAGTTTAGAGCAATAAAAAGTTCATTTTGGCTCTCACACCTAAACTAAACGTTGTAGACTCAAAATTTTTGCTGTATTTAGTGTATTCTAGCATCCTGAAGATGATTCCAGCATTAATTTCATTGTGCTTATGCTCATTTTGAAGATTTTGACATTTTCACCTAAAGTGCACAATCAGGGGCTGAAAACGCGTTTAAAGCAATAAAAAGTTCATTTTGGCTCTCACACCTAAACTAAACGTTGTAGACTCAAAATTTTTGCTGTATTTAGTGTATTCTAGCATCCTCAAGATGATTCCAGCATTAATTTCATTGTGCTTATGCTCATTTTTAAGATTTTGACATTTTCACCTAAAGTGCACAATCAGGCTGAAAACGCGTTTAAAGCAATAAAAAGTTCATTTTGGCTCTCACACCTAAACTAAACGTTGTAGACTCAAAATTTATGCTGTATTTAGTGTATTCTAGCATCCTGAAGATGATTCCAGCATTAATTTCATTGTGCTTATGCTCATTTTGAAGATTTTGACATTTTCACCTAAAGTGCACAATCAGGCTGAAAACGCATTTAAAGCAATAAAAAGTTCATTTTGGCTATCACACCTAAACAAAACGTTGTAGACTCAACATTTTTGCTGTATTTAGTGTATTCTAGCATCCTGAAGATGATTCCAGCATTAATTTCATTGTGCTTATGCTCATTTTGAAGATTTTGACATTTTCACCTTAAGTGTACAATCAGGGGCTGAAAACGCGTTTAAAGCAATAAAAAGTTCATTTTGGCTCTCACACCTAAACTAAACGTTGTAGACTCAAAATTTTTGCTGTATTCAGTGTATTCTAGAATCCTGAAGATGATTCCAGCATTAATTTCATCGTGCTTATGCTCATTTTGAAGATTTTGACATTTTCACCTAAAGTGCACAATCAGGCTGAAAACGCGTTTAAAGCAATAAAAAGTTCATTTTGGCTCTCACACCTAAACTAAACGTTGTAGACTCAAAATTTTTGCTGTATTTAGTGTATTCTAGCATCCTGAAGATGATTCCAGCATTAATTTCATTGTGCTTATGCTCATTTTTAAGATTTTGACATTTTCACCTAAAGTGCACAATCAAGCTGAAAACGCGTTTAAAGCAATAAAAAGTTCATTTTGGCTCTCACACCTAAACTAAACGTTGTAGACTCAAAATTTTTGCTGTATTTAGTGTATTCTAGCATCCTGAAGATGATTCCAGCATTAATTTCATTGTGCTTATGCTCATTTTTAAGATTTTGACATTTTCACCTAAAGTGCACAATCAAGCTGAAAACGCGTTTAAAGCAATAAAAAGTTCATTTTGGCTCTCACACCTAAACTAAACGTTGTAGACTCAAACTTTTTGCTGTATTTAGTGTATTCTAGCATCCTGAAGATGATTCCAGCATTAATTTCATTGTGCTTATGCTCATTTTTAGGATTTTGACATTTTCACCTAAAGTGCACAATCAGGCTGAAAACGCGTTTAAAGCAATAAAAAGTTCATTTTGGCTCTCACACCTAAACTAAACGATGTAGACTCCAAATTTTTGCTGTATTTAGTGTATTCTAGCATCCTGAAGATGATTCCAGCATTAATTTCATCGTGCTTATGCTCATTTTGAAGATTTTGACATTTTCACCTTAAGTGTACAATCAGGGGCTGAAAACGCGTTTAAAGCAATAAAAAGTTCATTTTGGCTCTCACACCTAAACTAAACGTTGTAGACTCAAAATTTTTGCTGTATTTAGTGTATTCTAGCATCCTGAAGATGATTCCAGCATTAATTTCATTGTGCTTATGCTCATTTTGAAGATTTTGACATTTTCACCTAAAGAACACAATCAGGCTGAAAACGCATTTAAAGCCATAAAAAGTTCATTTTGGCTCTCACACCTAAACAAAACGTTGTAACTCAACATTTTTGCTGTATTTAGTGTATTCTAGCATCCTGAAGATGATTCCAGCATTAATTTCATTGTGCTTATGCTCATTTTGAAGATTTTGACATTTTCACCTAAAGTGCACAATCAGGCTGAAAACGCATTTAAAGCCATAAAAAGTTCATTTTGGCTCTCACACCTAAACTAAACGTTGGAGACTCAAAATTTTTGCTGTATTTAGTGTATTCTAGCATCCTGAAGATGATTCCAGCATTAATTTCATTGTGCTTATGCTCATTTTGAAGATTTTGACATTTTCACCTAAAGTGCACAATCAGGGGCTGAAAACGCGTTTAAAGCAATAAAAAGTTCATTTTGGCTCTCACACCTAAACTAAACGTTGTAGACTCAAAATTTTTGCTGTATTTAGTGTATTCTAGCATCCTCAAGATGATTCCAGCATTAATTTCATTGTGCTTATGCTCATTTTTAAGATTTTGACATTTTCACCTAAAGTGCACAATCAGGCTGAAAACGCGTTTAAAGCAATAAAAAGTTCATTTTGGCTCTCACACCTAAACTAAACGTTGTAGACTCAAAATTTTTGCTGTATTTAGTGTATTCTAGCATCCTGAAGATGATTCCAGCATTAATTTCATTGTGCTTATGCTCATTTTGAAGATTTTGACATTTTCACCTAAAGTGCACAATCAGGCTGAAAACGCATTTAAAGCAATAAAAAGTTCATTTTGGCTATCACACCTAAACAAAACGTTGTAGACTCAACATTTTTGCTGTATTTAGTGTATTCTAGCATCCTGAAGATGATTCCAGCATTAATTTCATTGTGCTTATGCTCATTTTGAAGATTTTGACATTTTCACCTTAAGTGTACAATCAGGGGCTGAAAACGCGTTTAAAGCAATAAAAAGTTCATTTTGGCTCTCACACCTAAACTAAACGTTGTAGACTCAAAATTTTTGCTGTATTCAGTGTATTCTAGAATCCTGAAGATGATTCCAGCATTAATTTCATCGTGCTTATGCTCATTTTGAAGATTTTGACATTTTCACCTAAAGTGCACAATCAGGCTGAAAACGCGTTTAAAGCAATAAAAAGTTCATTTTGGCTCTCACACCTAAACTAAACGTTGTAGACTCAAAATTTTTGCTGTATTTAGTGTATTCTAGCATCCTGAAGATGATTCCAGCATTAATTTCATTGTGCTTATGCTCATTTTTAGGATTTTGACATTTTCACCTAAAGTGCACAATCAGGCTGAAAACGCGTTTAAAGCAATAAAAAGTTCATTTTGGCTCTCACACCTAAACTAAACGATGTAGACTCCAAATTTTTGCTGTATTTAGTGTATTCTAGCATCCTGAAGATGATTCCAGCATTAATTTCATCGTGCTTATGCTCATTTTGAAGATTTTGACATTTTCACCTTAAGTGTACAATCAGGGGCTGAAAACGCGTTTAAAGCAATAAAAAGTTCATTTTGGCTCTCACACCTAAACTAAACGTTGTAGACTCAAAATTTTTGCTGTATTTAGTGTATTCTAGCATCCTGAAGATGATTCCAGCATTAATTTCATTGTGCTTATGCTCATTTTGAAGATTTTGACATTTTCACCTAAAGAACACAATCAGGCTGAAAACGCATTTAAAGCCATAAAAAGTTCATTTTGGCTCTCACACCTAAACAAAACGTTGTAACTCAACATTTTTGCTGTATTTAGTGTATTCTAGCATCCTGAAGATGATTCCAGCATTAATTTCATTGTGCTTATGCTCATTTTGAAGATTTTGACATTTTCACCTAAAGTGCACAATCAGGCTGAAAACGCATTTAAAGCCATAAAAAGTTCATTTTGGCTCTCACACCTAAACAAAACGTTGTAGACTCAACATTTTTGCTGTATTTAGTGTATTCTAGCATCCTGAAGATGATTCCAGCATTAATTTCATTGTGCTTATGCTCATTTTTAAGATTTTGACATTTTCACCTTAAGTGTACAATCAGGGGCTGAAAACGCGTTTAAAGCAATAAAAAGTTCATTTTGGCTCTCACACCTAAACTAAACGTTGTAGACTCAAAATTTTTGCTGTATTTAGTGTATTCTAGCATCCTGAAGATGATTCCAGCATTAATTTCATTGTGCTTATGCTCATTTTTAAGATTTTGACATTTTCACCTAAAGTGCACAATCAGGCTGAAAACGCGTTTAAAGCAATAAAAAGTTCATTTTGGCTCTCACACCTAAACTAAACGTTGTAGACTCAAACTTTTTGCTGTATTTAGTGTATTCTAGCATCCTGAAGATGATTCCAGCATTAATTTCATTGTGCTTATGCTCATTTTTAAGATTTTGACATTTTCACCTAAAGTGCACAATCAGGCTGAAAACGCGTTTAAAGCAATAAAAAGTTCATTTTGGCTCTCACACCTAAACTAAACGTTGTAGACTCAAATTTTTTGCTGTATTTAGTGTATTCTAGCATCCTGAAGATGATTCCAGCATTAATTTCATTGTGCTTATGCTCATTTTGAAGATTTTGACATTTTCACCTAAAGTGCACAATCAGGCTGAAAACGCATTTAAAGCCATAAAAAGTTCATTTTGGCTCTCACACCTAAACAAAACGTTGTAGACTCAACATTTTTGCTGTATTTAGTGTATTCTAGCATCCTGAAGATGATTCCAGCATTAATTTCATTGTGCTTATGCTCATTTTTAAGATTTTGACATTTTCACCTAAAGTGCACAATCAGGCTGAAAACGCATTTAAAGCCATAAAAAGTTCATTTTGGCTCTCACACCTAAACTAAACGTTGTAGACTCAAAATTTTTGCTGTATTTAGTGTATTCTAGCATCCTGAAGATGATTCCAGCATTAATTTCATTGTGCTTATGCTCATTTTTAGGATTTTGACATTTTCACCTAAAGTGCACAATCAGGCTGAAAACGCGTTTAAAGCAATAAAAAGTTCATTTTGGCTCTCACACCTAAACTAAACGTTGTAGACTCAAAATTTTTGCTGTATTTAGTGTATTCTAGCATCCTGAAGATGATTCCAGCATTAATTTCATCGTGCTTATGCTCATTTTGAAGATTTTGACATTTTCACCTTAAGTGTACAATCAGGGGCTAAAAACGCGTTTAAAGCAATAAAAAGTTCATTTTGGCTCTCACACCTAAACTAAACGTTGTAGACTCAAAATTTTTGCTGTATTTAGTGTATTCTAGCATCCTGAAGATGATTCTAGCATTAATTTCATTGTGCTTATGTTCATTTTGAAGATTTTGACATTTTCACCTAAAGAACACAATCAGGCTGAAAACGCATTTAAAGCCATAAAAAGTTCATTTTGGCTCTCAAACCTAAACAAAACGTTGTAGACTCAACATTTTTGCTGTATTTAGTGTATTCTAGCATCCTGAAGATGATTCCAGCATTAATTTCATTGTGCTTATGCTCATTTTGAAGATTTTGACATTTTCACCTTAAGTGTACAATCAGGGGCTGAAAACGCGTTTAAAGCAATAAAAAGTTCATTTTGGCTCTCACACCTAAACTAAACGTTGTAGACTCAAAATTTTTATTGTATTTAGTGTATTCTAGCATCCTGAAGATGATTCCAGCATTAATTTCATTGTGCTTATGCTCATTTTGAAGATTTTGACATTTTCACCTAAAGTGCACAATCAGGCTGAAAACGCATTTAAAGCCATAAAAAGTTCATTTTGGCTCTCACACCTAAACAAAACGTTGTAGACTCAACATTTTTGCTGTATTTAGTGTATTCTAGCATCCTGAAGATGATTCCAGCATTAATTTCATTGTGCTTATGCTCATTTTAAGATTTTGACATTTTCACCTTAAGTGTACAATCAGGGGCTGAAAACGCGTTTAAAGCAATAAAAAGTTCATTTTGGCTCTCACACCTAAACTAAACGTTGTAGACTCAAAATTTTTGCTGTATTTAGTGTATTCTAGCATCCTGAAGATGATTCCAGCATTAATTTCATTGTGCTTATGCTCATTTTTAAGATTTTGACATTTTCACCTAAAGTGCACAATCAGGCTGAAAACGCGTTTAGAGCAATAAAAAGTTCATTTTGGCTCTCACACCTAAACTAAACGTTGTAGACTCAAAATTTTTGCTGTATTTAGTGTATTCTAGCATCCTGAAGATGATTCCAGCATTAATTTCATTGTGCTTATGCTCATTTTGAAGATTTTGACATTTTCACCTAAAGTGCACAATCAGGGGCTGAAAACGCGTTTAAAGCAATAAAAAGTTCATTTTGGCTCTCACACCTAAACTAAACGTTGTAGACTCAAAATTTTTGCTGTATTTAGTGTATTCTAGCATCCTGAAGATGATTCCAGCATTAATTTCATTGTGCTTATGCTCATTTTTAAGATTTTGACATTTTCACCTAAAGTGCACAATCAGGCTGAAAACGCGTTTAAAGCAATAAAAAGTTCATTTTGGCTCTCACACCTAAACTAAACGTTGTAGACTCAAAATTTTTGCTGTATTTAGTGTATTCTAGCATCCTGAAGATGATTCCAGCATTAATTTCATTGTGCTTATGCTCATTTTGAAGATTTTGACATTTTCACCTAAAGTGCACAATCAGGCTGAAAACGCATTTAAAGCAATAAAAAGTTCATTTTGGCTATCACACCTAAACAAAACGTTGTAGACTCAACATTTTTGCTGTATTTAGTGTATTCTAGCATCCTGAAGATGATTCCAGCATTAATTTCATTGTGCTTATGCTCATTTTGAAGATTTTGACATTTTCACCTTAAGTGTACAATCAGGGGCTGAAAACGCGTTTAAAGCAATAAAAAGTTCATTTTGGCTCTCACACCTAAACTAAACGTTGTAGACTCAAAATTTTTGCTGTATTCAGTGTATTCTAGAATCCTGAAGATGATTCCAGCATTAATTTCATCGTGCTTATGCTCATTTTGAAGATTTTGACATTTTCACCTAAAGTGCACAATCAGGCTGAAAACGCGTTTAAAGCAATAAAAAGTTCATTTTGGCTCTCACACCTAAACTAAACGTTGTAGACTCAAAATTTTTGCTGTATTTAGTGTATTCTAGCATCCTGAAGATGATTCCAGCATTAATATCATTGTGCTTATGCTCATTTTTAAGATTTTGACATTTTCACCTAAAGTGCACAATCAAGCTGAAAACGCGTTTAAAGCAATGAAAAGTTCATTTTGGCTCTCACACCTAAACTAAACGTTGTAGACTCAAACTTTTTGCTGTATTTAGTGTATTCTAGCATCCTGAAGATGATTCCAGCATTAATTTCATTGTGCTTATGCTCATTTTTAGGATTTTGACATTTTCACCTAAAGTGCACAATCAGGCTGAAAACGCGTTTAAAGCAATAAAAAGTTCATTTTGGCTCTCACACCTAAACTAAACGATGTAGACTCCAAATTTTTGCTGTATTTAGTGTATTCTAGCATCCTGAAGATGATTCCAGCATTAATTTCATCGTGCTTATGCTCATTTTGAAGATTTTGACATTTTCACCTTAAGTGTACAATCAGGGGCTGAAAACGCGTTTAAAGCAATAAAAAGTTCATTTTGGCTCTCACACCTAAACTAAACGTTGTAGACTCAAATTTTTTGCCGTATTTAGTGTATTCTAGCATCCTGAAGATGATTCCAGCATTAATTTCATTGTGCTTATGCTCATTTTGAAGATTTTGACATTTTCACCTAAAGAACACAATCAGGCTGAAAACGCATTTAAAGCCATAAAAAGTTCATTTTGGCTCTCACACCTAAACAAAACGTTGTAGACTCAACATTTTTGCTGTATTTAGTGTATTCTAGCATCCTGAAGATGATTCCAGCATTAATTTCATTGTGCTTATGCTCATTTTGAAGATTTTGACATTTTCACCTAAAGTGCACAATCAGGCTGAAAACGCATTTAAAGCCATAAAAAGTTCATTTTGGCTCTCACACCTAAACAAAACGTTGTAGACTCAACATTTTTGCTGTATTTAGTGTATTCTAGCATCCTGAAGATGATTCCAGCATTAATTTCATTGTGCTTATGCTCATTTTGAAGATTTTGACATTTTCACCTAAAGTGCACAATCAGGCTGAAAACGCATTTAAATCCATAAAAAGTTCATTTTGGCTCTCACACCTAAACAAAACGTTGTAGACTCAACATTTTTGCTGTATTTAGTGTATTCTAGCATCCTGAAGATGATTCCAGCATTAATTTCATTGTGCTTATGCTCATTTTTAAGATTTTGACATTTTCACCTAAAGTGCACAATCAGGCTGAAAACGCATTTAAAGCCATAAAAAGTTCATTTTGGCTCTCACACCTAAACTAAACGTTGTAGACTCAAAATTTTTGCTGTATTTAGTGTATTCTAGCATCCTGAAGATGATTCCAGCATTAATTTCATTGTGCTTATGCTCATTTTTAGGATTTTGACATTTTCACCTAAAGTGCACAATCAGGCTGAAAACGCGTTTAAAGCAATAAAAAGTTCATTTTGGCTCTCACACCTAAACTAAACGTTGTAGACTCAAAATTTTTGCTGTATTTAGTGTATTCTAGCATCCTGAAGATGATTCCAGCATTAATTTCATCGTGCTTATGCTCATTTTGAAGATTTTGACATTTTCACCTTAAGTGTACAATCAGGGGCTGAAAACGCGTTTAAAGCAATAAAAAGTTCATTTTGGCTCTCACACCTAAACTAAACGTTGTAGACTCAAAATTTTTGCTGTATTTAGTGTATTCTAGCATCCTGAAGATGATTCTAGCATTAATTTCATTGTGCTTATGTTCATTTTGAAGATTTTGACATTTTCTCCTAAAGAACACAATCAGGCTGAAAACGCATTTAAAGCCATAAAATGTTCATTTTGGCTCTCACACCTAAACAAAACGTTGTAGACTCAACATTTTTGCTGTATTTAGTGTATTCTAGCATCCTGAAGATGATTCCAGCATTAATTTCATTGTGCTTATGCTCATTTTGAAGATTTTGACATTTTCACCTTAAGTGTACAATCAGGGGCTGAAAACGCGTTTAAAGCAATAAAAAGTTCATTTTGGCTCTCACACCTAAACTAAACGTTGTAGACTCAAAATTTTTGCTGTATTTAGTGTATTCTAGCATCCTGAAGATGATTCCAGCATTAATTTCATTGTGCTTATGCTCATTTTGAAGATTTTGACATTTTCACCTAAAGTGCACAATCAGGCTGAAAACGCATTTAAAGCCATAAAAAGTTCATTTTGGCTCTCACACCTAAACAAAACGTTGTAGACTCAACATTTTTGCTGTATTTAGTGTATTCTAGCATCCTGAAGATGATTCCAGCATTAATTTCATTGTGCTTATGCTCATTTTTAAGATTTTGACATTTTCACCTTAAGTGTACAATCAGGGGCTGAAAACGCGTTTAAAGCAATAAAAAGTTCATTTTGGCTCTCACACCTAAACTAAACGTTGTAGACTCAAAATTTTTGCTGTATTTAGTGTATTCTAGCATCCTGAAGATGATTCCAGCATTAATTTCATTGTGCTTATGCTCATTTTTAAGATTTTGACATTTTCACCTAAAGTGCACAATCAGGCTGAAAACGCGTTTAGAGCAATAAAAAGTTCATTTTGGCTCTCACACCTAAACTAAACGTTGTAGACTCAAAATTTTTGCTGTATTTAGTGTATTCTAGCATCCTGAAGATGATTCCAGCATTAATTTCATTGTGCTTATGCTCATTTTGAAGATTTTGACATTTTCACCTAAAGTGCACAATCAGGGGCTGAAAACGCGTTTAAAGCAATAAAAAGTTCATTTTGGCTCTCACACCTAAACTAAACGTTGTAGACTCAAAATTTTTGCTGTATTTAGTGTATTCTAGCATCCTGAAGATGATTCCAGCATTAATTTCATTGTGCTTATGCTCATTTTGAAGATTTTGACATTTTCACCTAAAGTGCACAATCAGGCTGAAAACGCATTTAAAGCCATAAAAAGTTCATTTTGGCTCTCACACCTAAACAAAACGTTGTAGACTCAACATTTTTGCTGTATTTAGTGTATTCTAGCATCCTGAAGATGATTCCAGCATTAATTTCATTGTGCTTATGCTCATTTTTAAGATTTTGACATTTTCACCTTAAGTGTACAATCAGGGGCTGAAAACGCGTTTAAAGCAATAAAAAGTTCATTTTGGCTCTCACACCTAAACTAAACGTTGTAGACTCAAAATTTTTGCTGTATTTAGTGTATTCTAGCATCCTGAAGATGATTCCAGCATTAATTTCATTGTGCTTATGCTCATTTTTAAGATTTTGACATTTTCACCTAAAGTGCACAATCAGGCTGAAAACGCGTTTAAAGCAATAAAAAGTTCATTTTGGCTCTCACACCTAAACTAAACGTTGTAGACTCAAAATTTTTGCTGTATTTAGTGTATTCTAGCATCCTGAAGATGATTCCAGCATTAATTTCATTGTGCTTATGCTCATTTTGAAGATTTTGACATTTTCACCTTAAGTGTACAATCAGGGGCTGAAAACGCGTTTAAAGCAATAAAAAGTTCATTTTGGCTCTCACACCTAAACTAAACGTTGTAGACTCAAAATTTTTGCTGTATTTAGTGTATTCTAGCATCCTGAAGATGATTCCAGCATTAATTTCATTGTGCTTATGCTCATTTTGAAGATTTTGACATTTTCACCTAAAGTGCACAATCAGGCTGAAAACGCATTTAAAGCCATAAAAAGTTCATTTTGGCTCTCACACCTAAACAAAACGTTGTAGACTCAACATTTTTGCTGTATTTAGTGTATTCTAGCATCCTGAAGATGATTCCAGCATTAATTTCATTGTGCTTATGCTCATTTTTAAGATTTTGACATTTTCACCTTAAGTGTACAATCAGGGGCTGAAAACGCGTTTAAAGCAATAAAAAGTTCATTTTGGCTCTCACACCTAAACTAAACGTTGTAGACTCAAAATTTTTGCTGTATTTAGTGTATTCTAGCATCCTGAAGATGATTCCAGCATTAATTTCATTGTGCTTATGCTCATTTTTAAGATTTTGACATTTTCACCTAAAGTGCACAATCAGGCTGAAAACGCGTTTAAAGCAATAAAAAGTTCATTTTGGCTCTCACACCTAAACTAAACGTTGTAGACTCAAAATTTTTGCTGTATTTAGTGTATTCTAGCATCCTGAAGATGATTCCAGCATTAATTTCATTGTGCTTATGCTCATTTTGAAGATTTTGACATTTTCACCTTAAGTGTACAATCAGGGGCTGAAAACGCGTTTAAAGCAATAAAAAGTTCATTTTGGCTCTCACACCTAAACTAAACGTTGTAGACTCAAAATTTTTGCTGTATTTAGTGTATTCTAGCATCCTGAAGATGATTCCAGCAGCAATTTCATTGTGCTTATGCTCATTTTGAAGATTTTGACATTTTCACAAAGTGCACAATCAGGCTGAAAACGCATTTAAAGCCATAAAAAGTTCATTTTGGCTCTCACACCTAAACAAAACGTTGTAGACTCAAAATTTTTGCTGTATTTAGTGTATTCTAGCATCCTGAAGATGATTCCAGCATTAATTTCATTGTGCTTATGCTCATTTTTAAGATTTTGACATTTTCACCTAAAGTGCACAATCAGGCTGAAAACGCATTTAAAGCCATAAAAAGTTCATTTTGGCTCTCACACCTAAACTAAACGTTGTAGACTCAAAATTTTTGCTGTATTTAGTGTATTCTAGCATCCTGAAGATGATTCCAGCATTAATTTCATTGTGCTTATGCTCATTTTTAAGATTTTGACATTTTCACCTAAAGTGCACAATCAGGCTGAAAACGCGTTTAGAGCAATAAAAAGTTCATTTTGGCTCTCACACCTAAACTAAACGTTGTAGACTCAAAATTTTTGCTGTATTTAGTGTATTCTAGCATCCTGAAGATGATTCCAGCATTAATTTCATCGTGCTTATGCTCATTTTGAAGATTTTGACATTTTCACCTTAAGTGTACAATCAGGGGCTGAAAACGCGTTTAAAGCAATAAAAAGTTCATTTTGGCTCTCACACCTAAACTAAACGTTGTAGACTCAAAATTTTTGCTGTATTTAGTGTATTCTAGCATCCTGAAGATGATTCTAGCATTAATTTCATTGTGCTTATGTTCATTTTGAAGATTTTGACATTTTCACCTAAAGAACACAATCAGGCTGAAAACGCATTTAAAGCCATAAAAAGTTCATTTTGGCTCTCAAACCTAAACAAAACGTTGTAGACTCAACATTTTTGCTGTATTTAGTGTATTCTAGCATCCTGAAGATGATTCCAGCATTAATTTCATTGTGCTTATGCTCATTTTGAAGATTTTGAATTTTTCACCTAAAGTGCACAATCAGGCTGAAAACGCGTTTAAAGCAATAAAAAGTTCATTTTGGCTCTCACACCTAAACTAAACGTTGTAGACTCAAAATTTTTGCTGTATTTAGTGTATTCTAGCATCCTGAAGATGATTCCAGCATTAATATCATTGTGCTTATGCTCATTTTTAAGATTTTGACATTTTCACCTAAAGTGCACAATCAAGCTGAAAACGCGTTTAAAGCAATGAAAAGTTCATTTTGGCTCTCACACCTAAACTAAACGTTGTAGACTCAAACTTTTTGCTGTATTTAGTGTATTCTAGCATCCTGAAGATGATTCCAGCATTAATTTCATTGTGCTTATGCTCATTTTTAGGATTTTGACATTTTCACCTAAAGTGCACAATCAGGCTGAAAACGCGTTTAAAGCAATAAAAAGTTCATTTTGGCTCTCACACCTAAACTAAACGATGTAGACTCCAAATTTTTGCTGTATTTAGTGTATTCTAGCATCCTGAAGATGATTCCAGCATTAATTTCATCGTGCTTATGCTCATTTTGAAGATTTTGACATTTTCACCTTAAGTGTACAATCAGGGGCTGAAAACGCGTTTAAAGCAATAAAAAGTTCATTTTGGCTCTCACACCTAAACTAAACGTTGTAGACTCAAATTTTTTGCCGTATTTAGTGTATTCTAGCATCCTGAAGATGATTCCAGCATTAATTTCATTGTGCTTATGCTCATTTTGAAGATTTTGACATTTTCACCTAAAGAACACAATCAGGCTGAAAACGCATTTAAAGCCATAAAAAGTTCATTTTGGCTCTCACACCTAAACAAAACGTTGTAGACTCAACATTTTTGCTGTATTTAGTGTATTCTAGCATCCTGAAGATGATTCCAGCATTAATTTCATTGTGCTTATGCTCATTTTGAAGATTTTGACATTTTCACCTAAAGTGCACAATCAGGCTGAAAACGCATTTAAAGCCATAAAAAGTTCATTTTGGCTCTCACACCTAAACAAAACGTTGTAGACTCAACATTTTTGCTGTATTTAGTGTATTCTAGCATCCTGAAGATGATTCCAGCATTAATTTCATTGTGCTTATGCTCATTTTGAAGATTTTGACATTTTCACCTAAAGTGCACAATCAGGCTGAAAACGCATTTAAAGCCATAAAAAGTTCATTTTGGCTCTCACACCTAAACAAAACGTTGTAGACTCAACATTTTTGCTGTATTTAGTGTATTCTAGCATCCTGAAGATGATTCCAGCATTAATTTCATTGTGCTTATGCTCATTTTTAAGATTTTGACATTTTCACCTAAAGTGCACAATCAGGCTGAAAACGCATTTAAAGCCATAAAAAGTTCATTTTGGCTCTCACACCTAAACTAAACGTTGTAGACTCAAAATTTTTGCTGTATTTAGTGTATTCTAGCATCCTGAAGATGATTCCAGCATTAATTTCATTGTGCTTATGCTCATTTTTAGGATTTTGACATTTTCACCTAAAGTGCACAATCAGGCTGAAAACGCGTTTAAAGCAATAAAAAGTTCATTTTGGCTCTCACACCTAAACTAAACGTTGTAGACTCAAAATTTTTGCTGTATTTAGTGTATTCTAGCATCCTGAAGATGATTCAAGCATTAATTTCATCGTGCTTATGCTCATTTTGAAGATTTTGACATTTTCACCTTAAGTGTACAATCAGGGGCTGAAAACGCGTTTAAAGCAATAAAAAGTTCATTTTGGCTCTCACACCTAAACTAAACGTTGTAGACTCAAAATTTTTGCTGTATTTAGTGTATTCTAGCATCCTGAAGATGATTCTAGCATTAATTTCATTGTGCTTATGTTCATTTTGAAGATTTTGACATTTTCACCTAAAGAACACAATCAGGCTGAAAACGCATTTAAAGCCATAAAATGTTCATTTTGGCTCTCACACCTAAACAAAACGTTGTAGACTCAACATTTTTGCTGTATTTAGTGTATTCTAGCATCCTGAAGATGATTCCAGCATTAATTTCATTGTGCTTATGCTCATTTTGAAGATTTTGACATTTTCACCTTAAGTGTACAATCAGGGGCTGAAAACGCGTTTAAAGCAATAAAAAGTTCATTTTGGCTCTCACACCTAAACTAAACGTTGTAGACTCAAAATTTTTGCTGTATTTAGTGTATTCTAGCATCCTGAAGATGATTCCAGCATTAATTTCATTGTGCTTATGCTCATTTTGAAGATTTTGACATTTTCACCTAAAGTGCACAATCAGGCTGAAAACGCATTTAAAGCCATAAAAAGTTCATTTTGGCTCTCACACCTAAACAAAACGTTGTAGACTCAACATTTTTGCTGTATTTAGTGTATTCTAGCATCCTGAAGATGATTCCAGCATTAATTTCATTGTGCTTATGCTCATTTTTAAGATTTTGACATTTTCACCTTAAGTGTACAATCAGGGGCTGAAAACGCGTTTAAAGCAATAAAAAGTTCATTTTGGCTCTCACACCTAAACTAAACGTTGTAGACTCAAAATTTTTGCTGTATTTAGTGTATTCTAGCATCCTGAAGATGATTCCAGCATTAATTTCATTGTGCTTATGCTCATTTTTAAGATTTTGACATTTTCACCTAAAGTGCACAATCAGGCTGAAAACGCGTTTAGAGCAATAAAAAGTTCATTTTGGCTCTCACACCTAAACTAAACGTTGTAGACTCAAAATTTTTGCTGTATTTAGTGTATTCTAGCATCCTGAAGATGATTCCAGCATTAATTTCATTGTGCTTATGCTCATTTTGAAGATTTTGACATTTTCACCTAAAGTGCACAATCAGGGGCTGAAAACGCGTTTAAAGCAATAAAAAGTTCATTTTGGCTCTCACACCTAAACTAAACGTTGTAGACTCAAAATTTTTGCTGTATTTAGTGTATTCTAGCATCCTCAAGATGATTCCAGCATTAATTTCATTGTGCTTATGCTCATTTTTAAGATTTTGACATTTTCACCTAAAGTGCACAATCAGGCTGAAAACGCGTTTAAAGCAATAAAAAGTTCATTTTGGCTCTCACACCTAAACTAAACGTTGTAGACTCAAAATTTTTGCTGTATTTAGTGTATTCTAGCATCCTGAAGATGATTCCAGCATTAATTTCATTGTGCTTATGCTCATTTTTAAGATTTTGACATTTTCACCTTAAGTGTACAATCAGGGGCTGAAAACGCGTTTAAAGCAATAAAAAGTTCATTTTGGCTCTCACACCTAAACTAAACGTTGTAGACTCAAAATTTTTGCTGTATTCAGTGTATTCTAGAATCCTGAAGATGATTCCAGCATTAATTTCATCGTGCTTATGCTCATTTTGAAGATTTTGACATTTTCACCTAAAGTGCACAATCAGGCTGAAAACGCGTTTAAAGCAATAAAAAGTTTATTTTGGCTCTCACACCTAAACTAAACGTTGTAGACTCAAAATTTTTGCTGTATTTAGTGTATTCTAGCATCCTGAAGATGATTCCAGCATTAATTTCATTGTGCTTATGCTCATTTTTAAGATTTTGACATTTTCACCTAAAGTGCACAATCAAGCTGAAAACGCGTTTAAAGCAATAAAAAGTTCATTTTGGCTCTCACACCTAAACTAAACGTTGTAGACTCAAACTTTTTGCTGTATTTAGTGTATTCTAGCATCCTGAAGATGATTCCAGCATTAATTTCATTGTGCTTATGCTCATTTTTAGGATTTTGACATTTTCACCTAAAGTGCACAATCAGGCTGAAAACGCGTTTAAAGCAATAAAAAGTTCATTTTGGCTCTCACACCTAAACTAAACGATGTAGACTCCAAATTTTTGCTGTTTTTAGTGTATTCTAGCATCCTGAAGATGATTCCAGCATTAATTTCATCGTGCTTATGCTCATTTTGAAGATTTTGACATTTTCACCTTAAGTGTACAATCAGGGGCTGAAAACGCGTTTAAAGCAATAAAAAGTTCATTTTGGCTCTCACACCTAAACTAAACGTTGTAGACTCAAAATTTTTGCTGTATTTAGTGTATTCTAGCATCCTGAAGATGATTCCAGCATTAATTTCATTGTGCTTATGCTCATTTTGAAGATTTTGACATTTTCACCTTAAGTGTACAATCAGGGGCTGAAAACGCGTTTAAAGCAATAAAAAGTTCATTTTGGCTCTCACACCTAAACTAAACGTTGTAGACTCAAAATTTTTGCTGTATTTAGTGTATTCTAGCATCCTGAAGATGATTCCAGCATTAATTTCATTGTGCTTATGCTCATTTTTAAGATTTTGACATTTTCACCTAAAGTGCACAATCAGGCTGAAAACGCGTTTAAAGCAATAAAAAGTTCATTTTGGCTCTCACACCTAAACTAAACGTTGTAGACTCAAAATTTTTGCTGTATTTAGTGTATTCTAGCATCCTGAAGATGATTCCAGCATTAATTTCATTGTGCTTATGCTCATTTTGAAGATTTTGACATTTTCACCTAAAGTGCACAATCAGGCTGAAAACGCATTTAAAGCCATAAAAAGTTCATTTTGGCTCTCACACCTAAACAAAACGTTGTAGACTCAACATTTTTGCTGTATTTAGTGTATTCTAGCATCCTGAAGATGATTCCAGCATTAATTTCATTGTGCTTATGCTCATTTTTAAGATTTTGACATTTTCACCTTAAGTGTACAATCAGGGGCTGAAAACGCGTTTAAAGCAATAAAAAGTTCATTTTGGCTCTCACACCTAAACTAAACGTTGTAGACTCAAAATTTTTGCTGTATTTAGTGTATTCTAGCATCCTGAAGATGATTCCAGCATTAATTTCATTGTGCTTATGCTCATTTTTAAGATTTTGACATTTTCACCTAAAGTGCACAATCAGGCTGAAAACGCGTTTAAAGCAATAAAAAGTTCATTTTGGCTCTCACACCTAAACTAAACGTTGTAGACTCAAAATTTTTGCTGTATTTAGTGTATTCTAGCATCCTGAAGATGATTCCAGCATTAATTTCATTGTGCTTATGCTCATTTTGAAGATTTTGACATTTTCACCTTAAGTGTACAATCAGGGGCTGAAAACGCGTTTAAAGCAATAAAAAGTTCATTTTGGCTCTCACACCTAAACTAAACGTTGTAGACTCAAAATTTTTGCTGTATTTAGTGTATTCTAGCATCCTGAAGATGATTCCAGCAGCAATTTCATTGTGCTTATGCTCATTTTGAAGATTTTGACATTTTCACAAAGTGCACAATCAGGCTGAAAACGCATTTAAAGCCAAAAAAAGTTCATTTTGGCTCTCACACCTAAACAAAACGTTGTAGACTCAAAATTTTTGCTGTATTTAGTGTATTCTAGCATCCTGAAGATGATTCCAGCATTAATTTCATTGTGCTTATGCTCATTTTTAAGATTTTGACATTTTCACCTAAAGTGCACAATCAGGCTGAAAACGCGTTTAAAGCAATAAAAAGTTCATTTTGGCTCTCACACCTAAACTAAACGTTGTAGACTCAAAATTTTTGCTGTATTTAGTGTATTCTAGCATCCTGAAGATGATTCCAGCATTAATTTCATTGTGCTTATGCTCATTTTGAAGATTTTGACATTTTCACCTAAAGTGCACAATCAGGCTGAAAACGCATTTAAAGCCATAAAAAGTTCATTTTGGCTCTCACACCTAAACAAAACGTTGTAGACTCAACATTTTTGCTGTATTTAGTGTATTCTAGCATCCTGAAGACGATTCCAGCATTAATTTCATTGTGCTTATGCTCATTTTGAAGATTTTGACATTTTCACCTTAAGTGTACAATCAGGGGCTGAAAACGCGTTTAAAGCAATAAAAAGTTCATTTTGGCTCTCACACCAAAACTAAACGTTGTAGACTCAAAATTTTTGCTGTATTTAGTGTATTCTAGCATCCTGAAGATGATTCCAGCATTAATTTCATTGTGCTTATGCTCATTTTGAAGATTTTGACATTTTCACCTAAAGTGTACAAGCAGGGGCTGAAAAGACGTTTAAAGCAATAAAAAGTTCATTTTGGCTCTCACACCTAAACTAAACGTTGTAGACTCAAAATTTTTGCTGTATTTAGTGTATTCTAGCATCCTGAAGATGATTCCAGCATTAATTTCATTGTGCTTATGCTCATTTTGAAGATTTTGACATTTTCACCTAAAGTGCACAATCAGGCTGAAAACGCATTTAAAGCCATAAAAAGTTCATTTTGGCTCTCACACCTAAACTAAACGTTGGAGAATCAAAATTTTTGCTGTATTTAGTGTATTCTAGCATCCTGAAGATGATTCCAGCATTAATTTCATTGTGCTTATGCTCATTTTTAAGATTTTGACATTTTCACCTAAAGTGCACAATCAGGCTGAAAACGCGTTTAAAGCAATAAAAAGTTCATTTTGGCTCTCACACCTAAACTAAACGTTGTAGACTCAAAATTTTTGCTGTATTTAGTGTATTCTAGCATCCTGAAGATGATTCCAGCATTAATTTCATTGTGCTTATGCTCATTTTGAAGATTTTGACATTTTCACCTTAAGTGTACAATTAGGGGCTGAAAACGCGTTTAAAGCAATAAAAAGTTCATTTTGGCTCTCACACCTAAACTAAACGTTGTAGACTCAAAATTTTTGCTGTATTTAGTGTATTCTAGCATCCTGAAGATGATTCCAGCATTAATTTCATTGTGCTTATGCTCATTTTTAAGATTTTGACATTTTCACCTAAAGTGCACAATCAGGCTGAAAACGCGTTTAAAGCAATAAAAAGTTCATTTTGGCTCTCACACCGAAACTAAACGTTGTAGACTCAAAATTTTTGCTGTATTTAGTGTATTCTAGCATCCTGAAGATGATTCCAGCATTAATTTCATTGTGCTTATGCTCATTTTTAAGATTTTGACATTTTCACCTAAAGTGCACAATCAGGCTGAAAACGCGTTTAAAGCAATAAAAAGTTCATTTTGGCTCTCACACCTAAACTAAACGTTGTAGACTCAAAATTTTTGCTGTATTTAGTGTATTCTAGCATCCTGAAGATGATTCCAGCATTAATTTCATTGTGCTTATGCTCATTTTGAAGATTTTGACATTTTCACCTAAAGTGCACAATCAGGCTGAAAACGCATTTAAAGCCATAAAAAGTTCATTTTGGCTCTCACACCTAAACTAAACGTTGTAGACTCAAAATTTTTGCTGTATTTAGTGTATTCTAGCATCCTGAAGATGATTCCAGCATTAATTGCAATGTGCTTATGCTCATTTTGAAGATTTTGACATTTTCACCTTAAGTGTACAATCAGGGGCTGAAAACGCGTTTAAAGCAATAAAAAGTTCATTTTGGCTCTCACACCTAAACTAAACGTTGTAGACTCAAACTTTTTGCTGTATTTAGTGTATTCTAGCATCCTGAAGATGATTCCAGCATTAATTTCATTGTGCTGATGCTCATTTTTAGGATTTTGACATTTTCACCTAAAGTGCACAATCAGGCTGAAAACGCGTTTAAAGCAATAAAAAGTTCATTTTGGCTCTCACACCTAAACAAAACGTTGTAGACTCAACATTTTTGCTGTATTTAGTGTATTCTAGCATCCTGAAGATGATTCCAGCATTAATTTCATTGTGCTTATGCTCATTTTGAAGATTTTGACATTTTCACCTTAAGTGTACAATCAGGGGCTGAAAACGCGTTTAAAGCAATAAAAAGTTCATTTTGGCTCTCACACCTAAACTAAACGTTGTAGACTCAAAATTTTTGCTGTATTTAGTGTATTCTAGCATCCTGAAGATGATTCCAGCATTAATTTCATTGTGCTTATGCTCATTTTGAAGATTTTGACATTTTCACCTAAAGTGCACAATCAGGCTGAAAACGCATTTAAAGCCATAAAAAGTTCATTTTGGCTCTCACACCTAAACTAAACGTTGTAGACTCAAAATTTTTGCTGTATTTAGTGTATTCTAGCATCCTGAAGATGATTCCAGCATTAATTTCACTGTGCTTATGCTCATTTTGAAGATTTTGACATTTTCACCTTAAGTGTACAATCAGGGGCTGAAAACGCGTTTAAAGCAATAAAAAGTTCATTTTGGCTCTCACACCTAAACTAAACGTTGTAGACTCAAAATTTTTGCTGTATTTAGTGTATTCTAGCATCCTGAAGATGATTCCAGCATTAATTTCATTGTGCTTATGCTCATTTTGAAGATTTTGACATTTTCACCTAAAGTGTACAATCAGGCTGAAAACGCATTTAAAGCAATAAAAAGTTCATTTTGGCTCTCACACCTAAACTAAACGTTGTAGACTCAAAATTTTTGCTGTATTTAGTGTATTCTAGCATCCTGAAGATGATTCCAGCATTAATTTCATTGTGCTTATGCTCATTTTTAAGATTTTGACATTTTCACCTAAAGTGCACAATTAGGCTGAAAATGCATTTAAAGGAATAAAAAGTTCATTTTGGCACACAAACCTAAACTAAACGTTGTAGACTCAAAGTTTTTGCTGTATTTAGTGTATTCTAGCATCCTGAAGATGATTCCAGCATTAATTTCATTGTGCTTATGCTCATTTTGAAGATTTTGACATTTTCACCTTAAGTGTACAATCAGGGGCTGAAAACGCGTTTAAAGCAATAAAAAGTTCATTTTGGCTCTCACACCAAAATTAAACGTTGTAGACTCAAAATTTTTGCTGTATTTAGTGTATTCTAGCATCCTGAAGATGATTCCAGCATTAATTTCATTGTGCTTATGCTCATTTTGAAGATTTTGACATTTTCACCTAAAGTGTACAATCAGGGGCTGAAAACACGTTTAAAGCAATAAAAAGTTCATTTTGGCTCTCACACCTAAACTAAACGTTGTAGACTCAAAATTTTTGCTGTATTTAGTGTATTCTAGCATCCTGAAGATGATTCCAGCATTAATTTCATTGTGCTTATGCTCATTTTGAAGATTTTGACATTTTCACCTAAAGTGCACAATCAGGCTGAAAACGCATTTAAAGCCATAAAAAGTTCATTTTGGCTCTCACACCTAAACAAAACGTTGTAGACTCAAAATTTTTGCTGTATTTAGTGTATTCTAGCATCCTGAAGATGATTCCAGCATTAATTTCATTGTGCTTATGCTCATTTTTAAGATTTTGACATTTTCACCTAAAGTGCACAATCAGGCTGAAAACGCGTTTAGAGCAATAAAAAGTTCATTTTGGCTCTCACACCTAAACTAAACGTTGTAGACTCAAAATTTTTGCTGTATTTAGTGTATTCTAGCATCCTGAAGATGATTCCAGCATTAATTTCATCGTGCTTATGCTCATTTTGAAGATTTTGACATTTTCACCTTAAGTGTACAATCAGGGGCTGAAAACGCGTTTAAAGCAATAAAAAGTTCATTTTGGCTCTCACACCTAAACTAAACGTTGTAGACTCAAAATTTTTGCTGTATTTAGTGTATTCTAGCATCCTGAAGATGATTCTAGCATTAATTTCATTGTGCTTATGTTCATTTTGAAGATTTTGACATTTTCACCTAAAGAACACAATCAGGCTGAAAACGCATTTAAAGCCATAAAAAGTTCATTTTGGCTCTCAAACCTAAACAAAACGTTGTAGACTCAACATTTTTGCTGTATTTAGTGTATTCTAGCATCCTGAAGATGATTCCAGCATTAATTTCATTGTGCTTATGCTCATTTTGAAGATTTTGAATTTTTCACCTAAAGTGCACAATCAGGCTGAAAACGCATTTAAAGCCATAAAAAGTTCATTTTGGCTCTCACACCTAAACAAAACGTTGTAGACTCAACATTTTTGCTGTATTTAGTGTATTCTAGCATCCTGAAGATGATTCCAGCATTAATTTCATTGTGCTTATGCTCATTTTAAGATTTTGACATTTTCACCTTAAGTGTACAATCAGGGGCTGAAAACGCGTTTAAAGCAATAAAAAGTTCATTTTGGCTCTCACACCTAAACTAAACGTTGTAGACTCAAAATTTTTGCTGTATTTAGTGTATTCTAGCATCCTGAAGATGATTCCAGCATTAATTTCATTGTGCTTATGCTCATTTTTAAGATTTTGACATTTTCACCTAAAGTGCACAATCAGGCTGAAAACGCGTTTAGAGCAATAAAAAGTTCATTTTGGCTCTCACACCTAAACTAAACGTTGTAGACTCAAAATTTTTGCTGTATTTAGTGTATTCTAGCATCCTGAAGATGATTCCAGCATTAATTTCATTGTGCTTATGCTCATTTTGAAGATTTTGACATTTTCACCTAAAGTGCACAATCAGGCTGAAAACGCGTTTAAAGCAATAAAAAGTTCATTTTGGCTCTCACACCTAAACTAAACGTTGTAGACTCAAAATTTTTGCTGTATTTAGTGTATTCTAGCATCCTGAAGATGATTCCAGCATTAATTTCATTGTGCTTATGCTCATTTTGAAGATTTTGACATTTTCACCTAAAGTGCACAATCAGGCTGAAAACGCATTTAAAGCAATAAAAAGTTCATTTTGGCTATCACACCTAAACAAAACGTTGTAGACTCAACATTTTTGCTGTATTTAGTGTATTCTAGCATCCTGAAGATGATTCCAGCATTAATTTCATTGTGCTTATGCTCATTTTGAAGATTTTGACATTTTCACCTTAAGTGTACAATCAGGGGCTGAAAACGCGTTTAAAGCAATAAAAAGTTCATTTTGGCTCTCACACCTAAACTAAACGTTGTAGACTCAAAATTTTTGCTGTATTCAGTGTATTCTAGAATCCTGAAGATGATTCCAGCATTAATTTCATCGTGCTTATGCTCATTTTGAAGATTTTGACATTTTCACCTAAAGTGCACAATCAGGCTGAAAACGCGTTTAAAGCAATAAAAAGTTCATTTTGGCTCTCACACCTAAACTAAACGTTGTAGACTCAAAATTTTTGCTGTATTTAGTGTATTCTAGCATCCTGAAGATGATTCCAGCATTAATATCATTGTGCTTATGCTCATTTTTAAGATTTTGACATTTTCACCTAAAGTGCACAATCAAGCTGAAAACGCGTTTAAAGCAATGAAAAGTTCATTTTGGCTCTCACACCTAAACTAAACGTTGTAGACTCAAACTTTTTGCTGTATTTAGTGTATTCTAGCATCCTGAAGATGATTCCAGCATTAATTTCATTGTGCTTATGCTCATTTTTAGGATTTTGACATTTTCACCTAAAGTGCACAATCAGGCTGAAAACGCGTTTAAAGCAATAAAAAGTTCATTTTGGCTCTCACACCTAAACTAAACGATGTAGACTCCAAATTTTTGCTGTATTTAGTGTATTCTAGCATCCTGAAGATGATTCCAGCATTAATTTCATCGTGCTTATGCTCATTTTGAAGATTTTGACATTTTCACCTTAAGTGTACAATCAGGGGCTGAAAACGCGTTTAAAGCAATAAAAAGTTCATTTTGGCTCTCACACCTAAACTAAACGTTGTAGACTCAAATTTTTTGCCGTATTTAGTGTATTCTAGCATCCTGAAGATGATTCCAGCATTAATTTCATTGTGCTTATGCTCATTTTGAAGATTTTGACATTTTCACCTAAAGAACACAATCAGGCTGAAAACGCATTTAAAGCCATAAAAAGTTCATTTTGGCTCTCACACCTAAACAAAACGTTGTAGACTCAACATTTTTGCTGTATTTAGTGTATTCTAGCATCCTGAAGATGATTCCAGCATTAATTTCATTGTGCTTATGCTCATTTTGAAGATTTTGACATTTTCACCTAAAGTGCACAATCAGGCTGAAAACGCATTTAAAGCCATAAAAAGTTCATTTTGGCTCTCACACCTAAACAAAACGTTGTAGACTCAACATTTTTGCTGTATTTAGTGTATTCTAGCATCCTGAAGATGATTCCAGCATTAATTTCATTGTGCTTATGCTCATTTTGAAGATTTTGACATTTTCACCTAAAGTGCACAATCAGGCTGAAAACGCATTTAAAGCCATAAAAAGTTCATTTTGGCTCTCACACCTAAACTAAACGTTGGAGAATCAAAATTTTTGCTGTATTTAGTGTATTCTAGCATCCTGAAGATGATTCCAGCATTAATTTCATTGTGCTTATGCTCATTTTTAAGATTTTGACATTTTCACCTAAAGTGCACAATCAGGCTGAAAACGCGTTTAAAGCAATAAAAAGTTCATTTTGGCTCTCACACCTAAACTAAACGTTGTAGACTCAAAATTTTTGCTGTATTTAGTGTATTCTAGCATCCTGAAGATGATTCCAGCATTAATTTCATTGTGCTTATGCTCATTTTGAAGATTTTGACATTTTCACCTTAAGTGTACAATTAGGGGCTGAAAACGCGTTTAAAGCAATAAAAAGTTCATTTTGGCTCTCACACCTAAACTAAACGTTGTAGACTCAAAATTTTTGCTGTATTTAGTGTATTCTAGCACCCTGAAGATGATTCCAGCATTAATTTCATTGTGCTTATGCTCATTTTTAAGATTTTGACATTTTCACCTAAAGTGCACAATCAGGCTGAAAACGCGTTTAAAGCAATAAAAAGTTCATTTTGGCTCTCACACCGAAACTAAACGTTGTAGACTCAAAATTTTTGCTGTATTTAGTGTATTCTAGCATCCTGAAGATGATTCCAGCATTAATTTCATTGTGCTTATGCTCATTTTTAAGATTTTGACATTTTCACCTAAAGTGCACAATCAGGCTGAAAACGCGTTTAAAGCAATAAAAAGTTCATTTTGGCTCTCACACCTAAACTAAACGTTGTAGACTCAAAATTTTTGCTGTATTTAGTGTATTCTAGCATCCTGAAGATGATTCCAGCATTAATTTCATTGTGCTTATGCTCATTTTGAAGATTTTGACATTTTCACCTAAAGTGCACAATCAGGCTGAAAACGCATTTAAAGCCATAAAAAGTTCATTTTGGCTCTCACACCTAAACTAAACGTTGTAGACTCAAAATTTTTGCTGTATTTAGTGTATTCTAGCATCCTGAAGATGATTCCAGCATTAATTGCAATGTGCTTATGCTCATTTTGAAGATTTTGACATTTTCACCTTAAGTGTACAATCAGGGGCTGAAAACGCGTTTAAAGCAATAAAAAGTTCATTTTGGCTCTCACACCTAAACTAAACGTTGTAGACTCAAACTTTTTGCTGTATTTAGTGTATTCTAGCATCCTGAAGATGATTCCAGCATTAATTTCATTGTGCTGATGCTCATTTTTAGGATTTTGACATTTTCACCTAAAGTGCACAATCAGGCTGAAAACGCGTTTAAAGCAATAAAAAGTTCATTTTGGCTCTCACACCTAAACAAAACGTTGTAGACTCAACATTTTTGCTGTATTTAGTGTATTCTAGCATCCTGAAGATGATTCCAGCATTAATTTCATTGTGCTTATGCTCATTTTGAAGATTTTGACATTTTCACCTTAAGTGTACAATCAGGGGCTGAAAACGCGTTTAAAGCAATAAAAAGTTCATTTTGGCTCTCACACCTAAACTAAACGTTGTAGACTCAAAATTTTTGCTGTATTTAGTGTATTCTAGCATCCTGAAGATGATTCCAGCATTAATTTCATTGTGCTTATGCTCATTTTGAAGATTTTGACATTTTCACCTAAAGTGCACAATCAGGCTGAAAACGCATTTAAAGCCATAAAAAGTTCATTTTGGCTCTCACACCTAAACTAAACGTTGTAGACTCAAAATT
The DNA here is from genome assembly GCF_051991255.1 of Vanacampus margaritifer. NCBI lineage: Eukaryota > Metazoa > Chordata > Actinopteri > Syngnathiformes > Syngnathidae > Vanacampus > Vanacampus margaritifer. Next base: position 28,668,554 of record NC_135438.1, on the reverse strand, counting down.
TTTGCTGTATTTAGTGTATTCTAGCATCCTGAAGATGATTCCAGCATTAATTTCACTGTGCTTATGCTCATTTTGAAGATTTTGACATTTTCACCTTAAGTGTACAATCAGGGGCTGAAAACGCGTTTAAAGCAATAAAAAGTTCATTTTGGCTCTCACACCTAAACTAAACGTTGTAGACTCAAAATTTTTGCTGTATTTAGTGTATTCTAGCATCCTGAAGATGATTCCAGCATTAATTTCATTGTGCTTATGCTCATTTTGAAGATTTTGACATTTTCACCTAAAGTGTACAATCAGGCTGAAAACGCATTTAAAGCAATAAAAAGTTCATTTTGGCTCTCACACCTAAACTAAACGTTGTAGACTCAAAATTTTTGCTGTATTTAGTGTATTCTAGCATCCTGAAGATGATTCCAGCATTAATTTCATTGTGCTTATGCTCATTTTTAAGATTTTGACATTTTCACCTAAAGTGCACAATTAGGCTGAAAATGCATTTAAAGGAATAAAAAGTTCATTTTGGCACACAAACCTAAACTAAACGTTGTAGACTCAAAGTTTTTGCTGTATTTAGTGTATTCTAGCATCCTGAAGATGATTCCAGCATTAATTTCATTGTGCTTATGCTCATTTTGAAGATTTTGACATTTTCACCTTAAGTGTACAATCAGGGGCTGAAAACGCGTTTAAAGCAATAAAAAGTTCATTTTGGCTCTCACACCAAAAGTAAACGTTGTAGACTCAAAATTTTTGCTGTATTTAGTGTATTCTAGCATCCTGAAGATGATTCCAGCATTAATTTCATTGTGCTTATGCTCATTTTGAAGATTTTGACATTTTCACCTAAAGTGTACAATCAGGGGCTGAAAACACGTTTAAAGCAATAAAAAGTTCATTTTGGCTCTCACACCTAAACTAAACGTTGTAGACTCAAAATTTTTGCTGTATTTAGTGTATTCTAGCATCCTGAAGATGATTCCAGCATTAATTTCATTGTGCTTATGCTCATTTTGAAGATTTTGACATTTTCACCTAAAGTGCACAATCAGGCTGAAAACGCATTTAAAGCCATAAAAAGTTCATTTTGGCTCTCACACCTAAACAAAACGTTGTAGACTCAAAATTTTTGCTGTATTTAGTGTATTCTAGCATCCTGAAGATGATTCCAGCATTAATTTCATTGTGCTTATGCTCATTTTTAAGATTTTGACATTTTCACCTAAAGTGCACAATCAGGCTGAAAACGCGTTTAGAGCAATAAAAAGTTCATTTTGGCTCTCACACCTAAACTAAACGTTGTAGACTCAAAATTTTTGCTGTATTTAGTGTATTCTAGCATCCTGAAGATGATTCCAGCATTAATTTCATCGTGCTTATGCTCATTTTGAAGATTTTGACATTTTCACCTTAAGTGTACAATCAGGGGCTGAAAACGCGTTTAAAGCAATAAAAAGTTCATTTTGGCTCTCACACCTAAACTAAACGTTGTAGACTCAAAATTTTTGCTGTATTTAGTGTATTCTAGCATCCTGAAGATGATTCTAGCATTAATTTCATTGTGCTTATGTTCATTTTGAAGATTTTGACATTTTCACCTAAAGAACACAATCAGGCTGAAAACGCATTTAAAGCCATAAAAAGTTCATTTTGGCTCTCAAACCTAAACAAAACGTTGTAGACTCAACATTTTTGCTGTATTTAGTGTATTCTAGCATCCTGAAGATGATTCCAGCATTAATTTCATTGTGCTTATGCTCATTTTGAAGATTTTGAATTTTTCACCTAAAGTGCACAATCAGGCTGAAAACGCATTTAAAGCCATAAAAAGTTCATTTTGGCTCTCACACCTAAACAAAACGTTGTAGACTCAACATTTTTGCTGTATTTAGTGTATTCTAGCATCCTGAAGATGATTCCAGCATTAATTTCATTGTGCTTATGCTCATTTTAAGATTTTGACATTTTCACCTTAAGTGTACAATCAGGGGCTGAAAACGCGTTTAAAGCAATAAAAAGTTCATTTTGGCTCTCACACCTAAACTAAACGTTGTAGACTCAAAATTTTTGCTGTATTTAGTGTATTCTAGCATCCTGAAGATGATTCCAGCATTAATTTCATTGTGCTTATGCTCATTTTTAAGATTTTGACATTTTCACCTAAAGTGCACAATCAGGCTGAAAACGCGTTTAGAGCAATAAAAAGTTCATTTTGGCTCTCACACCTAAACTAAACGTTGTAGACTCAAAATTTTTGCTGTATTTAGTGTATTCTAGCATCCTGAAGATGATTCCAGCATTAATTTCATTGTGCTTATGCTCATTTTGAAGATTTTGACATTTTCACCTAAAGTGCACAATCAGGCTGAAAACGCGTTTAAAGCAATAAAAAGTTCATTTTGGCTCTCACACCTAAACTAAACGTTGTAGACTCAAAATTTTTGCTGTATTTAGTGTATTCTAGCATCCTGAAGATGATTCCAGCATTAATTTCATTGTGCTTATGCTCATTTTGAAGATTTTGACATTTTCACCTAAAGTGCACAATCAGGCTGAAAACGCATTTAAAGCAATAAAAAGTTCATTTTGGCTATCACACCTAAACAAAACGTTGTAGACTCAACATTTTTGCTGTATTTAGTGTATTCTAGCATCCTGAAGATGATTCCAGCATTAATTTCATTGTGCTTATGCTCATTTTGAAGATTTTGACATTTTCACCTTAAGTGTACAATCAGGGGCTGAAAACGCGTTTAAAGCAATAAAAAGTTCATTTTGGCTCTCACACCTAAACTAAACGTTGTAGACTCAAAATTTTTGCTGTATTCAGTGTATTCTAGAATCCTGAAGATGATTCCAGCATTAATTTCATCGTGCTTATGCTCATTTTGAAGATTTTGACATTTTCACCTAAAGTGCACAATCAGGCTGAAAACGCGTTTAAAGCAATAAAAAGTTCATTTTGGCTCTCACACCTAAACTAAACGTTGTAGACTCAAAATTTTTGCTGTATTTAGTGTATTCTAGCATCCTGAAGATGATTCCAGCATTAATATCATTGTGCTTATGCTCATTTTTAAGATTTTGACATTTTCACCTAAAGTGCACAATCAAGCTGAAAACGCGTTTAAAGCAATGAAAAGTTCATTTTGGCTCTCACACCTAAACTAAACGTTGTAGACTCAAACTTTTTGCTGTATTTAGTGTATTCTAGCATCCTGAAGATGATTCCAGCATTAATTTCATTGTGCTTATGCTCATTTTTAGGATTTTGACATTTTCACCTAAAGTGCACAATCAGGCTGAAAACGCGTTTAAAGCAATAAAAAGTTCATTTTGGCTCTCACACCTAAACTAAACGATGTAGACTCCAAATTTTTGCTGTATTTAGTGTATTCTAGCATCCTGAAGATGATTCCAGCATTAATTTCATCGTGCTTATGCTCATTTTGAAGATTTTGACATTTTCACCTTAAGTGTACAATCAGGGGCTGAAAACGCGTTTAAAGCAATAAAAAGTTCATTTTGGCTCTCACACCTAAACTAAACGTTGTAGACTCAAATTTTTTGCCGTATTTAGTGTATTCTAGCATCCTGAAGATGATTCCAGCATTAATTTCATTGTGCTTATGCTCATTTTGAAGATTTTGACATTTTCACCTAAAGAACACAATCAGGCTGAAAACGCATTTAAAGCCATAAAAAGTTCATTTTGGCTCTCACACCTAAACAAAACGTTGTAGACTCAACATTTTTGCTGTATTTAGTGTATTCTAGCATCCTGAAGATGATTCCAGCATTAATTTCATTGTGCTTATGCTCATTTTGAAGATTTTGACATTTTCACCTAAAGTGCACAATCAGGCTGAAAACGCATTTAAAGCCATAAAAAGTTCATTTTGGCTCTCACACCTAAACAAAACGTTGTAGACTCAACATTTTTGCTGTATTTAGTGTATTCTAGCATCCTGAAGATGATTCCAGCATTAATTTCATTGTGCTTATGCTCATTTTGAAGATTTTGACATTTTCACCTAAAGTGCACAATCAGGCTGAAAACGCATTTAAAGCCATAAAAAGTTCATTTTGGCTCTCACACCTAAACAAAACGTTGTAGACTCAACATTTTTGCTGTATTTAGTGTATTCTAGCATCCTGAAGATGATTCCAGCATTAATTTCATTGTGCTTATGCTCATTTTTAAGATTTTGACATTTTCACCTAAAGTGCACAATCAGGCTGAAAACGCATTTAAAGCCATAAAAAGTTCATTTTGGCTCTCACACCTAAACTAAACGTTGTAGACTCAAAATTTTTGCTGTATTTAGTGTATTCTAGCATCCTGAAGATGATTCCAGCATTAATTTCATTGTGCTTATGCTCATTTTTAGGATTTTGACATTTTCACCTAAAGTGCACAATCAGGCTGAAAACGCGTTTAAAGCAATAAAAAGTTCATTTTGGCTCTCACACCTAAACTAAACGTTGTAGACTCAACATTTTTGCTGTATTTAGTGTATTCTAGCATCCTGAAGATGATTCAAGCATTAATTTCATCGTGCTTATGCTCATTTTGAAGATTTTGACATTTTCACCTTAAGTGTACAATCAGGGGCTGAAAACGCGTTTAAAGCAATAAAAAGTTCATTTTGGCTCTCACACCTAAACTAAACGTTGTAGACTCAAAATTTTTGCTGTATTTAGTGTATTCTAGCATCCTGAAGATGATTCTAGCATTAATTTCATTGTGCTTATGTTCATTTTGAAGATTTTGACATTTTCACCTAAAGAACACAATCAGGCTGAAAACGCATTTAAAGCCATAAAATGTTCATTTTGGCTCTCACACCTAAACAAAACGTTGTAGACTCAACATTTTTGCTGTATTTAGTGTATTCTAGCATCCTGAAGATGATTCCAGCATTAATTTCATTGTGCTTATGCTCATTTTGAAGATTTTGACATTTTCACCTTAAGTGTACAATCAGGGGCTGAAAACGCGTTTAAAGCAATAAAAAGTTCATTTTGGCTCTCACACCTAAACTAAACGTTGTAGACTCAAAATTTTTGCTGTATTTAGTGTATTCTAGCATCCTGAAGATGATTCCAGCATTAATTTCATTGTGCTTATGCTCATTTTGAAGATTTTGACATTTTCACCTAAAGTGCACAATCAGGCTGAAAACGCATTTAAAGCCATAAAAAGTTCATTTTGGCTCTCACACCTAAACAAAACGTTGTAGACTCAACATTTTTGCTGTATTTAGTGTATTCTAGCATCCTGAAGATGATTCCAGCATTAATTTCATTGTGCTTATGCTCATTTTTAAGATTTTGACATTTTCACCTTAAGTGTACAATCAGGGGCTGAAAACGCGTTTAAAGCAATAAAAAGTTCATTTTGGCTCTCACACCTAAACTAAACGTTGTAGACTCAAAATTTTTGCTGTATTTAGTGTATTCTAGCATCCTGAAGATGATTCCAGCATTAATTTCATTGTGCTTATGCTCATTTTGAAGATTTTGACATTTTCACCTAAAGTGCACAATCAGGCTGAAAACGCGTTTAAAGCAATAAAAAGTTCATTTTGGCTATCACACCTAAACAAAACGTTGTAGACTCAACATTTTTGCTGTATTTAGTGTATTCTAGCATCCTGAAGATGATTCCAGCATTAATTTCATTGTGCTTATGCTCATTTTGAAGATTTTGACATTTTCACCTAAAGTGCACAATCAGGCTGAAAACGCATTTAAAGCCATAAAAAGTTCATTTTGGCTCTCACACCTAAACAAAACGTTGTAGACTCAACATTTTTGCTGTATTTAGTGTATTCTAGCATCCTGAAGATGATTCCAGCATTAATTTCATTGTGCTTATGCTCATTTTGAAGATTTTGACATTTTCACCTAAAGTGCACAATCAGGCTGAAAACGCATTTAAAGCCATAAAAAGTTCATTTTGGCTCTCACACCTAAACAAAACGTTGTAGACTCAAAATTTTTGCTGTATTTAGTGTATTCTAGCATCCTGAAGATGATTCCAGCATTAATTTCATTGTGCTTATGCTCATTTTGAAGATTTTGACATTTTCACCTTAAGTGTACAATCAGGGGCTGAAAACGCGTTTAAAGCAATAAAAAGTTCATTTTGGCTCTCACACCTAAACTAAACGTTGTAGACTCAAAATTTTTGCTGTATTTAGTGTATTCTAGCATCCTGAAGATGATTCCAGCAGCAATTTCATTGTGCTTATGCTCATTTTGAAGATTTTGACATTTTCACAAAGTGCACAATCAGGCTGAAAACGCATTTAAAGCCAAAAAAAGTTCATTTTGGCTCTCACACCTAAACAAAACGTTGTAGACTCAAAATTTTTGCTGTATTTAGTGTATTCTAGCATCCTGAAGATGATTCCAGCATTAATTTCATTGTGCTTATGCTCATTTTTAAGATTTTGACATTTTCACCTAAAGTGCACAATCAGGCTGAAAACGCGTTTAAAGCAATAAAAAGTTCATTTTGGCTCTCACACCTAAACTAAACGTTGTAGACTCAAAATTTTTGCTGTATTTAGTGTATTCTAGCATCCTGAAGATGATTCCAGCATTAATTTCATTGTGCTTATGCTCATTTTGAAGATTTTGACATTTTCACCTAAAGTGCACAATCAGGCTGAAAACGCATTTAAAGCCATAAAAAGTTCATTTTGGCTCTCACACCTAAACAAAACGTTGTAGACTCAACATTTTTGCTGTATTTAGTGTATTCTAGCATCCTGAAGACGATTCCAGCATTAATTTCATTGTGCTTATGCTCATTTTGAAGATTTTGACATTTTCACCTTAAGTGTACAATCAGGGGCTGAAAACGCGTTTAAAGCAATAAAAAGTTCATTTTGGCTCTCACACCAAAACTAAACGTTGTAGACTCAAAATTTTGGCTGTATTTAGTGTATTCTAGCATCCTGAAGATGATTCCAGCATTAATTTCATTGTGCTTATGCTCATTTTGAAGATTTTGACATTTTCACCTAAAGTGTACAAGCAGGGGCTGAAAAGACGTTTAAAGCAATAAAAAGTTCATTTTGGCTCTCACACCTAAACTAAACGTTGTAGACTCAAAATTTTTGCTGTATTTAGTGTATTCTAGCATCCTGAAGATGATTCCAGCATTAATTTCATTGTGCTTATGCTCATTTTGAAGATTTTGACATTTTCACCTAAAGTGCACAATCAGGCTGAAAACGCATTTAAAGCCATAAAAAGTTCATTTTGGCTCTCACACCTAAACTAAACGTTGGAGAATCAAAATTTTTGCTGTATTTAGTGTATTCTAGCATCCTAAAGATGATTCCAGCATTAATTTCATTGTGCTTATGCTCATTTTTAAGATTTTGACATTTTCACCTAAAGTGCACAATCAGGCTGAAAACGCGTTTAAAGCAATAAAAAGTTCATTTTGGCTCTCACACCTAAACTAAACGTTGTAGACTCAAAATTTTTGCTGTATTTAGTGTATTCTAGCATCCTGAAGATGATTCCAGCATTAATTTCATTGTGCTTATGCTCATTTTGAAGATTTTGACATTTTCACCTTAAGTGTACAATTAGGGGCTGAAAACGCGTTTAAAGCAATAAAAAGTTCATTTTGGCTCTCACACCTAAACTAAACGTTGTAGACTCAAAATTTTTTGCTGTATTTAGTGTATTCTAGCATCCTGAAGATGATTCCAGCATTAATTTCATTGTGCTTATGCTCATTTTTAAGATTTTGACATTTTCACCTAAAGTGCACAATCAGGCTGAAAACGCGTTTAAAGCAATAAAAAGTTCATTTTGGCTCTCACACCGAAACTAAACGTTGTAGACTCAAAATTTTTGCTGTATTTAGTGTATTCTAGCATCCTGAAGATGATTCCAGCATTAATTTCATTGTGCTTATGCTCATTTTTAAGATTTTGACATTTTCACCTAAAGTGCACAATCAGGCTGAAAACGCGTTTAAAGCAATAAAAAGTTCATTTTGGCTCTCACACCTAAACTAAACGTTGTAGACTCAAAATTTTTGCTGTATTTAGTGTATTCTAGCATCCTGAAGATGATTCCAGCATTAATTTCATTGTGCTTATGCTCATTTTGAAGATTTTGACATTTTCACCTAAAGTGCACAATCAGGCTGAAAACGCATTTAAAGCCATAAAAAGTTCATTTTGGCTCTCACACCTAAACTAAACGTTGTAGACTCAAAATTTTTGCTGTATTTAGTGTATTCTAGCATCCTGAAGATGATTCCAGCATTAATTGCAATGTGCTTATGCTCATTTTGAAGATTTTGACATTTTCACCTTAAGTGTACAATCAGGGGCTGAAAACGCGTTTAAAGCAATAAAAAGTTCATTTTGGCTCTCACACCTAAACTAAACGTTGTAGACTCAAACTTTTTGCTGTATTTAGTGTATTCTAGCATCCTGAAGATGATTCCAGCATTAATTTCATTGTGCTGATGCTCATTTTTAGGATTTTGACATTTTCACCTAAAGTGCACAATCAGGCTGAAAACGCGTTTAAAGCAATAAAAAGTTCATTTTGGCTCTCACACCTAAACAAAACGTTGTAGACTCAACATTTTTGCTGTATTTAGTGTATTCTAGCATCCTGAAGATGATTCCAGCATTAATTTCATTGTGCTTATGCTCATTTTGAAGATTTTGACATTTTCACCTTAAGTGTACAATCAGGGGCTGAAAACGCGTTTAAAGCAATAAAAAGTTCATTTTGGCTCTCACACCTAAACTAAACGTTGTAGACTCAAAATTTTTGCTGTATTTAGTGTATTCTAGCATCCTGAAGATGATTCCAGCATTAATTTCATTGTGCTTATGCTCATTTTGAAGATTTTGACATTTTCACCTAAAGTGCACAATCAGGCTGAAAACGCATTTAAAGCCATAAAAAGTTCATTTTGGCTCTCACACCTAAACTAAACGTTGTAGACTCAAAATTTTTGCTGTATTTAGTGTATTCTAGCATCCTGAAGATGATTCCAGCATTAATTTCACTGTGCTTATGCTCATTTTGAAGATTTTGACATTTTCACCTTAAGTGTACAATCAGGGGCTGAAAACGCGTTTAAAGCAATAAAAAGTTCATTTTGGCTCTCACACCTAAACTAAACGTTGTAGACTCAAAATTTTTGCTGTATTTAGTGTATTCTAGCATCCTGAAGATGATTCCAGCATTAATTTCATTGTGCTTATGCTCATTTTGAAGATTTTGACATTTTCACCTAAAGTGTACAATCAGGCTGAAAACGCATTTAAAGCAATAAAAAGTTCATTTTGGCTCTCACACCTAAACTAAACGTTGTAGACTCAAAATTTTTGCTGTATTTAGTGTATTCTAGCATCCTGAAGATGATTCCAGCATTAATTTCATTGTGCTTATGCTCATTTTTAAGATTTTGACATTTTCACCTAAAGTGCACAATTAGGCTGAAAATGCATTTAAAGGAATAAAAAGTTCATTTTGGCACACAAACCTAAACTAAACGTTGTAGACTCAAAGTTTTTGCTGTATTTAGTGTATTCTAGCATCCTGAAGATGATTCCAGCATTAATTTCATTGTGCTTATGCTCATTTTGAAGATTTTGACATTTTCACCTTAAGTGTACAATCAGGGGCTGAAAACGCGTTTAAAGCAATAAAAAGTTCATTTTGGCTCTCACACCAAAAGTAAACGTTGTAGACTCAAAATTTTTGCTGTATTTAGTGTATTCTAGCATCCTGAAGATGATTCCAGCATTAATTTCATTGTGCTTATGCTCATTTTGAAGATTTTGACATTTTCACCTAAAGTGTACAATCAGGGGCTGAAAACACGTTTAAAGCAATAAAAAGTTCATTTTGGCTCTCACACCTAAACTAAACGTTGTAGACTCAAAATTTTTGCTGTATTTAGTGTATTCTAGCATCCTGAAGATGATTCCAGCATTAATTTCATTGTGCTTATGCTCATTTTGAAGATTTTGACATTTTCACCTAAAGTGCACAATCAGGCTGAAAACGCATTTAAAGCCATAAAAAGTTCATTTTGGCTCTCACACCTAAACAAAACGTTGTAGACTCAACATTTTTGCTGTATTTAGTGTATTCTAGCATCCTGAAGATGATTCCAGCATTAATTTCATTGTGCTTATGCTCATTTTTAAGATTTTGACATTTTCACCTTAAGTGTACAATCAGGGGCTGAAAACGCGTTTAAAGCAATAAAAAGTTCATTTTGGCTCTCACACCTAAACTAAACGTTGTAGACTCAAAATTTTTGCTGTATTTAGTGTATTCTAGCATCCTGAAGATGATTCCAGCATTAATTTCATTGTGCTTATGCTCATTTTTAAGATTTTGACATTTTCACCTAAAGTGCACAATCAGGCTGAAAACGCGTTTAAAGCAATAAAAAGTTCATTTTGGCTCTCACACCTAAACTAAACGTTGTAGACTCAAAATTTTTGCTGTATTTAGTGTATTCTAGCATCCTGAAGATGATTCCAGCATTAATTTCATTGTGCTTATGCTCATTTTGAAGATTTTGACATTTTCACCTTAAGTGTACAATCAGGGGCTGAAAACGCGTTTAAAGCAATAAAAAGTTCATTTTGGCTCTCACACCTAAACTAAACGTTGTAGACTCAAAATTTTTGCTGTATTTAGTGTATTCTAGCATCCTGAAGATGATTCCAGCAGCAATTTCATTGTGCTTATGCTCATTTTGAAGATTTTGACATTTTCACAAAGTGCACAATCAGGCTGAAAACGCATTTAAAGCCATAAAAAGTTCATTTTGGCTCTCACACCTAAACAAAACGTTGTAGACTCAAAATTTTTGCTGTATTTAGTGTATTCTAGCATCCTGAAGATGATTCCAGCATTAATTTCATTGTGCTTATGCTCATTTTTAAGATTTTGACATTTTCACCTAAAGTGCACAATCAGGCTGAAAACGCATTTAAAGCCATAAAAAGTTCATTTTGGCTCTCACACCTAAACTAAACGTTGTAGACTCAAAATTTTTGCTGTATTTAGTGTATTCTAGCATCCTGAAGATGATTCCAGCATTAATTTCATTGTGCTTATGCTCATTTTTAGGATTTTGACATTTTCACCTAAAGTGCACAATCAGGCTGAAAACGCGTTTAAAGCAATAAAAAGTTCATTTTGGCTCTCACACCTAAACTAAACGTTGTAGACTCAAAATTTTTGCTGTATTTAGTGTATTCTAGCATCCTGAAGATGATTCCAGCATTAATTTCATCGTGCTTATGCTCATTTTGAAGATTTTGACATTTTCACCTTAAGTGTACAATCAGGGGCTGAAAACGCGTTTAAAGCAATAAAAAGTTCATTTTGGCTCTCACACCTAAACTAAACGTTGTAGACTCAAAATTTTTGCTGTATTTAGTGTATTCTAGCATCCTGAAGATGATTCTAGCATTAATTTCATCGTGCTTATGTTCATTTTGAAGATTTTGACATTTTCACCTAAAGAACACAATCAGGCTGAAAACGCATTTAAAGCCATAAAAAGTTCATTTTGGCTCTCAAACCTAAACAAAACGTTGTAGACTCAACATTTTTGCTGTATTTAGTGTATTCTAGCATCCTGAAGATGATTCCAGCATTAATTTCATTGTGCTTATGCTCATTTTGAAGATTTTGACATTTTCACCTTAAGTGTACAATCAGGGGCTGAAAACGCGTTTAAAGCAATAAAAAGTTCATTTTGGCTCTCACACCTAAACTAAACGTTGTAGACTCAAAATTTTTATTGTATTTAGTGTATTCTAGCATCCTGAAGATGATTCCAGCATTAATTTCATTGTGCTTATGCTCATTTTGAAGATTTTGACATTTTCACCTAAAGTGCACAATCAGGCTGAAAACGCATTTAAAGCCATAAAAAGTTCATTTTGGCTCTCACACCTAAACAAAACGTTGTAGACTCAACATTTTTGCTGTATTTAGTGTATTCTAGCATCCTGAAGATGATTCCAGCATTAATTTCATTGTGCTTATGCTCATTTTAAGATTTTGACATTTTCACCTTAAGTGTACAATCAGGGGCTGAAAACGCGTTTAAAGCAATAAAAAGTTCATTTTGGCTCTCACACCTAAACTAAACGTTGTAGACTCAAAATTTTTGCTGTATTTAGTGTATTCTAGCATCCTGAAGATGATTCCAGCATTAATTTCATTGTGCTTATGCTCATTTTTAAGATTTTGACATTTTCACCTAAAGTGCACAATCAGGCTGAAAACGCGTTTAGAGCAATAAAAAGTTCATTTTGGCTCTCACACCTAAACTAAACGTTGTAGACTCAAAATTTTTGCTGTATTTAGTGTATTCTAGCATCCTGAAGATGATTCCAGCATTAATTTCATTGTGCTTATGCTCATTTTGAAGATTTTGACATTTTCACCTAAAGTGCACAATCAGGGGCTGAAAACGCGTTTAAAGCAATAAAAAGTTCATTTTGGCTCTCACACCTAAACTAAACGTTGTAGACTCAAAATTTTTGCTGTATTTAGTGTATTCTAGCATCCTCAAGATGATTCCAGCATTAATTTCATTGTGCTTATGCTCATTTTTAAGATTTTGACATTTTCACCTAAAGTGCACAATCAGGCTGAAAACGCGTTTAAAGCAATAAAAAGTTCATTTTGGCTCTCACACCTAAACTAAACGTTGTAGACTCAAAATTTTTGCTGTATTTAGTGTATTCTAGCATCCTGAAGATGATTCCAGCATTAATTTCATTGTGCTTATGCTCATTTTTAAGATTTTGACATTTTCACCTAAAGTGCACAATCAGGCTGAAAACGCATTTAAAGCAATAAAAAGTTCATTTTGGCTATCACACCTAAACAAAACGTTGTAGACTCAACATTTTTGCTGTATTTAGTGTATTCTAGCATCCTGAAGATGATTCCAGCATTAATTTCATTGTGCTTATGCTCATTTTGAAGATTTTGACATTTTCACCTTAAGTGTACAATCAGGGGCTGAAAACGCGTTTAAAGCAATAAAAAGTTCATTTTGGCTCTCACACCTAAACTAAACGTTGTAGACTCAAAATTTTTGCTGTATTCAGTGTATTCTAGAATCCTGAAGATGATTCCAGCATTAATTTCATCGTGCTTATGCTCATTTTGAAGATTTTGACATTTTCACCTAAAGTGCACAATCAGGCTGAAAACGCGTTTAAAGCAATAAAAAGTTCATTTTGGCTCTCACACCTAAACTAAACGTTGTACACTCAAAATTTTTGCTGTATTTAGTGTATTCTAGCATCCTGAAGATGATTCCAGCATTAATATCATTGTGCTTATGCTCATTTTTAAGATTTTGACATTTTCACCTAAAGTGCACAATCAAGCTGAAAATGCGTTTAAAGCAATGAAAAGTTCATTTTGGCTCTCACACCTAAACTAAACGTTGTAGACTCAAACTTTTTGCTGTATTTAGTGTATTCTAGCATCCTGAAGATGATTCCAGCATTAATTTCATTGTGCTTATGCTCATTTTTAGGATTTTGACATTTTCACCTAAAGTGCACAATCAGGCTGAAAACGCGTTTAAAGCAATAAAAAGTTCATTTTGGCTCTCACACCTAAACTAAACGATGTAGACTCCAAATTTTTGCTGTATTTAGTGTATTCTAGCATCCTGAAGATGATTCCAGCATTAATTTCATCGTGCTTATGCTCATTTTGAAGATTTTGACATTTTCACCTTAAGTGTACAATCAGGGGCTGAAAACGCGTTTAAAGCAATAAAAAGTTCATTTTGGCTCTCACACCTAAACTAAACGTTGTAGACTCAAATTTTTTGCCGTATTTAGTGTATTCTAGCATCCTGAAGATGATTCCAGCATTAATTTCATTGTGCTTATGCTCATTTTGAAGATTTTGACATTTTCACCTAAAGAACACAATCAGGCTGAAAACGCATTTAAAGCCATAAAAAGTTCATTTTGGCTCTCACACCTAAACAAAACGTTGTAGACTCAACATTTTTGCTGTATTTAGTGTATTCTAGCATCCTGAAGATGATTCCAGCATTAATTTCATTGTGCTTATGCTCATTTTGAAGATTTTGACATTTTCACCTAAAGTGCACAATCAGGCTGAAAACGCATTTAAAGCCATAAAAAGTTCATTTTGGCTCTCACACCTAAACAAAACGTTGTAGACTCAACATTTTTGCTGTATTTAGTGTATTCTAGCATCCTGAAGATGATTCCAGCATTAATTTCATTGTGCTTATGCTCATTTTTAAGATTTTGACATTTTCACCTAAAGTGCACAATCAGGCTGAAAACGCATTTAAAGCCATAAAAAGTTCATTTTGGCTCTCACACCTAAACTAAACGTTGTAGACTCAAAATTTTTGCTGTATTTAGTGTATTCTAGCATCCTGAAGATGATTCCAGCATTAATTTCATTGTGCTTATGCTCATTTTTAGGATTTTGACATTTTCACCTAAAGTGCACAATCAGGCTGAAAACGCGTTTAAAGCAATAAAAAGTTCATTTTGGCTCTCACACCTAAACTAAACGTTGTAGACTCAAAATTTTTGCTGTATTTAGTGTATTCTAGCATCCTGAAGATGATTCCAGCATTAATTTCATCGTGCTTATGCTCATTTTGAAGATTTTGACATTTTCACCTTAAGTGTACAATCAGGGGCTGAAAACGCGTTTAAAGCAATAAAAAGTTCATTTTGGCTCTCACACCTAAACTAAACGTTGTAGACTCAAAATTTTTGCTGTATTTAGTGTATTCTAGCATCCTGAAGATGATTCTAGCATTAATTTCATTGTGCTTATGTTCATTTTGAAGATTTTGACATTTTCACCTAAAGAACACAATCAGGCTGAAAACGCATTTAAAGCCATAAAATGTTCATTTTGGCTCTCACACCTAAACAAAACGTTGTAGACTCAACATTTTTGCTGTATTTAGTGTATTCTAGCATCCTGAAGATGATTCCAGCATTAATTTCATTGTGCTTATGCTCATTTTGAAGATTTTGACATTTTCACCTTAAGTGTACAATCAGGGGCTGAAAACGCGTTTAAAGCAATAAAAAGTTCATTTTGGCTCTCACACCTAAACTAAACGTTGTAGACTCAAATTTTTTGCTGTATTTAGTGTATTCTAGCATCCTGAAGATGATTCCAGCATTAATTTCATTGTGCTTATGCTCATTTTGAAGATTTTGACATTTTCACCTAAAGTGCACAATCAGGCTGAAAACGCATTTAAAGCCATAAAAAGTTCATTTTGGCTCTCACACCTAAACAAAACGTTGTAGACTCAACATTTTTGCTGTATTTAGTGTATTCTAGCATCCTGAAGATGATTCCAGCATTAATTTCATTGTGCTTATGCTCATTTTTAAGATTTTGACATTTTCACCTTAAGTGTACAATCAGGGGCTGAAAACGCGTTTAAAGCAATAAAAAGTTCATTTTGGCTCTCACACCTAAACTAAACGTTGTAGACTCAAAATTTTTGCTGTATTTAGTGTATTCTAGCATCCTGAAGATGATTCCAGCATTAATTTCATTGTGCTTATGCTCATTTTTAAGATTTTGACATTTTCACCTAAAGTGCACAATCAGGCTGAAAACGCGTTTAGAGCAATAAAAAGTTCATTTTGGCTCTCACACCTAAACTAAACGTTGTAGACTCAAAATTTTTGCTGTATTTAGTGTATTCTAGCATCCTGAAGATGATTCCAGCATTAATTTCATTGTGCTTATGCTCATTTTGAAGATTTTGACATTTTCACCTAAAGTGCACAATCAGGGGCTGAAAACGCGTTTAAAGCAATAAAAAGTTCATTTTGGCTCTCACACCTAAACTAAACGTTGTAGACTCAAAATTTTTGCTGTATTTAGTGTAGTCTAGCATCCTCAAGATGATTCCAGCATTAATTTCATTGTGCTTATGCTCATTTTTAAGATTTTGACATTTTCACCTAAAGTGCACAATCAGGCTGAAAACGCGTTTAAAGCAATAAAAAGTTCATTTTGGCTCTCACACCTAAACTAAACGT
Organism: Vanacampus margaritifer; assembly: GCF_051991255.1. Classification (NCBI taxonomy): domain Eukaryota; kingdom Metazoa; phylum Chordata; class Actinopteri; order Syngnathiformes; family Syngnathidae; genus Vanacampus; species Vanacampus margaritifer. Next base: position 28,652,430 of record NC_135438.1, on the reverse strand, counting down.
TGTAGACTCAAAATTTTTGCTGTATTTAGTGTATTCTAGCATCCTGAAGATGATTCCAGCATTAATTTCATTGTGCTTATGCTCATTTTGAAGATTTTGACATTTTCACCTAAAGTGCACAATCAGGCTGAAAACGCATTTAAAGCAATAAAAAGTTCATTTTGGCTATCACACCTAAACAAAACGTTGTAGACTCAACATTTTTGCTGTATTTAGTGTATTCTAGCATCCTGAAGATGATTCCAGCATTAATTTCATTGTGCTTATGCTCATTTTTAAGATTTTGACATTTTCACCTTAAGTGTACAATCAGGGGCTGAAAACGCGTTTAAAGCAATAAAAAGTTCATTTTGGCTCTCACACCTAAACTAAACGTTGTAGACTCAAAATTTTTGCTGTATTCAGTGTATTCTAGAATCCTGAAGATGATTCCAGCATTAATTTCATCGTGCTTATGCTCATTTTGAAGATTTTGACATTTTCACCTAAAGTGCACAATCAGGCTGAAAACGCGTTTAAAGCAATAAAAAGTTCATTTTGGCTCTCACACCTAAACTAAACGTTGTAGACTCAAAATTTTTGCTGTATTCAGTGTATTCTAGAATCCTGAAGATGATTCCAGCATTAATTTCATCGTGCTTATGCTCATTTTGAAGATTTTGACATTTTCACCTAAAGTGCACAATCAGGCTGAAAACGCGTTTAAAGCAATAAAAAGTTCATTTTGGCTCTCACACCTAAACTAAACGTTGTAGACTCAAAATTTTTGCTGTATTTAGTGTATTCTAGCATCCTGAAGATGATTCCAGCATTAATTTCATTGTGCTTATGCTCATTTTTAAGATTTTGACATTTTCACCTAAAGTGCACAATCAAGCTGAAAACGCGTTTAAAGCAATAAAAAGTTCATTTTGGCTCTCACACCTAAACTAAACGTTGTAGACTCAAACTTTTTGCTGTATTTAGTGTATTCTAGCATCCTGAAGATGATTCCAGCATTAATTTCATTGTGCTTATGCTCATTTTTAGGATTTTGACATTTTCACCTAAAGTGCACAATCAGGCTGAAAACGCGTTTAAAGCAATAAAAAGTTCATTTTGGCTCTCACACCTAAACTAAACGATGTAGACTCCAAATTTTTGCTGTTTTTAGTGTATTCTAGCATCCTGAAGATGATTCCAGCATTAATTTCATCGTGCTTATGCTCATTTTGAAGATTTTGACATTTTCACCTTAAGTGTACAATCAGGGGCTGAAAACGCGTTTAAAGCAATAAAAAGTTCATTTTGGCTCTCACACCTAAACTAAACGTTGTAGACTCAAAATTTTTGCTGTATTTAGTGTATTCTAGCATCCTGAAGATGATTCCAGCATTAATTTCATTGTGCTTATGCTCATTTTGAAGATTTTGACATTTTCACCTAAAGTGCACAATCAGGCTGAAAACGCGTTTAGAGCAATAAAAAGTTCATTTTGGCTCTCACACCTAAACTAAACGTTGTAGACTCAAAATTTTTGCTGTATTTAGTGTATTCTAGCATCCTGAAGATGATTCCAGCATTAATTTCATCGTGCTTATGCTCATTTTGAAGATTTTGACATTTTCACCTTAAGTGTACAATCAGGGGCTGAAAACGCGTTTAAAGCAATAAAAAGTTCATTTTGGCTCTCACACCTAAACTAAACGTTGTAGACTCAAAATTTTTGCTGTATTTAGTGTATTCTAGCATCCTGAAGATGATTCCAGCATTAATTTCATTGTGCTTATGCTCATTTTGAAGATTTTGACATTTTCACCTAAAGAACACAATCAGGCTGAAAACGCATTTAAAGCCATAAAAAGTTCATTTTGGCTCTCACACCTAAACAAAACGTTGTAGACTCAACATTTTTGCTGTATTTAGTGTATTCTAGCATCCTGAAGATGATTCCAGCATTAATTTCATTGTGCTTATGCTCATTTTGAAGATTTTGACATTTTCACCTAAAGTGCACAATCAGGCTGAAAACGCATTTAAAGCCATAAAAAGTTCATTTTGGCTCTCACACCTAAACAAAACGTTGTAGACTCAACATTTTTGCTGTATTTAGTGTATTCTAGCATCCTGAAGATGATTCCAGCATTAATTTCATTGTGCTTATGCTCATTTTTAAGATTTTGACATTTTCACCTTAAGTGTACAATCAGGGGCTGAAAACGCGTTTAAAGCAATAAAAAGTTCATTTTGGCTCTCACACCTAAACTAAACGTTGTAGACTCAAAATTTTTGCTGTATTTAGTGTATTCTAGCATCCTGAAGATGATTCCAGCATTAATTTCATTGTGCTTATGCTCATTTTTAAGATTTTGACATTTTCACCTAAAGTGCACAATCAGGCTGAAAACGCGTTTAAAGCAATAAAAAGTTCATTTTGGCTCTCACACCGAAACTAAACGTTGTAGACTCAAAATTTTTGCTGTATTTAGTGTATTCTAGCATCCTGAAGATGATTCCAGCATTAATTTCATTGTGCTTATGCTCATTTTGAAGATTTTGACATTTTCACCTAAAGTGCACAATCAGGCTGAAAACGCATTTAAAGGAATAAAAAGTTCATTTTGGCACACAAACCTAAACTAAACGTTGTAGACTCAACATTTTTGCTGTATTTAGTGTATTCTAGCATCTTGAAGATGATTCCAGCATTAATTTCATTGTGCTTATGCTCATTTTTAAGATTTTGACATTTTCACCTAAAGTGCACAATTAGGCTGAAAACGCATTTAAAGGAATAAAAAGTTCATTTTGGCACACAAACCTAAACTAAACGTTGTAGACTCAAAATTTTTGCTGTATTTAGTGTATTCTAGCATCCTGAAGATGATTCCAGCATTAATTTCATTGTGCTTATGCTCATTTTGAAGATTTTGACATTTTCACCTTAAGTGTACAATCAGGGGCTGAAAACGCGTTTAAAGCAATAAAAAGTTCATTTTGGCTCTCACACCAAAACTAAACGTTGTAGACTCAAAATTTTTGCTGTATTTAGTGTATTCTAGCATCCTGAAGATGATTCCAGCATTAATTTCATTGTGCTTATGCTCATTTTGAAGATTTTGACATTTTCACCTAAAGTGTACAAGCAGGGGCTGAAAAGACGTTTAAAGCAATAAAAAGTTCATTTTGGCTCTCACACCTAAACTAAACGTTGTAGACTCAAAATTTTTGCTGTATTTAGTGTATTCTAGCATCCTGAAGATGATTCCAGCATTAATTTCATTGTGCTTATGCTCATTTTGAAGATTTTGACATTTTCACCTAAAGTGCACAATCAGGCTGAAAACGCATTTAAAGCCATAAAAAGTTCATTTTGGCTCTCACACCTAAACTAAACGTTGGAGAATCAAAATTTTTGCTGTATTTAGTGTATTCTAGCATCCTGAAGATGATTCCAGCATTAATTTCATTGTGCTTATGCTCATTTTTAAGATTTTGACATTTTCACCTAAAGTGCACAATCAGGCTGAAAACGCGTTTAAAGCAATAAAAAGTTCATTTTGGCTCTCACACCTAAACTAAACGTTGTAGACTCAAAATTTTTGCTGTATTTAGTGTATTCTAGCATCCTGAAGATGATTCCAGCATTAATTTCATTGTGCTTATGCTCATTTTGAAGATTTTGACATTTTCACCTTAAGTGTACAATTAGGGGCTGAAAACGCGTTTAAAGCAATAAAAAGTTCATTTTGGCTCTCACACCTAAACTAAACGTTGTAGACTCAAAATTTTTGCTGTATTTAGTTTATTCCAGCATCCTGAAGATGATTCCAGCATTAATTTCATTGTGCTTATGCTCATTTTTAAGATTTTGACATTTTCACCTTAAGTGCACAATCAGGCTGAAAACGCGTTTAAAGCAATAAAAAGTTCATTTTGGCTCTCACACCGAAACTAAACGTTGTAGACTCAAAATTTTTGCTGTATTTAGTGTATTCTAGCATCCTGAAGATGATTCCAGCATTAATTTCATCGTGCTTATGCTCATTTTGAAGATTTTGACATTTTCACCTTAAGTGTACAATCAGGGGCTGAAAACGCGTTTAAAGCAATAAAAAGTTCATTTTGGCTCTCACACCTAAACTAAACGTTGTAGACTCAAAATTTTTGCTGTATTTAGTGTATTCTAGCATCCTGAAGATGATTCCAGCATTAATTTCATTGTGCTTATGCACATTTTGAAGATTTTGACATTTTCACCTAAAGTGCACAATCAGGCTGAAAACGCATTTAAAGCCATAAAAAGTTCATTTTGGCTCTCACACCTAAACAAAACGTTGTAGACTCAACATTTTTGCTGTATTTAGTGTATTCTAGCATCCTGAAGATGATTCCAGCATTAATTTCATTGTGCTTATGCTCATTTTGAAGATTTTGACATTTTCACCTTAAGTGTACAATCAGGGGCTGAAAACGCGTTTAAAGCAATAAAAAGTTCATTTTGGCTCTCACACCTAAACTAAACGTTGTAGACTAAAAAATTTTGCTGTATTTAGTGTATTCTAGCATCCTGAAGATGATTCCAGCATTAATTTCATTGTGCTTATGCTCATTTTTAAGATTTTGACATTTTCACCTAAAGTGCACAATCAGGCTGAAATTGCGTTTAAAGCAATAAAAAGTTCATTTTGGCTCTCACACCTAAACTAAACGTTGTAGACTCAAAATTTTTGCTGTATTTAGTGTATTCTAGCATCCTGAAGATGATTCCAGCATTAATTTCATTGTGCTTATGCTCATTTTGAAGATTTTGACATTTTCACCTTAAGTGTACAATCAGGGGCTGAAAACGCGTTTAAAGCAATAAAAAGTTCATTTTGGCTCTCACACCTAAACTAAACGTTGTAGACTCAAAATTTTTGCTGTATTTAGTGTATTCTAGCATCCTGAAGATGATTCCAGCATTAATTTCATTGTGCTTATGCTCATTTTTAAGATTTTGACATTTTCACCTAAAGTGCACAATCAGGCTGAAAACGCGTTTAAAGCAATAAAAAGTTCATTTTGGCTCTCACACCTAAACTAAACGTTGTAGACTCAAAATTTTTGCTGTATTTAGTGTATTCTAGCATCCTGAAGATGATTCCAGCATTAATTTCATTGTGCTTATGCTCATTTTGAAGATTTTGACATTTTCACCTAAAGTGCACAATCAGGCTGAAAACGCATTTAAAGCAATAAAAAGTTCATTTTGGCTCTCACACCTAAACAAAACGTTGTAGACTCAACATTTTTGCTGTATTTAGTGTATTCTAGCATCCTGAAGATGATTCCAGCATTAATTTCATTGTGCTTATGCTCATTTTTAAGATTTTGACATTTTCACCTTAAGTGTACAATCAGGGGCTGAAAACGCGTTTAAAGCAATAAAAAGTTCATTTTGGCTCTCACACCTAAACTAAACGTTGTAGACTCGAAATTTTTGCTGTATTTAGTGTATTCTAGCATCCTGAAGATGATTCAAGCATTAATTTCATTGTGATTATGCTCATTTTTAAGATTTTGACATTTTCACCTAAAGTGCACAATCAGGCTGAAAACGCATTTAAAGCAATAAAAAGTTCATTTTGGCTATCACACCTAAACAAAACGTTGTAGACTCAACATTTTTGCTGTATTTAGTGTATTCTAGCATCCTGAAGATGATTCCAGCATTAATTTCATTGTGCTTATGCTCATTTTTAGGATTTTGACATTTTCACCTAAAGTGCACAATCAGGCTGAAAACGCGTTTAAAGCAATAAAAAGTTCATTTTGGCTCTCACACCTAAACTAAACGTTGTAGACTCAAAATTTTTGCTGTATTTAGTGTATTCTAGCATCCTGAAGATGATTCCAGCATTAATTTCATCGTGCTTATGCTCATTTTGAAGATTTTGACATTTTCACCTTAAGTGTACAATCAGGGGCTGAAAACGCGTTTAAAGCAATAAAAAGTTCATTTTGGCTCTCACACCTAAACTAAACGTTGTAGACTCAAAATTTTTGCTGTATTTAGTGTATTCTAGCATCCTGAAGATGATTCCAGCATTAATTTCATTGTGCTTATGCTCATTTTGAAGATTTTGACATTTTCACCTAAAGTGCACAATCAGGCTGAAAACGCATTTAAAGCCATAAAAAGTTCATTTTGGCTCTCACACCTAAACAAAACGTTGTAGACTCAACATTTTTGCTGTATTTAGTGTATTCTAGCATCCTGAAGATGATTCCAGCATTAATTTCATTGTGCTTATGCTCATTTTGAAGATTTTGACATTTTCACCTTAAGTGTACAATCAGGGGCTGAAAACGCGTTTAAAGCAATAAAAAATTCATTTTGGCTCTCACACCTAAACTAAACGTTGTAGACTCAAAATTTTTGCTGTATTTAGTGTATTCTAGCATCCTGAAGATGATTCCAGCATTAATTTCATTGTGCTTATGCTCATTTTTAAGATTTTGACATTTTCACCTAAAGTGCACAATCAGGCTGAAAACGCGTTTAAAGCAATAAAAAGTTCATTTTGGCTCTCACACCTAAACTAAACGTTGTAGACTCAAAATTTTTGCTGTATTTAGTGTATTCTAGCATCCTGAAGATGATTCCAGCATTAATTTCATTGTGCTTATGCTCATTTTGAAAATTTTGACATTTTCACCTTAAGTGTACAATCAGGGGCTGAAAACGCGTTTAAAGCAATAAAAAGTTCATTTTGGCTCTCACACCTAAAGTAAACGTTGTAGACTCAAAATTTTTGCTGTATTTAGTGTATTCTAGCATCCTGAAGATGATTCCAGCATTAATTTCATTGTGCTTATGCTCATTTTTAAGATTTTGACATTTTCACCTAAAGTGCACAATCAGGCTGAAAACGCGTTTAAAGCAATAAAAAGTTCATTTTGGCTCTCACACCTAAACTAAACGTTGTAGACTCAAAATTTTTGCTGTATTTAGTGTATTCTAGCATCCTGAAGATGATTCCAGCATTAATTTCATTGTGCTTATGCTCATTTTGAAGATTTTGACATTTTCACCTAAAGTGCACAATCAGGCTGAAAACGCATTTAAAGCCATAAAAAGTTCATTTTGGCTCTCACACCTAAACAAAACGTTGTAGACTCAACATTTTTGCTGTATTTAGTGTATTCTAGCATCCTGAAGACGATTCCAGCATTAATTTCATTGTGCTTATGCTCATTTTGAAGATTTTGACATTTTCACCTTAAGTGTACAATCAGGGGCTGAAAACGCGTTTAAAGCAATAAAAAGTTCATTTTGGCTCTCACACCAAAACTAAACGTTGTAGACTCAAAATTTTTGCTGTATTTAGTGTATTCTAGCATCCTGAAGATGATTCCAGCATTAATTTCATTGTGCTTATGCTCATTTTGAAGATTTTGACATTTTCACCTAAAGTGTACAAGCAGGGGCTGAAAAGACGTTTAAAGCAATAAAAAGTTCATTTTGGCTCTCACACCTAAACTAAACGTTGTAGACTCAAAATTTTTGCTGTATTTAGTGTATTCTAGCATCCTGAAGATGATTCCAGCATTAATTTCATTGTGCTTATGCTCATTTTGAAGATTTTGACATTTTCACCTAAAGTGCACAATCAGGCTGAAAACGCATTTAAAGCCATAAAAAGTTCATTTTGGCTCTCACACCTAAACTAAACGTTGGAGAATCAAAATTTTTGCTGTATTTAGTGTATTCTAGCATCCTGAAGATGATTCCAGCATTAATTTCATTGTGCTTATGCTCATTTTTAAGATTTTGACATTTTCACCTAAAGTGCACAATCAGGCTGAAAACGCGTTTAAAGCAATAAAAAGTTCATTTTGGCTCTCACACCTAAACTAAACGTTGTAGACTCAAAATTTTTGCTGTATTTAGTGTATTCTAGCATCCTGAAGATGATTCCAGCATTAATTTCATTGTGCTTATGCTCATTTTGAAGATTTTGACATTTTCACCTTAAGTGTACAATTAGGGGCTGAAAACGCGTTTAAAGCAATAAAAAGTTCATTTTGGCTCTCACACCTAAACTAAACGTTGTAGACTCAAACTTTTTGCTGTATTTAGTGTATTCTAGCATCCTGAAGATGATTCCAGCATTAATTTCATTGTGCTGATGCTCATTTTTAGGATTTTGACATTTTCACCTAAAGTGCACAATCAGGCTGAAAACGCGTTTAAAGCAATAAAAAGTTCATTTTGGCTCTCACACCTAAACTAAACGTTGTAGACTCAAAATTTTTGCTGTATTTAGTGTATTCTAGCATCCTGAAGATGATTCCAGCATTAATTTCATCGTGCTTATGCTCATTTTGAAGATTTTGACATTTTCACCTTAAGTGTACAATCAGGGGCTGAAAACGCGTTTAAAGCAATAAAAAGTTCATTTTGGCTCTCACACCTAAACTAAACGTTGTAGACTCAAAATTTTTGCTGTATTTAGTGTATTCTAGCATCCTGAAGATGATTCCAGCATTAATTTCATTGTGCTTATGCACATTTTGAAGATTTTGACATTTTCACCTAAAGTGCACAATCAGGCTGAAAACGCATTTAAAGCCATAAAAAGTTCATTTTGGCTCTCACACCTAAACAAAACGTTGTAGACTCAACATTTTTGCTGTATTTAGTGTATTCTAGCATCCTGAAGATGATTCCAGCATTAATTTCATTGTGCTTATGCTCATTTTTAAGATTTTGACATTTTCACCTTAAGTGTACAATCAGGGGCTGAAAACGCGTTTAAAGCAATAAAAAGTTCATTTTGGCTCTCACACCTAAACTAAACGTTGTAGACTCAAAATTTTTGCTGTATTTAGTGTATTCTAGCATCCTGAAGATGATTCCAGTATTAATTTCATTGTGCTTATGCTCATTTTTAAGATTTTGACATTTTCACCTAAAGTGCACAATCAGGCTGAAAACGCGTTTAAAGCAATAAAAAGTTCATTTTGGCTCTCACACCTAAACTAAACGTTGTAGACTCAAAATTTTTGCTGTATTTAGTGTATTCTAGCATCCTGAAGATGATTCCAGCATTAATTTCATTGTGCTTATGCTCATTTTGAAGATTTTGACATTTTCACCTAAAGTGCACAATCAGGCTGAAAACGCATTTAAAGCCATAAAAAGTTCATTTTGGCTCTCACACCTAAACAAAACGTTGTAGACTCAACATTTTTGCTGTATTTAGTGTATTCTAGCATCCTGAAGATGATTCCAGCATTAAGTTCATTGTGCTTATGCTCATTTTGAAGATTTTGACATTTTCACCTTAAGTGTACAATCAGGGGCTGAAAACGCGTTTAAAGCAATAAAAAGTTCATTTTGGCTCTCACACCTAAACTAAACGTTGTAGACTCAAAATTTTTGCTGTATTTAGTGTATTCTAGCATCCTGAAGATGATTCCAGCATTAATTTCATTGTGCTTATGCTCATTTTTAAGATTTTGACATTTTCACCTAAAGTGCACAATCAGGCTGAAAACGCGTTTAAAGCAATAAAAAGTTCATTTTGGCTCTCACACCTAAACTAAACGTTGTAGACTCAAAATTTTTGCTGTATTTAGTGTATTCTAGCATCCTGAAGATGATTCCAGCATTAATTTCATTGTGCTTATGCTCATTTTGAAGATTTTGACATTTTCACCTTAAGTGTACAATCAGGGGCTGAAAACGCGTTTAAAGCAATAAAAAGTTCATTTTGGCTCTCACACCTAAACTAAACGTTGTAGACTCAAAATTTTTGCTGTATTTAGTGTATTCTAGCATCCTGAAGATGATTCCAGCATTAATTTCATTGTGCTTATGCTCATTTTTAAGATTTTGACATTTTCACCTAAAGTGCACAATCAGGCTGAAAACGCGTTTAAAGCAATAAAAAGTTCATTTTGGCTCTCACACCTAAACTAAACGTTGTAGACTCCAAATTTTTGCTGTATTTAGTGTATTCTAGCATCCTGAAGATGATTCCAGCATTAATTTCATTGTGCTTATGCTCATTTTGAAGATTTTGACATTTTCACCTAAAGTGCACAATCAGGCTGAAAACGCATTTAAAGCAATAAAAAGTTCATTTTGGCTCTCACACCTAAACAAAACGTTGTAGACTCAACATTTTTGCTGTATTTAGTGTATTCTAGCATCCTGAAGATGATTCCAGCATTAATTTCATTGTGCTTATGCTCATTTTTAAGATTTTGACATTTTCACCTTAAGTGTACAATCAGGGGCTGAAAACGCGTTTAAAGCAATAAAAAGTTCATTTTGGCTCTCACACCTAAACTAAACGTTGTAGACTCAAAATTTTTGCTGTATTTAGTGTATTCTAGCATCCTGAAGATGATTCCAGCATTAATTTCATTGTGCTTATGCTCATTTTGAAGATTTTGACATTTTCACCTAAAGTGCACAATCAGGCTGAAAACGCATTTAAAGCCATAAAAAGTTCATTTTGGCTCTCACACCTAAACAAAACGTTGTAGACTCAACATTTTTGCTGTATTTAGTGTATTCTAGCATCCTGAAGATGATTCCAGCATTAATTTCATTGTGCTTATGCTCATTTTGAAGATTTTGACATTTTCACCTTAAGTGTACAATCAGGGGCTGAAAACGCGTTTAAAGCAATAAAAAATTCATTTTGGCTCTCACACCTAAACTAAACGTTGTAGACTCAAAATTTTTGCTGTATTTAGTGTATTCTAGCATCCTGAAGATGATTCCAGCATTAATTTCATTGTGCTTATGCTCATTTTTAAGATTTTGACATTTTCACCTAAAGTGCACAATCAGGCTGAAAACGCGTTTAAAGCAATAAAAAGTTCATTTTGGCTCTCACACCTAAACTAAACGTTGTAGACTCAAAATTTTTGCTGTATTTAGTGTATTCTAGCATCCTGAAGATGATTCCAGCATTAATTTCATTGTGCTTATGCTCATTTTGAAGATTTTGACATTTTCACCTTAAGTGTACAATCAGGGGCTGAAAACGCGTTTAAAGCAATAAAAAGTTCATTTTGGCTCTCACACCTAAACTAAACGTTGTTGACTCAAAAATTTTGCTGTATTTAGTGTATTCTAGCATCCTGAAGATGATTCCAGCATTAATTTCATTGTGCTTATGCTCATTTTTAAGATTTTGACATTTTCACCTAAAGTGCACAATCAGGCTGAAAACGCGTTTAAAGCAATAAAAAGTTCATTTTGGCTCTCACACCTAAACTAAACGTTGTAGACTCAAAATTTTTGCTGTATTTAGTGTATTCTAGCATCCTGAAGATGATTCCAGCATTAATTTCATTGTGCTTATGCTCATTTTGAAGATTTTGACATTTTCACCTAAAGTGCACAATCAGGCTGAAAACGCATTTAAAGCCATAAAAAGTTCATTTTGGCTCTCACACCTAAACAAAACGTTGTAGACTCAACATTTTTGCTGTATTTAGTGTATTCTAGCATCCTGAAGACGATTCCAGCATTAATTTCATTGTGCTTATGCTCATTTTTAAGATTTTGACATTTTCACCTTAAGTGTACAATCAGGGGCTGAAAACGCGTTTAAAGCAATAAAAAGTTCATTTTGGCTCTCACACCTAAACTAAACGTTGTAGACTCGAAATTTTTGCTGTATTTAGTGTATTCTAGCATCCTGAAGATGATTCCAGCATTAATTTCATTGTGATTATGCTCATTTTTAAGATTTTGACATTTTCACCTAAAGTGCACAATCAGGCTGAAAACGCATTTAAAGCAATAAAAAGTTCATTTTGGCTATCACACCTAAACAAAACGTTGTAGACTCAACATTTTTGCTGTATTTAGTGTATTCTAGCATCCTGAAGATGATTCCAGCATTAATTTCATTGTGCTTATGCTCATTTTTAGGATTTTGACATTTTCACCTAAAGTGCACAATCAGGCTGAAAACGCGTTTAAAGCAATAAAAAGTTCATTTTGGCTCTCACACCTAAACTAAACGTTGTAGACTCAAAATTTTTGCTGTATTTAGTGTATTCTAGCATCCTGAAGATGATTCCAGCATTAATTTCATCGTGCTTATGCTCATTTTGAAGATTTTGACATTTTCACCTTAAGTGTACAATCAGGGGCTGAAAACGCGTTTAAAGCAATAAAAAGTTCATTTTGGCTCTCACACCTAAACTAAACGTTGTAGACTCAAAATTTTTGCTGTATTTAGTGTATTCTAGCATCCTGAAGATGATTCCAGCATTAATTTCATTGTGCTTATGCACATTTTGAAGATTTTGACATTTTCACCTAAAGTGCACAATCAGGCTGAAAACGCATTTAAAGCCATAAAAAGTTCATTTTGGCTCTCACACCTAAACAAAACGTTGTAGACTCAACATTTTAGCTGTATTTAGTGTATTCTAGCATCCTGAAGATGATTCCAGCATTAATTTCATTGTGCTTATGCTCATTTTTAAGATTTTGACATTTTCACCTTAAGTGTACAATCAGGGGCTGAAAACGCGTTTAAAGCAATAAAAAGTTCATTTTGGCTCTCACACCTAAACTAAACGTTGTAGACTCAAAATTTTTGCTGTATTTAGTGTATTCTAGCATCCTGAAGATGATTCCAGCATTAATTTCATTGTGCTTATGCTCATTTTTAAGATTTTGACATTTTCACCTAAAGTGCACAATCAGGCTGAAAACGCGTTTAAAGCAATAAAAAGTTCATTTTGGCTCTCACACCTAAACTAAACGTTGTAGACTCAAAATTTTTGCTGTATTTGGTGTATTCTAGCATCCTGAAGATGATTCCAGCATTAATTTCATTGTGCTTATGCTCATTTTGAAGATTTTGACATTTTCACCTTAAGTGTACAATCAGGGGCTGAAAACGCGTTTAAAGCAATAAAAAGTTCATTTTGGCTCTCACACCTAAACTAAACGTTGTAGACTCAAAATTTTTGCTGTATTTAGTGTATTCTAGCATCCTGAAGATGATTCCAGCATTAATTTCATTGTGCTTATGCTCATTTTGAAGATTTTGACATTTTCACCTAAAGTGCACAATCAGGCTGAAAACGCATTTAAAGCCATAAAAAGTTCATTTTGGCTCTCACACCTAAACAAAACGTTGTAGACTCAACATTTTTGCTGTATTTAGTGTATTCTAGCATCCTGAAGATGATTCCAGCATTAATTTCATTGTGCTTATGCTCATTTTGAAGATTTTGACATTTTCACCTAAAGTGCACAATCAGGCTGAAAACGCATTTAAAGCAATAAAAAGTTCATTTTGGCTCTCACACCTAAACAAAACGTTGTAGACTCAACATTTTTGCTGTATTTAGTGTATTCTAGCATCCTGAAGATGATTCCAGCATTAATTTCATTGTGCTTATGCTCATTTTTAGGATTTTGACATTTTCACCTAAAGTGCACAATCAGGCTGAAAACGCGTTTAAAGCAATAAAAAGTTCATTTTGGCTCTCACACCTAAACTAAACGTTGTAGACTCAAAATTGTTGCTGTATTTAGTGTATTCTAGCATCCTGAAGATGATTCCAGCATTAATTTCATCGTGCTTATGCTCATTTTGAAGATTTTGACATTTTCACCTTAAGTGTACAATCAGGGGCTGAAAACGCGTTTAAAGCAATAAAAAGTTCATTTTGGCTCTCACACCTAAACTAAACGTTGTAGACTCAAAATTTTTGCTGTATTTAGTGTATTCTAGCATCCTGAAGATGATTCCAGCATTAATTTCATTGTGCTTATGCTCATTTTGAAGATTTTGACATTTTCACCTAAAGTGTACAATCAGGGGCTGAAAACGCGTTTAAAGCAATAAAAAGTTCATTTTGGCTCTCACACCTAAACTAAACGTTGTAGACTCAAAATTTTTGCTGTATTTAGTGTATTCTAGCATCCTGAAGATGATTCCAGCATTAATTTCATTATGCTTATGCTCATTTTGAAGATTTTGACATTTTCACCTAAAGTGTACAATCAGGCTGAAAACGCATTTAAAGCAATAAAAAGTTCATTTTGGCTCTCACACCTAAACTAAACGTTGTAGACTCAAAATTTTTGCTGTATTTAGTGTATTCTAGCATCCTGAAGATGATTCCAGCATTAATTTCATTGTGCTTATGCTCATTTTTAAGATTTTGACATTTTCACCTAAAGTGCACAATTAGGCTGAAAACGCATTTAAAGGAATAAAAAGTTCATTTTGGCACACAAACCTAAACTAAACGTTGTAGACTTAAAATTTTTGCTGTATTTAGTGTATTCTAGCATCCTGAAGATGATTCCAGCATTAATTTCATTGTGCTTATGCTCATTTTGAAGATTTTGACATTTTCACCTTAAGTGTACAATCAGGGGCTGAAAACGCGTTTAAAGCAATAAAAAGTTCATTTTGGCTCTCACACCAAAACTAAACGTTGTAGACTCAAAATTTTTGCTGTATTTAGTGTATTCTAGCATCCTGAAGATGATTCCAGCATTAATTTCATTGTGCTTATGCTCATTTTGAAGATTTTGACATTTTCACCTAAAGTGTACAAGCAGGGGCTGAAAAGACGTTTAAAGCAATAAAAAGTTCATTTTGGCTCTCACACCTAAACTAAACGTTGTAGACTCAAAATTTTTGCTGTATTTAGTGTATTCTAGCATCCTGAAGATGATTCCAGCATTAATTTCATTGTGCTTATGCTCATTTTTAAGATTTTGACATTTTCACCTAAAGTGCACAATCAGGCTGAAAACGCGTTTAAAGCAATAAAAAGTTCATTTTGGCTCTCACACCTAAACTAAACGTTGTAGACTCAAAATTTTTGCTGTATTTAGTGTATTCTAGCATCCTGAAGATGATTCCAGCATTAATTTCATTGTGCTTATGCTCATTTTTAAGATTTTGACATTTTCACCTAAAGTGCACAATCAGGCTGAAAACGCGTTTAAAGCAATAAAAAGTTCATTTTGGCTCTCACACCTAAACTAAACGTTGTAGACTCAAAATTTTTGCTGTATTTAGTGTATTCTAGCATCCTGAAGATGATTCCAGCATTAATTTCATTGTGCTTATGCTCATTTTGAAGATTTTGACATTTTCACCTTAAGTGTACAATCAGGGGCTGAAAACGCGTTTAAAGCAATAAAAAGTTCATTTTGGCTCTCACACCTAAACTAAACGTTGTAGACTCAAAATTTTTGCTGTATTTAGTGTATTCTAGCATCCTGAAGATGATTCCAGCATTAATTTCATTGTGCTTATGCTCATTTTTAAGATTTTGACATTTTCACCTAAAGTGCACAATCAGGCTGAAAACGCGTTTAAAGCAATAAAAAGTTCATTTTGGCTCTCACACCTAAACTAAACGTTGTAGACTCCAAATTTTTGCTGTATTTAGTGTATTCTAGCATCCTGAAGATGATTCCAGCATTAATTTCATTGTGCTTATGCTCATTTTGAAGATTTTGACATTTTCACCTAAAGTGCACAATCAGGCTGAAAACGCATTTAAAGCAATAAAAAGTTCATTTTGGCTCTCACACCTAAACAAAACGTTGTAGACTCAACATTTTTGCTGTATTTAGTGTATTCTAGCATCCTGAAGATGATTCCAGCATTAATTTCATTGTGCTTATGCTCATTTTTAAGATTTTGACATTTTCACCTTAAGTGTACAATCAGGGGCTGAAAACGCGTTTAAAGCAATAAAAAGTTCATTTTGGCTCTCACACCTAAACTAAACGTTGTAGACTCAAAATTTTTGCTGTATTTAGTGTATTCTAGCATCCTGAAGATGATTCCAGCATTAATTTCATTGTGCTTATGCTCATTTTGAAGATTTTGACATTTTCACCTAAAGTGCACAATCAGGCTGAAAACGCATTTAAAGCCATAAAAAGTTCATTTTGGCTCTCACACCTAAACAAAACGTTGTAGACTCAACATTTTTGCTGTATTTAGTGTATTCTAGCATCCTGAAGATGATTCCAGCATTAATTTCATTGTGCTTATGCTCATTTTGAAGATTTTGACATTTTCACCTTAAGTGTACAATCAGGGGCTGAAAACGCGTTTAAAGCAATAAAAAATTCATTTTGGCTCTCACACCTAAACTAAACGTTGTAGACTCAAAATTTTTGCTGTATTTAGTGTATTCTAGCATCCTGAAGATGATTCCAGCATTAATTTCATTGTGCTTATGCTCATTTTTAAGATTTTGACATTTTCACCTAAAGTGCACAATCAGGCTGAAAACGCGTTTAAAGCAATAAAAAGTTCATTTTGGCTCTCACACCTAAACTAAACGTTGTAGACTCAAAATTTTTGCTGTATTTAGTGTATTCTAGCATCCTGAAGATGATTCCAGCATTAATTTCATTGTGCTTATGCTCATTTTGAAGATTTTGACATTTTCACCTTAAGTGTACAATCAGGGGCTGAAAACGCGTTTAAAGCAATAAAAAGTTCATTTTGGCTCTCACACCTAAACTAAACGTTGTTGACTCAAAATTTTTGCTGTATTTAGTGTATTCTAGCATCCTGAAGATGATTCCAGCATTAATTTCATTGTGCTTATGCTCATTTTTAAGATTTTGACATTTTCACCTAAAGTGCACAATCAGGCTGAAAACGCGTTTAAAGCAATAAAAAGTTCATTTTGGCTCTCACACCTAAACTAAACGTTGTAGACTCAAAATTTTTGCTGTATTTAGTGTATTCTAGCATCCTGAAGATGATTCCAGCATTAATTTCATTGTGCTTATGCTCATTTTGAAGATTTTGACATTTTCACCTAAAGTGCACAATCAGGCTGAAAACGCATTTAAAGCCATAAAAAGTTCATTTTGGCTCTCACACCTAAACAAAACGTTGTAGACTCAACATTTTTGCTGTATTTAGTGTATTCTAGCATCCTGAAGACGATTCCAGCATTAATTTCATTGTGCTTATGCTCATTTTTAAGATTTTGACATTTTCACCTTAAGTGTACAATCAGGGGCTGAAAACGCGTTTAAAGCAATAAAAAGTTCATTTTGGCTCTCACACCTAAACTAAACGTTGTAGACTCGAAATTTTTGCTGTATTTAGTGTATTCTAGCATCCTGAAGATGATTCCAGCATTAATTTCATTGTGATTATGCTCATTTTTAAGATTTTGACATTTTCACCTAAAGTGCACAATCAGGCTGAAAACGCATTTAAAGCAATAAAAAGTTCATTTTGGCTATCACACCTAAACAAAACGTTGTAGACTCAACATTTTTGCTGTATTTAGTGTATTCTAGCATCCTGAAGATGATTCCAGCATTAATTTCATTGTGCTTATGCTCATTTTTAGGATTTTGACATTTTCACCTAAAGTGCACAATCAGGCTGAAAACGCGTTTAAAGCAATAAAAAGTTCATTTTGGCTCTCACACCTAAACTAAACGTTGTAGACTCAAAATTTTTGCTGTATTTAGTGTATTCTAGCATCCTGAAGATGATTCCAGCATTAATTTCATCGTGCTTATGCTCATTTTGAAGATTTTGACATTTTCACCTTAAGTGTACAATCAGGGGCTGAAAACGCGTTTAAAGCAATAAAAAGTTCATTTTGGCTCTCACACCTAAACTAAACGTTGTAGACTCAAAATTTTTGCTGTATTTAGTGTATTCTAGCATCCTGAAGATGATTCCAGCATTAATTTCATTGTGCTTATGCACATTTTGAAGATTTTGACATTTTCACCTAAAGTGCACAATCAGGCTGAAAACGCATTTAAAGCCATAAAAAGTTCATTTTGGCTCTCACACCTAAACAAAACGTTGTAGACTCAACATTTTAGCTGTATTTAGTGTATTCTAGCATCCTGAAGATGATTCCAGCATTAATTTCATTGTGCTTATGCTCATTTTTAAGATTTTGACATTTTCACCTTAAGTGTACAATCAGGGGCTGAAAACGCGTTTAAAGCAATAAAAAGTTCATTTTGGCTCTCACACCTAAACTAAACGTTGTAGACTCAAAATTTTTGCTGTATTTAGTGTATTCTAGCATCCTGAAGATGATTCCAGCATTAATTTCATTGTGCTTATGCTCATTTTTAAGATTTTGACATTTTCACCTAAAGTGCACAATCAGGCTGAAAACGCGTTTAAAGCAATAAAAAGTTCATTTTGGCTCTCACACCTAAACTAAACGTTGTAGACTCAAAATTTTTGCTGTATTTGGTGTATTCTAGCATCCTGAAGATGATTCCAGCATTAATTTCATTGTGCTTATGCTCATTTTGAAGATTTTGACATTTTCACCTTAAGTGTACAATCAGGGGCTGAAAACGCGTTTAAAGCAATAAAAAGTTCATTTTGGCTCTCACACCTAAACTAAACGTTGTAGACTCAAAATTTTTGCTGTATTTAGTGTATTCTAGCATCCTGAAGATGATTCCAGCATTAATTTCATTGTGCTTATGCTCATTTTGAAGATTTTGACATTTTCACCTAAAGTGCACAATCAGGCTGAAAACGCATTTAAAGCCATAAAAAGTTCATTTTGGCTCTCACACCTAAACAAAACGTTGTAGACTCAACATTTTTGCTGTATTTAGTGTATTCTAGCATCCTGAAGATGATTCCAGCATTAATTTCATTGTGCTTATGCTCATTTTGAAGATTTTGACATTTTCACCTAAAGTGCACAATCAGGCTGAAAACGCATTTAAAGCCATAAAAAGTTCATTTTGGCTCTCACACCTAAACAAAACGTTGTAGACTCAACATTTTTGCTGTATTTAGTGTATTCTAGCATCCTGAAGATGATTCAAGCATTAATTTCATTGTGCTTATGCTCATTTTTAGGATTTTGACATTTTCACCTAAAGTGCACAATCAGGCTGAAAACGCGTTTAAAGCAATAAAAAGTTCATTTTGGCTCTCACACCTAAACTAAACGTTGTAGACTCAAAATTGTTGCTGTATTTAGTGTATTCTAGCATCCTGAAGATGATTCCAGCATTAATTTCATCGTGCTTATGCTCATTTTGAAGATTTTGACATTTTCACCTTAAGTGTACAATCAGGGGCTGAAAACGCGTTTAAAGCAATAAAAAGTTCATTTTGGCTCTCACACCTAAACTAAACGTTGTAGACTCAAAATTTTTGCTGTATTTAGTGTATTCTAGCATCCTGAAGATGATTCCAGCATTAATTTCATTGTGCTTATGCTCATTTTGAAGATTTTGACATTTTCACCTAAAGTGTACAATCAGGGGCTGAAAACGCGTTTAAAGCAATAAAAAGTTCATTTTGGCTCTCACACCTAAACTAAACGTTGTAGACTCAAAATTTTTGCTGTATTTAGTGTATTCTAGCATCCTGAAGATGATTCCAGCATTAATTTCATTATGCTTATGCTCATTTTGAAGATTTTGACATTTTCACCTAAAGTGTACAATCAGGCTGAAAACGCATTTAAAGCAATAAAAAGTTCATTTTGGCTCTCACACCTAAACTAAACGTTGTAGACTCAAAATTTTTGCTGTATTTAGTGTATTCTAGCATCCTGAAGATGATTCCAGCATTAATTTCATTGTGCTTATGCTCATTTTTAAGATTTTGACATTTTCACCTAAAGTGCACAATTAGGCTGAAAACGCATTTAAAGGAATAAAAAGTTCATTTTGGCACACAAATCTAAACTAAACGTTGTAGACTTAAAATTTTTGCTGTATTTAGTGTATTCTAGCATCCTGAAGATGATTCCAGCATTAATTTCATTGTGCTTATGCTCATTTTGAAGATTTTGACATTTTCACCTTAAGTGTACAATCAGGGGCTGAAAACGCGTTTAAAGCAATAAAAAGTTCATTTTGGCTCTCACACCAAAACTAAACGTTGTAGACTCAAAATTTTTGCTGTATTTAGTGTATTCTAGCATCCTGAAGATGATTCCAGCATTAATTTCATTGTGCTTATGCTCATTTTGAAGATTTTGACATTTTCACCTAAAGTGTACAAGCAGGGGCTGAAAAGACGTTTAAAGCAATAAAAAGTTCATTTTGGCTCTCACACCTAAACTAAACGTTGTAGACTCAAAATTTTTGCTGTATTTAGTGTATTCTAGCATCCTGAAGATGATTCCAGCATTAATTTCATTGTGCTTATGCTCATTTTTAAGATTTTGACATTTTCACCTAAAGTGCACAATCAGGCTGAAAACGCGTTTAAAGCAATAAAAAGTTCATTTTGGCTCTCACACCTAAACTAAACGTTGTAGACTCAAAATTTTTGCTGTATTTAGTGTATTCTAGCATCCTGAAGATGATTCCAGCATTAATTTCATTGTGCTTATGCTCATTTTGAAGATTTTGACATTTTCACCTAAAGTGCACAATCAGGCTGAAAACGCATTTAAAGCCATAAAAAGTTCATTTTGGCTCTCACACCTAAACTAAACGTTGGAGAATCAAAATTTTTGCTGTATTTAGTGTATTCTAGCATCCTGAAGATGATTCCAGCATTAATTTCATTGTGCTTATGCTCATTTTTAAGATTTTGACATTTTCACCTAAAGTGCACAATCAGGCTGAAAACGCGTTTAAAGGAATAAAAAGTTCATTTTGGCACACAAACCTAAACTAAACGTTGTAGACTCAAAATTTTTGCTGTATTTAGTGTATTCTAGCATCCTGAAGATGATTCCAGCATTAATTTCATTGTGCTTATGCTCATTTTGAAGATTTTGACATTTTCACCTTAAGTGTACAATCAGGGGCTGAAAACGCGTTTAAAGCAATAAAAAGTTCATTTTGGCTCTCACACCAAAACTAAACGTTGTAGACTCAAAATTTTTGCTGTATTTAGTGTATTCTAGCATCCTGAAGATGATTCCAGCATTAATTTCATTGTGCTTATGCTCATTTTGAAGATTTTGACATTTTCACCTAAAGTGTACAAGCAGGGGCTGAAAAGACGTTTAAAGCAATAAAAAGTTCATTTTGGCTCTCACACCTAAACTAAACGTTGTAGACTCAAAATTTTTGCTGTATTTAGTGTATTCTAGCATCCTGAAGATGATTCCAGCATTAATTTCATTGTGCTTATGCTCATTTTTAAGATTTTGACATTTTCACCTAAAGTGCACAATCAGGCTGAAAACGCGTTTAAAGCAATAAAAAGTTCATTTTGGCTCTCACACCTAAACTAAACGTTGTAGACTCAAAATTTTTGCTGTATTTAGTGTATTCTAGCATCCTGAAGATGATTCCAGCATTAATTTCATTGTGCTTATGCTCATTTTGAAGATTTTGACATTTTCACCTAAAGTGCACAATCAGGCTGAAAACGCATTTAAAGCCATAAAAAGTTCATTTTGGCTCTCACACCTAAACTAAACGTTGTAGACTCGAAATTTTTGCTGTATTTAGTGTATTCTAGCATCCTGAAGATGATTCCAGCATTAATTTCATTGTGATTATGCTCATTTTTAAGATTTTGACATTTTCACCTAAAGTGCACAATCAGGCTGAAAACGCATTTAAAGCAATAAAAAGTTCATTTTGGCTATCACACCTAAACAAAACGTTGTAGACTCAACATTTTTGCTGTATTTAGTGTATTCTAGCATCCTGAAGATGATTCCAGCATTAATTTCATTGTGCTTATGCTCATTTTTAGGATTTTGACATTTTCACCTAAAGTGCACAATCAGGCTGAAAACGCGTTTAAAGCAATAAAAAGTTCATTTTGGCTCTCACACCTAAACTAAACGTTGTAGACTCAAAATTTTTGCTGTATTTAGTGTATTCTAGCATCCTGAAGATGATTCCAGCATTAATTTCATCGTGCTTATGCTCATTTTGAAGATTTTGACATTTTCACCTTAAGTGTACAATCAGGGGCTGAAAACGCGTTTAAAGCAATAAAAAGTTCATTTTGGCTCTCACACCTAAACTAAACGTTGTAGACTCAAAATTTTTGCTGTATTTAGTGTATTCTAGCATCCTGAAGATGATTCCAGCATTAATTTCATTGTGCTTATGCACATTTTGAAGATTTTGACATTTTCACCTAAAGTGCACAATCAGGCTGAAAACGCATTTAAAGCCATAAAAAGTTCATTTTGGCTCTCACACCTAAACAAAACGTTGTAGACTCAACATTTTTGCTGTATTTAGTGTATTCTAGCATCCTGAAGATGATTCCAGCATTAATTTCATTGTGCTTATGCTCATTTTGAAGATTTTGACATTTTCACCTTAAGTGTACAATCAGGGGCTGAAAACGCGTTTAAAGCAATAAAAAGTTCATTTTGGCTCTCACACCTAAACTAAACGTTGTAGACTCAAAATTTTTGCTGTATTTAGTGTATTCTAGCATCCTGAAGATGATTCCAGCATTAATTTCATTGTGCTTATGCTCATTTTGAAGATTTTGACATTTTCACCTAAAGTGTACAAGCAGGGGCTGAAAAGACGTTTAAAGCAATAAAAAGTTCATTTTGGCTCTCACACCTAAACTAAACGTTGTAGACTCAAAATTTTTGCTGTATTTAGTGTATTCTAGCATCCTGAAGATGATTCCAGCATTAATTTCATTGTGCTTATGCTCATTTTGAAGATTTTGACATTTTCACCTAAAGTGCACAATCAGGCTGAAAACGCGTTTAAAGCAATAAAAAGTTCATTTTGGCTCTCACACCTAAACAAAACGTTGTAGACTCAACATTTTTGCTGTATTTAGTGTATTCTAGCATCCTGAAGATGATTCCAGCATTAATTTCATTGTGCTTATGCTCATTTTGAAGATTTTGACATTTTCACCTTAAGTGTACAATCAGGGGCTGAAAACGCGTTTAAAGCAATAAAAAATTCATTTTGGCTCTCACACCTAAACTAAACGTTGTAGACTCAAAATTTTTGCTGTATTTAGTGTATTCTAGCATCCTGAAGATGATTCCAGCATTAATTTCATTGTGCTTATGCTCATTTTTAAGATTTTGACATTTTCACCTAAAGTGCACAATCAGGCTGAAAACGCGTTTAAAGCAATAAAAAGTTCATTTTGGCTCTCACACCTAAACTAAACGTTGTAGACTCAAAATTTTTGCTGTATTTAGTGTATTCTAGCATCCTGAAGATGATTCCAGCATTAATTTCATTGTGCTTATGCTCATTTTGAAGATTTTGACATTTTCACCTTAAGTGTACAATCAGGGGCTGAAAACGCGTTTAAAGCAATAAAAAGTTCATTTTGGCTCTCACACCTAAACTAAACGTTGTTGACTCAAAATTTTTGCTGTATTTAGTGTATTCTAGCATCCTGAAGATGATTCCAGCATTAATTTCATTGTGCTTATGCTCATTTTTAAGATTTTGACATTTTCACCTAAAGTGCACAATCAGGCTGAAAACGCGTTTAAAGCAATAAAAAGTTCATTTTGGCTCTCACACCTAAACTAAACGTTGTAGACTCAAAATTTTTGCTGTATTTAGTGTATTCTAGCATCCTGAAGATGATTCCAGCATTAATTTCATTGTGCTTATGCTCATTTTGAAGATTTTGACATTTTCACCTAAAGTGCACAATCAGGCTGAAAACGCATTTAAAGCCATAAAAAGTTCATTTTGGCTCTCACACCTAAACAAAACGTTGTAGACTCAACATTTTTGCTGTATTTAGTGTATTCTAGCATCCTGAAGACGATTCCAGCATTAATTTCATTGTGCTTATGCTCATTTTTAAGATTTTGACATTTTCACCTTAAGTGTACAATCAGGGGCTGAAAACGCGTTTAAAGCAATAAAAAGTTCATTTTGGCTCTCACACCTAAACTAAACGTTGTAGACTCGAAATTTTTGCTGTATTTAGTGTATTCTAGCATCCTGAAGATGATTCCAGCATTAATTTCATTGTGATTATGCTCATTTTTAAGATTTTGACATTTTCACCTAAAGTGCACAATCAGGCTGAAAACGCATTTAAAGCAATAAAAAGTTCATTTTGGCTATCACACCTAAACAAAACGTTGTAGACTCAACATTTTTGCTGTATTTAGTGTATTCTAGCATCCTGAAGATGATTCCAGCATTAATTTCATTGTGCTTATGCTCATTTTTAGGATTTTGACATTTTCACCTAAAGTGCACAATCAGGCTGAAAACGCGTTTAAAGCAATAAAAAGTTCATTTTGGCTCTCACACCTAAACTAAACGTTGTAGACTCAAAATTTTTGCTGTATTTAGTGTATTCTAGCATCCTGAAGATGATTCCAGCATTAATTTCATCGTGCTTATGCTCATTTTGAAGATTTTGACATTTTCACCTTAAGTGTACAATCAGGGGCTGAAAACGCGTTTAAAGCAATAAAAAGTTCATTTTGGCTCTCACACCTAAACTAAACGTTGTAGACTCAAAATTTTTGCTGTATTTAGTGTATTCTAGCATCCTGAAGATGATTCCAGCATTAATTTCATTGTGCTTATGCACATTTTGAAGATTTTGACATTTTCACCTAAAGTGCACAATCAGGCTGAAAACGCATTTAAAGCCATAAAAAGTTCATTTTGGCTCTCACACCTAAACAAAACGTTGTAGACTCAACATTTTAGCTGTATTTAGTGTATTCTAGCATCCTGAAGATGATTCCAGCATTAATTTCATTGTGCTTATGCTCATTTTTAAGATTTTGACATTTTCACCTTAAGTGTACAATCAGGGGCTGAAAACGCGTTTAAAGCAATAAAAAGTTCATTTTGGCTCTCACACCTAAACTAAACGTTGTAGACTCAAAATTTTTGCTGTATTTAGTGTATTCTAGCATCCTGAAGATGATTCCAGCATTAATTTCATTGTGCTTATGCTCATTTTTAAGATTTTGACATTTTCACCTAAAGTGCACAATCAGGCTGAAAACGCGTTTAAAGCAATAAAAAGTTCATTTTGGCTCTCACACCTAAACTAAACGTTGTAGACTCAAAATTTTTGCTGTATTTGGTGTATTCTAGCATCCTGAAGATGATTCCAGCATTAATTTCATTGTGCTTATGCTCATTTTGAAGATTTTGACATTTTCACCTTAAGTGTACAATCAGGGGCTGAAAACGCGTTTAAAGCAATAAAAAGTTCATTTTGGCTCTCACACCTAAACTAAACGTTGTAGACTCAAAATTTTTGCTGTATTTAGTGTATTCTAGCATCCTGAAGATGATTCCAGCATTAATTTCATTGTGCTTATGCTCATTTTGAAGATTTTGACATTTTCACCTAAAGTGCACAATCAGGCTGAAAACGCATTTAAAGCCATAAAAAGTTCATTTTGGCTCTCACACCTAAACAAAACGTTGTAGACTCAACATTTTTGCTGTATTTAGTGTATTCTAGCATCCTGAAGATGATTCCAGCATTAATTTCATTGTGCTTATGCTCATTTTGAAGATTTTGACATTTTCACCTAAAGTGCACAATCAGGCTGAAAACGCATTTAAAGCCATAAAAAGTTCATTTTGGCTCTCACACCTAAACAAAACGTTGTAGACTCAACATTTTTGCTGTATTTAGTGTATTCTAGCATCCTGAAGATGATTCCAGCATTAATTTCATTGTGCTTATGCTCATTTTTAGGATTTTGACATTTTCACCTAAAGTGCACAATCAGGCTGAAAACGCGTTTAAAGCAATAAAAAGTTCATTTTGGCTCTCACACCTAAACTAAACGTTGTAGACTCAAAATTGTTGCTGTATTTAGTGTATTCTAGCATCCTGAAGATGATTCCAGCATTAATTTCATCGTGCTTATGCTCATTTTGAAGATTTTGACATTTTCACCTTAAGTGTACAATCAGGGGCTGAAAACGCGTTTAAAGCAATAAAAAGTTCATTTTGGCTCTCACACCTAAACTAAACGTTGTAGACTCAAAATTTTTGCTGTATTTAGTGTATTCTAGCATCCTGAAGATGATTCCAGCATTAATTTCATTGTGCTTATGCTCATTTTGAAGATTTTGACATTTTCACCTAAAGTGTACAATCAGGGGCTGAAAACGCGTTTAAAGCAATAAAAAGTTCATTTTGGCTCTCACACCTAAACTAAACGTTGTAGACTCAAAATTTTTGCTGTATTTAGTGTATTCTAGCATCCTGAAGATGATTCCAGCATTAATTTCATTATGCTTATGCTCATTTTGAAGATTTTGACATTTTCACCTAAAGTGTACAATCAGGCTGAAAACGCATTTAAAGCAATAAAAAGTTCATTTTGGCTCTCACACCTAAACTAAACGTTGTAGACTCAAAATTTTTGCTGTATTTAGTGTATTCTAGCATCCTGAAGATGATTCCAGCATTAATTTCATTGTGCTTATGCTCATTTTTAAGATTTTGACATTTTCACCTAAAGTGCACAATTAGGCTGAAAACGCATTTAAAGGAATAAAAAGTTCATTTTGGCACACAAACCTAAACTAAACGTTGTAGACTTAAAATTTTTGCTGTATTTAGTGTATTCTAGCATCCTGAAGATGATTCCAGCATTAATTTCATTGTGCTTATGCTCATTTTGAAGATTTTGACATTTTCACCTTAAGTGTACAATCAGGGGCTGAAAACGCGTTTAAAGCAATAAAAAGTTCATTTTGGCTCTCACACCAAAACTAAACGTTGTAGACTCAAAATTTTTGCTGTATTTAGTGTATTCTAGCATCCTGAAGATGATTCCAGCATTAATTTCATTGTGCTTATGCTCATTTTGAAGATTTTGACATTTTCACCTAAAGTGTACAAGCAGGGGCTGAAAAGACGTTTAAAGCAATAAAAAGTTCATTTTGGCTCTCACACCTAAACTAAACGTTGTAGACTCAAAATTTTTGCTGTATTTAGTGTATTCTAGCATCCTGAAGATGATTCCAGCATTAATTTCATTGTGCTTATGCTCATTTTTAAGATTTTGACATTTTCACCTAAAGTGCACAATCAGGCTGAAAACGCGTTTAAAGCAATAAAAAGTTCATTTTGGCTCTCACACCTAAACTAAACGTTGTAGACTCAAAATTTTTGCTGTATTTAGTGTATTCTAGCATCCTGAAGATGATTCCAGCATTAATTTCATTGTGCTTATGCTCATTTTTAAGATTTTGACATTTTCACCTAAAGTGCACAATCAGGCTGAAAACGCGTTTAAAGCAATAAAAAGTTCATTTTGGCTCTCACACCTAAACTAAACGTTGTAGACTCAAAATTTTTGCTGTATTTAGTGTATTCTAGCATCCTGAAGATGATTCCAGCATTAATTTCATTGTGCTTATGCTCATTTTGAAGATTTTGACATTTTCACCTTAAGTGTACAATCAGGGGCTGAAAACGCGTTTAAAGCAATAAAAAGTTCATTTTGGCTCTCACATCTAAACTAAACGTTGTAGACTCAAAATTTTTGCTGTATTTAGTGTATTCTAGCATCCTGAAGATGATTCCAGCATTAATTTCATTGTGCTTATGCTCATTTTTAAGATTTTGACATTTTCACCTAAAGTGCACAATCAGGCTGAAAACGCGTTTAAAGCAATAAAAAGTTCATTTTGGCTCTCACACCTAAACTAAACGTTGTAGACTCCAAATTTTTGCTGTATTTAGTGTATTCTAGCATCCTGAAGATGATTCCAGCATTAATTTCATTGTGCTTATGCTCATTTTGAAGATTTTGACATTTTCACCTAAAGTGCACAATCAGGCTGAAAACGCATTTAAAGCAATAAAAAGTTCATTTTGGCTCTCACACCTAAACAAAACGTTGTAGACTCAACATTTTTGCTGTATTTAGTGTATTCTAGCATCCTGAAGATGATTCCAGCATTAATTTCATTGTGCTTATGCTCATTTTTAAGATTTTGACATTTTCACCTTAAGTGTACAATCAGGGGCTGAAAACGCGTTTAAAGCAATAAAAAGTTCATTTTGGCTCTCACACCTAAACTAAACGTTGTAGACTCAAAATTTTTGCTGTATTTAGTGTATTCTAGCATCCTGAAGATGATTCCAGCATTAATTTCATTGTGCTTATGCTCATTTTGAAGATTTTGACATTTTCACCTAAAGTGCACAATCAGGCTGAAAACGCATTTAAAGCCATAAAAAGTTCATTTTGGCTCTCACACCTAAACAAAACGTTGTAGACTCAACATTTTTGCTGTATTTAGTGTATTCTAGCATCCTGAAGATGATTCCAGCATTAATTTCATTGTGCTTATGCTCATTTTGAAGATTTTGACATTTTCACCTTAAGTGTACAATCAGGGGCTGAAAACGCGTTTAAAGCAATAAAAAATTCATTTTGGCTCTCACACCTAAACTAAACGTTGTAGACTCAAAATTTTTGCTGTATTTAGTGTATTCTAGCATCCTGAAGATGATTCCAGCATTAATTTCATTGTGCTTATGCTCATTTTTAAGATTTTGACATTTTCACCTAAAGTGCACAATCAGGCTGAAAACGCGTTTAAAGCAATAAAAAGTTCATTTTGGCTCTCACACCTAAACTAAACGTTGTAGACTCAAAATTTTTGCTGTATTTAGTGTATTCTAGCATCCTGAAGATGATTCCAGCATTAATTTCATTGTGCTTATGCTCATTTTGAAGATTTTGACATTTTCACCTTAAGTGTACAATCAGGGGCTGAAAACGCGTTTAAAGCAATAAAAAGTTCATTTTGGCTCTCACACCTAAACTAAACGTTGTTGACTCAAAATTTTTGCTGTATTTAGTGTATTCTAGCATCCTGAAGATGATTCCAGCATTAATTTCATTGTGCTTATGCTCATTTTTAAGATTTTGACATTTTCACCTAAAGTGCACAATCAGGCTGAAAACGCGTTTAAAGCAATAAAAAGTTCATTTTGGCTCTCACACCTAAACTAAACGTTGTAGACTCAAAATTTTTGCTGTATTTAGTGTATTCTAGCATCCTGAAGATGATTCCAGCATTAATTTCATTGTGCTTATGCTCATTTTGAAGATTTTGACATTTTCACCTAAAGTGCACAATCAGGCTGAAAACGCATTTAAAGCCATAAAAAGTTCATTTTGGCTCTCACACCTAAACAAAACGTTGTAGACTCAACATTTTTGCTGTATTTAGTGTATTCTAGCATCCTGAAGACGATTCCAGCATTAATTTCATTGTGCTTATGCTCATTTTTAAGATTTTGACATTTTCACCTTAAGTGTACAATCAGGGGCTGAAAACGCGTTTAAAGCAATAAAAAGTTCATTTTGGCTCTCACACCTAAACTAAACGTTGTAGACTCGAAATTTTTGCTGTATTTAGTGTATTCTAGCATCCTGAAGATGATTCCAGCATTAATTTCATTGTGATTATGCTCATTTTTAAGATTTTGACATTTTCACCTAAAGTGCACAATCAGGCTGAAAACGCATTTAAAGCAATAAAAAGTTCATTTTGGCTATCACACCTAAACAAAACGTTGTAGACTCAACATTTTTGCTGTATTTAGTGTATTCTAGCATCCTGAAGATGATTCCAGCATTAATTTCATTGTGCTTATGCTCATTTTTAGGATTTTGACATTTTCACCTAAAGTGCACAATCAGGCTGAAAACGCGTTTAAAGCAATAAAAAGTTCATTTTGGCTCTCACACCTAAACTAAACGTTGTAGACTCAAAATTTTTGCTGTATTTAGTGTATTCTAGCATCCTGAAGATGATTCCAGCATTAATTTCATCGTGCTTATGCTCATTTTGAAGATTTTGACATTTTCACCTTAAGTGTACAATCAGGGGCTGAAAACGCGTTTAAAGCAATAAAAAGTTCATTTTGGCTCTCACACCTAAACTAAACGTTGTAGACTCAAAATTTTTGCTGTATTTAGTGTATTCTAGCATCCTGAAGATGATTCCAGCATTAATTTCATTGTGCTTATGCACATTTTGAAGATTTTGACATTTTCACCTAAAGTGCACAATCAGGCTGAAAACGCATTTAAAGCCATAAAAAGTTCATTTTGGCTCTCACACCTAAACAAAACGTTGTAGACTCAACATTTTAGCTGTATTTAGTGTATTCTAGCATCCTGAAGATGATTCCAGCATTAATTTCATTGTGCTTATGCTCATTTTTAAGATTTTGACATTTTCACCTTAAGTGTACAATCAGGGGCTGAAAACGCGTTTAAAGCAATAAAAAGTTCATTTTGGCTCTCACACCTAAACTAAACGTTGTAGACTCAAAATTTTTGCTGTATTTAGTGTATTCTAGCATCCTGAAGATGATTCCAGCATTAATTTCATTGTGCTTATGCTCATTTTTAAGATTTTGACATTTTCACCTAAAGTGCACAATCAGGCTGAAAACGCGTTTAAAGCAATAAAAAGTTCATTTTGGCTCTCACACCTAAACTAAACGTTGTAGACTCAAAATTTTTGCTGTATTTGGTGTATTCTAGCATCCTGAAGATGATTCCAGCATTAATTTCATTGTGCTTATGCTCATTTTGAAGATTTTGACATTTTCACCTTAAGTGTACAATCAGGGGCTGAAAACGCGTTTAAAGCAATAAAAAGTTCATTTTGGCTCTCACACCTAAACTAAACGTTGTAGACTCAAAATTTTTGCTGTATTTAGTGTATTCTAGCATCCTGAAGATGATTCCAGCATTAATTTCATTGTGCTTATGCTCATTTTGAAGATTTTGACATTTTCACCTAAAGTGCACAATCAGGCTGAAAACGCATTTAAAGCCATAAAAAGTTCATTTTGGCTCTCACACCTAAACAAAACGTTGTAGACTCAACATTTTTGCTGTATTTAGTGTATTCTAGCATCCTGAAGATGATTCCAGCATTAATTTCATTGTGCTTATGCTCATTTTGAAGATTTTGACATTTTCACCTAAAGTGCACAATCAGGCTGAAAACGCATTTAAAGCCATAAAAAGTTCATTTTGGCTCTCACACCTAAACAAAACGTTGTAGACTCAACATTTTTGCTGTATTTAGTGTATTCTAGCATCCTGAAGATGATTCCAGCATTAATTTCATTGTGCTTATGCTCATTTTTAGGATTTTGACATTTTCACCTAAAGTGCACAATCAGGCTGAAAACGCGTTTAAAGCAATAAAAAGTTCATTTTGGCTCTCACACCTAAACTAAACGTTGTAGACTCAAAATTGTTGCTGTATTTAGTGTATTCTAGCATCCTGAAGATGATTCCAGCATTAATTTCATCGTGCTTATGCTCATTTTGAAGATTTTGACATTTTCACCTTAAGTGTACAATCAGGGGCTGAAAACGCGTTTAAAGCAATAAAAAGTTCATTTTGGCTCTCACACCTAAACTAAACGTTGTAGACTCAAAATTTTTGCTGTATTTAGTGTATTCTAGCATCCTGAAGATGATTCCAGCATTAATTTCATTGTGCTTATGCTCATTTTGAAGATTTTGACATTTTCACCTAAAGTGTACAATCAGGGGCTGAAAACGCGTTTAAAGCAATAAAAAGTTCATTTTGGCTCTCACACCTAAACTAAACGTTGTAGACTCAAAATTTTTGCTGTATTTAGTGTATTCTAGCATCCTGAAGATGATTCCAGCATTAATTTCATTATGCTTATGCTCATTTTGAAGATTTTGACATTTTCACCTAAAGTGTACAATCAGGCTGAAAACGCATTTAAAGCAATAAAAAGTTCATTTTGGCTCTCACACCTAAACTAAACGTTGTAGACTCAAAATTTTTGCTGTATTTAGTGTATTCTAGCATCCTGAAGATGATTCCAGCATTAATTTCATTGTGCTTATGCTCATTTTTAAGATTTTGACATTTTCACCTAAAGTGCACAATTAGGCTGAAAACGCATTTAAAGGAATAAAAAGTTCATTTTGGCACACAAACCTAAACTAAACGTTGTAGACTTAAAATTTTTGCTGTATTTAGTGTATTCTAGCATCCTGAAGATGATTCCAGCATTAATTTCATTGTGCTTATGCTCATTTTGAAGATTTTGACATTTTCACCTTAAGTGTACAATCAGGGGCTGAAAACGCGTTTAAAGCAATAAAAAGTTCATTTTGGCTCTCACACCAAAACTAAACGTTGTAGACTCAAAATTTTTGCTGTATTTAGTGTATTCTAGCATCCTGAAGATGATTCCAGCATTAATTTCATTGTGCTTATGCTCATTTTGAAGATTTTGACATTTTCACCTAAAGTGTACAAGCAGGGGCTGAAAAGACGTTTAAAGCAATAAAAAGTTCATTTTGGCTCTCACACCTAAACTAAACGTTGTAGACTCAAAATTTTTGCTGTATTTAGTGTATTCTAGCATCCTGAAGATGATTCCAGCATTAATTTCATTGTGCTTATGCTCATTTTTAAGATTTTGACATTTTCACCTAAAGTGCACAATCAGGCTGAAAACGCGTTTAAAGCAATAAAAAGTTCATTTTGGCTCTCACACCTAAACTAAACGTTGTAGACTCAAAATTTTTGCTGTATTTAGTGTATTCTAGCATCCTGAAGATGATTCCAGCATTAATTTCATTGTGCTTATGCTCATTTTGAAGATTTTGACATTTTCACCTAAAGTGCACAATCAGGCTGAAAACGCATTTAAAGCCATAAAAAGTTCATTTTGGCTCTCACACCTAAACTAAACGTTGGAGAATCAAAATTTTTGCTGTATTTAGTGTATTCTAGCATCCTGAAGATGATTCCAGCATTAATTTCATTGTGCTTATGCTCATTTTTAAGATTTTGACATTTTCACCTAAAGTGCACAATCAGGCTGAAAACGCGTTTAAAGGAATAAAAAGTTCATTTTGGCACACAAACCTAAACTAAACGTTGTAGACTCAAAATTTTTGCTGTATTTAGTGTATTCTAGCATCCTGAAGATGATTCCAGCATTAATTTCATTGTGCTTATGCTCATTTTGAAGATTTTGACATTTTCACCTTAAGTGTACAATCAGGGGCTGAAAACGCGTTTAAAGCAATAAAAAGTTCATTTTGGCTCTCACACCAAAACTAAACGTTGTAGACTCAAAATTTTTGCTGTATTTAGTGTATTCTAGCATCCTGAAGATGATTCCAGCATTAATTTCATTGTGCTTATGCTCATTTTGAAGATTTTGACATTTTCACCTAAAGTGTACAAGCAGGGGCTGAAAAGACGTTTAAAGCAATAAAAAGTTCATTTTGGCTCTCACACCTAAACTAAACGTTGTAGACTCAAAATTTTTGCTGTATTTAGTGTATTCTAGCATCCTGAAGATGATTCCAGCATTAATTTCATTGTGCTTATGCTCATTTTTAAGATTTTGACATTTTCACCTAAAGTGCACAATCAGGCTGAAAACGCGTTTAAAGCAATAAAAAGTTCATTTTGGCTCTCACACCTAAACTAAACGTTGTAGACTCAAAATTTTTGCTGTATTTAGTGTATTCTAGCATCCTGAAGATGATTCCAGCATTAATTTCATTGTGCTTATGCTCATTTTGAAGATTTTGACATTTTCACCTAAAGTGCACAATCAGGCTGAAAACGCATTTAAAGCCATAAAAAGTTCATTTTGGCTCTCACACCTAAACTAAACGTTGGAGAATCAAAATTTTTGCTGTATTTAGTGTATTCTAGCATCCTGAAGATGATTCCAGCATTAATTTCATCGTGCTTATGCTCATTTTGAAGATTTTGACATTTTCACCTTAAGTGTACAATCAGGGGCTGAAAACGCGTTTAAAGCAATAAAAAGTTCATTTTGGCTCTCACACCTAAACTAAACGTTGTAGACTCGAAATTTTTGCTGTATTTAGTGTATTCTAGCATCCTGAAGATGATTCCAGCATTAATTTCATTGTGATTATGCTCATTTTTAAGATTTTGACATTTTCACCTAAAGTGCACAATCAGGCTGAAAACGCATTTAAAGCAATAAAAAGTTCATTTTGGCTATCACACCTAAACAAAACGTTGTAGACTCAACATTTTTGCTGTATTTAGTGTATTCTAGCATCCTGAAGATGATTCCAGCATTAATTTCATTGTGCTTATGCTCATTTTTAGGATTTTGACATTTTCACCTAAAGTGCACAATCAGGCTGAAAACGCGTTTAAAGCAATAAAAAGTTCATTTTGGCTCTCACACCTAAACTAAACGTTGTAGACTCAAAATTTTTGCTGTATTTAGTGTATTCTAGCATCCTGAAGATGATTCCAGCATTAATTTCATCGTGCTTATGCTCATTTTGAAGATTTTGACATTTTCACCTTAAGTGTACAATCAGGGGCTGAAAACGCGTTTAAAGCAATAAAAAGTTCATTTTGGCTCTCACACCTAAACTAAACGTTGTAGACTCAAAATTTTTGCTGTATTTAGTGTATTCTAGCATCCTGAAGATGATTCCAGCATTAATTTCATTGTGCTTATGCACATTTTGAAGATTTTGACATTTTCACCTAAAGTGCACAATCAGGCTGAAAACGCATTTAAAGCCATAAAAAGTTCATTTTGGCTCTCACACCTAAACAAAACGTTGTAGACTCAACATTTTTGCTGTATTTAGTGTATTCTAGCATCCTGAAGATGATTCCAGCATTAATTTCATTGTGCTTATGCTCATTTTGAAGATTTTGACATTTTCACCTTAAGTGTACAATCAGGGGCTGAAAACGCGTTTAAAGCAATAAAAAGTTCATTTTGGCTCTCACACCTAAACTAAACGTTGTAGACTCAAAATTTTTGCTGTATTTAGTGTATTCTAGCATCCTGAAGATGATTCCAGCATTAATTTCATTGTGCTTATGCTCATTTTGAAGATTTTGACATTTTCACCTAAAGTGCACAATCAGGCTGAAAACGCATTTAAAGCCATAAAAAGTTCATTTTGGCTCTCACACCTAAACAAAACGTTGTAGACTCAACATTTTTGCTGTATTTAGTGTATTCTAGCATCCTGAAGATGATTCCAGCATTAATTTCATTGTGCTTATGCTCATTTTGAAGATTTTGACATTTTCACCTAAAGTGCACAATCAGGCTGAAAACGCATTTAAAGCCATAAAAAGTTCATTTTGGCTCTCACACCTAAACAAAACGTTGTAGACTCAACATTTTTGCTGTATTTAGTGTATTCTAGCATCCTGAAGATGATTCCAGCATTAATTTCATTGTGCTTATGCTCATTTTTAGGATTTTGACATTTTCACCTAAAGTGCACAATCAGGCTGAAAACGCGTTTAAAGCAATAAAAAGTTCATTTTGGCTCTCACACCTAAACTAAACGTTGTAGACTCAAAATTGTTGCTGTATTTAGTGTATTCTAGCATCCTGAAGATGATTCCAGCATTAATTTCATCGTGCTTATGCTCATTTTGAAGATTTTGACATTTTCACCTTAAGTGTACAATCAGGGGCTGAAAACGCGTTTAAAGCAATAAAAAGTTCATTTTGGCTCTCACACCTAAACTAAACGTTGTAGACTCAAAATTTTTGCTGTATTTAGTGTATTCTAGCATCCTGAAGATGATTCCAGCATTAATTTCATTGTGCTTATGCTCATTTTGAAGATTTTGACATTTTCACCTTAAGTGTACAATCAGGGGCTGAAAACGCGTTTAAAGCAATAAAAAGTTCATTTTGGCTCTCACACCAAAACTAAACGTTGTAGACTCAAAATTTTTGCTGTATTTAGTGTATTCTAGCATCCTGAAGATGATTCCAGCATTAATTTCATTGTGCTTATGCTCATTTTGAAGATTTTGACATTTTCACCTAAAGTGTACAAGCAGGGGCTGAAAAGACGTTTAAAGCAATAAAAAGTTCATTTTGGCTCTCACACCTAAACTAAACGTTGTAGACTCAAAATTTTTGCTGTATTTAGTGTATTCTAGCATCCTGAAGATGATTCCAGCATTAATTTCATTGTGCTTATGCTCATTTTTAAGATTTTGACATTTTCACCTAAAGTGCACAATCAGGCTGAAAACGCGTTTAAAGCAATAAAAAGTTCATTTTGGCTCTCACACCTAAACTAAACGTTGTAGACTCAAAATTTTTGCTGTATTTAGTGTATTCTAGCATCGTGAAGATGATTCCAGCATTAATTTCATTGTGCTTATGCTCATTTTGAAGATTTTGACATTTTCACCTAAAGTGCACAATCAGGCTGAAAACGCATTTAAAGCCATAAAAAGTTCATTTTGGCTCTCACACCTAAACTAAACGTTGGAGAATCAAAATTTTTGCTGTATTTAGTGTATTCTAGCATCCTGAAGATGATTCCAGCATTAATTTCATCGTGCTTATGCTCATTTTGAAGATTTTGACATTTTCACCTTAAGTGTACAATCAGGGGCTGAAAACGCGTTTAAAGCAATAAAAAGTTCATTTTGGCTCTCACACCTAAACTAAACGTTGTAGACTCAAAATTTTTGCTGTATTTAGTGTATTCTAGCATCCTGAAGATGATTCCAGCATTAATTTCATTGTGCTTATGCTCATTTTTAAGATTTTGACATTTTCACCTAAAGTGCACAATCAGGCTGAAAACGCATTTAAAGCAATAAAAACTTCATTTTGGCACACAAACCTAAACTAAACGTTGTAGACTCCAAATTTTTGCTGTATTTAGTGTATTCTAGCATCCTGAAGATGATTCCAGCATTAATTTCATTGTGCTTATGCTCATTTTGAAGATTTTGACATTTTCACCTTAAGTGTACAATCAGGTGTTGAAAACGCGTTTAAAGCAATAAAAAGTTCATTTTGGCTCTCACACCTAAACTAAACGTTGTAGACTCAAAATTTTTGCTGTATTTAGTGTATTCTAGCATCCTGAAGATGATTCCAGCATTAATTTCATTGTGCTTATGCTCATTTTGAAGATTTTGACATTTTCACCTAAAGTGTACAATCAGGGGCTGAAAACGCGTTTAAAGCAATAAAAAGTTCATTTTGGCTCTCACACCTAAACTAAACGTTGTAGACTCAAAATTTTTGCTGTATTTAGTGTATTCTAGCATCCTGAAGATGATTCCAGCATTAATTTCATTATGCTTATGCTCATTTTGAAGATTTTGACATTTTCACCTAAAGTGTACAATCAGGCTGAAAACGCATTTAAAGCAATAAAAAGTTCATTTTGGCTCTCACACCTAAACTAAACGTTGTAGACTCAAAATTTTTGCTGTATTTAGTGTATTCTAGCATCCTGAAGATGATTCCAGCATTAATTTCATTGTGCTTATGCTCATTTTTAAGATTTTGACATTTTCACCTAAAGTGCACAATTAGGCTGAAAACGCATTTAAAGGAATAAAAAGTTCATTTTGGCACACAAACCTAAACTAAACGTTGTAGACTCAAAATTTTTGCTGTATTTAGTGTATTCTAGCATCCTGAAGATGATTCCAGCATTAATTTCATTGTGCTTATGCTCATTTTGAAGATTTTGACATTTTCACCTTAAGTGTACAATCAGGGGCTGAAAACGCGTTTAAAGCAATAAAAAGTTCATTTTGGCTCTCACACCAAAACTAAACGTTGTAGACTCAAAATTTTTGCTGTATTTAGTGTATTCTAGCATCCTGAAGATGATTCCAGCATTAATTTCATTGTGCTTATGCTCATTTTGAAGATTTTGACATTTTCACCTAAAGTGTACAGGCAGGGGCTGAAAAGACGTTTAAAGCAATAAAAAGTTCATTTTGGCTCTCACACCTAAACTAAACGTTGTAGACTCAAAATTTTTGCTGTATTTAGTGTATTCTAGCATCCTGAAGATGATTCCAGCATTAATTTCATTGTGCTTATGCTCATTTTTAAGATTTTGACATTTTCACCTAAAGTGCACAATCAGGCTGAAAACGCGTTTAAAGCAATAAAAAGTTCATTTTGGCTCTCACACCTAAACTAAACGTTGTAGACTCAAAATTTTTGCTGTATTTAGTGTATTCTAGCATCCTGAAGATGATTCCAGCATTAATTTCATTGTGCTTATGCTCATTTTGAAGATTTTGACATTTTCACCTAAAGTGCACAATCAGGCTGAAAACGCATTTAAAGCCATAAAAAGTTCATTTTGGCTCTCACACCTAAACTAAACGTTGGAGAATCAAAATTTTTGCTGTATTTAGTGTATTCTAGCATCCTGAAGATGATTCCAGCATTAATTTCATTGTGCTTATGCTCATTTTTAAGATTTTGACATTTTCACCTAAAGTGCACAATCAGGCTGAAAACGCGTTTAAAGGAATAAAAAGTTCATTTTGGCACACAAACCTAAACTAAACGTTGTAGACTCAAAATTTTTGCTGTATTTAGTGTATTCTAGCATCCTGAAGATGATTCCAGCATTAATTTCATTGTGCTTATGCTCATTTTGAAGATTTTGACATTTTCACCTTAAGTGTACAATCAGGGGCTGAAAACGCGTTTAAAGCAATAAAAAGTTCATTTTGGCTCTCACACCAAAACTAAACGTTGTAGACTCAAAATTTTTGCTGTATTTAGTGTATTCTAGCATCCTGAAGATGATTCCAGCATTAATTTCATTGTGCTTATGCTCATTTTGAAGATTTTGACATTTTCACCTAAAGTGTACAAGCAGGGGCTGAAAAGACGTTTAAAGCAATAAAAAGTTCATTTTGGCTCTCACACCTAAACTAAACGTTGTAGACTCAAAATTTTTGCTGTATTTAGTGTATTCTAGCATCCTGAAGATGATTCCAGCATTAATTTCATTGTGCTTATGCTCATTTTTAAGATTTTGACATTTTCACCTAAAGTGCACAATCAGGCTGAAAACGCGTTTAAAGCAATAAAAAGTTCATTTTGGCTCTCACACCTAAACTAAACGTTGTAGACTCAAAATTTTTGCTGTATTTAGTGTATTCTAGCATCCTGAAGATGATTCCAGCATTAATTTCATTGTGCTTATGCTCATTTTGAAGATTTTGACATTTTCACCTAAAGTGCACAATCAGGCTGAAAACGCATTTAAAGCCATAAAAAGTTCATTTTGGCTCTCACACCTAAACTAAACGTTGGAGAATCAAAATTTTTGCTGTATTTAGTGTATTCTAGCATCCTGAAGATGATTCCAGCATTAATTTCATTGTGCTTATGCTCATTTTTAAGATTTTGACATTTTCACCTAAAGTGCACAATCAGGCTGAAAACGCGTTTAAAGCAATAAAAAGTTCATTTTGGCTCTCACACCTAAACTAAATGTTGTAGACTCAAAATTTTTGCTGTATTTAGTGTATTCTAGCATCCTGAAGATGATTCCAGCATTAATTTCATTGTGCTTATGCTCATTTTGAAGATTTTGACATTTTCACCTAAAGTGCACAATCAGGCTGAAAACGCATTTAAAGCCATAAAAAGTTCATTTTGGCTCTCACACCTAAACTAAACGTTGTAGACTCAAAATTTTTGCTGTATTTAGTGTATTCTAGCATCCTGAAGATGATTCCAGCATTAATTGCAATGTGCTTATGCTCATTTTGAAGATTTTGACATTTTCACCTTAAGTGTACAATCAGGGGCTGAAAACGCGTTTAAAGCAATAAAAAGTTCATTTTGGCTCTCACACCTAAACTAAACGTTGTAGACTCAAAATTTTTGCTGTATTTAGTGTATTCTAGCATCCTGAAGATAATTCCAGCATTAATTTCATTGTGCTTATGCTCATTTTTAAGATTTTGACATTTTCACCTAAAGTGCACAATCAGGCTGAAAACGCGTTTAAAGCAATAAAAAGTTCATTTTGGCTCTCACACCTAAACTAAACGTTGTAGACTCAAAATTTTTGCTGTATTTAGTGTATTCTAGCATCCTGAAGATTATTCCAGCATTAATTTCATTGTGCTTATGCACATTTTGAAGATTTTGACATTTTCACCTAAAGTGCACAATCAGGCTGAAAACGCGTTTAAAGCAATAAAAAGTTCATTTTGGCTCTCACACCTAAACTAAACGTTGTAGACTCAAAATTTTTGCTGTATTTAGTGTATTCTAGCATCCTGAAGATGATTCCAGCATTAATTTCATTGTGCTTATGCTCATTTTGAAGATTTTGACATTTTCACCTAAAGTGCACAATCAGGCTGAAAACGCATTTAAAGCCATAAAAAGTTCATTTTGGCTCTCACACCTAAACTAAACGTTGGAGAATCAAATTTTTTGCTGTATTTAGTGTATTCTAGCATCCTGAGGATGATTCCAGCATTAATTTCATTGTGCTTATGCTCATTTTTAAGATTTTGACATTTTCACCTAAAGTGCACAATCAGGCTGAAAACGCGTTTAAAGCAATAAAAAGTTCATTTTGGCTCTCACACCTAAACAAAACGTTGTAGACTCAAAATTTTTGCTGTATTTAGTGTATTCTAGCATCCTGAAGATGATTCCAGCATTAATTTCATTGTGCTTATGCTCATTTTGAAGATTTTGACATTTTCACCTAAAGTGCACAATCAGGCTGAAAACGCATTTAAAGCCATAAAAAGTTCATTTTGGCTCTCACACCTAAACTAAACGTTGTAGACTCAAAATTGTTGCTGTATTTAGTGTATTCTAGCATCCTGAAGATGATTCCAGCATTAATTGCAATGTGCTTATGCTCATTTTGAAGATTTTGACATTTTCACCTTAAGTGTACAATCAGGGGCTGAAAACGCGTTTAAAGCAATAAAAAGTTCATTTTGGCTCTCACACCTAAACTAAACGTTGTAGACTCAAAATTTTTGCTGTATTTAGTGTATTCTAGCATCCTGAAGATGATTCCAGCATTAATTTCATTGTGCTTATGCTCATTTTTAAGATTTTGACATTTTCACCTAAAGTGCACAATCAGGCTGAAAACGCGTTTAAAGCAATAAAAAGTTCATTTTGGCTCTCACACCTAAACTAAACGTTGTAGACTCAAAAATGTTGCTGTATTTAGTGTATTCTAGCATCCTGAAGATGATTCCAGCATTAATTTCATTGTGCTTATGCTCATTTTGAAGATTTTGACATTTTCACCTAAAGTGCACAATCAGGCTGAAAACGCATTTAAAGCCATAAAAAGTTCATTTTGGCTCTCACACCTAAACTAAACGTTGTAGACTCAAAATTTTTGCTGTATTTAGTGTATTCTAGCATCCTGAAGATGATTCCAGCATTAATTTCATTGTGCTTATGCTCATTTTGAAGATTTTGACATTTTCACCTAAAGTGCACAATCAGGCTGAAAACGCATTTAAAGCCATAAAAAGTTCATTTTGGCTCTCACACCTAAACAAAACGTTGTAGACTCAACATTTTTGCTGTATTTAGTGTATTCTAGCATCTTGAAGATGATTCCAGCATTAATTTCATTGTGCTTATGCTCATTTTGAAGATTTTGACATTTTCACCTAAAGTGCACAATCAGGCTGAAAACGCATTTAAAGCCATAAAAAGTTCATTTTGGCTCTCACACCTAAACAAAACGTTGTAGACTCAACATTTTTGCTGTATTTAGTGTATTCTAGCATCCTGAAGATGATTCCAGCATTAATTTCATTGTGCTTATGCTCATTTTTAGGATTTTGACATTTTCACCTAAAGTGCACAATCAGGCTGAAAACGCGTTTAAAGCAATAAAAAGTTCATTTTGGCTCTCACACCTAAACTAAACGTTGTAGACTCAAAATTGTTGCTGTATTTAGTGTATTCTAGCATCCTGAAGATGATTCCAGCATTAATTTCATCGTGCTTATGCTCATTTTGAAGATTTTGACATTTTCACCTTAAGTGTACAATCAGGGGCTGAAAACGCGTTTAAAGCAATAAAAAGTTCATTTTGGCTCTCACACCTAAACTAAACGTTGTAGACTCAAAATTTTTGCTGTATTTAGTGTATTCTAGCATCCTGAAGATGATTCCAGCATTAATTTCATTGTGCTTATGCTCATTTTTAAGATTTTGACATTTTCACCTAAAGTGCACAATCAGGCTGAAAATTAATTTAAAGCAATAAAAACTTCATTTTGGCACACAAACCTAAACTAAACGTTGTAGACTCAAAATTTTTGCTGTATTTAGTGTATTCTAGCATCCTGAAGATGATTCCAGCATTAATTTCATTGTGCTTATGCTCATTTTGAAGATTTTGACATTTTCACCTAAAGTGTACAATCAGGGGCTGAAAACGCGTTTAAAGCAATAAAAAGTTCATTTTGGCTCTCACACCTAAACTAAACGTTGTAGACTCAAAATTTTTGCTGTATTTAGTGTATTCTAGCATCCTGAAGATGATTCCAGCATTAATTTCATTATGCTTATGCTCATTTTGAAGATTTTGACATTTTCACCTAAAGTGTACAATCAGGCTGAAAACGCATTTAAAGCAATAAAAAGTTCATTTTGGCTCTCACACCTAAACTAAACGTTGTAGACTCAAAATTTTTGCTGTATTTAGTGTATTCTAGCATCCTGAAGATGATTCCAGCATTAATTTCATTGTGCTTATGCTCATTTTTAAGATTTTGACATTTTCACCTAAAGTGCACAATTAGGCTGAAAACGCATTTAAAGGAATAAAAAGTTCATTTTGGCACACAAACCTAAACTAAACGTTGTAGACTCAAATATTTTGCTGTATTTAGTGTATTCTAGCATCCTGAAGATGATTCCAGCATTAATTTCATTGTGCTTATGCTCATTTTGAAGATTTTGACATTTTCACCTTAAGTGTACAATCAGGGGCTGAAAACGCGTTTAAAGCAATAAAAAGTTCATTT
This sequence comes from Vanacampus margaritifer, assembly GCF_051991255.1. NCBI lineage: Eukaryota > Metazoa > Chordata > Actinopteri > Syngnathiformes > Syngnathidae > Vanacampus > Vanacampus margaritifer. Next base: position 28,609,637 of record NC_135438.1, on the reverse strand, counting down.
TGGCTCTCACACCAAAACTAAACGTTGTAGACTCAAAATTTTTGCTGTATTTAGTGTATTCTAGCATCCTGAAGATGATTCCAGCATTAATTTCATTGTGCTTATGCTCATTTTGAAGATTTTGACATTTTCACCTAAAGTGTACAAGCAGGGGCTGAAAAGACGTTTAAAGCAATAAAAAGTTCATTTTGGCTCTCACACCTAAACTAAACGTTGTAGACTCAAAATTTTTGCTGTATTTAGTGTATTCTAGCATCCTGAAGATGATTCCAGCATTAATTTCATTGTGCTTATGCTCATTTTTAAGATTTTGACATTTTCACCTAAAGTGCACAATCAGGCTGAAAACGCGTTTAAAGCAATAAAAAGTTCATTTTGGCTCTCACACCTAAACTAAACGTTGTAGACTCAAAATTTTTGCTGTATTTAGTGTATTCTAGCATCCTGAAGATGATTCCAGCATTAATTTCATTGTGCTTATGCTCATTTTGAAGATTTTGACATTTTCACCTAAAGTGCACAATCAGGCTGAAAACGCATTTAAAGCCATAAAAAGTTCATTTTGGCTCTCACACCTAAACTAAACGTTGGAGAATCAAAATTTTTGCTGTATTTAGTGTATTCTAGCATCCTGAAGATGATTCCAGCATTAATTTCATTGTGCTTATGCTCATTTTTAAGATTTTGACATTTTCACCTAAAGTGCACAATCAGGCTGAAAACGCGTTTAAAGGAATAAAAAGTTCATTTTGGCACACAAACCTAAACTAAACGTTGTAGACTCAAAATTTTTGCTGTATTTAGTGTATTCTAGCATCCTGAAGATGATTCCAGCATTAATTTCATTGTGCTTATGCTCATTTTGAAGATTTTGACATTTTCACCTTAAGTGTACAATCAGGGGCTGAAAACGCGTTTAAAGCAATAAAAAGTTCATTTTGGCTCTCACACCAAAACTAAACGTTGTAGACTCAAAATTTTTGCTGTATTTAGTGTATTCTAGCATCCTGAAGATGATTCCAGCATTAATTTCATTGTGCTTATGCTCATTTTGAAGATTTTGACATTTTCACCTAAAGTGTACAAGCAGGGGCTGAAAAGACGTTTAAAGCAATAAAAAGTTCATTTTGGCTCTCACACCTAAACTAAACGTTGTAGACTCAAAATTTTTGCTGTATTTAGTGTATTCTAGCATCCTGAAGATGATTCCAGCATTAATTTCATTGTGCTTATGCTCATTTTTAAGATTTTGACATTTTCACCTAAAGTGCACAATCAGGCTGAAAACGCGTTTAAAGCAATAAAAAGTTCATTTTGGCTCTCACACCTAAACTAAACGTTGTAGACTCAAAATTTTTGCTGTATTTAGTGTATTCTAGCATCCTGAAGATGATTCCAGCATTAATTTCATTGTGCTTATGCTCATTTTGAAGATTTTGACATTTTCACCTAAAGTGCACAATCAGGCTGAAAACGCATTTAAAGCCATAAAAAGTTCATTTTGGCTCTCACACCTAAACTAAACGTTGGAGAATCAAAATTTTTGCTGTATTTAGTGTATTCTAGCATCCTGAAGATGATTCCAGCATTAATTTCATCGTGCTTATGCTCATTTTGAAGATTTTGACATTTTCACCTTAAGTGTACAATCAGGGGCTGAAAACGCGTTTAAAGCAATAAAAAGTTCATTTTGGCTCTCACACCTAAACTAAACGTTGTAGACTCAAAATTTTTGCTGTATTTAGTGTATTCTAGCATCCTGAAGATGATTCCAGCATTAATTTCATTGTGCTTATGCTCATTTTTAAGATTTTGACATTTTCACCTAAAGTGCACAATCAGGCTGAAAACGCATTTAAAGCAATAAAAACTTCATTTTGGCACACAAACCTAAACTAAACGTTGTAGACTCAAAATTTTTGCTGTATTTAGTGTATTCTAGCATCCTGAAGATGATTCCAGCATTAATTTCATTGTGCTTATGCTCATTTTGAAGATTTTGACATTTTCACCTTAAGTGTACAATCAGGTGTTGAAAACGCGTTTAAAGCAATAAAAAGTTCATTTTTGCTCTCACACCTAAACTAAACGTTGTAGACTCAAAATTTTTGCTGTATTTAGTGTATTCTAGCATCCTGAAGATGATTCCAGCATTAATTTCATTGTGCTTATGCTCATTTTGAAGATTTTGACATTTTCACCTAAAGTGTACAAACAGGGGCTGAAAACGCGTTTAAAGCAATAAAAAGTTCATTTTGGCTCTCACACCTAAACTAAACGTTGTAGACTCAAAATTTTTGCTGTATTTAGTGTATTCTAGCATCCTGAAGATGATTCCAGCATTAATTTCATTATGCTTATGCTCATTTTGAAGATTTTGACATTTTCACCTAAAGTGTACAATCAGGCTGAAAACGCATTTAAAGCAATAAAAAGTTCATTTTGGCTCTCACACCTAAACTAAACGTTGTAGACTCAAAATTTTTGCTGTATTTAGTGTATTCTAGCATCCTGAAGATGATTCCAGCATTAATTTCATTGTGCTTATGCTCATTTTTAAGATTTTGACATTTTCACCTAAAGTGCACAATTAGGCTGAAAACGCATTTAAAGGAATAAAAAGTTCATTTTGGCACACAAACCTAAACTAAACGTTGTAGACTCAAAATTTTTGCTGTATTTAGTGTATTCTAGCATCCTGAAGATGATTCCAGCATTAATTTCATTGTGCTTATGCTCATTTTGAAGATTTTGACATTTTCACCTTAAGTGTACAATCAGGGGCTGAAAACGCGTTTAAAGCAATAAAAAGTTCATTTTGGCTCTCACACCAAAACTAAACGTTGTAGACTCAAAATTTTTGCTGTATTTAGTGTATTCTAGCATCCTGAAGATGATTCCAGCATTAATTTCATTGTGCTTATGCTCATTTTGAAGATTTTGACATTTTCACCTAAAGTGTACAAGCAGGGGCTGAAAAGACGTTTAAAGCAATAAAAAGTTCATTTTGGCTCTCACACCTAAACTAAACGTTGTAGACTCAAAATTTTTGCTGTATTTAGTGTATTCTAGCATCCTGAAGATGATTCCAGCATTAATTTCATTGTGCTTATGCTCATTTTTAAGATTTTGACATTTTCACCTAAAGTGCACAATCAGGCTGAAAACGCGTTTAAAGCAATAAAAAGTTCATTTTGGCTCTCACACCTAAACTAAACGTTGTAGACTCAAAATTTTTGCTGTATTTAGTGTATTCTAGCATCCTGAAGATGATTCCAGCATTAATTTCATTGTGCTTATGCTCATTTTGAAGATTTTGACATTTTCACCTAAAGTGCACAATCAGGCTGAAAACGCATTTAAAGCCATAAAAAGTTCATTTTGGCTCTCACACCTAAACTAAACGTTGGAGAATCAAAATTTTTGCTGTATTTAGTGTATTCTAGCATCCTGAAGATGATTCCAGCATTAATTTCATTGTGCTTATGCTCATTTTTAAGATTTTGACATTTTCACCTAAAGTGCACAATCAGGCTGAAAACGCGTTTAAAGGAATAAAAAGTTCATTTTGGCACACAAACCTAAACTAAACGTTGTAGACTCAAAATTTTTGCTGTATTTAGTGTATTCTAGCATCCTGAAGATGATTCCAGCATTAATTTCATTGTGCTTATGCTCATTTTGAAGATTTTGACATTTTCACCTTAAGTGTACAATCAGGGGCTGAAAACGCGTTTAAAGCAATAAAAAGTTCATTTTGGCTCTCACACCAAAACTAAACGTTGTAGACTCAAAATTTTTGCTGTATTTAGTGTATTCTAGCATCCTGAAGATGATTCCAGCATTAATTTCATTGTGCTTATGCTCATTTTGAAGATTTTGACATTTTCACCTAAAGTGTACAAGCAGGGGCTAAAAAGACGTTTAAAGCAATAAAAAGTTCATTTTGGCTCTCACACCTAAACTAAACGTTGTAGACTCAAAATTTTTGCTGTATTTAGTGTATTCTAGCATCCTGAAGATGATTCCAGCATTAATTTCATTGTGCTTATGCTCATTTTTAAGATTTTGACATTTTCACCTAAAGTGCACAATCAGGCTGAAAACGCGTTTAAAGCAATAAAAAGTTCATTTTGGCTCTCACACCTAAACTAAACGTTGTAGACTCAAAATTTTTGCTGTATTTAGTGTATTCTAGCATCCTGAAGATGATTCCAGCATTAATTTCATTGTGCTTATGCTCATTTTGAAGATTTTGACATTTTCACCTAAAGTGCACAATCAGGCTGAAAACGCATTTAAAGCCATAAAAAGTTCATTTTGGCTCTCACACCTAAACTAAACGTTGGAGAATCAAAATTTTTGCTGTATTTAGTGTATTCTAGCATCCTGAAGATGATTCCAGCATTAATTTCATTGTGCTTATGCTCATTTTTAAGATTTTGACATTTTCACCTAAAGTGCACAATCAGGCTGAAAACGCGTTTAAAGCAATAAAAAGTTCATTTTGGCTCTCACACCTAAACTAAACGTTGTAGACTCAAAATTTTTGCTGTATTTAGTGTATTCTAGCATCCTGAAGATGATTCCAGCATTAATTTCATTGTGCTTATGCTCATTTTGAAGATTTTGACATTTTCACCTAAAGTGCACAATCAGGCTGAAAACGCATTTAAAGCCATAAAAAGTTCATTTTGGCTCTCACACCTAAACTAAACGTTGTAGACTCAAAATTTTTGCTGTATTTAGTGTATTCTAGCATCCTGAAGATGATTCCAGCATTAATTGCAATGTGCTTATGCTCATTTTGAAGATTTTGACATTTTCACCTTAAGTGTACAATCAGGGGCTGAAAACGCGTTTAAAGCAATAAAAAGTTCATTTTGGCTCTCACACCTAAACTAAACGTTGTAGACTCAAAATTTTTGCTGTATTTAGTGTATTCTAGCATCCTGAAGATGATTCCAGCATTAATTTCATTGTGCTTATGCTCATTTTTAAGATTTTGACATTTTCACCTAAAGTGCACAATCAGGCTGAAAACGCGTTTAAAGCAATAAAAAGTTCATTTTGGCTCTCACACCTAAACTAAACGTTGTAGACTCAAAATTTTTGCTGTATTTAGTGTATTCTAGCATCCTGAAGATGATTCCAGCATTAATTTCATTGTGCTTATGCACATTTTGAAGATTTTGACATTTTCACCTAAAGTGCACAATCAGGCTGAAAACGCGTTTAAAGCAATAAAAAGTTCATTTTGGCTCTCACACCTAAACTAAACGTTGTAGACTCAAAATTTTTGCTGTATTTAGTGTATTCTAGCATCCTGAAGATGATTCCAGCATTAATTTCATTGTGCTTATGCTCATTTTGAAGATTTTGACATTTTCACCTAAAGTGCACAATCAGGCTGAAAACGCATTTAAAGCCATAAAAAGTTCATTTTGGCTCTCACACCTAAACTAAACGTTGGAGAATCAAATTTTTTGCTGTATTTAGTGTATTCTAGCATCCTGAGGATGATTCCAGCATTAATTTCATTGTGCTTATGCTCATTTTTAAGATTTTGACATTTTCACCTAAAGTGCACAATCAGGCTGAAAACGCGTTTAAAGCAATAAAAAGTTCATTTTGGCTCTCACACCTAAACAAAACGTTGTAGACTCAAAATTTTTGCTGTATTTAGTGTATTCTAGCATTCTGAAGATGATTCCAGCATTAATTTCATTGTGCTTATGCTCATTTTGAAGATTTTGACATTTTCACCTAAAGTGCACAATCAGGCTGAAAACGCATTTAAAGCCATAAAAAGTTCATTTTGGCTCTCACACCTAAACTAAACGTTGTAGACTCAAAATTTTTGCTGTATTTAGTGTATTCTAGCATCCTGAAGATGATTCCAGCATTAATTGCAATGTGCTTATGCTCATTTTGAAGATTTTGACATTTTCACCTTAAGTGTACAATCAGGGGCTGAAAACGCGTTTAAAGCAATAAAAAGTTCATTTTGGCTCACACACCTAAACTAAACGTTGTAGACTCAAAATTTTTGCTGTATTTAGTGTATTCTAGCATCCTGAAGATGATTCCAGCATTAATTTCATTGTGCTTATGCTCATTTTTAAGATTTTGACATTTTCACCTAAAGTGCACAATCAGGCTGAAAACGCGTTTAAAGCAATAAAAAGTTCATTTTGGCTCTCACACCTAAACTAAACGTTGTAGACTCAAAAATGTTGCTGTATTTAGTGTATTCTAGCATCCTGAAGATGATTCCAGCATTAATTTCATTGTGCTTATGCTCATTTTGAAGCTTTTGACATTTTCACCTAAAGTGCACAATCAGGCTGAAAACGCATTTAAAGCCATAAAAAGTTCATTTTGGCTCTCACACCTAAACTAAACGTTGTAGACTCAAAATTTTTGCTGTATTTAGTGTATTCTAGCATCCTGAAGATGATTCCAGCATTAATTTCATTGTGCTTATGCTCATTTTTAGGATTTTGACATTTTCACCTAAAGTGCACAATCAGGCTGAAAACGCGTTTAAAGCAATAAAAAGTTCATTTTGGCTCTCACACCTAAACTAAACGTTGTAGACTCAAAATTTTTGCTGTATTTAGTGTATTCTAGCATCCTGAAGATGATTCCAGCATTAATTTCATCGTGCTTATGCTCATTTTGAAGATTTTGACATTTTCACCTTAAGTGTACAATCAGGGGCTGAAAACGCGTTTAAAGCAATAAAAAGTTCATTTTGGCTCTCACACCTAAACTAAACTTTGTAGACTCAAAATTTTTGCTGTATTTAGTGTATTCTAGCATCCTGAAGATGATTCCAGCATTAATTTCATTGTGCTTATGCACATTTTGAAGATTTTGACATTTTCACCTAAAGTGCACAATCAGGCTGAAAACGCATTTAAAGCCATAAAAAGTTCATTTTGGCTCTCACACCTAAACAAAACGTTGTAGACTCAACATTTTTGCTGTATTTAGTGTATTCTAGCATCCTGAAGATGATTCCAGCATTAATTTCATTGTGCTTATGCTCATTTTTAAGATTTTGACATTTTCACCTTAAGTGTACAATCAGGGGCTGAAAACGCGTTTAAAGCAATAAAAAGTTCATTTTGGCTCTCACACCTAAACTAAACGTTGTAGACTCAAAATTTTTGCTGTATTTAGTGTATTCTAGCATCCTGAAGATGATTCCAGCATTAATTTCATAGTGCTTATGCTCATTTTTAAGATTTTGACATTTTCACCTAAAGTGCACAATCAGGCTGAAAACGCGTTTAAAGCAATAAAAAGTTCATTTTGGCTCTCACACCTAAACTAAACGTTGTAGACTCAAAATTTTTGCTGTATTTAGTGTATTCTAGCATCCTGAAGATGATTCCAGCATTAATTTCATTGTGCTTATGCTCATTTTGAAGATTTTGACATTTTCACCTTAAGTGTACAATCAGGGGCTGAAAACGCGTTTAAAGCAATAAAAAGTTCATTTTGGCTCTCACACCTAAACTAAACGTTGTAGACTCAAAATTTTTGCTGTATTTAGTGTAATCTAGCATCCTGAAGATGATTCCAGCATTAATTTCATTGTGCTTATGCTCATTTTGAAGATTTTGACATTTTCACCTAAAGTGCACAATCAGGCTGAAAACGCATTTAAAGCCATAAAAAGTTCATTTTGGCTCTCACACCTAAACAAAACGTTGTAGACTCAACATTTTTGCTGTATTAGTGTATTCTAGCATCCTGAAGATGATTCCAGCATTAATTTCATTGTGCTTATGCTCATTTTGAAGATTTTGACATTTTCACCTTAAGTGTACAATCAGGGGCTGAAAACGCGTTTAAAGCAATAAAAAGTTCATTTTGGCTCTCACACCTAAACTAAACGTTGTAGACTCAAAATTTTTGCTGTATTTAGTGTATTCTAGCATCCTGAAGATGATTCCAGCATTAATTTCATTGTGCTTATGCTCATTTTTAAGATTTTGACATTTTCACCTAAAGTGCACAATCAGGCTGAAAACGCGTTTAAAGCAATAAAAAGTTCATTTTGGCTCTCACACCTAAACTAAACGTTGTAGACTCAAAATTTTTGCTGTATTTAGTGTATTCTAGCATCCTGAAGATGATTCCAGCATTAATTTCATTGTGCTTATGCTCATTTTGAAGATTTTGACATTTTCACCTAAAGTGCACAATCAGGCTGAAAACGCATTTAAAGCCATAAAAAGTTCATTTTGGCTCTCACACCTAAACAAAACGTTGTAGACTCAACATTTTTGCTGTATTTAGTGTATTCTAGCATCCTGAAGATGATTCCAGCATTAATTTCATTGTGCTTATGCTCATTTTTAAGATTTTGACATTTTCACCTTAAGTGTACAATCAGGGGCTGAAAACGCGTTTAAAGCAATAAAAAGTTCATTTTGGCTCTCACACCTAAACTAAACGTTGTAGACTCAAAATTTTTGCTGTATTTAGTGTATTCTAGCATCCTGAAGATGATTCCAGCATTAATTTCATAGTGCTTATGCTCATTTTTAAGATTTTGACATTTTCACCTAAAGTGCACAATCAGGCTGAAAACGCGTTTAAAGCAATAAAAAGTTCATTTTGGCTCTCACACCTAAACTAAACGTTGTAGACTCAAAATTTTTGCTGTATTTAGTGTATTCTAGCATCCTGAAGATGATTCCAGCATTAATTTCATTGTGCTTATGCTCATTTTGAAGATTTTGACATTTTCACCTTAAGTGTACAATCAGGGGCTGAAAACGCGTTTAAAGCAATAAAAAGTTCATTTTGGCTCTCACACCTAAACTAAACGTTGTAGACTCAAAATTTTTGCTGTATTTAGTGTATTCTAGCATCCTGAAGATGATTCCAGCATTAATTTCATTGTGCTTATGCTCATTTTGAAGATTTTGACATTTTCACCTAAAGTGCACAATCAGGCTGAAAACGCATTTAAAGCCATAAAAAGTTCATTTTGGCTCTCACACCTAAACAAAACGTTGTAGACTCAACATTTTTGCTGTATTAGTGTATTCTAGCATCCTGAAGATGATTCCAGCATTAATTTCATTGTGCTTATGCTCATTTTGAAGATTTTGACATTTTCACCTTAAGTGTACAATCAGGGGCTGAAAACGCGTTTAAAGCAATAAAAAGTTCATTTTGGCTCTCACACCTAAACTAAACGTTGTAGACTCAAAATTTTTGCTGTATTTAGTGTATTCTAGCATCCTGAAGATGATTCCAGCATTAATTTCATTGTGCTTATGCTCATTTTTAAGATTTTGACATTTTCACCTAAAGTGCACAATCAGGCTGAAAACGCGTTTAAAGCAATAAAAAGTTCATTTTGGCTCTCACACCTAAACTAAACGTTGTAGACTCAAAATTTTTGCTGTATTTAGTGTATTCTAGCATCCTGAAGATGATTCCAGCATTAATTTCATTGTGCTTATGCTCATTTTGAAGATTTTGACATTTTCACCTAAAGTGCACAATCAGGCTGAAAACGCATTTAAAGCCATAAAAAGTTCATTTTGGCTCTCACACCTAAACAAAACGTTGTAGACTCAACATTTTTGCTGTATTTAGTGTATTCTAGCATCCTGAAGACGATTCCAGCATTAATTTCATTGTGCTTATGCTCATTTTTAAGATTTTGACATTTTCACCTTAAGTGTACAATCAGGGGCTGAAAACGCGTTTAAAGCAATAAAAAGTTCATTTTGGCTCTCACACCTAAACTAAACGTTGTAGACTCGAAATTTTTGCTGTATTTAGTGTATTCTAGCATCCTGAAGATGATTCCAGCATTAATTTCATTGTGATTATGCTCATTTTTAAGATTTTGACATTTTCACCTAAAGTGCACAATCAGGCTGAAAACGCATTTAAAGCAATAAAAAGTTCATTTTGGCTATCACACCTAAACAAAACGTTGTAGACTCAACATTTTTGCTGTATTTAGTGTATTCTAGCATCCTGAAGATGATTCCAGCATTAATTTCATTGTGCTTATGCTCATTTTTAGGATTTTGACATTTTCACCTAAAGTGCACAATCAGGCTGAAAACGCGTTTAAAGCAATAAAAAGTTCATTTTGGCTCTCACACCTAAACTAAACGTTGTAGACTCAAAATTTTTGCTGTATTTAGTGTATTCTAGCATCCTGAAGATGATTCCAGCATTAATTTCATTGTGCTTATGCTCATTTTGAAGATTTTGACATTTTCACCTAAAGTGCACAATCAGGCTGAAAACGCATTTAAAGCCATAAAAAGTTCATTTTGGCTCTCACACCTAAACTAAACGTTGTAGACTCAAAATTTTTGCTGTATTTAGTGTATTCTAGCATCCTGAAGATGATTCCAGCATTAATTGCAATGTGCTGATGCTCATTTTTAGGATTTTGACATTTTCACCTAAAGTGCACAATCAGGCTGAAAACGCGTTTAAAGCAATAAAAAGTTCATTTTGGCTCTCACACCTAAACTAAACGTTGTAGACTCAAAATTTTTGCTGTATTTAGTGTATTCTAGCATCCTGAAGATGATTCCAGCATTAATTTCATCGTGCTTATGCTCATTTTGAAGATTTTGACATTTTCACCTTAAGTGTACAATCAGGGGCTGAAAACGCGTTTAAAGCAATAAAAAGTTCATTTTGGCTCTCACACCTAAACTAAACGTTGTAGACTCAAAATTTTTGCTGTATTTAGTGTATTCTAGCATCCTGAAGATGATTCCAGCATTAATTTCATTGTGCTTATGCACATTTTGAAGATTTTGACATTTTCACCTAAAGTGCACAATCAGGCTGAAAACGCATTTAAAGCCATAAAAAGTTCATTTTGGCTCTCACACCTAAACAAAACGTTGTAGACTCAACATTTTTGCTGTATTTAGTGTATTCTAGCATCCTGAAGATGATTCCAGCATTAATTTCATTGTGCTTATGCTCATTTTGAAGATTTTGACATTTTCACCTTAAGTGTACAATCAGGGGCTGAAAACGCGTTTAAAGCAATAAAAAGTTCATTTTGGCTCTCACACCTAAACTAAACGTTGTAGACTAAAAATTTTTGCTGTATTTAGTGTATTCTAGCATCCTGAAGATGATTCCAGCATTAATTTCATTGTGCTTATGCTCATTTTTAAGATTTTGACATTTTCACCTAAAGTGCACAATCAGGCTGAAAACGCGTTTAAAGCAATAAAAAGTTCATTTTGGCTCTCACACCTAAACTAAACGTTGTAGACTCAAAATTTTTGCTGTATTTAGTGTATTCTAGCATCCTGAAGATGATTCCAGCATTAATTTCATTGTGCTTATGCTCATTTTGAAGATTTTGACATTTTCACCTTAAGTGTACAATCAGGGGCTGAAAACGCGTTTAAAGCAATAAAAAGTTCATTTTGGCTCTCACACCTAAACTAAACGTTGTAGACTCAAAATTTTTGCTGTATTTAGTGTATTCTAGCATCCTGAAGATGATTCCAGCATTAATTTCATTGTGCTTATGCTCATTTTTAAGATTTTGACATTTTCACCTAAAGTGCACAATCAGGCTGAAAACGCGTTTAAAGCAATAAAAAGTTCATTTTGGCTCTCACACCTAAACTAAACGTTGTAGACTCAAAATTTTTGCTGTATTTAGTGTATTCTAGCATCCTGAAGATGATTCCAGCATTAATTTCATTGTGCTTATGCTCATTTTGAAGATTTTGACATTTTCACCTAAAGTGCACAATCAGGCTGAAAACGCATTTAAAGCAATAAAAAGTTCATTTTGGCTCTCACACCTAAACAAAACGTTGTAGACTCAACATTTTTGCTGTATTTAGTGTATTCTAGCATCCTGAAGATGATTCCAGCATTAATTTCATTGTGCTTATGCTCATTTTTAAGATTTTGACATTTTCACCTTAAGTGTACAATCAGGGGCTGAAAACGCGTTTAAAGCAATAAAAAGTTCATTTTGGCTCTCACACCTAAACTAAACGTTGTAGACTCGAAATTTTTGCTGTATTTAGTGTATTCTAGCATCCTGAAGATGATTCAAGCATTAATTTCATTGTGATTATGCTCATTTTTAAGATTTTGACATTTTCACCTAAAGTGCACAATCAGGCTGAAAACGCATTTAAAGCAATAAAAAGTTCATTTTGGCTATCACACCTAAACAAAACGTTGTAGACTCAACATTTTTGCTGTATTTAGTGTATTCTAGCATCCTGAAGATGATTCCAGCATTAATTTCATTGTGCTTATGCTCATTTTTAGGATTTTGACATTTTCACCTAAAGTGCACAATCAGGCTGAAAACGCGTTTAAAGCAATAAAAAGTTCATTTTGGCTCTCACACCTAAACTAAACGTTGTAGACTCAAAATTTTTGCTGTATTTAGTGTATTCTAGCATCCTGAAGATGATTCCAGCATTAATTTCATCGTGCTTATGCTCATTTTGAAGATTTTGACATTTTCACCTTAAGTGTACAATCAGGGGCTGAAAACGCGTTTAAAGCAATAAAAAGTTCATTTTGGCTCTCACACCTAAACTAAACGTTGTAGACTCAAAATTTTTGCTGTATTTAGTGTATTCTAGCATCCTGAAGATGATTCCAGCATTAATTTCATTGTGCTTATGCTCATTTTGAAGATTTTGACATTTTCACCTAAAGTGCACAATCAGGCTGAAAACGCATTTAAAGCCATAAAAAGTTCATTTTGGCTCTCACACGTTGTAGACTCAACATTTTTGCTGTATTTAGTGTATTCTAGCATCCTGAAGATGATTCCAGCATTAATTTCATTGTGCTTATGCTCATTTTGAAGATTTTGACATTTTCACCTTAAGTGTACAATCAGGGGCTGAAAACGCGTTTAAAGCAATAAAAAATTCATTTTGGCTCTCACACCTAAACTAAACGTTGTAGACTCAAAATTTTTGCTGTATTTAGTGTATTCTAGCATCCTGAAGATGATTCCAGCATTAATTTCATTGTGCTTATGCTCATTTTTAAGATTTTGACATTTTCACCTAAAGTGCACAATCAGGCTGAAAACGCGTTTAAAGCAATAAAAAGTTCATTTTGGCTCTCACACCTAAACTAAACGTTGTAGACTCAAAATTTTTGCTGTATTTAGTGTATTCTAGCATCCTGAAGATGATTCCAGCATTAATTTCATTGTGCTTATGCTCATTTTGAAAATTTTGACATTTTCACCTTAAGTGTACAATCAGGGGCTGAAAACGCGTTTAAAGCAATAAAAAGTTCATTTTGGCTCTCACACCTAAAGTAAACGTTGTAGACTCAAAATTTTTGCTGTATTTAGTGTATTCTAGCATCCTGAAGATGATTCCAGCATTAATTTCATTGTGCTTATGCTCATTTTTAAGATTTTGACATTTTCACCTAAAGTGCACAATCAGGCTGAAAACGCGTTTAAAGCAATAAAAAGTTCATTTTGGCTCTCACACCTAAACTAAACGTTGTAGACTCAAAATTTTTGCTGTATTTAGTGTATTCTAGCATCCTGAAGATGATTCCAGCATTAATTTCATTGTGCTTATGCTCATTTTGAAGATTTTGACATTTTCACCTAAAGTGCACAATCAGGCTGAAAACGCATTTAAAGCCATAAAAAGTTCATTTTGGCTCTCACACCTAAACAAAACGTTGTAGACTCAACATTTTTGCTGTATTTAGTGTATTCTAGCATCCTGAAGACGATTCCAGCATTAATTTCATTGTGCTTATGCTCATTTTGAAGATTTTGACATTTTCACCTTAAGTGTACAATCAGGGGCTGAAAACGCGTTTAAAGCAATAAAAAGTTCATTTTAGCTCTCACACCAAAACTAAACGTTGTAGACTCAAAATTTTTGCTGTATTTAGTGTATTCTAGCATCCTGAAGATGATTCCAGCATTAATTTCATTGTGCTTATGCTCATTTTGAAGATTTTGACATTTTCACCTAAAGTGTACAAGCAGGGGCTGAAAAGACGTTTAAAGCAATAAAAAGTTCATTTTGGCTCTCACACCTAAACTAAACGTTGTAGACTCAAAATTTTTGCTGTATTTAGTGTATTCTAGCATCCTGAAGATGATTCCAGCATTAATTTCATTGTGCTTATGCTCATTTTGAAGATTTTGACATTTTCACCTAAAGTGCACAATCAGGCTGAAAACGCATTTAAAGCCATAAAAAGTTCATTTTGGCTCTCACACCTAAACTAAACGTTGTAGACTCAAAATTTTTGCTGTATTTAGTGTATTCTAGCATCCTGAAGATGATTCCAGCATTAATTTCATTGTGCTTATGCTCATTTTTAAGATTTTGACATTTTCACCTAAAGTGCACAATCAGGCTGAAAACGCATTTAAAGCAATAAAAACTTCATTTTGGCTCTCACACCTAAACTAAACGTTGTAGACTCAAAATTTTTGCTGTATTTAGTGTATTCTAGCATCCTGAAGATGATTCCAGCATTAATTTCATTGTGCTTATGCTCATTTTGAAGATTTTGACATTTTCACCTTAAGTGTACAATTAGGGGCTGAAAACGCGTTTAAAGCAATAAAAAGTTCATTTTGGCTCTCACACCTAAACTAAACGTTGTAGACTCAAAATTTTTGCTGTATTTAGTGTATTCTAGCATCCTGAAGATGATTCCAGCATTAATTTCATTGTGCTTATGCTCATTTTGAAGATTTTGACATTTTCACCTAAAGTGCACAATCAGGCTGAAAACGCATTTAAAGCCATAAAAAGTTCATTTTGGCTCTCACACCTAAACTAAACGTTGTAGACTCAAAATTTTTGCTGTATTTAGTGTATTCTAGCATCCTGAAGATGATTCCAGCATTAATTGCAATGTGCTTATGCTCATTTTGAAGATTTTGACATTTTCACCTTAAGTGTACAATCAGGGGCTGAAAACGCGTTTAAAGCAATAAAAAGTTCATTTTGGCTCTCACACCTAAACTAAACGTTGTAGACTCAAACTTTTTGCTGTATTTAGTGTATTCTAGCATCCTGAAGATGATTCCAGCATTAATTTCATTGTGCTGATGCTCATTTTTAGGATTTTGACATTTTCACCTAAAGTGCACAATCAGGCTGAAAACGCGTTTAAAGCAATAAAAAGTTCATTTTGGCTCTCACACCTAAACTAAACGTTGTAGACTCAAAATTTTTGCTGTATTTAGTGTATTCTAGCATCCTGAAGATGATTCCAGCATTAATTTCATCGTGCTTATGCTCATTTTGAAGATTTTGACATTTTCACCTTAAGTGTACAATCAGGGGCTGAAAACGCGTTTAAAGCAATAAAAAGTTCATTTTGGCTCTCACACCTAAACTAAACGTTGTAGACTCAAAATTTTTGCTGTATTTAGTGTATTCTAGCATCCTGAAGATGATTCCAGCATTAATTTCATTGTGCTTATGCACATTTTGAAGATTTTGACATTTATACCTAAAGTGCACAATCAGGCTGAAAACGCATTTAAAGCCATAAAAAGTTCATTTTGGCTCTCACACCTAAACAAAACGTTGTAGACTCAACATTTTTGCTGTATTTAGTGTATTCTAGCATCCTGAAGATGATTCCAGCATTAATTTCATTGTGCTTATGCTCATTTTTAAGATTTTGACATTTTCACCTTAAGTGTACAATCAGGGGCTGAAAACGCGTTTAAAGCAATAAAAAGTTCATTTTGGCTCTCACACCTAAACTAAACGTTGTAGACTCAAAATTTTTGCTGTATTTAGTGTATTCTAGCATCCTGAAGATGATTCCAGTATTAATTTCATTGTGCTTATGCTCATTTTTAAGATTTTGACATTTTCACCTAAAGTGCACAATCAGGCTGAAAACGCGTTTAAAGCAATAAAAAGTTCATTTTGGCTCTCACACCTAAACTAAACGTTGTAGACTCAAAATTTTTGCTGTATTTAGTGTATTCTAGCATCCTGAAGATGATTCCAGCATTAATTTCATTGTGCTTATGCTCATTTTGAAGATTTTGACATTTTCACCTTAAGTGTACAATCAGGGGCTGAAAACGCGTTTAAAGCAATAAAAAGTTCATTTTGGCTCTCACACCTAAACTAAACGTTGTAGACTCAAAATTTTTGCTGTATTTAGTGTATTCTAGCATCCTGAAGATGATTCCAGCATTAATTTCATTGTGCTTATGCTCATTTTGAAGATTTTGACATTTTCACCTAAAGTGCACAATCAGGCTGAAAACGCATTTAAAGCCATAAAAAGTTCATTTTGGCTCTCACACCTAAACAAAACGTTGTAGACTCAACATTTTTGCTGTATTTAGAGTATTCTAGCATCCTGAAGATGATTCCAGCATTAAGTTCATTGTGCTTATGCTCATTTTGAAGATTTTGACATTTTCACCTTAAGTGTACAATCAGGGGCTGAAAACGCGTTTAAAGCAATAAAAAGTTCATTTTGGCTCTCACACCTAAACTAAACGTTGTAGACTCAAAATTTTTGCTGTATTTAGTGTATTCTAGCATCCTGAAGATGATTCCAGCATTAATTTCATTGTGCTTATGCTCATTTTTAAGATTTTGACATTTTCACCTAAAGTGCACAATCAGGCTGAAAACGCGTTTAAAGCAATAAAAAGTTCATTTTGGCTCTCACACCTAAACTAAACTTTGTAGACTCAAAATTTTTGCTGTATTTAGTGTATTCTAGCATCCTGAAGATGATTCCAGCATTAATTTCATTGTGCTTATGCTCATTTTGAAGATTTTGACATTTTCACCTAAAGTGCACAATCAGGCTGAAAACGCATTTAAAGCAATAAAAAGTTCATTTTGGCTCTCACACCTAAACAAAACGTTGTAGACTCAACATTTTTGCTGTATTTAGTGTATTCTAGCATCCTGAAGATGATTCCAGCATTAATTTCATTGTGCTTATGCTCATTTTTAAGATTTTGACATTTTCACCTTAAGTGTACAATCAGGGGCTGAAAACGCGTTTAAAGCAATAAAAAGTTCATTTTGGCTCTCACACCTAAACTAAACGTTGTAGACTCGAAATTTTTGCTGTATTTAGTGTATTCTAGCATCCTGAAGATGATTCAAGCATTAATTTCATTGTGATTATGCTCATTTTTAAGATTTTGACATTTTCACCTAAAGTGCACAATCAGGCTGAAAACGCATTTAAAGCAATAAAAAGTTCATTTTGGCTATCACACCTAAACAAAACGTTGTAGACTCAACATTTTTGCTGTATTTAGTGTATTCTAGCATCCTGAAGATGATTCCAGCATTAATTTCATTGTGCTTATGCTCATTTTTAGGATTTTGACATTTTCACCTAAAGTGCACAATCAGGCTGAAAACGCGTTTAAAGCAATAAAAAGTTCATTTTGGCTCTCACACCTAAACTAAACGTTGTAGACTCAAAATTTTTGCTGTATTTAGTGTATTCTAGCATCCTGAAGATGATTCCAGCATTAATTTCATCGTGCTTATGCTCATTTTGAAGATTTTGACATTTTCACCTTAAGTGTACAATCAGGGGCTGAAAACGCGTTTAAAGCAATAAAAAGTTCATTTTGGCTCTCACACCTAAACTAAACGTTGTAGACTCAAAATTTTTGCTGTATTTAGTGTATTCTAGCATTCTGAAGATGATTCCAGCATTAATTTCATTGTGCTTATGCTCATTTTGAAGATTTTGACATTTTCACCTAAAGTGCACAATCAGGCTGAAAACGCATTTAAAGCCATAAAAAGTTCATTTTGGCTCTCACACCTAAACAAAACGTTGTAGACTCAACATTTTTGCTGTATTTAGTGTATTCTAGCATCCTGAAGATGATTCCAGCATTAATTTCATTGTGCTTATGCTCATTTTGAAGATTTTGACATTTTCACCTTAAGTGTACAATCAGGGGCTGAAAACGCGTTTAAAGCAATAAAAAATTCATTTTGGCTCTCACACCTAAACTAAACGTTGTAGACTCAAAATTTTTGCTGTATTTAGTGTATTCTAGCATCCTGAAGATGATTCCAGCATTAATTTCATTGTGCTTATGCTCATTTTGAAGATTTTGACATTTTCACCTAAAGTGCACAATCAGGCTGAAAACGCGTTTAAAGCAATAAAAAGTTCATTTTGGCTCTCACACCTAAACTAAACGTTGTAGACTCAAAATTTTTGCTGTATTTAGTGTATTCTAGCATCCTGAAGATGATTCCAGCATTAATTTCATTGTGCTTATGCTCATTTTGAAGATTTTGACATTTTCACCTTAAGTGTACAATCAGGGGCTGAAAACGCGTTTAAAGCAATAAAAAGTTCATTTTGGCTCTCACACCTAAACTAAACGTTGTAGACTCAAAATTTTTGCTGTATTTAGTGTATTCTAGCATCCTGAAGATGATTCCAGCATTAATTTCATTGTGCTTATGCTCATTTTTAAGATTTTGACATTTTCACCTAAAGTGCACAATCAGGCTGAAAACGCGTTTAAAGCAATAAAAAGTTCATTTTGGCTCTCACACCTAAACTAAACGTTGTAGACTCAAAATTTTTGCTGTATTTAGTGTATTCTAGCATCCTGAAGATGATTCCAGCATTAATTTCATTTTGCTTATGCTCATTTTGAAGATTTTGACATTTTCACCTAAAGTGCACAATCAGGCTGAAAACGCATTTAAAGCCATAAAAAGTTCATTTTGGTTCTCACACCTAAACAAAACGTTGTAGACTCAACGTTTTTGCTGTATTTAGTGTATTCTAGCATCCTGAAGACGATTCCAGCATTAATTTCATTGTGCTTATGCTCATTTTTAAGATTTTGACATTTTCACCTTAAGTGTACAATCAGGGGCTGAAAACGCGTTTAAAGCAATAAAAAGTTCATTTTGGCTCTCACACCTAAACTAAACGTTGTAGACTCGAAATTTTTGCTGTATTTAGTGTATTCTAGCATCCTGAAGATGATTCCAGCATTAATTTCATTGTGATTATGCTCATTTTTAAGATTTTGACATTTTCACCTAAAGTGCACAATCAGGCTGAAAACGCATTTAAAGCAATAAAAAGTTCATTTTGGCTATCACACCTAAACAAAACGTTGTAGACTCAACATTTTTGCTGTATTTAGTGTATTCTAGCATCCTGAAGATGATTCCAGCATTAATTTCATTGTGCTTATGCTCATTTTTAGGATTTTGACATTTTCACCTAAAGTGCACAATCAGGCTGAAAACGCGTTTAAAGCAATAAAAAGTTCATTTTGGCTCTCACACCTAAACTAAACGTTGTAGACTCAAAATTTTTGCTGTATTTAGTGTATTCTAGCATCCTGAAGATGATTCCAGCATTAATTTCATCGTGCTTATGCTCATTTTGAAGATTTTGACATTTTCACCTTAAGTGTACAATCAGGGGCTGAAAACGCGTTTAAAGCAATAAAAAGTTCATTTTGGCTCTCACACCTAAACTAAACGTTGTAGACTCAAAATTTTTGCTGTATTTAGTGTATTCTAGCATCCTGAAGATGATTCCAGCATTAATTTCATTGTGCTTATGCACATTTTGAAGATTTTGACATTTTCACCTAAAGTGCACAATCAGGCTGAAAACGCATTTAAAGCCATAAAAAGTTCATTTTGGCTCTCACACCTAAACAAAACGTTGTAGACTCAACATTTTTGCAGTATTTAGTGTATTCTAGCATCCTGAAGATGATTCCAGCATTAATTTCATTGTGCTTATGCTCATTTTTAAGATTTTGACATTTTCACCTTAAGTGTACAATCAGGGGCTGAAAACGCGTTTAAAGCAATAAAAAGTTCATTTTGGCTCTCACACCTAAACTAAACGTTGTAGACTCAAAATTTTTGCTGTATTTAGTGTATTCTAGCATCCTGAAGATGATTCCAGCATTAATTTCATTGTGCTTATGCTCATTTTTAAGATTTTGACATTTTCACCTAAAGTGCACAATCAGGCTGAAAACGCGTTTAAAGCAATAAAAAGTTCATTTTGGCTCTCACACCTAAACTAAACGTTGTAGACTCAAAATTTTTGCTGTATTTGGTGTATTCTAGCATCCTGAAGATGATTCCAGCATTAATTTCATTGTGCTTATGCTCATTTTGAAGATTTTGACATTTTCACCTTAAGTGTACAATCAGGGGCTGAAAACGCGTTTAAAGCAATAAAAAGTTCATTTTGGCTCTCACACCTAAACTAAACGTTGTAGACTCAAAATTTTTGCTGTATTTAGTGTATTCTAGCATCCTGAAGATGATTCCAGCATTAATTTCATTGTGCTTATGCTCATTTTGAAGATTTTGACATTTTCACCTAAAGTGCACAATCAGGCTGAAAACGCATTTAAAGCCATAAAAAGTTCATTTTGGCTCTCACACCTAAACAAAACGTTGTAGACTCAACATTTTTGCTGTATTTAGTGTATTCTAGCATCCTGAAGATGATTCCAGCATTAATTTCATTGTGCTTATGCTCATTTTGAAGATTTTGACATTTTCACCTAAAGTGCACAATCAGGCTGAAAACGCATTTAAAGCCATAAAAAGTTCATTTTGGCTCTCACACCTAAACAAAACGTTGTAGACTCAACATTTTTGCTGTATTTAGTGTATTCTAGCATCCTGAAGATGATTCCAGCATTAATTCCATTGTGCTTATGCTCATTTTTAGGATTTTGACATTTTCACCTAAAGTGCACAATCAGGCTGAAAACGCGTTTAAAGCAATAAAAAGTTCATTTTGGCTCTCACACCTAAACTAAACGTTGTAGACTCAAAATTGTTGCTGTATTTAGTGTATTCTAGCATCCTGAAGATGATTCCAGCATTAATTTCATCGTGCTTATGCTCATTTTGAAGATTTTGACATTTTCACCTTAAGTGTACAATCAGGGGCTGAAAACGCGTTTAAAGCAATAAAAAGTTCATTTTGGCTCTCACACCTAAACTAAACGTTGTAGACTCAAAATTTTTGCTGTATTTAGTGTATTCTAGCATCCTGAAGATGATTCCAGCATTAATTTCATTGTGCTTATGCTCATTTTTAAGATTTTGACATTTTCACCTAAAGTGCACAATCAGGCTGAAAATTCATTTAAAGCAATAAAAACTTCATTTTGGCACACAAACCTAAACTAAACGTTGTAGACTCAAAATTTTTGCTGTATTTAGTGTATTCTAGCATCCTGAAGATGATTCCAGCATTAATTTCATTGTGCTTATGCTCATTTTGAAGATTTTGACATTTTCACCTAAAGTGTACAATCAGGGGCTGAAAACGCGTTTAAAGCAATAAAAAGTTCATTTTGGCTCTCACACCTAAACTAAACGTTGTAGACTCAAAATTTTTGCTGTATTTAGTGTATTCTAGCATCCTGAAGATGATTCCAGCATTAATTTCATTATGCTTATGCTCATTTTGAAGATTTTGACATTTTCACCTAAAGTGTACAATCAGGCTGAAAACGCATTTAAAGCAATAAAAAGTTCATTTTGGCTCTCACACCTAAACTAAACGTTGTAGACTCAAAATTTTTGCTGTATTTAGTGTATTCTAGCATCCTGAAGATGATTCCAGCATTAATTTCATTGTGCTTATGCTCATTTTTAAGATTTTGACATTTTCACCTAAAGTGCACAATTAGGCTGAAAACGCATTTAAAGGAATAAAAAGTTCATTTTGGCACACAAACCTAAACTAAACGTTGTAGACTCAAAATTTTTGCTGTATTTAGTGTATTCTAGCATCCTGAAGATGATTCCAGCATTAATTTCATTGTGCTTATGCTCATTTTGAAGATTTTGACATTTTCACCTTAAGTGTACAATCAGGGGCTGAAAACGCGTTTAAAGCAATAAAAAGTTCATTTTGGCTCTCACACCAAAACTAAACGTTGTAGACTCAAAATTTTTGCTGTATTTAGTGTATTCTAGCATCCTGAAGATGATTCCAGCATTAATTTCATTGTGCTTATGCTCATTTTGAAGATTTTGACATTTTCACCTAAAGTGTACAAGCAGGGGCTGAAAAGACGTTTAAAGCAATAAAAAGTTCATTTTGGCTCTCACACCTAAACTAAACGTTGTAGACTCAAAATTTTTGCTGTATTTAGTGTATTCTAGCATCCTGAAGATGATTCCAGCATTAATTTCATTGTGCTTATGCTCATTTTTAAGATTTTGACATTTTCACCTAAAGTGCACAATCAGGCTGAAAACGCGTTTAAAGCAATAAAAAGTTCATTTTGGCTCTCACACCTAAACTAAACGTTGTAGACTCAAAATTTTTGCTGTATTTAGTGTATTCTAGCATCCTGAAGATGATTCCAGCATTAATTTCATTGTGCTTATGCTCATTTTGAAGATTTTGACATTTTCACCTAAAGTGCACAATCAGGCTGAAAACGCATTTAAAGCCATAAAAAGTTCATTTTGGCTCTCACACCTAAACTAAACGTTGGAGAATCAAAATTTTTGCTGTATTTAGTGTATTCTAGCATCCTGAAGATGATTCCAGCATTAATTTCATTGTGCTTATGCTCATTTTTAAGATTTTGACATTTTCACCTAAAGTGCACAATCAGGCTGAAAACGCGTTTAAAGGAATAAAAAGTTCATTTTGGCACACAAACCTAAACTAAACGTTGTAGACTCAAAATTTTTGCTGTATTTAGTGTATTCTAGCATCCTGAAGATGATTCCAGCATTAATTTCATTGTGCTTATGCTCATTTTGAAGATTTTGACATTTTCACCTTAAGTGTACAATCAGGGGCTGAAAACGCGTTTAAAGCAATAAAAAGTTCATTTTGGCTCTCACACCAAAACTAAACGTTGTAGACTCAAAATTTTTGCTGTATTTAGTGTATTCTAGCATCCTGAAGATGATTCCAGCATTAATTTCATTGTGCTTATGCTCATTTTGAAGATTTTGACATTTTCACCTAAAGTGTACAAGCAGGGGCTGAAAAGACGTTTAAAGCAATAAAAAGTTCATTTTGGCTCTTACACCTAAACTAAACGTTGTAGACTCAAAATTTTTGCTGTATTTAGTGTCTTCTAGCATCCTGAAGATGATTCCAGCATTAATTTCATTGTGCTTATGCTCATTTTTAAGATTTTGACATTTTCACCTAAAGTGCACAATCAGGCTGAAAACGCGTTTAAAGCAATAAAAAGTTCATTTTGGCTCTCATACCTAAACTAAACGTTGTAGACTCAAAATTTTTGCTGTATTTAGTGTATTCTAGCATCCTGAAGATGATTCCAGCATTAATTTCATTGTGCTTATGCTCATTTTGAAGATTTTGACATTTTCACCTAAAGTGCACAATCAGGCTGAAAACGCATTTAAAGCCATAAAAAGTTCATTTTGGCTCTCACACCTAAACTAAACGTTGGAGAATCAAAATTTTTGCTGTATTTAGTGTATTCTAGCATCCTGAAGATGATTCCAGCATTAATTTCATCGTGCTTATGCTCATTTTGAAGATTTTGACATTTTCACCTTAAGTGTACAATCAGGGGCTGAAAACGCGTTTAAAGCAATAAAAAGTTCATTTTGGCTCTCACACCTAAACTAAACGTTGTAGACTCGAAATTTTTGCTGTATTTAGTGTATTCTAGCATCCTGAAGATGATTCCAACATTAATTTCATTGTGATTATGCTCATTTTTAAGATTTTGACATTTTTACCTAAAGTGCACAATCAGGCTGAAAACGCATTTAAAGCAATAAAAAGTTCATTTTGGCTATCACACCTAAACAAAACGTTGTAGACTCAACATTTTTGCTGTATTTAGTGTATTCTAGCATCCTGAAGATGATTCCAGCATTAATTTCATTGTGCTTATGCTCATTTTTAGGATTTTGACATTTTCACCTAAAGTGCACAATCAGGCTGAAAACGCGTTTAAAGCAATAAAAAGTTCATTTTGGCTCTCACACCTAAACTAAACGTTGTAGACTCAAAATTTTTGCTGTATTTAGTGTATTCTAGCATCCTGAAGATGATTCCAGCATTAATTTCATCGTGCTTATGCTCATTTTGAAGATTTTGACATTTTCACCTTAAGTGTACAATCAGGGGCTGAAAACGCGTTTAAAGCAATAAAAAGTTCATTTTGGCTCTCACACCTAAACTAAACGTTGTAGACTCAAAATTTTTGCTGTATTTAGTGTATTCTAGCATCCTGAAGATGATTCCAGCATTAATTTCATTGTGCTTATGCTCATTTTGAAGATTTTGACATTTTCACCTTAAGTGTACAATCAGGGGCTGAAAACGCGTTTAAAGCAATAAAAAGTTCATTTTGGCTCTCACACCTAAACTAAACGTTGTAGACTCAAAATTTTTGCTGTATTTAGTGTATTCTAGCATCCTGAAGATGATTCCAGCATTAATTTCATTGTGCTTATGCTCATTTTGAAGATTTTGACATTTTCACCTAAAGTGCACAATCAGGCTGAAAACGCATTTAAAGCCATAAAAAGTTCATTTTGGCTCTCACACCTAAACAAAACGTTGTAGACTCAACATTTTTGCTGTATTTAGTGTATTCTAGCATCCTGAAGATGATTCCAGCATTAATTTCATTGTGCTTATGCTCATTTTGAAGATTTTGACATTTTCACCTAAAGTGCACAATCAGGCTGAAAACGCATTTAAAGCCATAAAAAGTTCATTTTGGCTCTCACACCTAAACAAAACGTTGTAGACTCAACATTTTTGCTGTATTTAGTGTATTCTAGCATCCTGAAGATGATTCCAGCATTAATTTCATTGTGCTTATGCTCATTTTTAGGATTTTGACATTTTCACCTAAAGTGCACAATCAGGCTGAAAACGCGTTTAAAGCAATAAAAAGTTCATTTTGGCTCTCACACCTAAACTAAACGTTGTAGACTCAAAATTGTTGCTGTATTTAGTGTATTCTAGCATCCTGAAGATGATTCCAGCATTAATTTCATCGTGCTTATGCTCATTTTGAAGATTTTGACATTTTCACCTTAAGTGTACAATCAGGGGCTGAAAACGCGTTTAAAGCAATAAAAAGTTCATTTTGGCTCTCACACCTAAACTAAACGTTGTAGACTCAAAATTTTTGCTGTATTTAGTGTATTCTAGCATCCTGAAGATGATTCCAGCATTAATTTCATTGTGCTTATGCTCATTTTGAAGATTTTGACATTTTCACCTTAAGTGTACAATCAGGGGCTGAAAACGCGTTTAAAGCAATAAAAAGTTCATTTTGGCTCTCACACCAAAACTAAACGTTGTAGACTCAAAATTTTTGCTGTATTTAGTGTATTCTAGCATCCTGAAGATGATTCCAGCATTAATTTCATTGTGCTTATGCTCATTTTGAAGATTTTGACATTTTCACCTAAAGTGTACAAGCAGGGGCTGAAAAGACGTTTAAAGCAATAAAAAGTTCATTTTGGCTCTCACACCTAAACTAAACGTTGTAGACTCAAAATTTTTGCTGTATTTAGTGTATTCTAGCATCCTGAAGATGATTCCAGCATTAATTTCATTGTGCTTATGCTCATTTTGAAGATTTTGACATTTTCACCTAAAGTGCACAATCAGGCTGAAAACGCGTTTAAAGCAATAAAAAGTTCATTTTGGCTCTCACACCTAAACTAAACGTTGTAGACTCAAAATTTTTGCTGTATTTAGTGTATTCTAGCATCCTGAAGATGATTCCAGCATTAATTTCATTGTGCTTATGCTCATTTTGAAGATTTTGACATTTTCACCTAAAGTGTACAAGCAGGGGCTGAAAAGACGTTTAAAGCAATAAAAAGTTCATTTTGGCTCTCACACCTAAACTAAACGTTGTAGACTCAAAATTTTTGCTGTATTTAGTGTATTCTAGCATCCTGAAGATGATTCCAGCATTAATTTCATTGTGCTTATGCTCATTTTTAAGATTTTGACATTTTCACCTAAAGTGCACAATCAGGCTGAAAACGCGTTTAAAGCAATAAAAAGTTCATTTTGGCTCTCACACCTAAACTAAACGTTGTAGACTCAAAATTTTTGCTGTATTTAGTGTATTCTAGCATCCTGAAGATGATTCCAGCATTAATTTCATTGTGCTTATGCTCATTTTGAAGATTTTGACATTTTCACCTAAAGTGCACAATCAGGCTGAAAACGCATTTAAAGCCATAAAAAGTTCATTTTGGCTCTCACACCTAAACTAAACGTTGGAGAATCAAAATTTTTGCTGTATTTAGTGTATTCTAGCATCCTGAAGATGATTCCAGCATTAATTTCATCGTGCTTATGCTCATTTTGAAGATTTTGACATTTTCACCTTAAGTGTACAATCAGGGGCTGAAAACGCGTTTAAAGCAATAAAAAGTTCATTTTGGCTCTCACACCTAAACTAAACGTTGTAGACTCAAAATTTTTGCTGTATTTAGTGTATTCTAGCATCCTGAAGATGATTCCAGCATTAATTTCATTGTGCTTATGCTCATTTTTAAGATTTTGACATTTTCACCTAAAGTGCACAATCAGGCTGAAAACGCATTTAAAGCAATAAAAACTTCATTTTGGCACACAAACCTAAACTAAACGTTGTAGACTCAAAATTTTTGCTGTATTTAGTGTATTCTAGCATCCTGAAGATGATTCCAGCATTAATTTCATTGTGCTTATGCTCATTTTGAAGATTTTGACATTTTCACCTTAAGTGTACAATCAGGTGTTGAAAACGCGTTTAAAGCAATAAAAAGTTCATTTTGGCTCTCACACCTAAACTAAACGTTGTAGACTCAAAATTTTTGCTGTATTTAGTGTATTCTAGCATCCTGAAGATGATTCCAGCATTAATTTCATTGTGCTTATGCTCATTTTGAAGATTTTGACATTTTCACCTAAAGTGTACAATCAGGGGCTGAAAACGCGTTTAAAGCAATAAAAAGTTCATTTTGGCTCTCACACCTAAACTAAACGTTGTAGACTCAAAATTTTTGCTGTATTTAGTGTATTCTAGCATCCTGAAGATGATTCCAGCATTAATTTCATTATGCTTATGCTCATTTTGAAGATTTTGACATTTTCACCTAAAGTGTACAATCAGGCTGAAAACGCATTTAAAGCAATAAAAAGTTCATTTTGGCTCTCACACCTAAACTAAACGTTGTAGACTCAAAATTTTTGCTGTATTTAGTGTATTCTAGCATCCTGAAGATGATTCCAGCATTAATTTCATTGTGCTTATGCTCATTTTTAAGATTTTGACATTTTCACCTAAAGTGCACAATTAGGCTGAAAACGCATTTAAAGGAATAAAAAGTTCATTTTGGCACACAAACCTAAACTAAACGTTGTAGACTCAAAATTTTTGCTGTATTTAGTGTATTCTAGCATCCTGAAGATGATTCCAGCATTAATTTCATTGTGCTTATGCTCATTTTGAAGATTTTGACATTTTCACCTTAAGTGTACAATCAGGGGCTGAAAACGCGTTTAAAGCAATAAAAAGTTCATTTTGGCTCTCACACCAAAACTAAACGTTGTAGACTCAAAATTTTTGCTGTATTTAGTGTATTCTAGCATCCTGAAGATGATTCCAGCATTAATTTCATTGTGCTTATGCTCATTTTGAAGATTTTGACATTTTCACCTAAAGTGTACAAGCAGGGGCTGAAAAGACGTTTAAAGCAATAAAAAGTTCATTTTGGCTCTCACACCTAAACTAAACGTTGTAGACTCAAAATTTTTGCTGTATTTAGTGTATTCTAGCATCCTGAAGATGATTCCAGCATTAATTTCATTGTGCTTATGCTCATTTTTAAGATTTTGACATTTTCACCTAAAGTGCACAATCAGGCTGAAAACGCGTTTAAAGCAATAAAAAGTTCATTTTGGCTCTCACACCTAAACTAAACGTTGTAGACTCAAAATTTTTGCTGTATTTAGTGTATTCTAGCATCCTGAAGATGATTCCAGCATTAATTTCATTGTGCTTATGCTCATTTTGAAGATTTTGACATTTTCACCTAAAGTGCACAATCAGGCTGAAAACGCATTTAAAGCCATAAAAAGTTCATTTTGGCTCTCACACCTAAACTAAACGTTGGAGAATCAAAATTTTTGCTGTATTTAGTGTATTCTAGCATCCTGAAGATGATTCCAGCATTAATTTCATTGTGCTTATGCTCATTTTTAAGATTTTGACATTTTCACCTAAAGTGCACAATCAGGCTGAAAACGCGTTTAAAGTAATAAAAAGTTCATTTTGGCACACAAACCTAAACTAAACGTTGTAGACTCAAAATTTTTGCTGTATTTAGTGTATTCTAGCATCCTGAAGATGATTCCAGCATTAATTTCATTGTGCTTATGCTCATTTTGAAGATTTTGACATTTTCACCTTAAGTGTACAATCAGGGGCTGAAAACGCGTTTAAAGCAATAAAAAGTTCATTTTGGCTCTCACACCAAAACTAAACGTTGTAGACTCAAAATTTTTGCTGTATTTAGTGTATTCTAGCATCCTGAAGATGATTCCAGCATTAATTTCATTGTGCTTATGCTCATTTTGAAGATTTTGACATTTTCACCTAAAGTGTACAAGCAGGGGCTGAAAAGACGTTTAAAGCAATAAAAAGTTCATTTTGGCTCTCACACCTAAACTAAACGTTGTAGACTCAAAATTTTTGCTGTATTTAGTGTATTCTAGCATCCTGAAGATGATTCCAGCATTAATTTCATTGTGCTTATGCTCATTTTTAAGATTTTGACATTTTCACCTAAAGTGCACAATCAGGCTGAAAACGCGTTTAAAGCAATAAAAAGTTCATTTTGGCTCTCACACCTAAACTAAACGTTGTAGACTCAAAATTTTTGCTGTATTTAGTGTATTCTAGCATCCTGAAGATGATTCCAGCATTAATTTCATTGTGCTTATGCTCATTTTGAAGATTTTGACATTTTCACCTAAAGTGCACAATCAGGCTGAAAACGCATTTAAAGCCATAAAAAGTTCATTTTGGCTCTCACACCTAAACTAAACGTTGGAGAATAGAAATTTTTGCTGTATTTAGTGTATTCTAGCATCCTGAAGATGATTCCAGCATTAATTTCATTGTGCTTATGCTCATTTTTAAGATTTTGACATTTTCACCTAAAGTGCACAATCAGGCTGAAAACGCGTTTAAAGCAATAAAAAGTTCATTTTGGCTCTCACACCTAAACTAAATGTTGTAGACTCAAATATTTTGCTGTATTTAGTGTATTCTAGCATCCTGAAGATGATTCCAGCATTAATTTCATTGTGCTTATGCTCATTTTGAAGATTTTGACATTTTCACCTAAAGTGCACAATCAGGCTGAAAACGCATTTAAAGCCATAAAAAGTTCATTTTGGCTCTCACACCTAAACTAAACGTTGTAGACTCAAAATTTTTGCTGTATTTAGTGTATTCTAGCATCCTGAAGATGATTCCAGCATTAATTGCAATGTGCTTATGCTCATTTTGAAGATTTTGACATTTTCACCTTAAGTGTACAATCAGGGGCTGAAAACGCGTTTAAAGCAATAAAAAGTTCATTTTGGCTCTCACACCTAAACTAAACGTTGTAGACTCAAAATTTTTGCTGTATTTAGTGTATTCTAGCATCCTGAAGATAATTCCAGCATTAATTTCATTGTGCTTATGCTCATTTTTAAGATTTTGACATTTTCACCTAAAGTGCACAATCAGGCTGAAAACGCGTTTAAAGCAATAAAAAGTTCATTTTGGCTCTCACACCTAAACTAAACGTTGTAGACTCAAAATTTTTGCTGTATTTAGTGTATTCTAGCATCCTGAAGATTATTCCAGCATTAATTTCATTGTGCTTATGCACATTTTGAAGATTTTGACATTTTCACCTAAAGTGCACAATCAGGCTGAAAACGCGTTTAAAGCAATAAAAAGTTCATTTTGGCTCTCACACCTAAACTAAACGTTGTAGACTCAAAATTTTTGCTGTATTTAGTGTATTCTAGCATCCTGAAGATGATTCCAGCATTAATTTCATTGTGCTTATGCTCATTTTGAAGATTTTGACATTTTCACCTAAAGTGCACAATCAGGCTGAAAACGCATTTAAAGCCATAAAAAGTTCATTTTGGCTCTCACACCTAAACTAAACGTTGGAGAATCAAATTTTTTGCTGTATTTAGTGTATTCTAGCATCCTGAGGATGATTCCAGCATTAATTTCATTGTGCTTATGCTCATTTTTAAGATTTTGACATTTTCACCTAAAGTGCACAATCAGGCTGAAAACGCGTTTAAAGCAATAAAAAGTTCATTTTGGCTCTCACACCTAAACAAAACGTTGTAGACTCAAAATTTTTGCTGTATTTAGTGTATTCTAGCATCCTGAAGATGATTCCAGCATTAATTTCATTGTGCTTATGCTCATTTTGAAGATTTTGACATTTTCACCTAAAGTGCACAATCAGGCTGAAAACGCATTTAAAGCCATAAAAAGTTCATTTTGGCTCTCACACCTAAACTAAACGTTGTAGACTCAAAATTTTTGCTGTATTTAGTGTATTCTAGCATCCTGAAGATGATTCCAGCATTAATTGCAATGTGCTTATGCTCATTTTGAAGATTTTGACATTTTCACCTTAAGTGTACAATCAGGGGCTGAAAACGCGTTTAAAGCAATAAAAAGTTCATTTTGGCTCTCACACCTAAACTAAACGTTGTAGACTCAAAATTTTTGCTGTATTTAGTGTATTCTAGCATCCTGAAGATGATTCCAGCATTAATTTCATTGTGCTTATGCTCATTTTTAAGATTTTGACATTTTCACCTAAAGTGCACAATCAGGCTGAAAACGCGTTTAAAGCAATAAAAAGTTCATTTTGGCTCTCACACCTAAACTAAACGTTGTAGACTCAAAAATGTTGCTGTATTTAGTGTATTCTAGCATCCTGAAGATGATTCCAGCATTAATTTCATTGTGCTTATGCTCATTTTGAAGATTTTGACATTTTCACCTAAAGTGCACAATCAGGCTGAAAACGCATTTAAAGCCATAAAAAGTTCATTTTGGCTCTCACACCTAAACTAAACGTTGTAGACTCAAAATTTTTGCTGTATTTAGTGTATTCTAGCATCCTGAAGATGATTCCAGCATTACTTTCATTGTGCTTATGCTCATTTTGAAGATTTTGACATTTTCACCTAAAGTGCACAATCAGGCTGAAAACGCATTTAAAGCCATAAAAAGTTCATTTTGGCTCTCACACCTAAACAAAACGTTGTAGACTCAACATTTTTGCTGTATTTAGTGTATTCTAGCATCTTGAAGATGATTCCAGCATTAATTTCATTGTGCTTATGCTCATTTTGAAGATATTGACATTTTCACCTAAAGTGCACAATCAGGCTGAAAACGCATTTAAAGCCATAAAAAGTTCATTTTGGCTCTCACACCTAAACAAAACGTTGTAGACTCAACATTTTTGCTGTATTTAGTGTATTCTAGCATCCTGAAGATGATTCCAGCATTAATTTCATTGTGCTTATGCTCATTTTTAGGATTTTGACATTTTCACCTAAAGTGCACAATCAGGCTGAAAACGCGTTTAAAGCAATAAAAAGTTCATTTTGGCTCTCACACCTAAACTAAACGTTGTAGACTCAAAATTGTTGCTGTATTTAGTGTATTCTAGCATCCTGAAGATGATTCCAGCATTAATTTCATCGTGCTTATGCTCATTTTGAAGATTTTGACATTTTCACCTTAAGTGTACAATCAGGGGCTGAAAACGCGTTTAAAGCAATAAAAAGTTCATTTTGGCTCTCACACCTAAACTAAACGTTGTAGACTCAAAATTTTTGCTGTATTTAGTGTATTCTAGCATCCTGAAGATGATTCCAGCATTAATTTCATTGTGCTTATGCTCATTTTTAAGATTTTGACATTTTCACCTAAAGTGCACAATCAGGCTGAAAATTCATTTAAAGCAATAAAAACTTCATTTTGGCACACAAACCTAAACTAAACGTTGTAGACTCAAAATTTTTGCTGTATTTAGTGTATTCTAGCATCCTGAAGATGATTCCAGCATTAATTTCATTGTGCTTATGCTCATTTTGAAGATTTTGACATTTTCACCTAAAGTGTACAATCAGGGGCTGAAAACGCGTTTAAAGCAATAAAAAGTTCATTTTGGCTCTCACACCTAAACTAAACGTTGTAGACTCAAAATTTTTGCTGTATTTAGTGTATTCTAGCATCCTGAAGATGATTCCAGCATTAATTTCATTATGCTTATGCTCATTTTGAAGATTTTGACATTTTCACCTAAAATGTACAATCAGGCTGAAAACGCATTTAAAGCAATAAAAAGTTCATTTTGGCTCTCACACCTAAACTAAACGTTGTAGACTCAAAATTTTTGCTGTATTTAGTGTATTCTAGCATCCTGAAGATGATTCCAGCATTAATTTCATTGTGCTTATGCTCATTTTTAAGATTTTGACATTTTCACCTAAAGTGCACAATTAGGCTGAAAACGCATTTAAAGGAATAAAAAGTTCATTTTGGCACACAAACCTAAACTAAACGTTGTAGACTCAAAATTTTTGCTGTATTTAGTGTATTCTAGCATCCTGAAGATGATTCCAGCATTAATTTCATTGTGCTTATGCTCATTTTGAAGATTTTGACATTTTCACCTTAAGTGTACAATCAGGGGCTGAAAACGCGTTTAAAGCAATAAAAAGTTCATTTTAACTCTCACACCAAAACTAAACGTTGTAGACTCAAAATTTTTGCTGTATTTAGTGTATTCTAGCATCCTGAAGATGATTCCAGCATTAATTTCATTGTGCTTATGCTCATTTTGAAGATTTTGACATTTTCACCTAAAGTGTACAAGCAGGGGCTGAAAAGACGTTTAAAGCAATAAAAAGTTCATTTTGGCTCTCACACCTAAACTAAACGTTGTAGACTCAAAATTTTTGCTGTATTTAGTGTATTCTAGCATCCTGAAGATGATTCCAGCATTAATTTCATTGTGCTTATGCTCATTTTTAAGATTTTGACATTTTCACCTAAAGTGCACAATCAGGCTGAAAACGCGTTTAAAGCAATAAAAAGTTCATTTTGGCTCTCACACCTAAACTAAACGTTGTAGACTCAAAATTTTTGCTGTATTTAGTGTATTCTAGCATCCTGAAGATGATTCCAGCATTAATTTCATTGTGCTTATGCTCATTTTGAAGATTTTGACATTTTCACCTAAAGTGCACAATCAGGCTGAAAACGCATTTAAAGCCATAAAAAGTTCATTTTGGCTCTCACACCTAAACTAAACGTTGGAGAATCAAAATTTTTGCTGTATTTAGTGTATTCTAGCATCCTGAAGATGATTCCAGCATTAATTTCATTGTGCTTATGCTCATTTTTAAGATTTTGACATTTTCACCTAAAGTGCACAATCAGGCTGAAAACGCGTTTAAAGGAATAAAAAGTTCATTTTGGCACACAAACCTAAACTAAACGTTGTAGACTCAAAATTTTTGCTGTATTTAGTGTATTCTAGCATCCTGAAGATGATTCCAGCATTAATTTCATTGTGCTTATGCTCATTTTGAAGATTTTGACATTTTCACCTTAAGTGTACAATCAGGGGCTGAAAACGCGTTTAAAGCAATAAAAAGTTCATTTTGGCTCTCACACCAAAACTAAACGTTGTAGACTCAAAATTTTTGCTGTATTTAGTGTATTCTAGCATCCTGAAGATGATTCCAGCATTAATTTCATTGTGCTTATGCTCATTTTGAAGATTTTGACATTTTCACCTAAAGTGTACAAGCAGGGGCTGAAAAGACGTTTAAAGCAATAAAAAGTTCATTTTGGCTCTCACACCTAAACTAAACGTTGTAGACTCAAAATTTTTGCTGTATTTAGTGTATTCTAGCATCCTGAAGATGATTCCAGCATTAATTTCATTGTGCTTATGCTCATTTTTAAGATTTTGACATGTTCACCTAAAGTGCACAATCAGGCTGAAAACGCGTTTAAAGCAATAAAATGTTCATTTTGGCTCTCACACCTAAACTAAACGTTGTAGACTCAAAATTTTTGCTGTATTTAGTGTATTCTAGCATCCTGAAGATGATTCCAGCATTAATTTCATTGTGCTTATGCTCATTTTGAAGATTTTGACATTTTCACCTAAAGTGCACAATCAGGCTGAAAACGCATTTAAAGCCATAAAAAGTTCATTTTGGCTCTCACACCTAAACTAAACGTTGGAGAATCAAAATTTTTGCTGTATTTAGTGTATTCTAGCATCCTGAAGATGATTCCAGCATTAATTTCATCGTGCTTATGCTCATTTTGAAGATTTTGACATTTTCACCTTAAGTGTACAATCAGGGGCTGAAAACGCGTTTAAAGCAATAAAAAGTTCATTTTGGCTCTCACACCTAAACTAAACGTTGTAGACTCAAAATTTTTGCTGTATTTAGTGTATTCTAGCATCCTGAAGATGATTCCAGCATTAATTTCATTGTGCTTATGCTCATTTTTAAGATTTTGACATTTTCACCTAAAGTGCACAATCAGGCTGAAAACGCATTTAAAGCAATAAAAACTTCATTTTGGCACACAAACCTAAACTAAACGTTGTAGACTCAAAATTTTTGCTGTATTTAGTGTATTCTAGCATCCTGAAGATGATTCCAGCATTAATTTCATTGTGCTTATGCTCATTTTGAAGATTTTGACATTTTCACCTTAAGTGTACAATCAGGTGTTGAAAACGCGTTTAAAGCAATAAAAAGTTCATTTTTGCTCTCACACCTAAACTAAACGTTGTAGACTCAAAATTTTTGCTGTATTTAGTGTATTCTAGCATCCTGAAGATGATTCCAGCATTAATTTCATTGTGCTTATGCTCATTTTGAAGATTTTGACATTTTCACCTAAAGTGTACAATCAGGGGCTGAAAACGCGTTTAAAGCAATAAAAAGTTCATTTTGGCTCTCACACCTAAACTAAACGTTGTAGACTCAAAATTTTTGCTGTATTTAGTGTATTCTAGCATCCTGAAGATGATTCCAGCATTAATTTCATTATGCTTATGCTCATTTTGAAGATTTTGACATTTTCACCTAAAGTGTACAATCAGGCTGAAAACGCATTTAAAGCAATAAAAAGTTCATTTTGGCTCTCACACCTAAACTAAACGTTGTAGACTCAAAATTTTTGCTGTATTTAGTGTATTCTAGCATCCTGAAGATGATTCCAGCATTAATTTCATTGTGCTTATGCTCATTTTTAAGATTTTGACATTTTCACCTAAAGTGCACAATTAGGCTGAAAACGCATTTAAAGGAATAAAAAGTTCATTTTGGCACACAAACCTAAACTAAACGTTGTAGACTCAAAATTTTTGCTGTATTTAGTGTATTCTAGCATCCTGAAGATGATTCCAGCATTAATTTCATTGTGCTTATGCTCATTTTGAAGATTTTGACATTTTCACCTTAAGTGTACAATCAGGGGCTGAAAACGCGTTTAAAGCAATAAAAAGTTCATTTTGGCTCTCACACCAAAACTAAACGTTGTAGACTCAAAATTTTTGCTGTATTTAGTGTATTCTAGCATCCTGAAGATGATTCCAGCATTAATTTCATTGTGCTTATGCTCATTTTGAAGATTTTGACATTTTCACCTAAAGTGTACAAGCAGGGGCTGAAAAGACGTTTAAAGCAATAAAAAGTTCATTTTGGCTCTCACACCTAAACTAAACGTTGTAGACTCAAAATTTTTGCTGTATTTAGTGTATTCTAGCATCCTGAAGATGATTCCAGCATTAATTTCATTGTGCTTATGCTCATTTTTAAGATTTTGACATTTTCACCTAAAGTGCACAATCAGGCTGAAAACGCGTTTAAAGCAATAAAAAGTTCATTTTGGCTCTCACACCTAAACTAAACGTTGTAGACTCAAAATTTTTGCTGTATTTAGTGTATTCTAGCATCCTGAAGATGATTCCAGCATTAATTTCATTGTGCTTATGCTCATTTTGAAGATTTTGACATTTTCACCTAAAGTGCACAATCAGGCTGAAAACGCATTTAAAGCCATAAAAAGTTCATTTTGGCTCTCACACCTAAACTAAACGTTGGAGAATCAAAATTTTTGCTGTATTTAGTGTATTCTAGCATCCTGAAGATGATTCCAGCATTAATTTCATTGTGCTTATGCTCATTTTTAAGATTTTGACATTTTCACCTAAAGTGCACAATCAGGCTGAAAACGCGTTTAAAGGAATAAAAAGTTCATTTTGGCACACAAACCTAAACTAAACGTTGTAGACTCAAAATTTTTGCTGTATTTAGTGTATTCTAGCATCCTGAAGATGATTCCAGCATTAATTTCATTGTGCTTATGCTCATTTTGAAGATTTTGACATTTTCACCTTAAGTGTACAATCAGGGGCTGAAAACGCGTTTAAAGCAATAAAAAGTTCATTTTGGCTCTCACACCAAAACTAAACGTTGTAGACTCAACATTTTTGCTGTATTTAGTGTATTCTAGCATCCTGAAGATGATTCCAGCATTAATTTCATTGTGCTTATGCTCATTTTGAAGATTTTGACATTTTCACCTAAAGTGTACAAGCAGGGGCTGAAAAGACGTTTAAAGCAATAAAAAGTTCATTTTGGCTCTCACACCTAAACTAAACGTTGTAGACTCAAAATTTTTGCTGTATTTAGTGTATTCTAGCATCCTGAAGATGATTCCAGCATTAATTTCATTGTGCTTATGCTCATTTTTAAGATTTTGACATTTTCACCTAAAGTGCACAATCAGGCTGAAAACGCGTTTAAAGCAATAAAAAGTTCATTTTGGCTCTCACACCTAAACTAAACGTTGTAGACTCAAAATTTTTGCTGTATTTAGTGTATTCTAGCATCCTGAAGATGATTCCAGCATTAATTTCATTGTGCTTATGCTCATTTTGAAGATTTTGACATTTTCACCTAAAGTGCACAATCAGGCTGAAAACGCATTTAAAGCCATAAAAAGTTCATTTTGGCTCTCACACCTAAACTAAACGTTGGAGAATCAAAATTTTTGCTGTATTTAGTGTATTCTAGCATCCTGAAGATGATTCCAGCATTAATTTCATTGTGCTTATGCTCATTTTTAAGATTTTGACATTTTCACCTAAAGTGCACAATCAGGCTGAAAACGCGTTTAAAGCAATAAAAAGTTCATTTTGGCTCTCACACCTAAACTAAACGTTGTAGACTCAAAATTTTTGCTGTATTTAGTGTATTCTAGCATCCTGAAGATGATTCCAGCATTAATTTCATTGTGCTTATGCTCATTTTGAAGATTTTGACATTTTCACCTAAAGTGCACAATCAGGCTGAAAACGCATTTAAAGCCATAAAAAGTTCATTTTGGCTCTCACACCTAAACTAAACGTTGGAGAATCAAAATTTTTGCTGTATTTAGTGTATTCTAGCATCCTGAAGATGATTCCAGCATTAATTTCATTGTGCTTATGCTCATTTTTAAGATTTTGACATTTTCACCTAAAGTGCACAATCAGGCTGAAAACGCGTTTAAAGCAATAAAAAGTTCATTTTGGCTCTCACACCTAAACTAAACGTTGTAGACTCAAAATTTTTGCTGTATTTAGTGTATTCTAGCATCCTGAAGATGATTCCAGCATTAATTTCATTGTGCTTATGCTCATTTTGAAGATTTTGACATTTTCACCTAAAGTGCACAATCAGGCTGAAAACGCATTTAAAGCCATAAAAAGTTCATTTTGGCTCTCACACCTAAACTAAACGTTGTAACCTAAACTAAACGTTGTAGACTCAAAATTTTTGCTGTATTTAGTGTATTCTAGCATCCTGAAGATGATTCCAGCATTAATTTCATTGTGCTTATGCTCATTTTGAAGATTTTGACATTTTCACCATAAGTGTACAATCAGGGGCTGAAAACGCGTTTAAAGCAATAAAAAGTTCATTTTGGCTCTCACACCAAAACTAAACGTTGTAGACTCAAAATTTTTGCTGTATTTAGTGTATTCTAGCATCCTGAAGATGATTCCAGCATCAATTTCATTGTGCTTATGCTCATTTTGAAGATTTTGACATTTTCACCTAAAGTGTACAATCAGGGGCTGAAAACACATTTAAAGCAATAAAAAGTTCATTTTGGCTATCACACCTAAACAAAACGTTGTAGACTCAACATTTTTGCTGTATTTAGTGTATTCTAGCATCCTGAAGATGATTCCAGCATTAATTTCATTGTGCTTATGCTCATTTTTAAGATTTTGACATTTTCACCTTAAGTGTACAATC
This sequence comes from Vanacampus margaritifer, assembly GCF_051991255.1. Taxonomy (NCBI): domain Eukaryota; kingdom Metazoa; phylum Chordata; class Actinopteri; order Syngnathiformes; family Syngnathidae; genus Vanacampus; species Vanacampus margaritifer. The sequence goes on along the minus strand of NC_135438.1, from coordinate 28,571,174 downwards.
AGGGGCTGAAAACGCGTTTAAAGCAATAAAAAGTTCATTTTGGCTCTCACACCTAAACTAAACGTTGTAGACTCAAAATTTTTGCTGTATTTAGTGTATTCTAGCATCCTGAAGATGATTCCAGCATTAATTTCATTGTGCTTATGCTCATTTTGAAGATTTTGACATTTTCACCTAAAGTGCACAATCAGGCTGAAAACGCATTTAAAGCCATAAAAAGTTCATTTTGGCTCTCACACCTAAACAAAACGTTGTAGACTCAACATTTTTGCTGTATTTAGTGTATTCTAGCATCCTGAAGATGATTCCAGCATTAATTTCATTGTGCTTATGCTCATTTTAAAGATTTTGACATTTTCACCTTAAGTGTACAATCAGGGGCTGAAAACGCGTTTAAAGCAATAAAAAGTTCATTTTGGCTCTCACACCTAAACTAAACGTTGTAGACTCAAAATTTTTGCTGTATTTAGTGTATTCTAGCATCTTGAAGATGATTCCAGCATTAATTTCATTGTGCTTATGCTCATTTTTAAGATTTTGACATTTTCACCTAAAGTGCACAATCAGGCTAAAAACGCGTTTAAAGCAATAAAAAGTTCATTTTGGCTCTCACACCTAAACTAAACGTTGTAGACTCAAAATTTTTGCTGTATTTAGTGTATTCTAGCATCCTGAAGATGATTCCAGCATTAATTTCATTGTGCTTATGCTCATTTTGAAGATTTTGACATTTTCACCTTAAGTGTACAATCAGGGGCTGAAAACGCGTTTAAAGCAATAAAAAGTTCATTTTGGCTCTCACACCTAAACTAAACGTTGTAGACTCAAAATTTTTGCTGTATTTAGTGTATTCTAGCATCCTGAAGATGATTCCAGCATTAATTTCATTGTGCTTATGCTCATTTTTAAGATTTTGACATTTTCACCTAAAGTGCACAATCAGGCTGAAAACGCGTTTAAAGCAATAAAAAGTTCATTTTGGCTCTCACACCTAAACTAAACGTTGTAGACTCAAAATTTTTGCTGTATTTAGTGTATTCTAGCATCCTGAAGATGATTCAAGCATTAATTTCATTGTGATTATGCTCATTTTTAAGATTTTGACATTTTCACCTAAAGTGCACAATCAGGCTGAAAACGCATTTAAAGCAATAAAAAGTTCATTTTGGCTATCACACCTAAACAAAACGTTGTAGACTCAACATTTTTGCTGTATTTAGTGTATTCTAGCATCCTGAAGATGATTCCAGCATTAATTTCATTGTGCTTATGCTCATTTTTAAGATTTTGACATTTTCACCTTAAGTGTACAATCAGGGGCTGAAAACGCGTTTAAAGCAATAAAAAGTTCATTTTGGCTCTCACACCTAAACTAAACGTTGTAGACTCAAAAATTTTGCTGTATTCAGTGTATTCTAGAATCCTGAAGATGATTCCAGCATTAATTTCATCGTGCTTATGCTCATTTTGAAGATTTTGACATTTTCACCTAAAGTGCACAATCAGGCTGAAAACGCGTTTAAAGCAATAAAAAGTTCATTTTGGCTCTCACACCTAAACTAAACGTTGTAGACTCAAAAATTTTGCTGTATTTAGTGTATTCTAGCATCCTGAAGATGATTCCAGCATTAATTTCATTGTGCTTAAGCTCATTTTGAAGATTTTGACATTTTCACCTAAAGTGCACAATCAGGCTGAAAACGCATTTAAAGCCATAAAAAGTTCATTTTGGCTCTCACACCTAAACTAAACGTTGTAGACTCAAAATTTTTGCTGTATTTAGTGTATTCTAGCATCCTGAACATGATTCCAGCATTAATTTCATTGTGCTTATGCTCATTTTGAAGATTTTGACATTTTCACATTAAGTGTACAATCAGGGGCTGAAAACGCGTTTAAAGCAATAAAAAGTTCATTTTGGCTCTCACACCTAAACTAAACGTTGTAGACTCAAAATTTTTGCTGTATTTAGTGTATTCTAGCATCCTGAAGATGATTCCAGCATTAATTTCATTGTGCTTATGCTCATTTTTAAGATTTTGACATTTTCACCTAAAGTGCACAATCAGGCTGAAAACGCGTTTAAAGCAATAAAAAGTTCATTTTGGCTCTCACACCTAAACTAAACGTTGTAGACTCAAAATTTTTGCTGTATTTAGTGTATTCTAGCATCCTGAAGATGATTCCAGCATTAATTTCATCGTGCTTATGCTTATTTTTAAGATTTTGACATTTTCACCTTAAGTGTACAATCAGGGGCTGAAAACGCGTTTAAAGCAATAAAAAGTTCATTTTGGCTCTCACACCTAAACTAAACGTTGTAGACTCAAAATTTTTGCTGTATTTAGTGTATTCTAGCATCCTGAAGATGATTCCAGCATTAATTTCATTGTGCTTATGCTCATTTTGAAGATTTTGACATTTTCACCTAAAGTGTACAATCAGGCTGAAAACGCATTTAAAGCAATAAAAATTTCATTTTGGCTCTCACACCTAAACTAAACGTTGTAGACTCAAAATTTTTGCTGTATTTAGTGTATTCTAGCATCCTGAAGATGATTCCAGCATTAATTTCATTGTGCTTATGCTCATTTTTAAGATTTTGACATTTTCACCTAAAGTGCACAATCAGGCTGAAAACGCATTTAAAGGAATAAAAAGTTCATTTTGGCACACAAACCTAAACTAAACGTTGTAGACTCAAAATTTTTGCTGTATTTAGTGTATTCTAGCATCCTGAAGATGATTCCAGCATTAATTTCATTGTGCTTATGCTCATTTTGAAGATTTTGACATTTTCACCATAAGTGTACAATCAGGGGCTGAAAACGCGTTTAAAGCAATAAAAAGTTCATTTTGGCTCTCACAACAAAACTAAACGTTGTAGACTCAAAATTTTTGCTGTGTTTAGTTTATTCTAGCATCCTGAAGATGATTCCAGCATTAATTTCATTGTGCTTATGCTCATTTTGAAGATTTTGACATTTTCACCTAAAGTGTACAATCAGGGGCTGAAAACACGTTTAAAGCAATAAAAAGTTCATTTTGGCTCTCACACCTAAACTAAACGTTGTAGACTCAAAATTTTTGCTGTATTTAGTGTATTCTAGCATCCTGAAGATGATTCCAGCATTAATTTCATTGTGCTTATGCTCATTTTGAAGATTTTGACATTTTCACCTAAAGTGCACAATCAGGCTGAAAACGCATTTAAAGGAATAAAAAGTTCATTTTGGCACACAAACCTAAACTAAACGTTGTAGACTCAAAATTTTTGCTGTATTTAGTGTATTCTAGCATCCTGAAGATGATTCCAGCATTAATTTCATTGTGCTTATGCTCATTTTGAAGATTTTGACATTTTCACCATAAGTGTACAATCAGGGGCTGAAAACGCGTTTAAAGCAATAAAAAGTTCATTTTGGCTCTCACACCAAAACTAAACGTTGTAGACTCAAATTTTTTGCTGTATTTAGTGTATTCTAGCATCCTGAAGATGATTCCAGCATCAATTTCATTGTGCTTATGCTCATTTTGAAGATTTTGACATTTTCACCTAAAGTGTACAATCAGGGGCTGAAAACACGTTTAAAGCAATAAAAAGTTCATTTTGGCTCTCACACCTAAACTAAACGTTGTAGACTCAAAATTTTTGCTGTATTTAGTGTATTCTAGCATCCTGAAGATGATTCCAGCATTAATTTCATTGTGCTTATGCTCATTTTGAAGATTTTGACATTTTCACCTAAAGTGCACAATCAGGCTGAAAACGCATTTAAAGCCATAAAAAGTTCATTTTGGCTCTCACACCTAAACTAAACGTTGGAGACTCAAAATTTTTGCTGTATTTAGTGTATTCTAGCATCCTGAAGATGATTCCAGCATTAATTTCATTGTGCTTATGCTCATTTTTAAGATTTTGACATTTTCACCTTAAGTGTACAATCAGGGGCTGAAAACGCGTTTAAAGCAATAAAAAGTTCATTTTGGCTCTCACACCTAAACTAAACGTTGTAGACTCAAAATTTTTGCTGTATTTAGTGTATTCTAGCATCCTGAAGATGATTCCAGCATTAATTTCATTGTGCTTATGCTCATTTTTAAGATTTTGACATTTTCACCTAAAGTGCACAATCAGGCTGAAAACGCGTTTAAAGCAATAAAAAGTTCATTTTTGCTCTCAAACCTAAACTAAACGTTGTAGACTCAAAATTTTTGCTGTATTTAGTGTATTCTAGCATCCTGAAGATGATTCCAGCCTTAATTTCATTGTGCTTATGCTCATTTTTAAGATTTTGACATTTTCACCTAAAGTGCACAATCAGGCTGAAAAACGCGTTTAAAGCAATAAAAAGTTCATTTTGGCTCTCACACCTAAACTAAACGTTGTAGACTCAAAATTTTTGCTGTATTTAGTGTATTCTAGCATCCTGAAGATGATTCCAGCATTAATTTCATTGTGCTTATGCTCATTTTGAAGATTTTGACATTTTCACCTAAAGTGCACAATCAGGCTGAAAACGCATTTAAAGCCATAAAAAGTTCATTTTGGCTGTCACACCTAAACTAAACGTTGGAGACTCAAAATGTTTGCTGTATTTAGTGTATTCTAGCATCCTGAAGATGATTCCAGCATTAATTTCATTGTGCTTATGCTCATTTTTAAGATTTTGACATTTTCACCTTAAGTGTACAATCAGGGGCTGAAAACGCGTTTAAAGCAATAAAAAGTTCATTTTGGCTCTCACACCTAAACTAAACGTTGTAGACTCAAAATTTTTGCTGTATTTAGTGTATTCTAGCATCCTGAAGATGATTCCAGCATTAATTTCATTGTGCTTATGCTCATTTTTAAGATTTTGACATTTTCACCTAAAGTGTACAATCAGGGGCTGAAAACGCGTTTAAAGCAATAAAAAGTTCATTTTGGCTCTCACACCTAAACTAAACGTTGTAGACTCAAATTTTTTGCTGTATTTAGTGTATTCTAGCATCCTGAAGATGATTCCAGCCTTAATTTCATTGTGCTTATGCTCATTTTTAAGATTTTGACATTTTCACCTAAAGTGCACAATCAGGCTGAAAAACGCGTTTAAAGTAATAAAAAGTTCATTTTGGCTCTCACACCTAAACTAAACGTTGTAGACTCAAAATTTTTGCTGTATTTAGTGTATTCTAGCATCCTGAAGATGATTCCAGCATTAATTTCATTGTGCTTATGCTCATTTTGAAGATTTTGACATTTTCACCTAAAGTGCACAATCAGGCTGAAAACGCATTTAAAGCCATAAAAAGTTCATTTTGGCTCTCACACCTAAACTAAACGTTGGAGACTCAAAATGTTTGCTGTATTTAGTGTATTCTAGCATCCTGAAGATGATTCCAGCATTAATTTCATTGTGCTTATGCTCATTTTTAAGATTTTGACATTTTCACCTTAAGTGTACAATCAGGGGCTGAAAACGCGTTTAAAGCAATAAAAAGTTCATTTTGGCTCTCACACCTAAACTAAACGTTGTAGACTCAAAATTTTTGCTGTATTTAGTGTATTCTAGCATCCTGAAGATGATTCCAGCATTAATTTCATTGTGCTTATGCTCATTTTTAAGATTTTGACATTTTCACCTAAAGTGCACAATCAGGTTGAAAACGCGTTTAAAGCAATAAAAAGTTCATTTTTGCTCTCACACCTAAACTAAACGTTGTAGACTCAAAATTTTTGCTGTATTTAGTGTATTCTAGCATCCTGAAGATGATTCCAGCATTAATTTCATTGTGCTTATGCTCATTTTGAAGATTTTGACATTTTCACCTTAAGTGTACAATCAGGGGCTGAAAACGCGTTTAAAGCAATAAAAAGTTCATTTTGGCTCTCACACCTAAACTAAACGTTGTAGACTCAAAATTTTTGCTGTATTTAGTGTATTCTAGCATCCTGAAGATGATTCCAGCCTTAATTTCATTGTGCTTATGCTCATTTTGAAGATTTTGACATTTTCACCTAAAGTGCACAATCAGGCTGAAAACGCATTTAAAGCCATAAAAAGTTCATTTTGGCTCTCACACCTAAACAAAACGTTGTAGACTCAACATTTTTGCTGTATTTAGTGTATTCTAGCATCCTGAAGATGATTCCAGCATTAATTTCATTGTGCTTATGCTCATTTTGAAGATTTTGACATTTTCACCTTAAGTGTACAATCAGGGGCTGAAAACGCGTTTAAAGCAATAAAAAGTTCATTTTGGCTCTCACACCTAAACTAAACGTTGTAGACTCAAAATTTTTGCTGTATTTAGTGTATTCTAGCATCTTGAAGATGATTCCAGCATTAATTTCATTGTGCTTATGCTCATTTTTAAGATCTTGACATTTTCACCTAAAGTGCACAATCAGGCTGAAAACGCGTTTAAAGCAATAAAAAGTTCATTTTGGCTCTCACACCTAAACTAAACGTTGTAGACTCAAAATTTTTGCTGTATTTAGTGTATTCTAGCATCCTGAAGATGATTCAAGCATTAATTTCATTGTGATTATGCTCATTTTTAAGATTTTGACATTTTCACCTAAAGTGCACAATCAGGCTGAAAACGCGTTTAAAGCAATAAAAAGTTCATTTTGGCTCTCACACCTAAACTAAACGTTGTAGACTCAAAATTTTTGCTGTATTAAGTGTATTCTAGCATCCTGAAGATGATTCCAGCATTAATTTCATTGTGCTTATGCTCATTTTTAAGATTTTGACATTTTCACCTAAAGTGCACAATCAGGCTGAAAAACGCGTTTAAAGCAATAAAAAGTTCATTTTGGCTCTCACACCTAAACTAAACGTTGTAGACTCAAAATTTTTGCTGTATTTAGTGTATTCTAGCATCCTGAAGATGATTCCAGCATTAATTTCATTGTGCTTATGCTCATTTTGAAGATTTTGACATTTTCACCTAAAGTGCACAATCAGGCTGAAAACGCATTTAAAGCCATAAAAAGTTCATTTTGGCTCTCACACCTAAACTAAACGTTGGAGACTCAAAATTTTTGCTGTATTTAGTGTATTCTAGCATCCTGAAGATGATTCCAGCATTAATTTCATTGTGCTTATGCTCATTTTTAAGATTTTGACATTTTCACCTTAAGTGTACAATCAGGGGCTGAAAACGCGTTTAAAGCAATAAAAAGTTCATTTTGGCTCTCACACCTAAACTAAACGTTGTAGACTCAAAATTTTTGCTGTATTTAGTGTATTCTAGCATCCTGAAGATGATTCCAGCATTAATTTCATTGTGCTTATGCTCATTTTTAAGATTTTGACATTTTCACCTAAAGTGCACAATCAGGCTGAAAACGCGTTTAAAGCAATAAAAAGTTCATTTTTGCTCTCACACCTAAACTAAACGTTGTAGACTCAAAATTTTTGCTGTATTTAGTGTATTCTAGCATCCTGAAGATGATTACAGCATTAATTTCATTGTGCTTATGCTCATTTTGAAGATTTTGACATTTTCACCTTAAGTGTACAATCAGGGGCTGAAAACGCGTTTAAAGCAATAAAAAGTTCATTTTGGCTCTCACACCTAAACTAAACGTTGTAGACTCAAAATTTTTGCTGTATTTAGTGTATTCTAGCATCCTGAAGATGATTCCAGCATTAATTTCATTGTGCTTATGCTCATTTTGAAGATTTTGACATTTTCACCTAAAGTGCACAATCAGGCTGAAAACGCATTTAAAGCCATAAAAAGTTCATTTTGGCTCTCACACCTAAACTAAACGTTGTAGACTCAAAATTTTTGCTGTATTTAGTGTATTCTAGCATCCTGAAGATGATTCCAGCATTAATTTCATTGTGCTTATGCTCATTTTGAAGATTTTGACATTTTCACCTTAAGTGTACAATCAGGGGCTGAAAACGCGTTTAAAGCAATAAAAAGTTCATTTTGGCTCTCACACCTAAACTAAACGTTGTAGACTCAAAATTTTTGCTGTATTTAGTGTATTCTAGCATCCTGAAGATGATTCCAGCATTAATTTCATTGTGCTTATGCTCATTTTTAAGATTTTGACATTTTCACCTAAAGTGCACAATCAGGCTGAAAACGCGTTTAAAGCAATAAAAAGTTCATTTTGGCTCTCACACCTAAACTAAACGTTGTAGACTCAAAATTTTTGCTGTATTTAGTGTATTCTAGCATCCTGAAGATGATTCAAGCATTAATTTCATTGTGATTATGCTCATTTTTAAGATTTTGACATTTTCACCTAAAGTGCACAATCAGGCTGAAAACGCATTTAAAGCAATAAAAAGTTCATTTTGGCTATCACACCTAAACAAAACGTTGTAGACTCAACATTTTTGCTGTATTTAGTGTATTCTAGCATCCTGAAGATGATTCCAGCATTAATTTCATTGTGCTTATGCTCATTTTTAAGATTTTGACATTTTCACCTTAAGTGTACAATCAGGGGCTGAAAACGCGTTTAAAGCAATAAAAAGTTCATTTTGGCTCTCACACCTAAACTAAACGTTGTAGACTCAAAATTTTTGCTGTATTTAGTGTATTCTAGCATCCTGAAGATGATTCCAGCATTAATTTCATTGTGCTTATGCTCATTTTGAAGATTTTGACATTTTCACCTAAAGTGCACAATCAGGCTGAAAACGCATTTAAAGCCATAAAAAGTTCATTTTGGCTCTCACACCTAAACAAAACGTTGTAGACTCAACATTTTTGCTGTATTTAGTGTATTCTAGCATCCTGAAGATGATTCCAGCATTAATTTCATTGTGCTTATGCTCATTTTGAAGATTTTGACATTTTCACCTTAAGTGTACAATCAGGGGCTGAAAACGCGTTTAAAGCAATAAAAAGTTCATTTTGGCTCTCACACCTAAACTAAACGTTGTAGACTCAAAATTTTTGCTGTATTTAGTGTATTCTAGCATCTTGAAGATGATTCCAGCCTTAATTTCATTGTGCTTATGCTCATTTTTAAGATTTTGACATTTTCACCTAAAGTGCACAATCAGGCTGAAAACGCGTTTAAAGCAATAAAAAGTTCATTTTGGCTCTCACACCTAAACTAAACGTTGTAGACTCAAAATTTTTGCTGTATTTAGTGTATTCTAGCATCCTGAAGATGATTCCAGCATTAATTTCATTGTGCTTATGCTCATTTTGAAGATTTTGACATTTTCACCTTAAGTGTACAATCAGGGGCTGAAAACGCGTTTAAAGCAATAAAAAGTTCATTTTGGCTCTCACACCTAAACTAAACGTTGTAGACTCCAAATTTTTGCTGTATTTAGTGTATTCTAGCATCCTGAAGATGATTCAAGCATTAATTTCATTGTGATTATGCTCATTTTTAAGATTTTGACATTTTCACCTAAAGTGCACAATCAGGCTGAAAACGCATTTAAAGCAATAAAAAGTTCATTTTGGCTATCACACCTAAACAAAACGTTGTAGACTCAACATTTTTGCTGTATTTAGTGTATTCTAGCATCCTGAAGATGATTCCAGCATTAATTTCATTGTGCTTATGCTCATTTTTAAGATTTTGACATTTTCACCTTAAGTGTACAATCAGGGGCTGAAAACGCGTTTAAAGCAATAAAAAGTTCATTTTGGCTCTCACACCTAAACTAAACGTTGTAGACTCAAAATTTTTGCTGTATTTAGTGTATTCTAGCATCCTGAAGATGATTCCAGCATTAATTTCATTGTGCTTATGCTCATTTTGAAGATTTTGACATTTTCACCTAAAGTGCACAATCAGGCTGAAAACGCATTTAAAGCCATAAAAAGTTCATTTTGGCTCTCACACCTAAACAAAACGTTGTAGACTCAACATTTTTGCTGTATTTAGTGTATTCTAGCATCCTGAAGATGATTCCAGCATTAATTTCATTGTGCTTATGCTCATTTTGAAGATTTTGACATTTTCACCTTAAGTGTACAATCAGGGGCTGAAAACGCGTTTAAAGCAATAAAAAGTTCATTTTGGCTCTCACACCTAAACTAAACGTTGTAGACTCAAAATTTTTGCTGTATTTAGTGTATTCTAGCATCTTGAAGATGATTCCAGCATTAATTTCATTGTGCTTATGCTCATTTTTAAGATTTTGACATTTTCACCTAAAGTGCACAATCAGGCTGAAAACGCGTTTAAAGCAATAAAAAGTTCATTTTGGCTCTCACACCTAAACTAAACGTTGTAGACTCAAAATTTTTGCTGTATTTAGTGTATTCTAGCATCCTGAAGATGATTCCAGCATTAATTTCATTGTGCTTATGCTCATTTTGAAGATTTTGACATTTTCACCTTAAGTGTACAATCAGGGGCTGAAAACGCGTTTAAAGCAATAAAAAGTTCATTTTGGCTCTCACACCTAAACTAAACGTTGTAGACTCAAAATTTTTGCTGTATTTAGTGTATTCTAGCATCCTGAAGATGATTCCAGCATTAATTTCATTGTGCTTATGCTCATTTTTAAGATTTTGACATTTTCACCTAAAGTGCACAATCAGGCTGAAAACGCGTTTAAAGCAATAAAAAGTTCATTTTGGCTCTCACACCTAAACTAAACGTTGTAGACTCAAAATTTTTGCTGTATTTAGTGTATTCTAGCATCCTGAAGATGATTCAAGCATTAATTTCATTGTGATTATGCTCATTTTTAAGATTTTGACATTTTCACCTAAAGTGCACAATCAGGCTGAAAACGCATTTAAAGCAACAAAAAGTTCATTTTGGCTATCACACCTAAACAAAACGTTGTAGACTCAACATTTTTGCTGTATTTAGTGTATTCTAGCATCCTGAAGATGATTCCAGCATTAATTTCATTGTGCTTATGCTCATTTTTAAGATTTTGACATTTTCACCTTAAGTGTACAATCAGGGGCTGAAAACGCGTTTAAAGCAATAAAAAGTTCATTTTGGCTCTCACACCTAAACTAAACGTTGTAGACTCAAAAATTTTGCTGTATTCAGTGTATTCTAGAATCCTGAAGATGATTCCAGCATTATTTTCATCGTGCTTATGCTCATTTTGAAGATTTTGACATTTTCACCTAAAGTGCACAATCAGGCTGAAAACGCGTTTAAAGCAATAAAAAGTTCATTTTGGCTCTCACACCTAAACTAAACGTTGTAGACTCAAAAATTTTGCTGTATTTAGTGTATTCTAGCATCCTGAAGATGATTCCAGCATTAATTTCATTGTGCTTAAGCTCATTTTGAAGATTTTGACATTTTCACCTAAAGTGCACAATCAGGCTGAAAACGCATTTAAAGCCATAAAAAGTTCATTTTGGCTCTCACACCTAAACTAAACGTTGTAGACTCAAAATTTTTGCTGTATTTAGTGTATTCTAGCATCCTGAACATGATTCCAGCATTAATTTCATTGTGCTTATGCTCATTTTGAAGATTTTGACATTTTCACCTTAAGTGTACAATCAGGGGCTGAAAACGCGTTTAAAGCAATAAAAAGTTCATTTTGGCTCTCACACCTAAACTAAACGTTGTAGACTCAAAATTTTTGCTGTATTTAGTGTATTCTAGCATCCTGAAGATGATTCCAGCATTAATTTCATTGTGCTTATGCTCATTTTTAAGATTTTGACATTTTCACCTAAAGTGCACAATCAGGCTGAAAACGCGTTTAAAGCAATAAAAAGTTCATTTTGGCTCTCACACCTAAACTAAACGTTGTAGACTCAAAATTTTTGCTGTATTTAGTGTATTCTAGCATCCTGAAGATGATTCCAGCATTAATTTCATCGTGCTTATGCTTATTTTTAAGATTTTGACATTTTCACCTTAAGTGTACAATCAGGGGCTGAAAACGCGTTTAAAGCAATAAAAAGTTCATTTTGGCTCTCACACCTAAACTAAACGTTGTAGACTCAAAATTTTTGCTGTATTTAGTGTATTCTAGCATCCTGAAGATGATTCCAGCATTAATTTCATTGTGCTTATGCTCATTTTGAAGATTTTGACATTTTCACCTAAAGTGTACAATCAGGCTGAAAACGCATTTAAAGCAATAAAAAGTTCATTTTGGCTCTCACACCTAAACTAAACGTTGTAGACTCAAAATTTTTGCTGTATTTAGTGTATTCTAGCATCCTGAAGATGATTACAGCATTAATTTCATTGTGCTTATGCTCATTTTTAAGATTTTGACATTTTCACCTAAAGTGCACAATCAGGCTGAAAACGCATTTAAAGGAATAAAAAGTTCATTTTGGCACACAAACCTAAACTAAACGTTGTAGACTCAAAATTTTTGCTGTATTTAGTGTATTCTAGCATCCTGAAGATGATTCCATTATTAATTTCATTGTGCTTATGCTCATTTTGAAGATTTTGACATTTTCACCATAAGTGTACAATCAGGGGCTGAAAACGCGTTTAAAGCAATAAAAAGTTCATTTTGGCTCTCACACCAAAACTAAACGTTGTAGACTCAAAATTTTTGCTGTGTTTAGTGTATTCTAGCATCCTGAAGATGATTCCAGCATTAATTTCATTGTGCTTATGCTCATTTTGAAGATTTTGACATTTTCACCTAAAGTGTACAATCAGGGGCTGAAAACACGTTTAAAGCAATAAAAAGTTCATTTTGGCTCTCACACCTAAACTAAACGTTGTAGACTCAAAATTTTTGCTGTATTTAGTGTATTCTAGCATCCTGAAGATGATTCCAGCATTAATTTCATTGTGCTTATGCTCATTTTGAAGATTTTGACATTTTCACCTAAAGTGCACAATCAGGCTGAAAACACATTTAAAGGAATAAAAAGTTCATTTTGGCACACAAACCTAAACTAAACGTTGTAGACTCAAAATTTTAGCTGTATTTAGTGTATTCTAGCATCCTGAAGATGATTCCAGCATTAATTTCATTGTGCTTATGCTCATTTTGAAGATTTTGACATTTTCACCATAAGTGTACAATCAGGGGCTGAAAACGCGTTTAAAGCAATAAAAAGTTCATTTTGGCTCTCACACCAAAACTAAACGTTGTAGACTCAAAATTTTTGCTGTATTTAGTGTATTCTAGCATCCTGAAGATGATTCCAGCATCAATTTCATTGTGCTTATGCTCATTTTGAAGATTTTGACATTTTCACCTAAAGTGTACAATCAGGGGCTGAAAACACATTTAAAGCAATAAAAAGTTCATTTTGGCTATCACACCTAAACAAAACGTTGTAGACTCAACATTTTTGCTGTATTTAGTGTATTCTAGCATCCTGAAGATGATTCCAGCATTAATTTCATTGTGCTTATGCTCATTTTTAAGATTTTGACATTTTCACCTTAAGTGTACAATCAGGGGCTGAAAACGCGTTTAAAGCAATAAAAAGTTCATTTTGGCTCTCACACCTAAACTAAACGTTGTAGACTCAAAATTTTTGCTGTATTTAGTGTATTCTAGCATCCTGAAGATGATTCCAGCATTAATTTCATTGTGCTTATGCTCATTTTGAAGATTTTGACATTTTCACCTAAAGTGCACAATCAGGCTGAAAACGCATTTAAAGCCATAAAAAGTTCATTTTGGCTCTCACACCTAAACAAAACGTTGTAGACTCAACATTTTTGCTGTATTTAGTGTATTCTAGCATCCTGAAGATGATTCCAGCATTAATTTCATTGTGCTTATGCTCATTTTGAAGATTTTGACATTTTCACCTTAAGTGTACAATCAGGGGCTGAAAACGCGTTTAAAGCAATAAAAAGTTCATTTTGGCTCTCACACCTAAACTAAACGTTGTAGACTCAAAATTTTTGCTGTATTTAGTGTATTCTAGCATCTTGAAGATGATTCCAGCATTAATTTCATTGTGCTTATGCTCATTTTTAAGATTTTGACATTTTCACCTAAAGTGCACAATCAGGCTAAAAACGCGTTTAAAGCAATAAAAAGTTCATTTTGGCTCTCACACCTAAACTAAACGTTGTAGACTCAAAATTTTTGCTGTATTTAGTGTATTCTAGCATCCTGAAGATGATTCCAGCATTAATTTCATTGTGCTTATGCTCATTTTGAAGATTTTGACATTTTCACCTTAAGTGTACAATCAGGGGCTGAAAACGCGTTTAAAGCCATAAAAAGTTCATTTTGGCTCTCACACCTAAACTAAACGTTGTAGACTCAAAATTTTTGCTGTATTTAGTGTATTCTAGCATCCTGAAGATGATTCCAGCATTAATTTCATTGTGCTTATGCTCATTTTTAAGATTTTGACATTTTCACCTAAAGTGCACAATCAGGCTGAAAACGCGTTTAAAGCAATAAAAAGTTCATTTTGGCTCTCACACCTAAACTAAACGTTGTAGACTCAAAATTTTTGCTGTATTTAGTGTATTCTAGCATCCTGAAGATGATTCAAGCATTAATTTCATTGTGATTATGCTCATTTTTAAGATTTTGACATTTTCACCTAAAGTGCACAATCAGGCTGAAAACGCATTTAAAGCAATAAAAAGTTCATTTTGGCTATCACACCTAAACAAAACGTTGTAGACTCAACATTTTTGCTGTATTTAGTGTATTCTAGCATCCTGAAGATGATTCCAGCATTAATTTCATTGTGCTTATGCTCATTTTTAAGATTTTGACATTTTCACCTTAAGTGTACAATCAGGGGCTGAAAACGCGTTTAAAGCAATAAAAAGTTCATTTTGGCTCTCACACCTAAACTAAACGTTGTAGACTCAAAAATTTTGCTGTATTCAGTGTATTCTAGAATCCTGAAGATGATTCCAGCATTAATTTCATCGTGCTTATGCTCATTTTGAAGATTTTGACATTTTCACCTAAAGTGCACAATCAGGCTGAAAACGCGTTTAAAGCAATAAAAAGTTCATTTTGGCTCTCACACCTAAACTAAACGTTGTAGACTCAAAAATTTTGCTGTATTTAGTGTATTCTAGCATCCTGAAGATGATTCCAGCATTAATTTCATTGTGCTTAAGCTCATTTTGAAGATTTTGACATTTTCACCTAAAGTGCACAATCAGGCTGAAAACGCATTTAAAGCCATAAAAAGTTCATTTTGGCTCTCACACCTAAACTAAACGTTGTAGACTCAAAATTTTTGCTGTATTTAGTGTATTCTAGCATCCTGAACATGATTCCAGCATTAATTTCATTGTGCTTATGCTCATTTTGAAGATTTTGACATTTTCACCTTAAGTGTACAATCAGGGGCTGAAAACGCGTTTAAAGCAATAAAAAGTTCATTTTGGCTCTCACACCTAAACTAAACGTTGTAGACTCAAAATTTTTGCTGTATTTAGTGTATTCTAGCATCCTGAAGATGATTCCAGCATTAATTTCATTGTGCTTATGCTCATTTTTAAGATTTTGACATTTTCACCTAAAGTGCACAATCAGGCTGAAAACGCGTTTAAAGCAATAAAAAGTTCATTTTGGCTCTCACACCTAAACTAAACGTTGTAGACTCAAAATTTTTGCTGTATTTAGTGTATTCTAGCATCCTGAAGATGATTCCAGCATTAATTTCATCGTGCTTATGCTTATTTTTAAGATTTTGACATTTTCACCTTAAGTGTACAATCAGGGGCTGAAAACGCGTTTAAAGCAATAAAAAGTTCATTTTGGCTCTCACACCTAAACTAAACGTTGTAGACTCAAAATTTTTGCTGTATTTAGTGTATTCTAGCATCCTGAAGATGATTCCAGCATTAATTTCATTGTGCTTATGCTCATTTTGAAGATTTTGACATTTTCACCTAAAGTGTACAATCAGGCTGAAAACGCATTTAAAGCAATAAAAAGTTCATTTTGGCTCTCACACCTAAACTAAACGTTGTAGACTCAAAATTTTTGCTGTATTTAGTGTATTCTAGCATCCTGAAGATGATTCCAGCATTAATTTCATTGTGCTTATGCTCATTTTTAAGATTTTGACATTTTCACCTAAAGTGCACAATCAGGCTGAAAACGCATTTAAAGGAATAAAAAGTTCATTTTGGCACACAAACCTAAACTAAACGTTGTAGACTCAAAATTTTTGCTGTATTTAGTGTATTCTAGCATCCTGAAGATGATTCCAGCATTAATTTCATTGTGCTTATGCTCATTTTGAAGATTTTGACATTTTCACCATAAGTGTACAATCAGGGGCTGAAAACGCGTTTAAAGCAATAAAAAGTTCATTTTGGCTCTCACACCAAAACTAAACGTTGTAGACTCAAAATTTTTGCTGTGTTTAGTGTATTCTAGCATCCTGAAGATGATTCCAGCATTAATTTCATTGTGCTTATGCTCATTTTGAAGATTTTGACATTTTCACCTAAAGTGTACAATCAGGGGCTGAAAACACGTTTAAAGCAATAAAAAGTTCATTTTGGCTCTCACACCTAAACTAAACGTTGTAGACTCAAAATTTTTGCTGTATTTAGTGTATTCTAGCATCCTGAAGATGATTCCAGCATTAATTTCATTGTGCTTATGCTCATTTTGAAGATTTTGACATTTTCACCTAAAGTGCACAATCAGGCTGAAAACGCATTTAAAGGAATAAAAAGTTCATTTTGGCACACAAACCTAAACTAAACGTTGTAGACTCAAAATTTTTGCTGTATTTAGTGTATTCTAGCATCCTGAAGATGATTCCAGCATTAATTTCATTGTGCTTATGCTCATTTTGAAGATTTTGACATTTTCACCATAAGTGTACAATCAGGGGCTGAAAACGCGTTTAAAGCAATAAAAAGTTCATTTTGGCTCTCACACCAAAACTAAACGTTGTAGACTCAAATTTTTTGCTGTATTTAGTGTATTCTAGCATCCTGAAGATGATTCCAGCATCAATTTCATTGTGCTTATGCTCATTTTGAAGATTTTGACATTTTCACCTAAAGTGTACAATCAGGGGCTGAAAACACGTTTAAAGCAATAAAAAGTTCATTTTGGCTCTCACACCTAAACTAAACGTTGTAGACTCAAAATTTTTGCTGTATTTAGTGTATTCTAGCATCCTGAAGATGATTCCAGCATTAATTTCATTGTGCTTATGCTCATTTTGAAGATTTTGACATTTTCACCTTAAGTGCACAATCAGGCTGAAAACGCATTTAAAGCCATAAAAAGTTCATTTTGGCTCTCACACCTAAACTAAACGTTGTAGACTCAAAATTTTTGCTGTATTTAGTGTATTCTAGCATCCTGAAGATGATTCCAGCATTAATTTCAATGTGCTTATGCTCATTTTGAAGATTTTGACATTTTCACCTTAAGTGTACAATCAGGGGCTGAAAACGCGTTTAAAGCAATAAAAAGTTCATTTTGGCTCTCACACCTAAACTAAACGTTGTAGACTCAAAATTTTTGCTGTATTTAGTGTATTCTAGCATCCTGAAGATGATTCCAGCATTAATTTCATTGTGCTTATGCTCATTTTTAAGATTTTGACATTTTCACCTAAAGTGCACAATCAGGCTGAAAACGCGTTTAAAGCAATGAAAAGTTCATTTTGGCTCTCACACCTAAACTAAACGTTGTAGACTCAAAAATGTTGCTGTATTTAGTGTATTCTAGCATCCTGAAGATGATTCCAGCATTAATTTCATTGTGCTTATGCTCATTTTGAAGATTTTGACATTTTCACCTAAAGTGCACAATCAGGCTGAAAACGCATTTAAAGCCATAAAAAGTTCATTTTGGCTCTCACACCTAAACTAAACGTTGTAGACTCAAACTTTTTGCTGTATTTAGTGTATTCTAGCATCCTGAAGATGATTCCAGCATTAATTTCATTGTGCTTATGCTCATTTTGAAGATTTTGACATTTTCACCTTAAGTGTACAATCAGGGGCTGAAAACGCGTTACAAGCAATAAAAAGTTCATTTTGGATCTCACACCTAAACTAAACGTTGTAGACTCAAAATTTTTGCTGTATTTAGTGTATTCTAGCATCCTGAAGATGATTCCAGCATTAATTTCATTGTGCTTATGCTCATTTTTAGGATTTTGACATTTTCACCTAAAGTGCACAATCATGCTGAAAACGCGTTTAAAGCAATAAAAAGTTCATTTTGGCTCTCACACCTAAACTAAACGTTGTAGACTCAAAATTTTTGCTGTAAATAGTGTATTCTAGCATCCTGAAGATGATTCCAGCATTAATTTCATCGTGCTTATGCTCATTTTGAAGATTTTGACATTTTCACCTTAAGTGTACAATCAGGGGCTGAAAACGCGTTTAAAGCAATAAAAAGTTCATTTTGGCTCTCACACCTAAACTAAACGTTGTAGACTCAAAATTTTTGCTGTATTTAGTGTATTCTAGCATCCTGAAGATGATTCCAGCATTAATTTCATTGTGCTTATGCTCATTTTGAAGATTTTGACATTTTCACCTAAAGTGCACAATCAGGCTGAAAACGCATTTAAAGCCATAAAAAGTTCATTTTGGCTCTCACACCTAAACTAAACGTTGGAGACTCAAAATTTTTGCTGTATTTAGTGTATTCTAGCATCCTGAAGATGATTCCAGCATTAATTTCATTGTGCTTATGCTCATTTTTAAGATTTTGACATTTTCACCTAAAGTGCACAATCAGGCTAAAAACGCGTTTAAAGCAATAAAAAGTTCATTTTGGCTCTCACACCTAAACTAAACGTTGTAGACTCAAAATTTTTGTTGTATTTAGTGTATTCTAGCATCCTGAAGATGATTCCAGCATTAATTTCATTGTGCTTATGCTCATTTTTAAGATTTTGACATTTTCACCTAAAGTGCACAATCTGGCTGAAAACGCGTTTAAAGCAATAAAAAGTTCATTTTGGCTCTCACACCTAAACTAAACAATGTAGACTCAAAAATTTTGTTGTATTTAGTGTATTCTAGCATCCTGAAGATGATTCCAGCATTAATTTCATTGTGCTTATGCTCATTTTTAAGATTTTGACATTTTCACCTAAAGTGCACAATCAGGCTGAAAACGCGTTTAAAGCAATAAAAAGTTCATTTTGGCTCTCACACCTAAACTAAACAATGTAGACTCAAAAATTTTGCTGTATTTAGTGTATTCTAGCATCCTGAAGATGATTCCAGCATTAATTTCATTGTGCTTATGCTCATTTTGAAGATTTTGACATTTTCACCTAAAGTGCACAATCAGGCTGAAAACGCATTTAAAGCCATAAAAAGTTCATTTTGGCTCTCACACCTAAACTAAACGTTGGAGACTCAAAATTTTTGCTGTATTTAGTGTATTCTAGCATCCTGAAGATGATTCCAGCATTAATTTCATTGTGCTTATGCTCATTTTGAAGATTTTGACATTTTCACCATAAGTGTACAATCAGGGGCTGAAAACGCGTTTAAAGCAATAAAAAGTTCATTTTGGCTCTCACACCAAAACTAAACGTTGTAGACTCAAATTTTTTGCTGTATTTAGTGTATTCTAGCATCCTGAAGATGATTCCAGCATCAATTTCATTGTGCTTATGCTCATTTTGAAGATTTTGACATTTTCACCTAAAGTGTACAATCAGGGGCTGAAAACACGTTTAAAGCAATAAAAAGTTCATTTTGGCTCTCACACCTAAACTAAACGTTGTAGACTCAAAATTTTTGCTGTATTTAGTGTATTCTAGCATCCTGAAGATGATTCCAGCATTAATTTCATTGTGCTTATGCTCATTTTGAAGATTTTGACATTTTCACCTTAAGTGCACAATCAGGCTGAAAACGCATTTAAAGCCATAAAAAGTTCATTTTGGCTCTCACACCTAAACTAAACGTTGTAGACTCAAAATTTTTGCTGTATTTAGTGTATTCTAGCATCCTGAAGATGATTCCAGCATTAATTTCAATGTGCTTATGCTCATTTTGAAGATTTTGACATTTTCACCTTAAGTGTACAATCAGGGGCTGAAAACGCGTTTAAAGCAATAAAAAGTTCATTTTGGCTCTCACACCTAAACTAAACGTTGTAGACTCAAAATTTTTGCTGTATTTAGTGTATTCTAGCATCCTGAAGATGATTCCAGCATTAATTTCATTGTGCTTATGCTCATTTTTAAGATTTTGACATTTTCACCTAAAGTGCACAATCAGGCTGAAAACGCGTTTAAAGCAATGAAAAGTTCATTTTGGCTCTCACACCTAAACTAAACGTTGTAGACTCAAAAATGTTGCTGTATTTAGTGTATTCTAGCATCCTGAAGATGATTCCAGCATTAATTTCATTGTGCTTATGCTCATTTTGAAGATTTTGACATTTTCACCTAAAGTGCACAATCAGGCTGAAAACGCATTTAAAGCCATAAAAAGTTCATTTTGGCTCTCACACCTAAACTAAACGTTGTAGACTCAAACTTTTTGCTGTATTTAGTGTATTCTAGCATCCTGAAGATGATTCCAGCATTAATTTCATTGTGCTTATGCTCATTTTGAAGATTTTGACATTTTCACCTTAAGTGTACAATCAGGGGCTGAAAACGCGTTACAAGCAATAAAAAGTTCATTTTGGATCTCACACCTAAACTAAACGTTGTAGACTCAAAATTTTTGCTGTATTTAGTGTATTCTAGCATCCTGAAGATGATTCCAGCATTAATTTCATTGTGCTTATGCTCATTTTTAGGATTTTGACATTTTCACCTAAAGTGCACAATCATGCTGAAAACGCGTTTAAAGCAATAAAAAGTTCATTTTGGCTCTCACACCTAAACTAAACGTTGTAGACTCAAAATTTTTGCTGTAAATAGTGTATTCTAGCATCCTGAAGATGATTCCAGCATTAATTTCATCGTGCTTATGCTCATTTTGAAGATTTTGACATTTTCACCTTAAGTGTACAATCAGGGGCTGAAAACGCGTTTAAAGCAATAAAAAGTTCATTTTGGCTCTCACACCTAAACTAAACGTTGTAGACTCAAAATTTTTGCTGTATTTAGTGTATTCTAGCATCCTGAAGATGATTCCAGCATTAATTTCATTGTGCTTATGCTCATTTTGAAGATTTTGACATTTTCACCTAAAGTGCACAATCAGGCTGAAAACGCATTTAAAGCCATAAAAAGTTCATTTTGGCTCTCACACCTAAACTAAACGTTGGAGACTCAAAATTTTTGCTGTATTTAGTGTATTCTAGCATCCTGAAGATGATTCCAGCATTAATTTCATTGTGCTTATGCTCATTTTTAAGATTTTGACATTTTCACCTAAAGTGCACAATCAGGCTAAAAACGCGTTTAAAGCAATAAAAAGTTCATTTTGGCTCTCACACCTAAACTAAACGTTGTAGACTCAAAATTTTTGTTGTATTTAGTGTATTCTAGCATCCTGAAGATGATTCCAGCATTAATTTCATTGTGCTTATGCTCATTTTTAAGATTTTGACATTTTCACCTAAAGTGCACAATCTGGCTGAAAACGCGTTTAAAGCAATAAAAAGTTCATTTTGGCTCTCACACCTAAACTAAACAATGTAGACTCAAAAATTTTGTTGTATTTAGTGTATTCTAGCATCCTGAAGATGATTCCAGCATTAATTTCATTGTGCTTATGCTCATTTTTAAGATTTTGACATTTTCACCTAAAGTGCACAATCAGGCTGAAAACGCGTTTAAAGCAATAAAAAGTTCATTTTGGCTCTCACACCTAAACTAAACAATGTAGACTCAAAAATTTTGCTGTATTTAGTGTATTCTAGCATCCTGAAGATGATTCCAGCATTAATTTCATTGTGCTTATGCTCATTTTGAAGATTTTGACATTTTCACCTAAAGTGCACAATCAGGCTGAAAACGCATTTAAAGCCATAAAAAGTTCATTTTGGCTCTCACACCTAAACTAAACGTTGGAGACTCAAAATTTTTGCTGTATTTAGTGTATTCTAGCATCCTGAAGATGATTCCAGCATTAATTTCATTGTGCTTATGTTAATTTTTTAGATTTTGACATTTTCACCTAAAGTGCACAAACAGGCTGAAAACGCGTTTAAAGCAATAAAAAGTTCATTTTGGCTCTCACACCTAAACTAAACGTTGTAGACTCAAAATTTTTGCTGTATTTAGTGTATTCTAGCATCCTGAAGATGATTCCAGCATTAATTTCATTGTGCTTATGCTCATTTTGAAGATTTTGACATTTTCACCTTAAGTGTACAATCAGGGGCTGAAAACGCGTTACAAGCAATAAAAAGTTCATTTTGGATCTCACACCTAAACTAAACGTTGTAGACTCAAAATTTTTGCTGTATTTAGTGTATTCTAGCATCCTGAAGATGATTCCAGCATTAATTTCATTGTGCTTATGCTCATTTTTAGGATTTTGACATTTTCACCTAAAGTGCACAATCATGCTGAAAACGCGTTTAAAGCAATAAAAAGTTCATTTTGGCTCTCACACCTAAACTAAACGTTGTAGACTCAAAATTTTTGCTGTAAATAGTGTATTCTAGCATCCTGAAGATGATTCCAGCATTAATTTCATCGTGCTTATGCTCATTTTGAAGATTTTGACATTTTCACCTTAAGTGTACAATCAGGGGCTGAAAACGCGTTTAAAGCAATAAAAAGTTCATTTTGGCTCTCACACCTAAACTAAACGTTGTAGACTCAAAATTTTTGCTGTATTTAGTGTATTCTAGCATCCTGAAGATGATTCCAGCATTAATTTCATTGTGCTTATGCTCATTTTGAAGATTTTGACATTTTCACCTAAAGTGCACAATCAGGCTGAAAACGCATTTAAAGCCATAAAAAGTTCATTTTGGCTCTCACACCTAAACTAAACGTTGGAGACTCAAAATTTTTGCTGTATTTAGTGTATTCTAGCATCCTGAAGATGATTCCAGCATTAATTTCATTGTGCTTATGCTCATTTTTAAGATTTTGACATTTTCACCTAAAGTGCACAATCAGGCTGAAAACGCGTTTAAAGCAATAAAAAGTTCATTTTGGCTCTCACACCTAAACTAAACGTTGTAGACTCAAAATTTTTGTTGTATTTAGTGTATTCTAGCATCCTGAAGATGATTCCAGCATTAATTTCATTGTGCTTATGCTCATTTTTAAGATTTTGACATTTTCACCTAAAGTGCACAATCTGGCTGAAAACGCGTTTAAAGCAATAAAAAGTTCATTTTGGCTCTCACACCTAAACTAAACAATGTAGACTCAAAAATTTTGTTGTATTTAGTGTATTCTAGCATCCTGAAGATGATTCCAGCATTAATTTCATTGTGCTTATGCTCATTTTTAAGATTTTGACATTTTCACCTAAAGTGCACAATCAGGCTGAAAACGCGTTTAAAGCAATAAAAAGTTCATTTTGGCTCTCACACCTAAACTAAACAATGTAGACTCAAAAATTTTGCTGTATTTAGTGTATTCTAGCATCCTGAAGATGATTCCAGCATTAATTTCATTGTGCTTATGCTCATTTTGAAGATTTTGACATTTTCACCTAAAGTGCACAATCAGGCTGAAAACGCATTTAAAGCCATAAAAAGTTCATTTTGGCTCTCACACCTAAACTAAACGTTGGAGACTCAAAATTTTTGCTGTATTTAGTGTATTCTAGCATCCTGAAGATGATTCCAGCATTAATTTCATTGTGCTTATGTTAATTTTTTAGATTTTGACATTTTCACCTAAAGTGCACAAACAGGCTGAAAACGCGTTTAAAGCAATAAAAAGTTCATTTTGGCTCTCACACCTAAACTAAACGTTGTAGACTCAAAATTTTTGCTGTATTTAGTGTATTCTAGCATCCTGAAGATGATTCCAGCATTAATTTCATCGTGCTTATGCTTATTTTTAAGATTTTGACATTTTCACCTTAAGTGTACAATCAGGGGCTGAAAACGCGTTTAAAGCAATAAAAAGTTCATTTTGGCTCTCACACCTAAACTAAACGTTGTAGACTCAAAATTTTTGCTGTATTTAGTGTATTCTAGCATCCTGAAGATGATTCCAGCATTAATTTCATTGTGCTTATGCTCATTTTGAAGATTTTGACATTTTCACCTAAAGTGTACAATCAGGCTGAAAACGCATTTAAAGCAATAAAAAGTTCATTTTGGCTCTCACACCTAAACTAAACGTTGTAGACTCAAAATTTTTGCTGTATTTAGTGTATTCTAGCATCCTGAAGATGATTACAGCATTAATTTCATTGTGCTTATGCTCATTTTTAAGATTTTGACATTTTCACCTAAAGTGCACAATCAGGCTGAAAACGCATTTAAAGGAATAAAAAGTTCATTTTGGCACACAAACCTAAACTAAACGTTGTAGACTCAAAATTTTTGCTGTATTTAGTGTATTCTAGCATCCTGAAGATGATTCCATTATTAATTTCATTGTGCTTATGCTCATTTTGAAGATTTTGACATTTTCACCATAAGTGTACAATCAGGGGCTGAAAACGCGTTTAAAGCAATAAAAAGTTCATTTTGGCTCTCACACCAAAACTAAACGTTGTAGACTCAAAATTTTTGCTGTGTTTAGTGTATTCTAGCATCCTGAAGATGATTCCAGCATTAATTTCATTGTGCTTATGCTCATTTTGAAGATTTTGACATTTTCACCTAAAGTGTACAATCAGGGGCTGAAAACACGTTTAAAGCAATAAAAAGTTCATTTTGGCTCTCACACCTAAACTAAACGTTGTAGACTCAAAATTTTTGCTGTATTTAGTGTATTCTAGCATCCTGAAGATGATTCCAGCATTAATTTCATTGTGCTTATGCTCATTTTGAAGATTTTGACATTTTCACCTAAAGTGCACAATCAGGCTGAAAACACATTTAAAGGAATAAAAAGTTCATTTTGGCACACAAACCTAAACTAAACGTTGTAGACTCAAAATTTTAGCTGTATTTAGTGTATTCTAGCATCCTGAAGATGATTCCAGCATTAATTTCATTGTGCTTATGCTCATTTTGAAGATTTTGACATTTTCACCATAAGTGTACAATCAGGGGCTGAAAACGCGTTTAAAGCAATAAAAAGTTCATTTTGGCTCTCACACCAAAACTAAACGTTGTAGACTCAAAATTTTTGCTGTATTTAGTGTATTCTAGCATCCTGAAGATGATTCCAGCATCAATTTCATTGTGCTTATGCTCATTTTGAAGATTTTGACATTTTCACCTAAAGTGTACAATCAGGGGCTGAAAACACATTTAAAGCAATAAAAAGTTCATTTTGGCTATCACACCTAAACAAAACGTTGTAGACTCAACATTTTTGCTGTATTTAGTGTATTCTAGCATCCTGAAGATGATTCCAGCATTAATTTCATTGTGCTTATGCTCATTTTTAAGATTTTGACATTTTCACCTTAAGTGTACAATCAGGGGCTGAAAACGCGTTTAAAGCAATAAAAAGTTCATTTTGGCTCTCACACCTAAACTAAACGTTGTAGACTCAAAATTTTTGCTGTATTTAGTGTATTCTAGCATCCTGAAGATGATTCCAGCATTAATTTCATTGTGCTTATGCTCATTTTGAAGATTTTGACATTTTCACCTAAAGTGCACAATCAGGCTGAAAACGCATTTAAAGCCATAAAAAGTTCATTTTGGCTCTCACACCTAAACAAAACGTTGTAGACTCAACATTTTTGCTGTATTTAGTGTATTCTAGCATCCTGAAGATGATTCCAGCATTAATTTCATTGTGCTTATGCTCATTTTGAAGATTTTGACATTTTCACCTTAAGTGTACAATCAGGGGCTGAAAACGCGTTTAAAGCAATAAAAAGTTCATTTTGGCTCTCACACCTAAACTAAACGTTGTAGACTCAAAATTTTTGCTGTATTTAGTGTATTCTAGCATCTTGAAGATGATTCCAGCATTAATTTCATTGTGCTTATGCTCATTTTTAAGATTTTGACATTTTCACCTAAAGTGCACAATCAGGCTAAAAACGCGTTTAAAGCAATAAAAAGTTCATTTTGGCTCTCACACCTAAACTAAACGTTGTAGACTCAAAATTTTTGCTGTATTTAGTGTATTCTAGCATCCTGAAGATGATTCCAGCATTAATTTCATTGTGCTTATGCTCATTTTGAAGATTTTGACATTTTCACCTTAAGTGTACAATCAGGGGCTGAAAACGCGTTTAAAGCCATAAAAAGTTCATTTTGGCTCTCACACCTAAACTAAACGTTGTAGACTCAAAATTTTTGCTGTATTTAGTGTATTCTAGCATCCTGAAGATGATTCCAGCATTAATTTCATTGTGCTTATGCTCATTTTTAAGATTTTGACATTTTCACCTAAAGTGCACAATCAGGCTGAAAACGCGTTTAAAGCAATAAAAAGTTCATTTTGGCTCTCACACCTAAACTAAACGTTGTAGACTCAAAATTTTTGCTGTATTTAGTGTATTCTAGCATCCTGAAGATGATTCAAGCATTAATTTCATTGTGATTATGCTCATTTTTAAGATTTTGACATTTTCACCTAAAGTGCACAATCAGGCTGAAAACGCATTTAAAGCAATAAAAAGTTCATTTTGGCTATCACACCTAAACAAAACGTTGTAGACTCAACATTTTTGCTGTATTTAGTGTATTCTAGCATCCTGAAGATGATTCCAGCATTAATTTCATTGTGCTTATGCTCATTTTTAAGATTTTGACATTTTCACCTTAAGTGTACAATCAGGGGCTGAAAACGCGTTTAAAGCAATAAAAAGTTCATTTTGGCTCTCACACCTAAACTAAACGTTGTAGACTCAAAAATTTTGCTGTATTCAGTGTATTCTAGAATCCTGAAGATGATTCCAGCATTAATTTCATCGTGCTTATGCTCATTTTGAAGATTTTGACATTTTCACCTAAAGTGCACAATCAGGCTGAAAACGCGTTTAAAGCAATAAAAAGTTCATTTTGGCTCTCACACCTAAACTAAACGTTGTAGACTCAAAAATTTTGCTGTATTTAGTGTATTCTAGCATCCTGAAGATGATTCCAGCATTAATTTCATTGTGCTTAAGCTCATTTTGAAGATTTTGACATTTTCACCTAAAGTGCACAATCAGGCTGAAAACGCATTTAAAGCCATAAAAAGTTCATTTTGGCTCTCACACCTAAACTAAACGTTGTAGACTCAAAATTTTTGCTGTATTTAGTGTATTCTAGCATCCTGAACATGATTCCAGCATTAATTTCATTGTGCTTATGCTCATTTTGAAGATTTTGACATTTTCACCTTAAGTGTACAATCAGGGGCTGAAAACGCGTTTAAAGCAATAAAAAGTTCATTTTGGCTCTCACACCTAAACTAAACGTTGTAGACTCAAAATTTTTGCTGTATTTAGTGTATTCTAGCATCCTGAAGATGATTCCAGCATTAATTTCATTGTGCTTATGCTCATTTTTAAGATTTTGACATTTTCACCTAAAGTGCACAATCAGGCTGAAAACGCGTTTAAAGCAATAAAAAGTTCATTTTGGCTCTCACACCTAAACTAAACGTTGTAGACTCAAAATTTTTGCTGTATTTAGTGTATTCTAGCATCCTGAAGATGATTCCAGCATTAATTTCATCGTGCTTATGCTTATTTTTAAGATTTTGACATTTTCACCTTAAGTGTACAATCAGGGGCTGAAAACGCGTTTAAAGCAATAAAAAGTTCATTTTGGCTCTCACACCTAAACTAAACGTTGTAGACTCAAAATTTTTGCTGTATTTAGTGTATTCTAGCATCCTGAAGATGATTCCAGCATTAATTTCATTGTGCTTATGCTCATTTTGAAGATTTTGACATTTTCACCTAAAGTGTACAATCAGGCTGAAAACGCATTTAAAGCAATAAAAAGTTCATTTTGGCTCTCACACCTAAACTAAACGTTGTAGACTCAAAATTTTTGCTGTATTTAGTGTATTCTAGCATCCTGAAGATGATTCCAGCATTAATTTCATTGTGCTTATGCTCATTTTTAAGATTTTGACATTTTCACCTAAAGTGCACAATCAGGCTGAAAACGCATTTAAAGGAATAAAAAGTTCATTTTGGCACACAAACCTAAACTAAACGTTGTAGACTCAAAATTTTTGCTGTATTTAGTGTATTCTAGCATCCTGAAGATGATTCCAGCATTAATTTCATTGTGCTTATGCTCATTTTGAAGATTTTGACATTTTCACCATAAGTGTACAATCAGGGGCTGAAAACGCGTTTAAAGCAATAAAAAGTTCATTTTGGCTCTCACACCAAAACTAAACGTTGTAGACTCAAAATTTTTGCTGTGTTTAGTGTATTCTAGCATCCTGAAGATGATTCCAGCATTAATTTCATTGTGCTTATGCTCATTTTGAAGATTTTGACATTTTCACCTAAAGTGTACAATCAGGGGCTGAAAACACGTTTAAAGCAATAAAAAGTTCATTTTGGCTCTCACACCTAAACTAAACGTTGTAGACTCAAAATTTTTGCTGTATTTAGTGTATTCTAGCATCCTGAAGATGATTCCAGCATTAATTTCATTGTGCTTATGCTCATTTTGAAGATTTTGACATTTTCACCTAAAGTGCACAATCAGGCTGAAAACGCATTTAAAGGAATAAAAAGTTCATTTTGGCACACAAACCTAAACTAAACGTTGTAGACTCAAAATTTTTGCTGTATTTAGTGTATTCTAGCATCCTGAAGATGATTCCAGCATTAATTTCATTGTGCTTATGCTCATTTTGAAGATTTTGACATTTTCACCATAAGTGTACAATCAGGGGCTGAAAACGCGTTTAAAGCAATAAAAAGTTCATTTTGGCTCTCACACCAAAACTAAACGTTGTAGACTCAAATTTTTTGCTGTATTTAGTGTATTCTAGCATCCTGAAGATGATTCCAGCATCAATTTCATTGTGCTTATGCTCATTTTGAAGATTTTGACATTTTCACCTAAAGTGTACAATCAGGGGCTGAAAACACGTTTAAAGCAATAAAAAGTTCATTTTGGCTCTCACACCTAAACTAAACGTTGTAGACTCAAAATTTTTGCTGTATTTAGTGTATTCTAGCATCCTGAAGATGATTCCAGCATTAATTTCATTGTGCTTATGCTCATTTTGAAGATTTTGACATTTTCACCTTAAGTGCACAATCAGGCTGAAAACGCATTTAAAGCCATAAAAAGTTCATTTTGGCTCTCACACCTAAACTAAACGTTGTAGACTCAAAATTTTTGCTGTATTTAGTGTATTCTAGCATCCTGAAGATGATTCCAGCATTAATTTCAATGTGCTTATGCTCATTTTGAAGATTTTGACATTTTCACCTTAAGTGTACAATCAGGGGCTGAAAACGCGTTTAAAGCAATAAAAAGTTCATTTTGGCTCTCACACCTAAACTAAACGTTGTAGACTCAAAATTTTTGCTGTATTTAGTGTATTCTAGCATCCTGAAGATGATTCCAGCATTAATTTCATTGTGCTTATGCTCATTTTTAAGATTTTGACATTTTCACCTAAAGTGCACAATCAGGCTGAAAACGCGTTTAAAGCAATGAAAAGTTCATTTTGGCTCTCACACCTAAACTAAACGTTGTAGACTCAAAAATGTTGCTGTATTTAGTGTATTCTAGCATCCTGAAGATGATTCCAGCATTAATTTCATTGTGCTTATGCTCATTTTGAAGATTTTGACATTTTCACCTAAAGTGCACAATCAGGCTGAAAACGCATTTAAAGCCATAAAAAGTTCATTTTGGCTCTCACACCTAAACTAAACGTTGTAGACTCAAACTTTTTGCTGTATTTAGTGTATTCTAGCATCCTGAAGATGATTCCAGCATTAATTTCATTGTGCTTATGCTCATTTTGAAGATTTTGACATTTTCACCTTAAGTGTACAATCAGGGGCTGAAAACGCGTTACAAGCAATAAAAAGTTCATTTTGGATCTCACACCTAAACTAAACGTTGTAGACTCAAAATTTTTGCTGTATTTAGTGTATTCTAGCATCCTGAAGATGATTCCAGCATTAATTTCATTGTGCTTATGCTCATTTTTAGGATTTTGACATTTTCACCTAAAGTGCACAATCATGCTGAAAACGCGTTTAAAGCAATAAAAAGTTCATTTTGGCTCTCACACCTAAACTAAACGTTGTAGACTCAAAATTTTTGCTGTAAATAGTGTATTCTAGCATCCTGAAGATGATTCCAGCATTAATTTCATCGTGCTTATGCTCATTTTGAAGATTTTGACATTTTCACCTTAAGTGTACAATCAGGGGCTGAAAACGCGTTTAAAGCAATAAAAAGTTCATTTTGGCTCTCACACCTAAACTAAACGTTGTAGACTCAAAATTTTTGCTGTATTTAGTGTATTCTAGCATCCTGAAGATGATTCCAGCATTAATTTCATTGTGCTTATGCTCATTTTGAAGATTTTGACATTTTCACCTAAAGTGCACAATCAGGCTGAAAACGCATTTAAAGCCATAAAAAGTTCATTTTGGCTCTCACACCTAAACTAAACGTTGGAGACTCAAAATTTTTGCTGTATTTAGTGTATTCTAGCATCCTGAAGATGATTCCAGCATTAATTTCATTGTGCTTATGCTCATTTTTAAGATTTTGACATTTTCACCTAAAGTGCACAATCAGGCTGAAAACGCGTTTAAAGCAATAAAAAGTTCATTTTGGCTCTCACACCTAAACTAAACGTTGTAGACTCAAAATTTTTGTTGTATTTAGTGTATTCTAGCATCCTGAAGATGATTCCAGCATTAATTTCATTGTGCTTATGCTCATTTTTAAGATTTTGACATTTTCACCTAAAGTGCACAATCTGGCTGAAAACGCGTTTAAAGCAATAAAAAGTTCATTTTGGCTCTCACACCTAAACTAAACAATGTAGACTCAAAAATTTTGTTGTATTTAGTGTATTCTAGCATCCTGAAGATGATTCCAGCATTAATTTCATTGTGCTTATGCTCATTTTTAAGATTTTGACATTTTCACCTAAAGTGCACAATCAGGCTGAAAACGCGTTTAAAGCAATAAAAAGTTCATTTTGGCTCTCACACCTTAACTAAACAATGTAGACTCAAAAATTTTGCTGTATTTAGTGTATTCTAGCATCCTGAAGATGATTCCAGCATTAATTTCATTGTGCTTATGCTCATTTTGAAGATTTTGACATTTTCACCTAAAGTGCACAATCAGGCTGAAAACGCATTTAAAGCCATAAAAAGTTCATTTTGGCTCTCACACCTAAACTAAACGTTGGAGACTCAAAATTTTTGCTGTATTTAGTGTATTCTAGCATCCTGAAGATGATTCCAGCATTAATTTCATTGTGCTTATGTTAATTTTTTAGATTTTGACATTTTCACCTAAAGTGCACAAACAGGCTGAAAACGCGTTTAAAGCAATAAAAAGTTCATTTTGGCTCTCACACCTAAACTAAACGTTGTAGACTCAAAATTTTTGCTGTATTTAGTGTATTCTAGCATCCTGAAGATGATTCCAGCATTAATTTCATTGTGCTTATGCTCATTTTGAAGATTTTGACATTTTCACCTTAAGTGTACAATCAGGGGCTGAAAACGCGTTACAAGCAATAAAAAGTTCATTTTGGATCTCACACCTAAACTAAACGTTGTAGACTCAAAATTTTTGCTGTATTTAGTGTATTCTAGCATCCTGAAGATGATTCCAGCATTAATTTCATTGTGCTTATGCTCATTTTTAGGATTTTGACATTTTCACCTAAAGTGCACAATCATGCTGAAAACGCGTTTAAAGCAATAAAAAGTTCATTTTGGCTCTCACACCTAAACTAAACGTTGTAGACTCAAAATTTTTGCTGTAAATAGTGTATTCTAGCATCCTGAAGATGATTCCAGCATTAATTTCATCGTGCTTATGCTCATTTTGAAGATTTTGACATTTTCACCTTAAGTGTACAATCAGGGGCTGAAAACGCGTTTAAAGCAATAAAAAGTTCATTTTGGCTCTCACACCTAAACTAAACGTTGTAGACTCAAAATTTTTGCTGTATTTAGTGTATTCTAGCATCCTGAAGATGATTCCAGCATTAATTTCATTGTGCTTATGCTCATTTTGAAGATTTTGACATTTTCACCTAAAGTGCACAATCAGGCTGAAAACGCATTTAAAGCCATAAAAAGTTCATTTTGGCTCTCACACCTAAACTAAACGTTGGAGACTCAAAATTTTTGCTGTATTTAGTGTATTCTAGCATCCTGAAGATGATTCCAGCATTAATTTCATTGTGCTTATGCTCATTTTTAAGATTTTGACATTTTCACCTAAAGTGCACAATCAGGCTGAAAACGCGTTTAAAGCAATAAAAAGTTCATTTTGGCTCTCACACCTAAACTAAACGTTGTAGACTCAAAATTTTTGTTGTATTTAGTGTATTCTAGCATCCTGAAGATGATTCCAGCATTAATTTCATTGTGCTTATGCTCATTTTTAAGATTTTGACATTTTCACCTAAAGTGCACAATCTGGCTGAAAACGCGTTTAAAGCAATAAAAAGTTCATTTTGGCTCTCACACCTAAACTAAACAATGTAGACTCAAAAATTTTGTTGTATTTAGTGTATTCTAGCATCCTGAAGATGATTCCAGCATTAATTTCATTGTGCTTATGCTCATTTTTAAGATTTTGACATTTTCACCTAAAGTGCACAATCAGGCTGAAAACGCGTTTAAAGCAATAAAAAGTTCATTTTGGCTCTCACACCTAAACTAAACAATGTAGACTCAAAAATTTTGCTGTATTTAGTGTATTCTAGCATCCTGAAGATGATTCCAGCATTAATTTCATTGTGCTTATGCTCATTTTGAAGATTTTGACATTTTCACCTAAAGTGCACAATCAGGCTGAAAACGCATTTAAAGCCATAAAAAGTTCATTTTGGCTCTCACACCTAAACTAAACGTTGGAGACTCAAAATTTTTGCTGTATTTAGTGTATTCTAGCATCCTGAAGATGATTCCAGCATTAATTTCATTGTGCTTATGTTAATTTTTTAGATTTTGACATTTTCACCTAAAGTGCACAAACAGGCTGAAAACGCGTTTAAAGCAATAAAAAGTTCATTTTGGCTCTCACACCTAAACTAAACGTTGTAGACTCAAAATTTTTGCTGTATTTAGTGTATTCTAGCATCCTGAAGATGATTCCAGCATTAATTTCATTGTGCTTATGCTCATTTTGAAGATTTTGACATTTTCACCTTAAGTGTACAATCAGGGGCTGAAAACGCGTTTAAAGCAATAAAAAGTTCATTTTGGCTCTCACACCTAAACTAAACGTTATAGACTCAAATTTTTTGCTGTATTTAGTGTATTCTAGCATCCTGAAGATGATTCCAGCATTAATTTCATTGTGCTTATGCTCATTTTTAAGATTTTGACATTTTCACCTAAAGTGCACAATCAGGCTGAAAACGCGTTTAAAGCAATAAAAAGTTCATTTTGGCTCTCACACCTAAACTAAACGTTGTAGACTCAAAATTTTTGTTGTATTTAGTGTATTCTAGCATCCTGAAGATGATTCCAGCATTAATTTCATTGTGCTTATGCTCATTTTTAAGATTTTGACATTTTCACCTAAAGTGCACAATCTGGCTGAAAACGCGTTTAAAGCAATAAAAAGTTCATTTTGGCTCTCACACCTAAACTAAACAATGTAGACTCAAAAATTTTGTTGTATTTAGTGTATTCTAGCATCCTGAAGATGATTCCAGCATTAATTTCATTGTGCTTATGCTCATTTTTAAGATTTTGACATTTTCACCTAAAGTGCACAATCAGGCTGAAAACGCGTTTAAAGCAATAAAAAGTTCATTTTGGCTCTCACACCTAAACTAAACAATGTAGACTCAAAAATTTTGCTGTATTTAGTGTATTCTAGCATCCTGAAGATGATTCCAGCATTAATTTCATTGTGCTTATGCTCATTTTGAAGATTTTGACATTTTCACCTAAAGTGCACAATCAGGCTGAAAACGCATTTAAAGCCATAAAAAGTTCATTTTGGCTCTCACACCTAAACTAAACGTTGGAGACTCAAAATTTTTGCTGTATTTAGTGTATTCTAGCATCCTGAAGATGATTCCAGCATTAATTTCATTGTGCTTATGTTAATTTTTTAGATTTTGACATTTTCACCTAAAGTGCACAAACAGGCTGAAAACGCGTTTAAAGCAATAAAAAGTTCATTTTGGCTCTCACACCTAAACTAAACGTTGTAGACTCAAAATTTTTGCTGTATTTAGTGTATTCTAGCATCCTGAAGATGATTCCAGCATTAATTTCATTGTGCTTATGCTCATTTTGAAGATTTTGACATTTTCACCTAAAGTGCACAATCAGGCTGAAAACGCATTTAAAGCCATAAAAAGTTCATTTTGGCTCTCACACCTAAACTAAACGTTGTAGACTCAAAATTTTTGCTGTATTTAGTGTATTCTAGCATCCTGAAGATGATTCCAGCATTAATTTCAATGTGCTTATGCTCATTTTGAAGATTTTGACATTTTCACCTAAAGTGCACAATCAGGCTGAAAACGCATTTAAAGCCATAAAAAGTTCATTTTGGCTCTCACACCTAAACTAAACGTTGTAGACTCAAACTTTTTGCTGTATTTAGTGTATTCTAGCATCCTGAAGATGATTCCAGCATTAATTTCATTGTGCTTATGCTCATTTTGAAGATTTTGACATTTTCACCTTAAGTGTACAATCAGGGGCTGAAAACGCGTTACAAGCAATAAAAAGTTCATTTTGGATCTCACACCTAAACTAAACGTTGTAGACTCAAAATTTTTGCTGTATTTAGTGTATTCTAGCATCCTGAAGATGATTCCAGCATTAATTTCATTGTGCTTATGCTCATTTTTAGGATTTTGACATTTTCACCTAAAGTGCACAATCATGCTGAAAACGCGTTTAAAGCAATAAAAAGTTCATTTTGGCTCTCACACCTAAACTAAACGTTGTAGACTCAAAATTTTTGCTGTAAATAGTGTATTCTAGCATCCTGAAGATGATTCCAGCATTAATTTCATCGTGCTTATGCTCATTTTGAAGATTTTGACATTTTCACCTTAAGTGTACAATCAGGGGCTGAAAACGCGTTTAAAGCAATAAAAAGTTCATTTTGGCTCTCACACCTAAACTAAACGTTGTAGACTCAAAATTTTTGCTGTATTTAGTGTATTCTAGCATCCTGAAGATGATTCCAGCATTAATTTCATTGTGCTTATGCTCATTTTGAAGATTTTGACATTTTCACCTAAAGTGCACAATCAGGCTGAAAACGCATTTAAAGCCATAAAAAGTTCATTTTGGCTCTCACACCTAAACTAAACGTTGGAGACTCAAAATTTTTGCTGTATTTAGTGTATTCTAGCATCCTGAAGATGATTCCAGCATTAATTTCATTGTGCTTATGCTCATTTTTAAGATTTTGACATTTTCACCTAAAGTGCACAATCAGGCTGAAAACGCGTTTAAAGCAATAAAAAGTTCATTTTGGCTCTCACACCTAAACTAAACGTTGTAGACTCAAAATTTTTGTTGTATTTAGTGTATTCTAGCATCCTGAAGATGATTCCAGCATTAATTTCATTGTGCTTATGCTCATTTTTAAGATTTTGACATTTTCACCTAAAGTGCACAATCTGGCTGAAAACGCGTTTAAAGCAATAAAAAGTTCATTTTGGCTCTCACACCTAAACTAAACAATGTAGACTCAAAAATTTTGTTGTATTTAGTGTATTCTAGCATCCTGAAGATGATTCCAGCATTAATTTCATTGTGCTTATGCTCATTTTTAAGATTTTGACATTTTCACCTAAAGTGCACAATCAGGCTGAAAACGCGTTTAAAGCAATAAAAAGTTCATTTTGGCTCTCACACCTAAACTAAACAATGTAGACTCAAAAATTTTGCTGTATTTAGTGTATTCTAGCATCCTGAAGATGATTCCAGCATTAATTTCATTGTGCTTATGCTCATTTTGAAGATTTTGACATTTTCACCTAAAGTGCACAATCAGGCTGAAAACGCATTTAAAGCCATAAAAAGTTAATTTTGGCTCTCACACCTAAACTAAACGTTGGAGACTCAAAATTTTTGCTGTATTTAGTGTATTCTAGCATCCTGAAGATGATTCCAGCATTAATTTCATTGTGCTTATGTTAATTTTTTAGATTTTGACATTTTCACCTAAAGTGCACAAACAGGCTGAAAACGCGTTTAAAGCAATAAAAAGTTCATTTTGGCTCTCACACCTAAACTAAACGTTGTAGACTCAAAATTTTTGCTGTATTTAGTGTATTCTAGCATCCTGAAGATGATTCCAGCATTAATTTCATTGTGCTTATGCTCATTTTGAAGATTTTGACATTTTCACCTTAAGTGTACAATCAGGGGCTGAAAACGCGTTTAAAGCAATAAAAAGTTCATTTTGGCTCTCACACCTAAACTAAACGTTATAGACTCAAATTTTTTGCTGTATTTAGTGTATTCTAGCATCCTGAAGATGATTCCAGCATTAATTTCATTGTGCTTATGCTCATTTTTAAGATTTTGACATTTTCACCTAAAGTGCACAATCAGGCTGAAAACGCGTTTAAAGCAATAAAAAGTTCATTTTGGCTCTCACACCTAAACTAAACGTTGTAGACTCAAAATTTTTGTTGTATTTAGTGTATTCTAGCATCCTGAAGATGATTCCAGCATTAATTTCATTGTGCTTATGCTCATTTTTAAGATTTTGACATTTTCACCTAAAGTGCACAATCTGGCTGAAAACGCGTTTAAAGCAATAAAAAGTTCATTTTGGCTCTCACACCTAAACTAAACAATGTAGACTCAAAAATTTTGTTGTATTTAGTGTATTCTAGCATCCTGAAGATGATTCCAGCATTAATTTCATTGTGCTTATGCTCATTTTTAAGATTTTGACATTTTCACCTAAAGTGCACAATCAGGCTGAAAACGCGTTTAAAGCAATAAAAAGTTCATTTTGGCTCTCACACCTAAACTAAACAATGTAGACTCAAAAATTTTGCTGTATTTAGTGTATTCTAGCATCCTGAAGATGATTCCAGCATTAATTTCATTGTGCTTATGCTCATTTTGAAGATTTTGACATTTTCACCTAAAGTGCACAATCAGGCTGAAAACGCATTTAAAGCCATAAAAAGTTCATTTTGGCTCTCACACCTAAACTAAACGTTGGAGACTCAAAATTTTTGCTGTATTTAGTGTATTCTAGCATCCTGAAGATGATTCCAGCATTAATTTCATTGTGCTTATGTTAATTTTTTAGATTTTGACATTTTCACCTAAAGTGCACAAACAGGCTGAAAACGCGTTTAAAGCAATAAAAAGTTCATTTTGGCTCTCACACCTAAACTAAACGTTGTAGACTCAAAATTTTTGCTGTATTTAGTGTATTCTAGCATCCTGAAGATGATTCCAGCATTAATTTCATTGTGCTTATGCTCATTTTGAAGATTTTGACATTTTCACCTAAAGTGCACAATCAGGCTGAAAACGCATTTAAAGCCATAAAAAGTTCATTTTGGCTCTCACACCTAAACTAAACGTTGTAGACTCAAAATTTTTGCTGTATTTAGTGTATTCTAGCATCCTGAAGATGATTCCAGCATTAATTTCAATGTGCTTATGCTCATTTTGAAGATTTTGACATTTTCACCTTAAGTGTACAATCAGGGGCTGAAAACGCGTTTAAAGCAATAAAAAGTTCATTTTGGCTCTCACACCTAAACTAAACGTTGTAGACTCAAAATTTTTGCTGTATTTAGTGTATTCTAGCATCCTGAAGATGATTCCAGCATTAATTTCATTGTGCTTATGCTCATTTTTAAGATTTTGACATTTTCACCTAAAGTGCACAATCAGGCTGAAAACGCATTTAAAGCCATAAAAAGTTCATTTTGGCTCTCACACCTAAACTAAACGTTGTAGACTCAAAATTTTTGCTGTATTTAGTGTATTCTAGCATCCTGAAGATGATTCCAGCATTAATTTCATTGTGCTTATGCTCATTTTGAAGATTTTGACATTTTCACCTTAAGTGTACAATCAGGGGCTGAAAACGCGTTTAAAGCAATAAAAAGTTCATTTTGGCTCTCACACCTAAACTAAACGTTGTAGACTCAAAATTTTTGCTGTATTTAGTGTATTCTAGCATCCTGAAGATGATTCCAGCATTAATTTCATTGTGCTTATGCTCATTTTTAGGATTTTGACATTTTCACCTAAAGTGCACAATCAGGCTGAAAACGCGTTTAAAGCAATAAAAAGTTCATTTTGGCTCTCACACCTAAACTAAACGTTGTCGACTCAAAATTGTTGCTGTATTTAGTGTATTCTAGCATCCTGAAGATGATTCCAGCATTAATTTCATCGTGCTTATGCTCATTTTGAAGATTTTGACATTTTCACCTTAAGTGTACAATCAGGGGCTGAAAACGCGTTTAAAGCAATAAAAAGTTCATTTTGGCTCTCACACCTAAACTAAACGTTGTAGACTCAAAATTTTTGCTGTATTTAGTGTATTCTAGCATCCTGAAGATGATTCCAGCATTAATTTCATTGTGCTTATGCTCATTTTGAAGATTTTGACATTTTCACCTAAAGTGCACAATCAGGCTGAAAACGCATTTAAAGCCATAAAAAGTTCATTTTGGCTCTCACACCTAAACTAAACGTTGGAGACTCAAAATTTTTGCTGTATTTAGTGTATTCTAGCATCCTGAAGATGATTCCAGCATTAATTTCATTGTGCTTATGCTCATTTTTAAGATTTTGACATTTTCACCTAAAGTGCACAATCAGGCTGAAAACGCGTTTAAAGCAATAAAAAGTTCATTTTGGCTCTCACACCTAAACTAAACGTTGTAGACTCAAAATTTTTGTTGTATTTGGTGTATTCTAGCATCCTGAAGATGATTCCAGCATTAATTTCATTGTGCTTATGCTCATTTTTAAGATTTTGACATTTTCACCTAAAGTGCACAATCAGGCTGAAAACGCGTTTAAAGCAATAAAAAGTTCATTTTGGCTCTCACACCTAAACTAAACAATGTAGACTCAAAAATTTTGCTGTATTTAGTGTATTCTAGCATCCTGAAGATGATTCCAGCATTAATTTCATTGTGCTTATGCTCATTTTGAAGATTTTGACATTTTCACCTAAAGTGCACAATCAGGCTGAAAACGCATTTAAAGACATAAAAAGTTCATTTTGGCTCTCACACCTAAACTAAACGTTGTAGACTCAAAATTTTTGCTGTATTTAGTGTATTCTAGCATCCTGAAGATGATTCCAGCATTAATTTCACTGTGCTTATGCTCATTTTGAAGATTTTGACATTTTCACCTTAAGTGTACAATCAGGGGCTGAAAACGCGTTTAAAACAATAAAAAGTTCATTTTGGCTCTCACACCTAAACTAAACGTTGTAGACTCAAAATTTTTGCTGTATTTAGTGTATTCTAGCATCCTGAAGATGATTCCAGCATTAATTTCATTGTGCTTATGCTCATTTTTAAGATTTTGACATTTTCACCTAAAGTGCACACTCAGGCTGAAAACGCATTTAAAGCCATAAAAAGTTCATTTTGGCTCTCACACCTAAACAAAACGTTGTAGACTCAAACTTTTTGCTGTATTTAGTGTATTCTAGCATCCTGAAGATGATTCCAGCATTAATTTCATTGTGCTTATGCTCATTTTGAAGATTTTGACATTTTCACCTTAAGTGTACAATCAGGGGCTGAAAACGCGTTACAAGCAATAAAAAGTTCATTTTGGATCTCACACCTAAACTAAACGTTGTAGACTCAAAATTTTTGCTGTATTTAGTGTATTCTAGCATCCTGAAGATGATTCCAGCAATAATTTCATTGTGCTTATGCTCATTTTTAGGATTTTGACATTTTCACCTAAAGTGCACAATCATGCTGAAAACGCGTTTAAAGCAATAAAAAGTTCATTTTGGCTCTCACACCTAAACTAAACGTTGTAGACTCAAAATTTTTGCTGTAAATAGTGTATTCTAGCATCCTGAAGATGATTCCAGCATTAATTTCATCGTGCTTATGCTCATTTTGAAGATTTTGACATTTTCACCTTAAGTGTACAATCAGGGGCTGAAAACGCGTTTAAAGCAATAAAAAGTTCATTTTGGCTCTCACACCTAAACTAAACGTTGTAGACTCAAATTTTTTGCTGTATTTAGTGTATTCTAGCATCCTGAAGATGATTCCAGCATTAATTTCATTGTGCTTATGCTCATTTTGAAGATTTTGACATTTTCACCTAAAGTGCACAATCAGGCTGAAAACGCATTTAAAGCCATAAAAAGTTCATTTTGGCTCTCACACCTAAACTAAACGTTGGAGACTCAAAATTTTTGCTGTATTTAGTGTATTCTAGCATCCTGAAGATGATTCCAGCATTAATTTCATTGTGCTTATGCTCATTTTTAAGATTTTGACATTTTCACCTAAAGTGCACAATCAGGCTGAAAACGCGTTTAAAGCAATAAAAAGTTCATTTTGGCTCTCACACCTAAACTAAACGTTGTAGACTCAAAATTTTTGTTGTATTTAGTGTATTCTAGCATCCTGAAGATGATTCCAGCATTAATTTCATTGTGCTTATGCTCATTTTTAAGATTTTGACATTTTCACCTAAAGTGCACAATCTGGCTGAAAACGCGTTTAAAGCAATAAAAAGTTCATTTTGGCTCTCACACCTAAACTAAACAATGTAGACTCAAAAATTTTGCTGTATTTAGTGTATTCTAGCATCCTGAAGATGATTCCAGCATTAATTTCATTGTGCTTATGCTCATTTTTAAGATTTTGACATTTTCACCTAAAGTGCACAATCAGGCTGAAAACGCGTTTAAAGCAATAAAAAGTTCATTTTGGCTCTCACACCTAAACTAAACAATGTAGACTCAAAAATTTTGCTGTATTTAGTGTATTCTAGCATCCTGAAGATGATTCCAGCATTAATTTCATTGTGCTTATGCTCATTTTGAAGATTTTGACATTTTCACCTAAAGTGCACAATCAGGCTGAAAACGCATTTAAAGCCATAAAAAGTTCATTTTGGCTCTCACACCTAAACTAAACGTTGGAGACTCAAAATTTTTGCTGTATTTAGTGTATTCTAGCATCCTGAAGATGATTCCAGCATTAATTTCATTGTGCTTATGTTAATTTTTTAGATTTTGACATTTTCACCTAAAGTGCACAAACAGGCTGAAAACGCGTTTAAAGCAATAAAAAGTTCATTTTGGCTCTCACACCTAAACTAAACGTTGTAGACTCAAAATTTTTGCTGTATTTAGTGTATTCTAGCATCCTGAAGATGATTCCAGCATTAATTTCATTGTGCTTATGCTCATTTTGAAGATTTTGACATTTTCACCTAAAGTGCACAATCAGGCTGAAAACGCATTTAAAGCCATAAAAAGTTCATTTTGGCTCTCACACCTAAACTAAACGTTGTAGACTCAAAATTTTTGCTGTATTTAGTGTATTCTAGCATCCTGAAGATGATTCCAGCATTAATTTCAATGTGCTTATGCTCATTTTGAAGATTTTGACATTTTCACCTAAAGTGCACAATCAGGCTGAAAACGCATTTAAAGCCATAAAAAGTTCATTTTGGCTCTCACACCTAAACTAAACGTTGTAGACTCAAACTTTTTGCTGTATTTAGTGTATTCTAGCATCCTGAAGATGATTCCAGCATTAATT
This sequence comes from Vanacampus margaritifer, assembly GCF_051991255.1. Lineage (NCBI taxonomy): Eukaryota > Metazoa > Chordata > Actinopteri > Syngnathiformes > Syngnathidae > Vanacampus > Vanacampus margaritifer. Next base: position 28,529,363 of record NC_135438.1, on the reverse strand, counting down.
TCATTGTGCTTATGCTCATTTTGAAGATTTTGACATTTTCACCTTAAGTGTACAATCAGGGGCTGAAAACGCGTTACAAGCAATAAAAAGTTCATTTTGGATCTCACACCTAAACTAAACGTTGTAGACTCAAAATTTTTGCTGTATTTAGTGTATTCTAGCATCCTGAAGATGATTCCAGCATTAATTTCATTGTGCTTATGCTCATTTTTAGGATTTTGACATTTTCACCTAAAGTGCACAATCATGCTGAAAACGCGTTTAAAGCAATAAAAAGTTCATTTTGGCTCTCACACCTAAACTAAACGTTGTAGACTCAAAATTTTTGCTGTAAATAGTGTATTCTAGCATCCTGAAGATGATTCCAGCATTAATTTCATCGTGCTTATGCTCATTTTGAAGATTTTGACATTTTCACCTTAAGTGTACAATCAGGGGCTGAAAACGCGTTTAAAGCAATAAAAAGTTCATTTTGGCTCTCACACCTAAACTAAACGTTGTAGACTCAAAATTTTTGCTGTATTTAGTGTATTCTAGCATCCTGAAGATGATTCCAGCATTAATTTCATTGTGCTTATGCTCATTTTGAAGATTTTGACATTTTCACCTAAAGTGCACAATCAGGCTGAAAACGCATTTAAAGCCATAAAAAGTTCATTTTGGCTCTCACACCTAAACTAAACGTTGGAGACTCAAAATTTTTGCTGTATTTAGTGTATTCTAGCATCCTGAAGATGATTCCAGCATTAATTTCATTGTGCTTATGCTCATTTTTAAGATTTTGACATTTTCACCTAAAGTGCACAATCAGGCTGAAAACGCGTTTAAAGCAATAAAAAGTTCATTTTGGCTCTCACACCTAAACTAAACGTTGTAGACTCAAAATTTTTGTTGTATTTAGTGTATTCTAGCATCCTGAAGATGATTCCAGCATTAATTTCATTGTGCTTATGCTCATTTTTAAGATTTTGACATTTTCACCTAAAGTGCACAATCTGGCTGAAAACGCGTTTAAAGCAATAAAAAGTTCATTTTGGCTCTCACACCTAAACTAAACAATGTAGACTCAAAAATTTTGTTGTATTTAGTGTATTCTAGCATCCTGAAGATGATTCCAGCATTAATTTCATTGTGCTTATGCTCATTTTTAAGATTTTGACATTTTCACCTAAAGTGCACAATCAGGCTGAAAACGCGTTTAAAGCAATAAAAAGTTCATTTTGGCTCTCACACCTAAACTAAACAATGTAGACTCAAAAATTTTGCTGTATTTAGTGTATTCTAGCATCCTGAAGATGATTCCAGCATTAATTTCATTGTGCTTATGCTCATTTTGAAGATTTTGACATTTTCACCTAAAGTGCACAATCAGGCTGAAAACGCATTTAAAGCCATAAAAAGTTAATTTTGGCTCTCACACCTAAACTAAACGTTGGAGACTCAAAATTTTTGCTGTATTTAGTGTATTCTAGCATCCTGAAGATGATTCCAGCATTAATTTCATTGTGCTTATGTTAATTTTTTAGATTTTGACATTTTCACCTAAAGTGCACAAACAGGCTGAAAACGCGTTTAAAGCAATAAAAAGTTCATTTTGGCTCTCACACCTAAACTAAACGTTGTAGACTCAAAATTTTTGCTGTATTTAGTGTATTCTAGCATCCTGAAGATGATTCCAGCATTAATTTCATTGTGCTTATGCTCATTTTGAAGATTTTGACATTTTCACCTTAAGTGTACAATCAGGGGCTGAAAACGCGTTTAAAGCAATAAAAAGTTCATTTTGGCTCTCACACCTAAACTAAACGTTATAGACTCAAATTTTTTGCTGTATTTAGTGTATTCTAGCATCCTGAAGATGATTCCAGCATTAATTTCATTGTGCTTATGCTCATTTTTAAGATTTTGACATTTTCACCTAAAGTGCACAATCAGGCTGAAAACGCGTTTAAAGCAATAAAAAGTTCATTTTGGCTCTCACACCTAAACTAAACGTTGTAGACTCAAAATTTTTGTTGTATTTAGTGTATTCTAGCATCCTGAAGATGATTCCAGCATTAATTTCATTGTGCTTATGCTCATTTTTAAGATTTTGACATTTTCACCTAAAGTGCACAATCTGGCTGAAAACGCGTTTAAAGCAATAAAAAGTTCATTTTGGCTCTCACACCTAAACTAAACAATGTAGACTCAAAAATTTTGTTGTATTTAGTGTATTCTAGCATCCTGAAGATGATTCCAGCATTAATTTCATTGTGCTTATGCTCATTTTTAAGATTTTGACATTTTCACCTAAAGTGCACAATCAGGCTGAAAACGCGTTTAAAGCAATAAAAAGTTCATTTTGGCTCTCACACCTAAACTAAACAATGTAGACTCAAAAATTTTGCTGTATTTAGTGTATTCTAGCATCCTGAAGATGATTCCAGCATTAATTTCATTGTGCTTATGCTCATTTTGAAGATTTTGACATTTTCACCTAAAGTGCACAATCAGGCTGAAAACGCATTTAAAGCCATAAAAAGTTCATTTTGGCTCTCACACCTAAACTAAACGTTGGAGACTCAAAATTTTTGCTGTATTTAGTGTATTCTAGCATCCTGAAGATGATTCCAGCATTAATTTCATTGTGCTTATGTTAATTTTTTAGATTTTGACATTTTCACCTAAAGTGCACAAACAGGCTGAAAACGCGTTTAAAGCAATAAAAAGTTCATTTTGGCTCTCACACCTAAACTAAACGTTGTAGACTCAAAATTTTTGCTGTATTTAGTGTATTCTAGCATCCTGAAGATGATTCCAGCATTAATTTCATTGTGCTTATGCTCATTTTGAAGATTTTGACATTTTCACCTAAAGTGCACAATCAGGCTGAAAACGCATTTAAAGCCATAAAAAGTTCATTTTGGCTCTCACACCTAAACTAAACGTTGTAGACTCAAAATTTTTGCTGTATTTAGTGTATTCTAGCATCCTGAAGATGATTCCAGCATTAATTTCAATGTGCTTATGCTCATTTTGAAGATTTTGACATTTTCACCTTAAGTGTACAATCAGGGGCTGAAAACGCGTTTAAAGCAATAAAAAGTTCATTTTGGCTCTCACACCTAAACTAAACGTTGTAGACTCAAAATTTTTGCTGTATTTAGTGTATTCTAGCATCCTGAAGATGATTCCAGCATTAATTTCATTGTGCTTATGCTCATTTTTAAGATTTTGACATTTTCACCTAAAGTGCACAATCAGGCTGAAAACGCATTTAAAGCCATAAAAAGTTCATTTTGGCTCTCACACCTAAACTAAACGTTGTAGACTCAAAATTTTTGCTGTATTTAGTGTATTCTAGCATCCTGAAGATGATTCCAGCATTAATTTCATTGTGCTTATGCTCATTTTGAAGATTTTGACATTTTCACCTTAAGTGTACAATCAGGGGCTGAAAACGCGTTTAAAGCAATAAAAAGTTCATTTTGGCTCTCACACCTAAACTAAACGTTGTAGACTCAAAATTTTTGCTGTATTTAGTGTATTCTAGCATCCTGAAGATGATTCCAGCATTAATTTCATTGTGCTTATGCTCATTTTTAGGATTTTGACATTTTCACCTAAAGTGCACAATCAGGCTGAAAACGCGTTTAAAGCAATAAAAAGTTCATTTTGGCTCTCACACCTAAACTAAACGTTGTCGACTCAAAATTGTTGCTGTATTTAGTGTATTCTAGCATCCTGAAGATGATTCCAGCATTAATTTCATCGTGCTTATGCTCATTTTGAAGATTTTGACATTTTCACCTTAAGTGTACAATCAGGGGCTGAAAACGCGTTTAAAGCAATAAAAAGTTCATTTTGGCTCTCACACCTAAACTAAACGTTGTAGACTCAAAATTTTTGCTGTATTTAGTGTATTCTAGCATCCTGAAGATGATTCCAGCATTAATTTCATTGTGCTTATGCTCATTTTGAAGATTTTGACATTTTCACCTAAAGTGCACAATCAGGCTGAAAACGCATTTAAAGCCATAAAAAGTTCATTTTGGCTCTCACACCTAAACTAAACGTTGGAGACTCAAAATTTTTGCTGTATTTAGTGTATTCTAGCATCCTGAAGATGATTCCAGCATTAATTTCATTGTGCTTATGCTCATTTTTAAGATTTTGACATTTTCACCTAAAGTGCACAATCAGGCTGAAAACGCGTTTAAAGCAATAAAAAGTTCATTTTGGCTCTCACACCTAAACTAAACGTTGTAGACTCAAAATTTTTGTTGTATTTGGTGTATTCTAGCATCCTGAAGATGATTCCAGCATTAATTTCATTGTGCTTATGCTCATTTTTAAGATTTTGACATTTTCACCTAAAGTGCACAATCAGGCTGAAAACGCGTTTAAAGCAATAAAAAGTTCATTTTGGCTCTCACACCTAAACTAAACAATGTAGACTCAAAAATTTTGCTGTATTTAGTGTATTCTAGCATCCTGAAGATGATTCCAGCATTAATTTCATTGTGCTTATGCTCATTTTGAAGATTTTGACATTTTCACCTAAAGTGCACAATCAGGCTGAAAACGCATTTAAAGACATAAAAAGTTCATTTTGGCTCTCACACCTAAACTAAACGTTGTAGACTCAAAATTTTTGCTGTATTTAGTGTATTCTAGCATCCTGAAGATGATTCCAGCATTAATTTCACTGTGCTTATGCTCATTTTGAAGATTTTGACATTTTCACCTTAAGTGTACAATCAGGGGCTGAAAACGCGTTTAAAACAATAAAAAGTTCATTTTGGCTCTCACACCTAAACTAAACGTTGTAGACTCAAAATTTTTGCTGTATTTAGTGTATTCTAGCATCCTGAAGATGATTCCAGCATTAATTTCATTGTGCTTATGCTCATTTTTAAGATTTTGACATTTTCACCTAAAGTGCACACTCAGGCTGAAAACGCATTTAAAGCCATAAAAAGTTCATTTTGGCTCTCACACCTAAACAAAACGTTGTAGACTCAAACTTTTTGCTGTATTTAGTGTATTCTAGCATCCTGAAGATGATTCCAGCATTAATTTCATTGTGCTTATGCTCATTTTGAAGATTTTGACATTTTCACCTTAAGTGTACAATCAGGGGCTGAAAACGCGTTACAAGCAATAAAAAGTTCATTTTGGATCTCACACCTAAACTAAACGTTGTAGACTCAAAATTTTTGCTGTATTTAGTGTATTCTAGCATCCTGAAGATGATTCCAGCAATAATTTCATTGTGCTTATGCTCATTTTTAGGATTTTGACATTTTCACCTAAAGTGCACAATCATGCTGAAAACGCGTTTAAAGCAATAAAAAGTTCATTTTGGCTCTCACACCTAAACTAAACGTTGTAGACTCAAAATTTTTGCTGTAAATAGTGTATTCTAGCATCCTGAAGATGATTCCAGCATTAATTTCATCGTGCTTATGCTCATTTTGAAGATTTTGACATTTTCACCTTAAGTGTACAATCAGGGGCTGAAAACGCGTTTAAAGCAATAAAAAGTTCATTTTGGCTCTCACACCTAAACTAAACGTTGTAGACTCAAATTTTTTGCTGTATTTAGTGTATTCTAGCATCCTGAAGATGATTCCAGCATTAATTTCATTGTGCTTATGCTCATTTTGAAGATTTTGACATTTTCACCTAAAGTGCACAATCAGGCTGAAAACGCATTTAAAGCCATAAAAAGTTCATTTTGGCTCTCACACCTAAACTAAACGTTGGAGACTCAAAATTTTTGCTGTATTTAGTGTATTCTAGCATCCTGAAGATGATTCCAGCATTAATTTCATTGTGCTTATGCTCATTTTTAAGATTTTGACATTTTCACCTAAAGTGCACAATCAGGCTGAAAACGCGTTTAAAGCAATAAAAAGTTCATTTTGGCTCTCACACCTAAACTAAACGTTGTAGACTCAAAATTTTTGTTGTATTTAGTGTATTCTAGCATCCTGAAGATGATTCCAGCATTAATTTCATTGTGCTTATGCTCATTTTTAAGATTTTGACATTTTCACCTAAAGTGCACAATCTGGCTGAAAACGCGTTTAAAGCAATAAAAAGTTCATTTTGGCTCTCACACCTAAACTAAACAATGTAGACTCAAAAATTTTGCTGTATTTAGTGTATTCTAGCATCCTGAAGATGATTCCAGCATTAATTTCATTGTGCTTATGCTCATTTTTAAGATTTTGACATTTTCACCTAAAGTGCACAATCAGGCTGAAAACGCGTTTAAAGCAATAAAAAGTTCATTTTGGCTCTCACACCTAAACTAAACAATGTAGACTCAAAAATTTTGCTGTATTTAGTGTATTCTAGCATCCTGAAGATGATTCCAGCATTAATTTCATTGTGCTTATGCTCATTTTGAAGATTTTGACATTTTCACCTAAAGTGCACAATCAGGCTGAAAACGCATTTAAAGCCATAAAAAGTTCATTTTGGCTCTCACACCTAAACTAAACGTTGGAGACTCAAAATTTTTGCTGTATTTAGTGTATTCTAGCATCCTGAAGATGATTCCAGCATTAATTTCATTGTGCTTATGTTAATTTTTTAGATTTTGACATTTTCACCTAAAGTGCACAAACAGGCTGAAAACGCGTTTAAAGCAATAAAAAGTTCATTTTGGCTCTCACACCTAAACTAAACGTTGTAGACTCAAAATTTTTGCTGTATTTAGTGTATTCTAGCATCCTGAAGATGATTCCAGCATTAATTTCATTGTGCTTATGCTCATTTTGAAGATTTTGACATTTTCACCTTAAGTGTACAATCAGGGGCTGAAAACGCGTTTAAAGCAATAAAAAGTTCATTTTGGCTCTCACACCTAAACTAAACGTTATAGACTCAAATTTTTTGCTGTATTTAGTGTATTCTAGCATCCTGAAGATGATTCCAGCATTAATTTCATTGTGCTTATGCTCATTTTTAAGATTTTGACATTTTCACCTAAAGTGCACAATCAGGCTGAAAACGCGTTTAAAGCAATAAAAAGTTCATTTTGGCTCTCACACCTAAACTAAACGTTGTAGACTCAAAATTTTTGTTGTATTTATTGTATTCTAGCATCCTGAAGATGATTCCAGCATTAATTTCATTGTGCTTATGCTCATTTTTAAGATTTTGACATTTTCACCTAAAGTGCACAATCTGGCTGAAAACGCGTTTAAAGCAATAAAAAGTTCATTTTGGCTCTCACACCTAAACTAAACAATGTAGACTCAAAAATTTTGTTGTATTTAGTGTATTCTAGCATCCTGAAGATGATTCCAGCATTAATTTCATTGTGCTTATGCTCATTTTTAAGATTTTGACATTTTCACCTAAAGTGCACAATCAGGCTGAAAACGCGTTTAAAGCAATAAAAAGTTCATTTTGGCTCTCACACCTAAACTAAACAATGTAGACTCAAAAATTTTGCTGTATTTAGTGTATTCTAGCATCCTGAAGATGATTCCAGCATTAATTTCATTGTGCTTATGCTCATTTTGAAGATTTTGACATTTTCACCTAAAGTGCACAATCAGGCTGAAAACGCGTTTAAAGCAATAAAAAGTTCATTTTGGCTCTCACACCTAAACTAAACGTTGTAGACTCAAAATTTTTGCTGTATTTAGTGTATTCTAGCATCCTGAAGATGATTCAAGCATTAATTTCATTGTGATTATGCTCATTTTGAAGATTTTGACATTTTCACCTTAAGTGTACAATCAGGGGCTGAAAACGCGTTTAAAGCAATAAAAAGTTCATTTTGGCTATCACACCTAAACTAAACGTTGTAGACTCAAAATTTTTGCTGTATTTAGTGTATTCTAGCATCCTGAAGATGATTCCAGCATTAATTTCATTGTGCTTATGCTCATTTTTAAGATTTTGACATTTTCACCTAAAGTGCACAATCAGGCTGAAAACGCATTTAAAGCCATAAAAAGTTCATTTTGGCTCTCACACCTAAACTAAACGTTGTAGACTCAAAATTTTTGCTGTATTTAGTGTATTCTAGCATCCTGAAGATGATTCCAGCATTAATTTCATTGTGCTTATGCTCATTTTGAAGATTTTGACATTTTCACCTTAAGTGTACAATCAGGGGCTGAAAACGCGTTTAAAGCAATAAAAAGTTCATTTTGGCTCTCACACCTAAACTAAACGTTGTAGACTCAAAATTTTTGCTGTATTTAGTGTATTCTAGCATCCTGAAGATGATTCCAGCATTAATTTCATTGTGCTTATGCTCATTTTTAGGATTTTGACATTTTCACCTAAAGTGCACAATCAGGCTGAAAACGCGTTTAAAGCAATAAAAAGTTCATTTTGGCTCTCACACCTAAACTAAACGTTGTCGACTCAAAATTGTTGCTGTATTTAGTGTATTCTAGCATCCTGAAGATGATTCCAGCATTAATTTCATCGTGCTTATGCTCATTTTGAAGATTTTGACATTTTCACCTTAAGTGTACAATCAGGGGCTGAAAACGCGTTTAAAGCAATAAAAAGTTCATTTTGGCTCTCACACCTAAACTAAACGTTGTAGACTCAAAATTTTTGCTGTATTTAGTGTATTCTAGCATCCTGAAGATGATTCCAGCATTAATTTCATTGTGCTTATGCTCATTTTGAAGATTTTGACATTTTCACCTAAAGTGCACAATCAGGCTGAAAACGCATTTAAAGCCATAAAAAGTTCATTTTGTCTCTCACACCTAAACTAAACGTTGGAGACTCAAAATTTTTTGCTGTATTTAGTGTATTCTAGCATCCTGAAGATGATTCCAGCATTAATTTCATTGTGCTTATGCTCATTTTTAAGATTTTGACATTTTCACCTAAAGTGCACAATCAGGCTGAAAACGCGTTTAAAGCAATAAAAAGTTCATTTTGGCTCTCACACCTAAACTAAACGTTGTAGACTCAAAATTTTTGTTGTATTTGGTGTATTCTAGCATCCTGAAGATGATTCCAGCATTAATTTCATTGTGCTTATGCTCATTTTTAAGATTTTGACATTTTCACCTAAAGTGCACAATCAGGCTGAAAACGCGTTTAAAGCAATAAAAAGTTCATTTTGGCTCTCACACCTAAACTAAACAATGTAGACTCAAAAATTTTGCTGTATTTAGTGTATTCTAGCATCCTGAAGATGATTCCAGCATTAATTTCATTGTGCTTATGCTCATTTTGAAGATTTTGACATTTTCACCTAAAGTGCACAATCAGGCTGAAAACGCATTTAAAGACATAAAAAGTTCATTTTGGCTCTCACACCTAAACTAAACGTTGTAGACTCAAAATTTTTGCTGTATTTAGTGTATTCTAGCATCCTGAAGATGATTCCAGCATTAATTTCATTGTGCTTATGCTCATTTTGAAGATTTTGACATTTTCACCTTAAGTGTACAATCAGGGGCTGAAAACGCGTTTAAAACAATAAAAAGTTCATTTTGGCTCTCACACCTAAACTAAACGTTGTAGACTCAAAATTTTTGCTGTATTTAGTGTATTCTAGCATCCTGAAGATGATTCCAGCATTAATTTCATTGTGCTTATGCTCATTTTTAAGATTTTGACATTTTCACCTAAAGTGCACACTCAGGCTGAAAACGCATTTAAAGCCATAAAAAGTTCATTTTGGCTCTCACACCTAAACAAAACGTTGTAGACTCAAACTTTTTGCTGTATTTAGTGTATTCTAGCATCCTGAAGATGATTCCAGCATTAATTTCATTGTGCTTATGCTCATTTTGAAGATTTTGACATTTTCACCTTAAGTGTACAATCAGGGGCTGAAAACGCGTTACAAGCAATAAAAAGTTCATTTTGGATCTCACACCTAAACTAAACGTTGTAGACTCAAAATTTTTGCTGTATTTAGTGTATTCTAGCATCCTGAAGATGATTCCAGCAATAATTTCATTGTGCTTATGCTCATTTTTAGGATTTTGACATTTTCACCTAAAGTGCACAATCATGCTGAAAACGCGTTTAAAGCAATAAAAAGTTCATTTTGGCTCTCACACCTAAACTAAACGTTGTAGACTCAAAATTTTTGCTGTAAATAGTGTATTCTAGCATCCTGAAGATGATTCCAGCATTAATTTCATCGTGCTTATGCTCATTTTGAAGATTTTGACATTTTCACCTTAAGTGTACAATCAGGGGCTGAAAACGCGTTTAAAGCAATAAAAAGTTCATTTTGGCTCTCACACCTAAACTAAACGTTGTAGACTCAAAATTTTTGCTGTATTTAGTGTATTCTAGCATCCTGAAGATGATTCCAGCATTAATTTCATTGTGCTTATGCTCATTTTGAAGATTTTGACATTTTCACCTAAAGTGCACAATCAGGCTGAAAACGCATTTAAAGCCATAAAAAGTTCATTTTGGCTCTCACACCTAAACTAAACGTTGGAGACTCAAAATTTTTGCTGTATTTAGTGTATTCTAGCATCCTGAAGATGATTCCAGCATTAATTTCATTGTGCTTATGCTCATTTTTAAGATTTTGACATTTTCACCTAAAGTGCACAATCAGGCTGAAAACGCGTTTAAAGCAATAAAAAGTTCATTTTGGCTCTCACACCTAAACTAAACGTTGTAGACTCAAAATTTTTGTTGTATTTAGTGTATTCTAGCATCCTGAAGATGATTCCAGCATTAATTTCATTGTGCTTATGCTCATTTTTAAGATTTTGACATTTTCACCTAAAGTGCACAATCTGGCTGAAAACGCGTTTAAAGCAATAAAAAGTTCATTTTGGCTCTCACACCTAAACTAAACAATGTAGACTCAAAAATTTTGTTGTATTTAGTGTATTCTAGCATCCTGAAGATGATTCCAGCATTAATTTCATTGTGCTTATGCTCATTTTTAAGATTTTGACATTTTCACCTAAAGTGCACAATCAGGCTGAAAACGCGTTTAAAGCAATAAAAAGTTCATTTTGGCACTCACACCTAAACTAAACAATGTAGACTCAAAAATTTTGCTGTATTTAGTGTATTCTAGCATCCTGAAGATGATTCCAGCATTAATTTCATTGTGCTTATGCTCATTTTGAAGATTTTGACATTTTCACCTAAAGTGCACAATCAGGCTGAAAACGCATTTAAAGCCATAAAAAGTTCATTTTGGCTCTCACACCTAAACTAAACGTTGGAGACTCAAAATTTTTGCTGTATTTAGTGTATTCTAGCATCCTGAAGATGATTCCAGCATTAATTTCATTGTGCTTATGTTAATTTTTTAGATTTTGACATTTTCACCTAAAGTGCACAAACAGGCTGAAAACGCGTTTAAAGCAATAAAAAGTTCATTTTGGCTCTCACACCTAAACTAAACGTTGTAGACTCAAAATTTTTGCTGTATTTAGTGTATTCTAGCATCCTGAAGATGATTCCAGCATTAATTTCATTGTGCTTATGCTCATTTTGAAGATTTTGACATTTTCACCTTAAGTGTACAATCAGGGGCTGAAAACGCGTTTAAAGCAATAAAAAGTTCATTTTGGCTCTCACACCTAAACTAAACGTTATAGACTCAAATTTTTTGCTGTATTTAGTGTATTCTAGCATCCTGAAGATGATTCCAGCATTAATTTCATTGTGCTTATGCTCATTTTTAAGATTTTGACATTTTCACCTAAAGTGCACAATCAGGCTGAAAACGCGTTTAAAGCAATAAAAAGTTCATTTTGGCTCTCACACCTAAACTAAACGTTGTAGACTCAAAATTTTTGTTGTATTTATTGTATTCTAGCATCCTGAAGATGATTCCAGCATTAATTTTATTGTGCTTATGCTCATTTTTAAGATTTTGACATTTTCACCTAAAGTGCACAATCTGGCTGAAAACGCGTTTAAAGCAATAAAAAGTTCATTTTGGCTCTCACACCTAAACTAAACAATGTAGACTCAAAAATTTTGTTGTATTTAGTGTATTCTAGCATCCTGAAGATGATTCCAGCATTAATTTCATTGTGCTTATGCTCATTTTTAAGATTTTGACATTTTCACCTAAAGTGCACAATCAGGCTGAAAACGCGTTTAAAGCAATAAAAAGTTCATTTTGGCTCTCACACCTAAACTAAACAATGTAGACTCAAAAATTTTGCTGTATTTAGTGTATTCTAGCATCCTGAAGATGATTCCAGCATTAATTTCATTGTGCTTATGCTCATTTTGAAGATTTTGACATTTTCACCTAAAGTGCACAATCAGGCTGAAAACGCGTTTAAAGCAATAAAAAGTTCATTTTGGCTCTCACACCTAAACTAAACGTTGTAGACTCAAAATTTTTGCTGTATTTAGTGTATTCTAGCATCCTGAAGATGATTCAAGCATTAATTTCATTGTGATTATGCTCATTTTTAAGATTTTGACATTTTCACCTAAAGTGCACAATCAGGCTGAAAACGCATTTAAAGCAACAAAAAGTTCATTTTGGCTATCACACCTAAACAAAACGTTGTAGACTCAACATTTTTGCTGTATTTAGTGTATTCTAGCATCCTGAAGATGATTCCAGCATTAATTTCATTGTGCTTATGCTCATTTTTAAGATTTTGACATTTTCACCTTAAGTGTACAATCAGGGGCTGAAAACGCGTTTAAAGCAATAAAAAGTTCATTTTGGCTCTCACACCTAAACTAAACGTTGTAGACTCAAAAATTTTGCTGTATTCAGTGTATTCTAGAATCCTGAAGATGATTCCAGCATTAATTTCATCGTGCTTATGCTCATTTTGAAGATTTTGACATTTTCACCTAAAGTGCACAATCAGGCTGAAAACGCGTTTAAAGCAATAAAAAGTTCATTTTGGCTCTCACACCTAAACTAAACGTTGTAGACTCAAAAATTTTGCTGTATTTAGTGTATTCTAGCATCCTGAAGATGATTCCAGCATTAATTTCATTGTGCTTAAGCTCATTTTGAAGATTTTGACATTTTCACCTAAAGTGCACAATCAGGCTGAAAACGCATTTAAAGCCATAAAAAGTTCATTTTGGCTCTCACACCTAAACTAAACGTTGTAGACTCAAAATTTTTGCTGTATTTAGTGTATTCTAGCATCCTGAACATGATTCCAGCATTAATTTCATTGTGCTTATGCTCATTTTGAAGATTTTGACATTTTCACCTTAAGTGTACAATCAGGGGCTGAAAACGCGTTTAAAGCAATAAAAAGTTCATTTTGGCTCTCACACCTAAACTAAACGTTGTAGACTCAAAATTTTTGCTGTATTTAGTGTATTCTAGCATCCTGAAGATGATTCCAGCATTAATTTCATTGTGCTTATGCTCATTTTTAAGATTTTGACATTTTCACCTAAAGTGCACAATCAGGCTGAAAACGCGTTTAAAGCAATAAAAAGTTCATTTTGGCTCTCACACCTAAACTAAACGTTGTAGACTCAAAATTTTTGCTGTATTTAGTGTATTCTAGCATCCTGAAGATGATTCCAGCATTAATTTCATCGTGCTTATGCTTATTTTTAAGATTTTGACATTTTCACCTTAAGTGTACAATCAGGGGCTGAAAACGCGTTTAAAGCAATAAAAAGTTCATTTTGGCTCTCACACCTAAACTAAACGTTGTAGACTCAAAATTTTTGCTGTATTTAGTGTATTCTAGCATCCTGAAGATGATTCCAGCATTAATTTCATTGTGCTTATGCTCATTTTGAAGATTTTGACATTTTCACCTAAAGTGTACAATCAGGCTGAAAACGCATTTAAAGCAATAAAAAGTTCATTTTGGCTCTCACACCTAAACTAAACGTTGTAGACTCAAAATTTTTGCTGTATTTAGTGTATTCTAGCATCCTGAAGATGATTCCAGCATTAATTTCATTGTGCTTATGCTCATTTTGAAGATTTTGACATTTTCACCTAAAGTGCACAATCAGGCTGAAAACGCATTTAAAGCCATAAAAAGTTCATTTTGGCTCTCACACCTAAACAAAACGTTGTAGACTCAACATTTTTGCTGTATTTAGTGTATTCTAGCATCCTGAAGATGCTTCCAGCATTAATTTCATTGTGCTTATGCTCATTTTGAAGATTTTGACATTTTCACCTTAAGTGTACAATCAGGGGCTGAAAACGCGTTTAAAGCAATAAAAAGTTCATTTTGGCTCTCACACCTAAACTAAACGTTGTAGACTCAAAATTTTTGCTGTATTTAGTGTATTCTAGCATCTTGAAGATGATTCCAGCATTAATTTCATTGTGCTTATGCTCATTTTTAAGATTTTGACATTTTCACCTAAAGTGCACAATCAGGCTAAAAACGCGTTTAAAGCAATAAAAAGTTCATTTTGGCTCTCACACCTAAACTAAACGTTGTAGACTCAAAATTTTTGCTGTATTTAGTGTATTCTAGCATCCTGAAGATGATTCCAGCATTAATTTCATTGTGCTTATGCTCATTTTGAAGATTTTGACATTTTCACCTTAAGTGTACAATCAGGGGCTGAAAACGCGTTTAAAGCAATAAAAAGTTCATTTTGGCTCTCACACCTAAACTAAACGTTGTAGACTCAAAATTTTTGCTGTATTTAGTGTATTCTAGCATCCTGAAGATGATTCCAGCATTAATTTCATTGTGCTTATGCTCATTTTTAAGATTTTGACATTTTCACCTAAAGTGCACAATCAGGCTGAAAACGCGTTTAAAGCAATAAAAAGTTCATTTTGGCTCTCACACCTAAACTAAACGTTGTAGACTCAAAATTTTTGCTGTATTTAGTGTATTCTAGCATCCTGAAGATGATTCAAGCATTAATTTCATTGTGATTATGCTCATTTTTAAGATTTTGACATTTTCACCTAAAGTGCACAATCAGGCTGAAAACGCATTTAAAGCAATAAAAAGTTCATTTTGGCTATCACACCTAAACAGAACGTTGTAGACTCAACATTTTTGCTGTATTTAGTGTATTCTAGCATCCTGAAGATGATTCCAGCATTAATTTCATTGTGCTTATGCTCATTTTTAAGATTTTGACATTTTCACCTTAAGTGTACAATCAGGGGCTGAAAACGCGTTTAAAGCAATAAAAAGTTCATTTTGGCTCTCACACCTAAACTAAACGTTGTAGACTCAAAAATTTTGCTGTATTCAGTGTATTCTAGAATCCTGAAGATGATTCCAGCATTAATTTCATCGTGCTTATGCTCATTTTGAAGATTTTGACATTTTCACCTAAAGTGCACAATCAGGCTGAAAACGCGTTTAAAGCAATAAAAAGTTCATTTTGGCTCTCACACCTAAACTAAACGTTGTAGACTCAAAAATTTTGCTGTATTTAGTGTATTCTAGCATCCTGAAGATGATTCCAGCATTAATTTCATTGTGCTTAAGCTCATTTTGAAGATTTTGACATTTTCACCTAAAGTGCACAATCAGGCTGAAAACGCATTTAAAGCCATAAAAAGTTCATTTTGGCTCTCACACCTAAACTAAACGTTGTAGACTCAAAATTTTTGCTGTATTTAGTGTATTCTAGCATCCTGAACATGATTCCAGCATTAATTTCATTGTGCTTATGCTCATTTTGAAGATTTTGACATTTTCACCTTAAGTGTACAATCAGGGGCTGAAAACGCGTTTAAAGCAATAAAAAGTTCATTTTGGCTCTCACACCTAAACTAAACGTTGTAGACTCAAAATTTTTGCTGTATTTAGTGTATTCTAGCATCCTGAAGATGATTCCAGCATTAATTTCATTGTGCTTATGCTCATTTTTAAGATTTTGACATTTTCACCTAAAGTGCACAATCAGGCTGAAAACGCGTTTAAAGCAATAAAAAGTTCATTTTGGCTCTCACACCTAAACTAAACGTTGTAGACTCAAAATTTTTGCTGTATTTAGTGTATTCTAGCATCTTGAAGATGATTCCAGCATTAATTTCATTGTGCTTATGCTCATTTTTAAGATTTTGACATTTTCACCTAAAGTGCACAATCAGGCTAAAAACGCGTTTAAAGCAATAAAAAGTTCATTTTGGCTCTCACACCTAAACTAAACGTTGTAGACTCAAAATTTTTGCTGTATTTAGTGTATTCTAGCATCCTGAAGATGATTCCAGCATTAATTTCATTGTGCTTATGCTCATTTTGAAGATTTTGACATTTTCACCTTAAGTGTACAATCAGGGGCTGAAAACGCGTTTAAAGCAATAAAAAGTTCATTTTGGCTCTCACACCTAAACTAAACGTTGTAGACTCAAAATTTTTGCTGTATTTAGTGTATTCTAGCATCCTGAAGATGATTCCAGCATTAATTTCATTGTGCTTATGCTCATTTTTAAGATTTTGACATTTTCACCTAAAGTGCACAATCAGGCTGAAAACGCGTTTAAAGCAATAAAAAGTTCATTTTGGCTCTCACACCTAAACTAAACGTTGTAGACTCAAAATTTTTGCTGTATTTAGTGTATTCTAGCATCCTGAAGATGATTCAAGCATTAATTTCATTGTGATTATGCTCATTTTTAAGATTTTGACATTTTCACCTAAAGTGCACAATCAGGCTGAAAACGCATTTAAAGCAATAAAAAGTTCATTTTGGCTATCACACCTAAACAAAACGTTGTAGACTCAACATTTTTGCTGTATTTAGTGTATTCTAGCATCCTGAAGATGATTCCAGCATTAATTTCATTGTGCTTATGCTCATTTTTAAGATTTTGACATTTTCACCTTAAGTGTACAATCAGGGGCTGAAAACGCGTTTAAAGCAATAAAAAGTTCATTTTGGCTCTCACACCTAAACTAAACGTTGTAGACTCAAAAATTTTGCTGTATTCAGTGTATTCTAGAATCCTGAAGATGATTCCAGCATTAATTTCATCGTGCTTATGCTCATTTTGAAGATTTTGACATTTTCACCTAAAGTGCACAATCAGGCTGAAAACGCGTTTAAAGCAATAAAAAGTTCATTTTGGCTCTCACACCTAAACTAAACGTTGTAGACTCAAAAATTTTGCTGTATTTAGTGTATTCTAGCATCCTGAAGATGATTCCAGCATTAATTTCATTGTGCTTAAGCTCATTTTGAAGATTTTGACATTTTCACCTAAAGTGCACAATCAGGCTGAAAACGCATTTAAAGCCATAAAAAGTTCATTTTGGCTCTCACACCTAAACTAAACGTTGTAGACTCAAAATTTTTGCTGTATTTAGTGTATTCTAGCATCCTGAACATGATTCCAGCATTAATTTCATTGTGCTTATGCTCATTTTGAAGATTTTGACATTTTCACCTTAAGTGTACAATCAGGGGCTGAAAACGCGTTTAAAGCAATAAAAAGTTCATTTTGGCTCTCACACCTAAACTAAACGTTGTAGACTCAAAATTTTTGCTGTATTTAGTGTATTCTAGCATCCTGAAGATGATTCCAGCATTAATTTCATTGTGCTTATGCTCATTTTTAAGATTTTGACATTTTCACCTAAAGTGCACAATCAGGCTGAAAACGCGTTTAAAGCAATAAAAAGTTCATTTTGGCTCTCACACCTAAACTAAACGTTGTAGACTCAAAATTTTTGCTGTATTTAGTGTATTCTAGCATCCTGAAGATGATTCCAGCATTAATTTCATCGTGCTTATGCTTATTTTTAAGATTTTGACATTTTCACCTTAAGTGTACAATCAGGGGCTGAAAACGCGTTTAAAGCAATAAAAAGTTCATTTTGGCTCTCACACCTAAACTAAACGTTGTAGACTCAAAATTTTTGCTGTATTTAGTGTATTCTAGCATCCTGAAGATGATTCCAGCATTAATTTCATTGTGCTTATGCTCATTTTGAAGATTTTGACATTTTCACCTAAAGTGTACAATCAGGCTGAAAACGCATTTAAAGCAATAAAAAGTTCATTTTGGCTCTCACACCTAAACTAAACGTTGTAGACTCAAAATTTTTGCTGTATTTAGTGTATTCTAGCATCCTGAAGATGATTCCAGCATTAATTTCATTGTGCTTATGCTCATTTTTAAGATTTTGACATTTTCACCTAAAGTGCACAATCAGGCTGAAAACGCATTTAAAGGAATACAAAGTTCATTTTGGCACACAAACCTAAACTAAACGTTGTAGACTCAAAATTTTTGCTGTATTTAGTGTATTCTAGCATCCTGAAGATGATTCCAGCATTAATTTCATTGTGCTTATGCTCATTTTGAAGATTTTGACATTTTCACCATAAGTGTACAATCAGGGGCTGAAAACGCGTTTAAAGCAATAAAAAGTTCATTTTGGCTCTCACACCAAAACTAAACGTTGTAGACTCAAAATTTTTGCTGTGTTTAGTGTATTCTAGCATCCTGAAGATGATTCCAGCATTAATTTCATTGTGCTTATGCTCATTTTGAAGATTTTGACATTTTCACCTAAAGTGTACAATCAGGGGCTGAAAACACGTTTAAAGCAATAAAAAGTTCATTTTGGCTCTCACACCTAAACTAAACGTTGTAGACTCAAAATTTTTGCTGTATTTAGTGTATTCTAGCATCCTGAAGATGATTCCAGCATTAATTTCATTGTGCTTATGCTCATTTTGAAGATTTTGACATTTTCACCTAAAGTGCACAATCAGGCTGAAAACGCATTTAAAGCCATAAAAAGTTCATTTTGGCACACAAACCTAAACTAAACGTTGTAGACTCAAAATTTTTGCTGTATTTAGTGTATTCTAGCATCCTGAAGATGATTCCAGCATTAATTTCATTGTGCTTATGCTCATTTTGAAGATTTTGACATTTTCACCATAAGTGTACAATCAGGGGCTGAAAACGCGTTTAAAGCAATAAAAAGTTCATTTTGGCTCTCACACCAAAACTAAACGTTGTAGACTCAAATTTTTTGCTGTATTTAGTGTATTCTAGCATCCTGAAGATGATTCCAGCATCAATTTCATTGTGCTTATGCTCATTTTGAAGATTTTGACATTTTCACCTAAAGTGTACAATCAGGGGCTGAAAACACGTTTAAAGCAATAAAAAGTTCATTTTGGCTCTCACACCTAAACTAAACGTTGTAGACTCAAAATTTTTGCTGTATTTAGTGTATTCTAGCATCCTGAAGATGATTCCAGCATTAATTTCATTGTGCTTATGCTCATTTTGAAGATTTTGACATTTTCACCTTAAGTGCACAATCAGGCTGAAAACGCATTTAAAGCCATAAAAAGTTCATTTTGGCTCTCACACCTAAACTAAACGTTGTAGACTCAAAATTTTTGCTGTATTTAGTGTATTCTAGCATCCTGAAGATGATTCCAGCATTAATTTCAATGTGCTTATGCTCATTTTGAAGATTTTGACATTTTCACCTTAAGTGTACAATCAGGGGCTGAAAACGCGTTTAAAGCAATAAAAAGTTCATTTTGGCTCTCACACCTAAACTAAACGTTGTAGACTCAAAATTTTTGCTGTATTTAGTGTATTCTAGCATCCTGAAGATGATTCCAGCATTAATTTCATTGTGCTTATGCTCATTTTTAAGATTTTGACATTTTCACCTAAAGTGCACAATCAGGCTGAAAACGCGTTTAAAGCAATAAAAAGTTCATTTTGGCTCTCACACCTAAACTAAACGTTGTAGACTCAAAAATGTTGCTGTATTTAGTGTATTCTAGCATCCTGAAGATGATTCCAGCATTAATTTCATTGTGCTTATGCTCATTTTGAAGATTTTGACATTTTCACCTAAAGTGCACAATCAGGCTGAAAACGCATTTAAAGCCATAAAAAGTTCATTTTGGCTCTCACACCTAAACTAAACGTTGTAGACTCAAACTTTTTGCTGTATTTAGTGTATTCTAGCATCCTGAAGATGATTCCAGCATTAATTTCATTGTGCTTATGCTCATTTTGAAGATTTTGACATTTTCACCTTAAGTGTACAATCAGGGGCTGAAAACGCGTTACAAGCAATAAAAAGTTCATTTTGGATCTCACACCTAAACTAAACGTTGTAGACTCAAAATTTTTGCTGTATTTAGTGTATTCTAGCATCCTGAAGATGATTCCAGCATTAATTTCATTGTGCTTATGCTCATTTTTAGGATTTTGACATTTTCACCTAAAGTGCACAATCATGCTGAAAACGCGTTTAAAGCAATAAAAAGTTCATTTTGGCTCTCACACTAAACTAAACGTTGTAGACTCAAAATTTTTGCTGTAAATAGTGTATTCTAGCATCCTGAAGATGATTCCAGCATTAATTTCATCGTGCTTATGCTCATTTTGAAGATTTTGACATTTTCACCTTAAGTGTACAATCAGGGGCTGAAAACGCGTTTAAAGCAATAAAAAGTTCATTTTGGCTCTCACACCTAAACTAAACGTTGTAGACTCAAATTTTTTGCTGTATTTAGTGTATTCTAGCATCCTGAAGATGATTCCAGCATTAATTTCATTGTGCTTATGCTCATTTTGAAGATTTTGACATTTTCACCTAAAGTGCACAATCAGGCTGAAAACGCATTTAAAGCCATAAAAAGTTCATTTTGGCTCTCACACCTAAACTAAACGTTGGAGACTCAAAATTTTTGCTGTATTTAGTGTATTCTAGCATCCTGAAGATGATTCCAGCATTAATTTCATTGTGCTTATGCTCATTTTTAAGATTTTGACATTTTCACCTAAAGTGCACAATCAGGCTGAAAACGCGTTTAAAGCAATAAAAAGTTCATTTTGGCTCTCACACCTAAACTAAACGTTGTAGACTCAAAATTTTTGTTGTATTTAGTGTATTCTAGCATCCTGAAGATGATTCCAGCATTAATTTCATTGTGCTTATGCTCATTTTTAAGATTTTGACATTTTCACCTAAAGTGCACAATCTGGCTGAAAACGCGTTTAAAGCAATAAAAAGTTCATTTTGGCTCTCACACCTAAACTAAACAATGTAGACTCAAAAATTTTGTTGTATTTAGTGTATTCTAGCATCCTGAAGATGATTCCAGCATTAATTTCATTGTGCTTATGCTCATTTTTAAGATTTTGACATTTTCACCTTAAGTGCACAATCAGGCTGAAAACGCGTTTAAAGCAATAAAAAGTTCATTTTGGCTCTCACACCTAAACTAAACAATGTAGACTCAAAAATTTTGCTGTATTTAGTGTATTCTAGCATCCTGAAGATGATTCCAGCATTAATTTCATTGTGCTTATGCTCATTTTGAAGATTTTGACATTTTCACCTAAAGTGCACAATCAGGCTGAAAACGCATTTAAAGCCATAAAAAGTTCATTTTGGCTCTCACACCTAAACTAAACGTTGGAGACTCAAAATTTTTGCTGTATTTAGTGTATTCTAGCATCCTGAAGATGATTCCAGCATTAATTTCATTGTGCTTATGTTAATTTTTTAGATTTTGACATTTTCACCTAAAGTGCACAAACAGGCTGAAAACGCGTTTAAAGCAATAAAAAGTTCATTTTGGCTCTCACACCTAAACTAAACGTTGTAGACTCAAAATTTTTGCTGTATTTAGTGTATTCTAGCATCCTGAAGATGATTCCAGCATTAATTTCATTGTGCTTATGCTCATTTTGAAGATTTTGACATTTTCACCTTAAGTGTACAATCAGGGGCTGAAAACGCGTTTAAAGCAATAAAAAGTTCATTTTGGCTCTCACACCTAAACTAAACGTTATAGACTCAAATTTTTTGCTGTATTTAGTGTATTCTAGCATCCTGAAGATGATTCCAGCATTAATTTCATTGTGCTTATGCTCATTTTTAGGATTTTGACATTTTCACCTAAAGTGCACAATCATGCTGAAAAAGCGTTTAAAGCAATAAAAAGTTCATTTTGGCTCTCACACCTAAACTAAACGTTGTAGACTCAAAATTTTTGCTGTATTTAGTGTATTCTAGCATCCTGAAGATGATTCCAGCATTAATTTCATTGTGCTTATGCTCATTTTGAAGATTTTGACATTTTCACCTAAAGTGCACAATCAGGCTGAAAACGCATTTAAAGCCATAAAAAGTTCATTTTGGCTCTCACACCTAAACTAAACGTTGGAGACTCAAAATTTTTGCTGTATTTAGTGTATTCTAGCATCCTGAAGATGATTCCAGCATTAATTTCATTGTGCTTATGCTCATTTTTAAGATTTTGACATTTTCACCTAAAGTGCACAATCAGGCTGAAAACGCGTTTAAAGCAATAAAAAGTTCATTTTGGCTCTCACACCTAAACTAAACGTTGTAGACTCAAAATTTTTGTTGTATTTAGTGTATTCTAGCATCCTGAAGATGATTCCAGCATTAATTTCATTGTGCTTATGCTCATTTTTAAGATTTTGACATTTTCACCTAAAGTGCACAATCTGGCTGAAAACGCGTTTAAAGCAATAAAAAGTTCATTTTGGCTCTCACACCTAAACTAAACAATGTAGACTCAAAAATTTTGTTGTATTTAGTGTATTCTAGCATCCTGAAGATGATTCCAGCATTAATTTCATTGTGCTTATGCTCATTTTTAAGATTTTGACATTTTCACCTTAAGTGCACAATCAGGCTGAAAACGCGTTTAAAGCAATAAAAAGTTCATTTTGGCTCTCACACCTAAACTAAACAATGTAGACTCAAAAATTTTGCTGTATTTAGTGTATTCTAGCATCCTGAAGATGATTCCAGCATTAATTTCATTGTGCTTATGCTCATTTTGAAGATTTTGACATTTTCACCTAAAGTGCACAATCAGGCTGAAAACGCATTTAAAGCCATAAAAAGTTCATTTTGGCTCTCACACCTAAACTAAACGTTGGAGACTCAAAATTTTTGCTGTATTTAGTGTATTCTAGCATCCTGAAGATGATTCCAGCATTAATTTCATTGTGCTTATGTTAATTTTTTAGATTTTGACATTTTCACCTAAAGTGCACAAACAGGCTGAAAACGCGTTTAAAGCAATAAAAAGTTCATTTTGGCTCTCACACCTAAACTAAACGTTGTAGACTCAAAATTTTTGCTGTATTTAGTGTATTCTAGCATCCTGAAGATGATTCCAGCATTAATTTCATTGTGCTTATGCTCATTTTGAAGATTTTGACATTTTCACCTTAAGTGTACAATCAGGGGCTGAAAACGCGTTTAAAGCAATAAAAAGTTCATTTTGGCTCTCACACCTAAACTAAACGTTATAGACTCAAATTTTTTGCTGTATTTAGTGTATTCTAGCATCCTGAAGATGATTCCAGCATTAATTTCATTGTGCTTATGCTCATTTTTAGGATTTTGACATTTTCACCTAAAGTGCACAATCATGCTGAAAAAGCGTTTAAAGCAATAAAAAGTTCATTTTGGCTCTCACACCTAAACTAAACGTTGTAGACTCAAAATTTTTGCTGTAAATAGTGTATTCTAGCATCCTGAAGATGATTCCAGCATTAATTTCATCGTGCTTATGCTCATTTTGAAGATTTTGACATTTTCACCTTAAGTGTACAATCAGGGGCTGAAAACGCGTTTAAAGCAATAAAAAGTTCATTTTGGCTCTCACACCTAAACTAAACGTTGTAGACTCAAAATTTTTGCTGTATTTAGTGTATTCTAGCATCCTGAAGATGATTCCAGCATTAATTTCATTGTGCTTATGCTCATTTTGAAGATTTTGACATTTTCACCTAAAGTGCACAATCAGGCTGAAAACGCATTTAAAGCCATAAAAAGTTCATTTTGGCTCTCACACCTAAACTAAACGTTGGAGACTCAAAATTTTTGCTGTATTTAGTGTATTCTAGCATCCTGAAGATGATTCCAGCATTAATTTCATTGTGCTTATGCTCATTTTTAAGATTTTGACATTTTCACCTAAAGTGCACAATCAGGCTGAAAACGCGTTTAAAGCAATAAAAAGTTCATTTTGGCTCTCACACCTAAACTAAACGTTGTAGACTCAAAATTTTTGTTGTATTTAGTGTATTCTAGCATCCTGAAGATGATTCCAGAATTAATTTCATTGTGCTTATGCTCATTTTTAAGATTTTGACATTTTCACCTAAAGTGCACAATCTGGCTGAAAACGCGTTTAAAGCAATAAAAAGTTCATTTTGGCTCTCACACCTAAACTAAACAATGTAGACTCAAAAATTTTGTTGTATTTAGTGTATTCTAGCATCCTGAAGATGATTCCAGCATTAATTTCATTGTGCTTATGCTCATTTTTAAGATTTTGACATTTTCACCTAAAGTGCACAATCAGGCTGAAAACGCGTTTAAAGCAATAAAAAGTTCATTTTGGCTCTCACACCTAAACTAAACAATGTAGACTCAAAAATTTTGCTGTATTTAGTGTATTCTAGCATCCTGAAGATGATTCCAGCATTAATTTCATTGTGCTTATGCTCATTTTGAAGATTTTGACATTTTCACCTAAAGTGCACAATCAGGCTGAAAACGCATTTAAAGCCATAAAAAGTTCATTTTGGCTCTCACACCTAAACTAAACGTTGGAGACTCAAAATTTTTGCTGTATTTAGTGTATTCTAGCATCCTGAAGATGATTCCAGCATTAATTTCATTGTGCTTATGTTAATTTTTTAGATTTTGACATTTTCACCTAAAGTGCACAAACAGGCTGAAAACGCGTTTAAAGCAATAAAAAGTTCATTTTGGCTCTCACACCTAAACTAAACGTTGTAGACTCAAAATTTTTGCTGTATTTAGTGTATTCTAGCATCCTGAAGATGATTCCAGCATTAATTTCATTGTGCTTATGCTCATTTTGAAGATTTTGACATTTTCACCTTAAGTGTACAATCAGGGGCTGAAAACGCGTTTAAAGCAATAAAAAGTTCATTTTGGCTCTCACACCTAAACTAAACGTTATAGACTCAAATTTTTTGCTGTATTTAGTGTATTCTAGCATCCTGAAGATGATTCCAGCATTAATTTCATTGTGCTTATGCTCATTTTTAAGATTTTGACATTTTCACCTAAAGTGCACAATCAGGCTGAAAACGCGTTTAAAGCAATAAAAAGTTCATTTTGGCTCTCACACCTAAACTAAACGTTGTAGACTCAAAATTTTTGTTGTATTTATTGTATTCTAGCATCCTGAAGATGATTCCAGCATTAATTTCATTGTGCTTATGCTCATTTTTAAGATTTTGACATTTTCACCTAAAGTGCACAATCTGGCTGAAAACGCGTTTAAAGCAATAAAAAGTTCATTTTGGCTCTCACACCTAAACTAAACAATGTAGACTCAAAAATTTTGTTGTATTTAGTGTATTCTAGCATCCTGAAGATGATTCCAGCATTAATTTCATTGTGCTTATGCTCATTTTTAAGATTTTGACATTTTCACCTAAAGTGCACAATCAGGCTGAAAACGCGTTTAAAGCAATAAAAAGTTCATTTTGGCTCTCACACCTAAACTAAACAATGTAGACTCAAAAATTTTGCTGTATTTAGTGTATTCTAGCATCCTGAAGATGATTCCAGCATTAATTTCATTGTGCTTATGCTCATTTTGAAGATTTTGACATTTTCACCTAAAGTGCACAATCAGGCTGAAAACGCATTTAAAGCCATAAAAAGTTCATTTTGGCTCTCACACCTAAACTAAACGTTGGAGACTCAAAATTTTTGCTGTATTTAGTGTATTCTAGCATCCTGAAGATGATTCCAGCATTAATTTCATTGTGCTTATGTTAATTTTTTAGATTTTGACATTTTCACCTAAAGTGCACAAACAGGCTGAAAACGCGTTTAAAGCAATAAAAAGTTCATTTTGGCTCTCACACCTAAACTAAACGTTGTAGACTCAAAATTTTTGCTGTATTTAGTGTATTCTAGCATCCTGAAGATGATTCCAGCATTAATTTCATTGTGCTTATGCTCATTTTGAAGATTTTGACATTTTCACCTAAAGTGCACAATCAGGCTGAAAACGCATTTAAAGCCATAAAAAGTTCATTTTGGCTCTCACACCTAAACTAAACGTTGTAGACTCAAAATTTTTGCTGTATTTAGTGTATTCTAGCATCCTGAAGATGATTCCAGCATTAATTTCAATGTGCTTATGCTCATTTTGAAGATTTTGACATTTTCACCTTAAGTGTACAATCAGGGGCTGAAAACGCGTTTAAAGCAATAAAAAGTTCATTTTGGCTCTCACACCTAAACTAAACGTTGTAGACTCAAAATTTTTGCTGTATTTAGTGTATTCTAGCATCCTGAAGATGATTCCAGCATTAATTTCATTGTGCTTATGCTCATTTTTAAGATTTTGACATTTTCACCTAAAGTGCACAATCAGGCTGAAAACGCATTTAAAGCCATAAAAAGTTCATTTTGGCTCTCACACCTAAACTAAACGTTGTAGACTCAAAATTTTTGCTGTATTTAGTGTATTCTAGCATCCTGAAGATGATTCCAGCATTAATTTCATTGTGCTTATGCTCATTTTGAAGATTTTGACATTTTCACCTTAAGTGTACAATCAGGGGCTGAAAACGCGTTTAAAGCAATAAAAAGTTCATTTTGGCTCTCACACCTAAACTAAACGTTGTAGACTCAAAATTTTTGCTGTATTTAGTGTATTCTAGCATCCTGAAGATGATTCCAGCATTAATTTCATTGTGCTTATGCTCATTTTTAGGATTTTGACATTTTCACCTAAAGTGCACAATCAGGCTGAAAACGCGTTTAAAGCAATAAAAAGTTCATTTTGGCTCTCACACCTAAACTAAACGTTGTAGACTCAAAATTGTTGCTGTATTTAGTGTATTCTAGCATCCTGAAGATGATTCCAGCATTAATTTCATCGTGCTTATGCTCATTTTGAAGATTTTGACATTTTCACCTTAAGTGTACAATCAGGGGCTGAAAACGCGTTTAAAGCAATAAAAAGTTCATTTTGGCTCTCACACCTAAACTAAACGTTGTAGACTCAAAATTTTTGCTGTATTTAGTGTATTCTAGCATCCTGAAGATGATTCCAGCATTAATTTCATTGTGCTTATGCTCATTTTGAAGATTTTGACATTTTCACCTAAAGTGCACAATCAGGCTGAAAACGCATTTAAAGCCATAAAAAGTTCATTTTGGCTCTCACACCTAAACTAAACGTTGGAGACTCAAAATTTTTGCTGTATTTAGTGTATTCTAGCATCCTGAAGATGATTCCAGCATTAATTTCATTGTGCTTATGCTCATTTTTAAGATTTTGACATTTTCACCTAAAGTGCACAATCAGGCTGAAAACGCGTTTAAAGCAATAAAAAGTTCATTTTGGCTCTCACACCTAAACTAAACGTTGTAGACTCAAAATTTTTGTTGTATTTGGTGTATTCTAGCATCCTGAAGATGATTCCAGCATTAATTTCATTGTGCTTATGCTCATTTTTAAGATTTTGACATTTTCACCTAAAGTGCACAATCAGGCTGAAAACGCGTTTAAAGCAATAAAAAGTTCATTTTGGCTCTCACACCTAAACTAAACAATGTAGACTCAAAAATTTTGCTGTATTTAGTGTATTCTAGCATCCTGAAGATGATTCCAGCATTAATTTCATTGTGCTTATGCTCATTTTGAAGATTTTGACATTTTCACCTAAAGTGCACAATCAGGCTGAAAACGCGTTTAAAACAATAAAAAGTTCATTTTGGCTCTCACACCTAAACTAAACGTTGTAGACTCAAAATTTTTGCTGTATTTAGTGTATTCTAGCATCCTGAAGATGATTCCAGCATTAATTTCATTGTGCTTATGCTCATTTTTAAGATTTTGACATTTTCACCTAAAGTGCACACTCAGGCTGAAAACGCATTTAAAGCCATAAAAAGTTCATTTTGGCTCTCACACCTAAACAAAACGTTGTAGACTCAAACTTTTTGCTGTATTTAGTGTATTCTAGCATCCTGAAGATGATTCCAGCATTAATTTCATTGTGCTTATGCTCATTTTGAAGATTTTGACATTTTCACCTTAAGTGTACAATCAGGGGCTGAAAACGCGTTACAAGCAATAAAAAGTTCATTTTGGATCTCACACCTAAACTAAACGTTGTAGACTCAAAATTTTTGCTGTATTTAGTGTATTCTAGCATCCTGAAGATGATTCCAGCAATAATTTCATTGTGCTTATGCTCATTTTTAGGATTTTGACATTTTCACCTAAAGTGCACAATCATGCTGAAAACGCGTTTAAAGCAATAAAAAGTTCATTTTGGCTCTCACACCTAAACTAAACGTTGTAGACTCAAAATTTTTGCTGTAAATAGTGTATTCTAGCATCCTGAAGATGATTCCAGCATTAATTTCATCGTGCTTATGCTCATTTTGAAGATTTTGACATTTTCACCTTAAGTGTACAATCAGGGGCTGAAAACGCGTTTAAAGCAATAAAAAGTTCATTTTGGCTCTCACACCTAAACTAAACGTTGTAGACTCAAAATTTTTGCTGTATTTAGTGTATTCTAGCATCCTGAAGATGATTCCAGCATTAATTTCATTGTGCTTATGCTCATTTTGAAGATTTTGACATTTTCACCTAAAGTGCACAATCAGGCTGAAAACGCATTTAAAGCCATAAAAAGTTCATTTTGGCTCTCACACCTAAACTAAACGTTGGAGACTCAAAATTTTTGCTGTATTTAGTGTATTCTAGCATCCTGAAGATGATTCCAGCATTAATTTCATTGTGCTTATGCTCATTTTTAAGATTTTGACATTTTCACCTAAAGTGCACAATCAGGCTGAAAACGCGTTTAAAGCAATAAAAAGTTCATTTTGGCTCTCACACCTAAACTAAACGTTGTAGACTCAAAATTTTTGTTGTATTTAGTGTATTCTAGCATCCTGAAGATGATTCCAGCATTAATTTCATTGTGCTTATGCTCATTTTTAAGATTTTGACATTTTCACCTAAAGTGCACAATCTGGCTGAAAACGCGTTTAAAGCAATAAAAAGTTCATTTTGGCTCTCACACCTAAACTAAACAATGTAGACTCAAAAATTTTGTTGTATTTAGTGTATTCTAGCATCCTGAAGATGATTCCAGCATTAATTTCATTGTGCTTATGCTCATTTTTAAGATTTTGACATTTTCACCTAAAGTGCACAATCAGGCTGAAAACGCGTTTAAAGCAATAAAAAGTTCATTTTGGCTCTCACACCTAAACTAAACAATGTAGACTCAAAAATTTTGCTGTATTTAGTGTATTCTAGCATCCTGAAGATGATTCCAGCATTAATTTCATTGTGCTTATGCTCATTTTGAAGATTTTGACATTTTCACCTAAAGTGCACAATCAGGCTGAAAACGCATTTAAAGCCATAAAAAGTTCATTTTGGCTCTCACACCTAAACTAAACGTTGGAGACTCAAAATTTTTGCTGTATTTAGTGTATTCTAGCATCCTGAAGAAGATTCCAGCATTATTTCATTGTGCTTATGCTCATTTTTTAGATTTTGACATTTTCACCTAAAGTGCACAAACAGGCTGAAAACGCGTTTAAAGCAATAAAAAGTTCATTTTGGCTCTCACACCTAAACTAAACGTTGTAGACTCAAAATTTTTGCTGTATTTAGTGTATTCTAGCATCCTGAAGATGATTCCAGCATTAATTTCATTGTGCTTATGCTCATTTTGAAGATTTTGACATTTTCACCTAAAGTGCACAATCAGGCTGAAAACGCATTTAAAGCCATAAAAAGTTCATTTTGGCTCTCACACCTAAACTAAACGTTGTAGACTCAAAATTTTTGCTGTATTTAGTGTATTCTAGCATCCTGAAGATGATTCCAGCATTAATTTCATTGTGCTTATGCTCATTTTTAAGATTTTGACATTTTCACCTAAAGTGCACAATCAGGCTGAAAACGCATTTAAAGCCATAAAAAGTTCATTTTGGCTCTCACACCTAAACAAAACGTTGTAGACTCAACATTTTTGCTGTATTTAGTGTATTCTAGCATCCTGAAGACGATTCCAGCATTAATTTCATTGTGCTTATGCTCATTTTTAAGATTTTGACATTTTCACCTAAAGTGCACAATCAGGCTGAAAACGCATTTAAAGCCATAAAAAGTTCATTTTGGCTCTCACACCTAAACAAAACGTTGTAGACTCAACATTTTTGCTGTATAGGTGTATTCTAGCATCCTGAAGATGATTCCAGCATTAATTTCATTGTGCTTATGCTCATTTTGAAGATTTTGACATTTTCACCTTAAGTGTACAATCAGGGGCTGAAAACGCGTTTAAAGCAATAAAAAGTTCATTTTGGCTCTCACACCTAAACTAAACGTTGTAGACTCAAAATTTTTGCTGTATTTAGTGTATTCTAGCATCCTGAAGATGATTCCAGCATTAATTTCATTGTGCTTATGCTCATTTTTAAGATTTTGACATTTTCACCTAAAGTGCACAATCAGGCTGAAAACGCGTTTAAAGCAATAAAAAGTTCATTTTGGCTCTCACACCTAAACTAAACGTTGTAGACTCAAAATTTTTGCTGTATTTAGTGTATTCTAGCATCCTGAAGATGATTCCAGCATTAATTTCATTGTGCTTATGCTCATTTTTAAGATTTTGACATTTTCACCTAAAGTGCACAATCAGGCTGAAAACGCGTTTAAAGCAATAAAAAGTTCATTTTGGCTCTCACACCTAAACTAAACGTTGTAGACTCAAAATTTTTGCTGTATTTAGTGTATTCTAGCATCCTGAAGATTATTCCAGCATTAATTTCATTGTGCTTATGCTCATTTTGAAGATTTTGACATTTTCACCTAAAGTGCACAATCAGGCTGAAAACGCATTTAAAGCCATAAAAAGTTCATTTTGGCTCTCACACCTAAACAAAACGTTGTAGACTCAACATTTTTGCTGTATTTAGTGTATTCTAGCATCCTGAAGATGATTCCAGCATTAATTTCATTGTGCTTATGCTCATTTTTAAGATTTTGACATTTTCACCTTAAGTGTACAATCAGGGGCTGAAAACGCGTTTAAAGCAATAAAAAGTTCATTTTGGCTCTCACACCTAAACTAAACGTTGTAGACTCGAAATGTTTGCTGTATTTAGTGTATTCTAGCATCCTGAAGATGATTCAAGCATTAATTTCATTGTGATTATGCTCATTTTTAAGATTTTGACATTTTCACCTAAAGTGCACAATCAGGCTGAAAACGCATTTAAAGCAATAAAAAGTTCATTTTGGCTATCACACCTAAACAAAACGTTGTAGACTCAACATTTTTGCTGTATTTAGTGTATTCTAGCATCCTGAAGATGATTCCAGCATTAATTTCATTGTGCTTATGCTCATTTTTAGGATTTTGACATTTTCACCTAAAGTGCACAATCAGGCTGAAAACGCGTTTAAAGCAATAAAAAGTTCATTTTGGCTCTCACACCTAAACTAAACGTTGTAGACTCAAAATTTTTGCTGTATTTAGTGTATTCTAGCATCCTGAAGATGATTCCAGCATTAATTTCATCGTGCTTATGCTCATTTTGAAGATTTTGACATTTTCACCTTAAGTGTACAATCAGGGGCTGAAAACGCGTTTAAAGCAATAAAAAGTTCATTTTGGCTCTCACACCTAAACTAAACGTTGTAGACTCAAAATTTTTGCTGTATTTAGTGTATTCTAGCATCCTGAAGATGATTCCAGCATTAATTTCATTGTGCTTATGCTCATTTTGAAGATTTTGACATTTTCACCTAAAGTGCACAATCAGGCTGAAAACGCATTTAAAGCCATAAAAAGTTCATTTTGGCTCTCACACCTAAACAAAACGTTGTAGACTCAACATTTTTGCTGTATTTAGTGTATTCTAGCATCCTGAAGATGATTCCAGCATTAATTTCATTGTGCTTATGCTCATTTTGAAGATTTTGACATTTTCACCTTAAGTGTACAATCAGGGGCTGAAAACGCGTTTAAAGCAATAAAAAATTCATTTTGGCTCTCACACCTAAACTAAACGTTGTAGACTCAAAATTTTTGCTGTATTTAGTGTATTCTAGCATCCTGAAGATGATTCCAGCATTAATTTCATTGTGCTTATGCTCATTTTTAAGATTTTGACATTTTCACCTAAAGTGCACAATCAGGCTGAAAACGCGTTTAAAGCAATAAAAAGTTCATTTTGGCTCTCACACCTAAACTAAACGTTGTAGACTCAAAATTTTTGCTGTATTTAGTGTATTCTAGCATCCTGAAGATGATTCCAGCATTAATTTCATTGTGCTTATGCTCATTTTGAAGATTTTGACATTTTCACCTTAAGTGTACAATCAGGGGCTGAAAACGCATTTAAAGCAATAAAAAGTTCATTTTGGCTCTCACACCTAAACTAAACGTTGTAGACTCAAAATTTTTGCTGTATTTAGTGTATTCTAGCATCCTGAAGATGATTCCAGCATTAATTTCATTGTGCTTATGCTCATTTTTAAGATTTTGACATTTTCACCTAAAGTGCACAATCAGGCTGAAAACGCGTTTAAAGCAATAAAAAGTTCATTTTGGCTCTCACACCTAAACTAAACGTTGTAGACTCAAAATTTTTGCTGTATTTAGTGTATTCTAGCATCCTGAAGATGATTCCAGCATTAATTTCATTGTGCTTATGCTCATTTTGAAGATTTTGACATTTTCACCTAAAGTGCACAATCAGGCTGAAAACGCATTTAAAGCCATAAAAAGTTCATTTTGGCTCTCACACCTAAACAAAACGTTGTAGACTCAACATTTTTGCTGTATTTAGTGTATTCTAGCATCCTGAAGACGATTCCAGCATTAATTTCATTGTGCTTATGCTCATTTTTAAGATTTTGACATTTTCACCTTAAGTGTACAATCAGGGGCTGAAAACGCGTTTAAAGCAATAAAAAGTTCATTTTGGCTCTCACACCTAAACTAAACGTTGTAGACTCGAAATTTTTGCTGTATTTAGTGTATTCTAGCATCCTGAAGATGATTCAAGCATTAATTTCATTGTGATTATGCTCATTTTTAAGATTTTGACATTTTCACCTAAAGTGCACAATCAGGCTGAAAACGCATTTAAAGCAATAAAAAGTTCATTTTGGCTATCACACCTAAACAAAACGTTGTAGACTCAACATTTTTGCTGTATTTAGTGTATTCTAGCATCCTGAAGATGATTCCAGCATTAATTTCATTGTGCTTATGCTCATTTTTAGGATTTTGACATTTTCACCTAAAGTGCACAATCAGGCTGAAAACGCGTTTAAAGCAATAAAAAGTTCATTTTGGCTCTCACACCTAAACTAAACGTTGTAGACTCAAAATTTTTGCTGCATTTAGTGTATTCTAGCATCCTGAAGATGATTCCAGCATTAATTTCATCGTGCTTATGCTCATTTTGAAGATTTTGACATTTTCACCTTAAGTGTACAATCAGGGGCTGAAAACGCGTTTAAAGCAATAAAAAGTTCATTTTGGCTCTCACACCTAAACTAAACGTTGTAGACTCAAAATTTTTGCTGTATTTAGTGTATTCTAGCATCCTGAAGATGATTCCAGCATTAATTTCATTGTGCTTATGCTCATTTTTAAGATTTTGACATTTTCACCTAAAGTGCACAATCAGGCTGAAAACGCATTTAAAGCAATAAAAACTTCATTTTGGCACACAAACCTAAACTAAACGTTGTAGACTCAAAATTTTTGCTGTATTTAGTGTATTCTAGCATCCTGAAGATGATTCCAGCATTAATTTCATTGTGCTTATGCTCATTTTGAAGATTTTGACATTTTCACCTTAAGTGTACAATCAGGGGCTGAAAACGCGTTTAAAGCAATAAAAAGTTCATTTTGGCTCTCACACCTAAACTAAACGTTGTAGACTCAAAATTTTTGCTGTATTTAGTGTATTCTAGCATCCTGAAGATGATTCCAGCATTAATTTCATTGTGCTTATGCTCATTTTGAAGATTTTGACATTTTCACCTAAAGTGTACAATCGGGGGCTGAAAACACGTTTAAAGCAATAAAAAGTTCATTTTGGCTCTCACACCTAAACTAAACGTTGTAGACTCAAAATTTTTGCTGTATTAAGTGTATTCTAGCATCCTGAACATGATTCCAGCATTAATTTCATTGTGCTTATGCTCATTTTTAAGATTTTGACATTTTCACCTAAAGTGCACAATCAGGCTGAAAAACGCGTTTAAAGCAATAAAAAGTTCATTTTGGCTCTCACACCTAAACTAAACGTTGTAGACTCAAAATTTTTGCTGTATTTAGTGTATTCTAGCATCCTGAAGATGATTCCAGCATTAATTTCATTGTGCTTATGCTCATTTTGAAGATTTTGACATTTTCACCTAAAGTGCACAATCAGGCTGAAAACGCATTTAAAGCCATAAAAAGTTCATTTTGGCTCTCACACCTAAACTAAACGTTGGAGACTCAAAATGTTTGCTGTATTTAGTGTATTCTAGCATCCTGAAGATGATTCCAGCATTAATTTCATTGTGCTTATGCTCATTTTTAAGATTTTGACATTTTCACCTTAAGTGTACAATCAGGGGCTGAAAACGCGTTTAAAGCAATAAAAAGTTCATTTTGGCTCTCACACCTAAACTAAACGTTGTAGACTCAAAATTTTTGCTGTATTTAGTGTATTCTAGCATCCTGAAGATGATTCCAGCATTAATTTCATTGTGCTTATGCTCATTTTTAAGATTTTGACATTTTCACCTAAAGTGCACAATCAGGCTGAAAACGCGTTTAAAGCAATAAAAAGTTCATTTTTGCTCTCACACCTAAACTAAACGTTGTAGACTCAAAATTTTTGCTGTATTTAGTGTATTCTAGCATCCTGAAGATGATTCCAGCATTAATTTCATTGTGCTTATGCTCATTTTGAAGATTTTGACATTTTCACCTTAAGTGTACAATCAGGGGCTGAAAACGCGTTTAAAGCAATAAAAAGTTCATTTTGGCTCTCACACCTAAACTAAACGTTGTAGACTCAAAATTTTTGCTGTATTTAGTGTATTCTAGCATCCTGAAGATGATTCCAGCCTTAATTTCATTGTGCTTATGCTCATTTTGAAGATTTTGACATTTTCACCTAAAGTGCACAATCAGGCTGAAAACGCATTTAAAGCCATAAAAAGTTCATTTTGGCTCTCACAACTAAACAAAACGTTGTAGACTCAACATTTTTGCTGTATTTAGTGTATTCTAGCATCCTGAAGATGATTCCAGCATTAATTTCATTGTGCTTATGCTCATTTTGAAGATTTTGACATTTTCACCTTAAGTGTACAATCAGGGGCTGAAAACGCGTTTAAAGCAATAAAAAGTTCATTTTGGCTCTCACACCTAAACTAAACGTTGTAGACTCAAAATTTTTGCTGTATTTAGTGTATTCTAGCATCTTGAAGATGATTCCAGCATTAATTTCATTGTGCTTATGCTCATTTTTAAGATCTTGACATTTTCACCTAAAGTGCACAATCAGGCTGAAAACGCGTTTAAAGCAATAAAAAGTTCATTTTGGCTCTCACACCTAAACTAAACGTTGTAGACTCAAAATTTTTGCTGTATTTAGTGTATTCTAGCATCCTGAAGATGATTCCAGCATTAATTTCATTGTGCTTATGCTCATTTTGAAGATTTTGACATTTTCACCTTAAGTGTACAATCAGGGGCTGAAAACGCGTTTAAAGCAATAAAAAGTTCATTTTGGCTCTCACACCAAAACTAAACGTTGTAGACTCAAAATTTTTGCTGTATTTAGTGTATTCTAGCATCCTGAAGATGATTCCAGCATTAATTTCATTGTGCTTATGCTCATTTTTAAGATTTTGACATTTTCACCTAAAGTGCACAATCAGGCTGAAAACGCGTTTAAAGCAATAAAAAGTTCATTTTGGCTCTCACACCTAAACTAAACGTTGTAGACTCAAAATTTTTGCTGTATTTAGTGTATTCTAGCATCCTGAAGATGATTCAAGCATTAATTTCATTGTGATTATGCTCATTTTTAAGATTTTGACATTTTCACCTAAAGTGCACAATCAGGCTGAAAACGCGTTTAAAGCAATAAAAAGTTCATTTTGGCTCTCACACCTAAACTAAACGTTGTAGACTCAAAATTTTTGCTGTATTAAGTGTATTCTAGCATCCTGAAGATGATTCCAGCATTAATTTCATTGTGCTTATGCTCATTTTTAAGATTTTGACATTTTCACCTAAAGTGCACAATCAGGCTGAAAAACGCGTTTAAAGCAATAAAAAGTTCATTTTGGCTCTCACACCTAAACTAAACGTTGTAGACTCAAAATTTTTGCTGTATTTAGTGTATTCTAGCATCCTGAAGATGATTCCAGCATTAATTTCATTGTGCTTATGCTCATTTTGAAGATTTTGACATTTTCACCTAAAGTGCACAATCAGGCTGAAAACGCATTTAAAGCCATAAAAAGTTCATTTTGGCTCTCACACCTAAACTAAACGTTGGAGACTCAAAATTTTTGCTGTATTTAGTGTATTCTAGCATCCTGAAGATGATTCCAGCATTAATTTCATTGTGCTTATGCTCATTTTTAAGATTTTGACATTTTCACCTTAAGTGTACAATCAGGGGCTGAAAACGCGTTTAAAGCAATAAAAAGTTCATTTTGGCTCTCACACCTAAACTAAACGTTGTAGACTCAAAATTTTTGCTGTATTTAGTGTATTCTAGCATCCTGAAGATGATTCCAGCATTAATTTCATTGTGCTTATGCTCATTTTTAAGATTTTGACATTTTCACCTAAAGTGCACAATCAGGCTGAAAACGCGTTTAAAGCAATAAAAAGTTCATTTTTGCTCTCACACCTAAACTAAACGTTGTAGACTCAAAATTTTTGCTGTATTTAGTGTATTCTAGCATCCTGAAGATGATTACAGCATTAATTTCATTGTGCTTATGCTCATTTTGAAGATTTTGACATTTTCACCTTAAGTGTACAATCAGGGGCTGAAAACGCGTTTAAAGCAATAAAAAGTTCATTTTGGCTCTCACACCTAAACTAAACGTTGTAGACTCAAAATTTTTGCTGTATTTAGTGTATTCTAGCATCCTGAAGATGATTACAGCATTAATTTCATTGTGCTTATGCTCATTTTGAAGATTTTGACATTTTCACCTTAAGTGTACAATCAGGGGCTGAAAACGCGTTTAAAGCAATAAAAAGTTCATTTTGGCTCTCACACCTAAACTAAACGTTGTAGACTCAAAATTTTTGCTGTATTTAGTGTATTCTAGCATCCTGAAGATGATTCCAGCCTTAATTTCATTGTGCTTATGCTCATTTTTAAGATTTTGACATTTTCACCTAAAGTGCACAATCAGGCTGAAAAACGCGTTTAAAGCAATAAAAAGTTCATTTTGGCTCTCACACCTAAACTAAACGTTGTAGACTCAAAATTTTTGCTGTATTTAGTGTATTCTAGCATCCTGAAGATGATTCCAGCATTAATTTCATTGTGCTTATGCTCATTTTGAAGATTTTGACATTTTCACCTAAAGTGCACAATCAGGCTGAAAACGCATTTAAAGCCATAAAAAGTTCATTTTGGCTCTCACACCTAAACTAAACGTTGGAGACTCAAAATGTTTGCTGTATTTAGTGTATTCTAGCATCCTGAAGATGATTCCAGCATTAATTTCATTGTGCTTATGCTCATTTTTAAGATTTTGACATTTTCACCTTAAGTGTACAATCAGGGGCTGAAAACGCGTTTAAAGCAATAAAAAGTTCATTTTGGCTCTCACACCTAAACTAAACGTTGTAGACTCAAAATTTTTGCTGTATTTAGTGTATTCTAGCATCCTGAAGATGATTCCAGCATTAATTTCATTGTGCTTATGCTCATTTTTAAGATTTTGACATTTTCACCTAAAGTGCACAATCAGGCTGAAAACGCGTTTAAAGCAATAAAAAGTTCATTTTTGCTCTCACACCTAAACTAAACGTTGTAGACTCAAAATTTTTGCTGTATTTAGTGTATTCTAGCATCCTGAAGATGATTCCAGCATTAATTTCATTGTGCTTATGCTCATTTTGAAGATTTTGACATTTTCACCTTAAGTGTACAATCAGGGGCTGAAAACGCGTTTAAAGCAATAAAAAGTTCATTTTGGCTCTCACACCTAAACTAAACGTTGTAGACTCAAAATTTTTGCTGTATTTAGTGTATTCTAGCATCCTGAAGATGATTCCAGCCTTAATTTCATTGTGCTTATGCTCATTTTGAAGATTTTGACATTTTCACCTAAAGTGCACAATCAGGCTGAAAACGCATTTAAAGCCATAAAAAGTTCATTTTGGCTCTCACACCTAAACAAAACGTTGTAGACTCAACATTTTTGCTGTATTTAGTGTATTCTAGCATCCTGAAGATGATTCCAGCATTAATTTCATTGTGCTTATGCTCATTTTGAAGATTTTGACATTTTCACCTTAAGTGTACAATCAGGGGCTGAAAACGCGTTTAAAGCAATAAAAAGTTCATTTTGGCTCTCACACCTAAACTAAACGTTGTAGACTCAAAATTTTTGCTGTATTTAGTGTATTCTAGCATCTTGAAGATGATTCCAGCATTAATTTCATTGTGCTTATGCTCATTTTTAAGATCTTGACATTTTCACCTAAAGTGCACAATCAGGCTGAAAACGCGTTTAAAGCAATAAAAAGTTCATTTTGGCTCTCACACCTAAACTAAACGTTGTAGACTCAAAATTTTTGCTGTATTTAGTGTATTCTAGCATCCTGAAGATGATTCCAGCATTAATTTCATTGTGCTTATGCTCATTTTGAAGATTTTGACATTTTCACCTTAAGTGTACAATCAGGGGCTGAAAACGCGTTTAAAGCAATAAAAAGTTCATTTTGGCTCTCACACCTAAACTAAACGTTGTAGACTCAAAATTTTTGCTGTATTTAGTGTATTCTAGCATCCTGAAGATGATTCCAGCATTAATTTCATTGTGCTTATGCTCATTTTTAAGATTTTGACATTTTCACCTAAAGTGCACAATCAGGCTGAAAACGCGTTTAAAGCAATAAAAAGTTCATTTTGGCTCTCACACCTAAACTAAACGTTGTAGACTCAAAATTTTTGCTGTATTTAGTGTATTCTAGCATCCTGAAGATGATTCAAGCATTAATTTCATTGTGATTATGCTCATTTTTAAGATTTTGACATTTTCACCTAAAGTGCACAATCAGGCTGAAAACGCGTTTAAAGCAATAAAAAGTTCATTTTGGCTCTCACACCTAAACTAAACGTTGTAGACTCAAAATTTTTGCTGTATTAAGTGTATTCTAGCATCCTGAAGATGATTCCAGCATTAATTTCATTGTGCTTATGCTCATTTTTAAGATTTTGACATTTTCACCTAAAGTGCACAATCAGGCTGAAAAACGCGTTTAAAGCAATAAAAAGTTCATTTTGGCTCTCACACCTAAACTAAACGTTGTAGACTCAAAATTTTTGCTGTATTTAGTGTATTCTAGCATCCTGAAGATGATTCCAGCATTAATTTCATTGTGCTTATGCTCATTTTGAAGATTTTGACATTTTCACCTAAAGTGCACAATCAGGCTGAAAACGCATTTAAAGCCATAAAAAGTTCATTTTGGCTCTCACACCTAAACTAAACGTTGGAGACTCAAAATTTTTGCTGTATTTAGTGTATTCTAGCATCCTGAAGATGATTCCAGCATTAATTTCATTGTGCTTATGCTCATTTTTAAGATTTTGACATTTTCACCTTAAGTGTACAATCAGGGGCTGAAAACGCGTTTAAAGCAATAAAAAGTTCATTTTGGCTCTCACACCTAAACTAAACGTTGTAGACTCAAAATTTTTGCTGTATTTAGTGTATTCTAGCATCCTGAAGATGATTCCAGCATTAATTTCATTGTGCTTATGCTCATTTTTAAGATTTTGACATTTTCACCTAAAGTGCACAATCAGGCTGAAAACGCGTTTAAAGCAATAAAAAGTTCATTTTTGCTCTCACACCTAAACTAAACGTTGTAGACTCAAAATTTTTGCTGTATTTAGTGTATTCTAGCATCCTGAAGATGATTACAGCATTAATTTCATTGTGCTTATGCTCATTTTGAAGATTTTGACATTTTCACCTTAAGTGTACAATCAGGGGCTGAAAACGCGTTTAAAGCAATAAAAAGTTCATTTTGGCTCTCACACCTAAACTAAACGTTGTAGACTCAAAATTTTTGCTGTATTTAGTGTATTCTAGCATCCTGAAGATGATTACAGCATTAATTTCATTGTGCTTATGCTCATTTTGAAGATTTTGACATTTTCACCTTAAGTGTACAATCAGGGGCTGAAAACGCGTTTAAAGCAATAAAAAGTTCATTTTGGCTCTCACACCTAAACTAAACGTTGTAGACTCAAAATTTTTGCTGTATTTAGTGTATTCTAGCATCCTGAAGATGATTCCAGCCTTAATTTCATTGTGCTTATGCTCATTTTTAAGATTTTGACATTTTCACCTAAAGTGCACAATCAGGCTGAAAAACGCGTTTAAAGCAATAAAAAGTTCATTTTGGCTCTCACACCTAAACTAAACGTTGTAGACTCAAAATTTTTGCTGTATTTAGTGTATTCTAGCATCCTGAAGATGATTCCAGCATTAATTTCATTGTGCTTATGCTCATTTTGAAGATTTTGACATTTTCACCTAAAGTGCACAATCAGGCTGAAAACGCATTTAAAGCCATAAAAAGTTCATTTTGGCTCTCACACCTAAACTAAACGTTGGAGACTCAAAATGTTTGCTGTATTTAGTGTATTCTAGCATCCTGAAGATGATTCCAGCATTAATTTCATTGTGCTTATGCTCATTTTTAAGATTTTGACATTTTCACCTTAAGTGTACAATCAGGGGCTGAAAACGCGTTTAAAGCAATAAAAAGTTCATTTTGGCTCTCACACCTAAACTAAACGTTGTAGACTCAAAATTTTTGCTGTATTTAGTGTATTCTAGCATCCTGAAGATGATTCCAGCATTAATTTCATTGTGCTTATGCTCATTTTTAAGATTTTGACATTTTCACCTAAAGTGCACAATCAGGCTGAAAACGCGTTTAAAGCAATAAAAAGTTCATTTTTGCTCTCACACCTAAACTAAACGTTGTAGACTCAAAATTTTTGCTGTATTTAGTGTATTCTAGCATCCTGAAGATGATTCCAGCATTAATTTCATTGTGCTTATGCTCATTTTGAAGATTTTGACATTTTCACCTTAAGTGTACAATCAGGGGCTGAAAACGCGTTTAAAGCAATAAAAAGTTCATTTTGGCTCTCACACCTAAACTAAACGTTGTAGACTCAAAATTTTTGCTGTATTTAGTGTATTCTAGCATCCTGAAGATGATTCCAGCCTTAATTTCATTGTGCTTATGCTCATTTTGAAGATTTTGACATTTTCACCTAAAGTGCACAATCAGGCTGAAAACGCATTTAAAGCCATAAAAAGTTCATTTTGGCTCTCACACCTAAACAAAACGTTGTAGACTCAACATTTTTGCTGTATTTAGTGTATTCTAGCATCCTGAAGATGATTCCAGCATTAATTTCATTGTGCTTATGCTCATTTTGAAGATTTTGACATTTTCACCTTAAGTGTACAATCAGGGGCTGAAAACGCGTTTAAAGCAATAAAAAGTTCATTTTGGCTCTCACACCTAAACTAAACGTTGTAGACTCAAAATTTTTGCTGTATTTAGTGTATTCTAGCATCCTGAAGATGATTCCAGCCTTAATTTCATTGTGCTTATGCTCATTTTTAAGATTTTGACATTTTCACCTAAAGTGCACAATCAGGCTGAAAAACGCGTTTAAAGCAATAAAAAGTTCATTTTGGCTCTCACACCTAAACTAAACGTTGTAGACTCAAAATTTTTGCTGTATTTAGTGTATTCTAGCATCCTGAAGATGATTCCAGCATTAATTTCATTGTGCTTATGCTCATTTTGAAGATTTTGACATTTTCACCTAAAGTGCACAATCAGGCTGAAAACGCATTTAAAGCCATAAAAAGTTCATTTTGGCTCTCACACCTAAACTAAACGTTGGAGACTCAAAATGTTTGCTGTATTTAGTGTATTCTAGCATCCTGAAGATGATTCCAGCATTAATTTCATTGTGCTTATGCTCATTTTTAAGATTTTGACATTTTCACCTTAAGTGTACAATCAGGGGCTGAAAACGCGTTTAAAGCAATAAAAAGTTCATTTTGGCTCTCACACCTAAACTAAACGTTGTAGACTCAAAATTTTTGCTGTATTTAGTGTATTCTAGCATCCTGAAGATGATTCCAGCATTAATTTCATTGTGCTTATGCTCATTTTTAAGATTTTGACATTTTCACCTAAAGTGCACAATCAGGCTGAAAACGCGTTTAAAGCAATAAAAAGTTCATTTTTGCTCTCACACCTAAACTAAACGTTGTAGACTCAAAATTTTTGCTGTATTTAGTGTATTCTAGCATCCTGAAGATGATTCCAGCATTAATTTCATTGTGCTTATGCTCATTTTGAAGATTTTGACATTTTCACCTTAAGTGTACAATCAGGGGCTGAAAACGCGTTTAAAGCAATAAAAAGTTCATTTTGGCTCTCACACCTAAACTAAACGTTGTAGACTCAAAATTTTTGCTGTATTTAGTGTATTCTAGCATCCTGAAGATGATTCCAGCCTTAATTTCATTGTGCTTATGCTCATTTTTAAGATTTTGACATTTTCACCTAAAGTGCACAATCAGGCTGAAAAACGCGTTTAAAGCAATAAAAAGTTCATTTTGGCTCTCACACCTAAACTAAACGTTGTAGACTCAAAATTTTTGCTGTATTTAGTGTATTCTAGCATCCTGAAGATGATTCCAGCATTAATTTCATTGTGCTTATGCTCATTTTGAAGATTTTGACATTTTCACCTAAAGTGCACAATCAGGCTGAAAACGCATTTAAAGCCATAAAAAGTTCATTTTGGCTCTCACACCTAAACTAAACGTTGGAGACTCAAAATGTTTGCTGTATTTAGTGTATTCTAGCATCCTGAAGATGATTCCAGCATTAATTTCATTGTGCTTATGCTCATTTTTAAGATTTTGACATTTTCACCTTAAGTGTACAATCAGGGGCTGAAAACGCGTTTAAAGCAATAAAAAGTTCATTTTGGCTCTCACACCTAAACTAAACGTTGTAGACTCAAAATTTTTGCTGTATTTAGTGTATTCTAGCATCCTGAAGATGATTCCAGCATTAATTTCATTGTGCTTATGCTCATTTTTAAGATTTTGACATTTTCACCTAAAGTGCACAATCAGGCTGAAAACGCGTTTAAAGCAATAAAAAGTTCATTTTTGCTCTCACACCTAAACTAAACGTTGTAAACTCAAAATTTTTGCTGTATTTAGTGTATTCTAGCATCCTGAAGATGATTCCAGCATTAATTTCATTGTGCTTATGCTCATTTTGAAGATTTTGACATTTTCACCTTAAGTGTACAATCAGGGGCTGAAAACGCGTTTAAAGCAATAAAAAGTTCATTTTGGCTCTCACACCTAAACTAAACGTTGTAGACTCAAAATTTTTGCTGTATTTAGTGTATTCTAGCATCCTGAAGATGATTCCAGCCTTAATTTCATTGTGCTTATGCTCATTTTGAAGATTTTGACATTTTCACCTAAAGTGCACAATCAGGCTGAAAACGCATTTAAAGCCATAAAAAGTTCATTTTGGCTCTCACACCTAAACAAAACGTTGTAGACTCAACATTTTTGCTGTATTTAGTGTATTCTAGCATCCTGAAGATGATTCCAGCATTAATTTCATTGTGCTTATGCTCATTTTGAAGATTTTGACATTTTCACCTTAAGTGTACAATCAGGGGCTGAAAACGCGTTTAAAGCAATAAAAAGTTCATTTTGGCTCTCACACCTAAACTAAACGTTGTAGACTCAAAATTTTTGCTGTATTTAGTGTATTCTAGCATCCTGAAGATGATTCCAGCCTTAATTTCATTGTGCTTATGCTCATTTTTAAGATTTTGACATTTTCACCTAAAGTGCACAATCAGGCTGAAAAACGCGTTTAAAGCAATAAAAAGTTCATTTTGGCTCTCACACCTAAACTAAACGTTGTAGACTCAAAATTTTTGCTGTATTTAGTGTATTCTAGCATCCTGAAGATGATTCCAGCATTAATTTCATTGTGCTTATGCTCATTTTGAAGATTTTGACATTTTCACCTAAAGTGCACAATCAGGCTGTAAACGCATTTAAAGCCATAAAAAGTTCATTTTGGCTCTCACACCTAAACTAAACG
Organism: Vanacampus margaritifer; assembly: GCF_051991255.1. Taxonomy (NCBI): domain Eukaryota; kingdom Metazoa; phylum Chordata; class Actinopteri; order Syngnathiformes; family Syngnathidae; genus Vanacampus; species Vanacampus margaritifer. The sequence continues at coordinate 28,484,956 of NC_135438.1, read as the reverse complement.
TTGGAGACTCAAAATGTTTGCTGTATTTAGTGTATTCTAGCATCCTGAAGATGATTCCAGCATTAATTTCATTGTGCTTATGCTCATTTTTAAGATTTTGACATTTTCACCTTAAGTGTACAATCAGGGGCTGAAAACGCGTTTAAAGCAATAAAAAGTTCATTTTGGCTCTCACACCTAAACTAAACGTTGTAGACTCAAAATTTTTGCTGTATTTAGTGTATTCTAGCATCCTGAAGATGATTCCAGCATTAATTTCATTGTGCTTATGCTCATTTTTAAGATTTTGACATTTTCACCTAAAGTGCACAATCAGGCTGAAAACGCGTTTAAAGCAATAAAAAGTTCATTTTTGCTCTCACACCTAAACTAAACGTTGTAGACTCAAAATTTTTGCTGTATTTAGTGTATTCTAGCATCCTGAAAATGATTCCAGCATTAATTTCATTGTGCTTATGCTCATTTTGAAGATTTTGACATTTTCACCTTAAGTGTACAATCAGGGGCTGAAAACGCGTTTAAAGCAATAAAAAGTTCATTTTGGCTCTCACACCTAAACTAAACGTTGTAGACTCAAAATTTTTGCTGTATTTAGTGTATTCTAGCATCCTGAAGATGATTCCAGCCTTAATTTCATTGTGCTTATGCTCATTTTGAAGATTTTGACATTTTCACCTAAAGTGCACAATCAGGCTGAAAACGCATTTAAAGCCATAAAAAGTTCATTTTGGCTCTCACACCTAAACAAAACGTTGTAGACTCAACATTTTTGCTGTATTTAGTGTATTCTAGCATCCTGAAGATGATTCCAGCATTAATTTCATTGTGCTTATGCTCATTTTGAAGATTTTGACATTTTCACCTTAAGTGTACAATCAGGGGCTGAAAACGCGTTTAAAGCAATAAAAAGTTCATTTTGGCTCTCACACCTAAACTAAACGTTGTAGACTCAAAATTTTTGCTGTATTTAGTGTATTCTAGCATCTTGAAGATGATTCCAGCATTAATTTCATTGTGCTTATGCTCATTTTTAAGATCTTGACATTTTCACCTAAAGTGCACAATCAGGCTGAAAACGCGTTTAAAGCAATAAAAAGTTCATTTTGGCTCTCACACCTAAACTAAACGTTGTAGACTCAAAATTTTTGCTGTATTTAGTGTATTCTAGCATCCTGAAGATGATTCCAGCATTAATTTCATTGTGCTTATGCTCATTTTGAAGATTTTGACATTTTCACCTTAAGTGTACAATCAGGGGCTGAAAACGCGTTTAAAGCAATAAAAAGTTCATTTTGGCTCTCACACCTAAACTAAACGTTGTAGACTCAAAATTTTTGCTGTATTTAGTGTATTCTAGCATCCTGAAGATGATTCCAGCATTAATTTCATTGTGCTTATGCTCATTTTTAAGATTTTGACATTTTCACCTAAAGTGCACAATCAGGCTGAAAACGCGTTTAAAGCAATAAAAAGTTCATTTTGGCTCTCACACCTAAACTAAACGTTGTAGACTCAAAATTTTTGCTGTATTTAGTGTATTCTAGCATCCTGAAGATGATTCAAGCATTAATTTCATTGTGATTATGCTCATTTTTAAGATTTTGACATTTTCACCTAAAGTGCACAATCAGGCTGAAAACGCGTTTAAAGCAATAAAAAGTTCATTTTGGCTCTCACACCTAAACTAAACGTTGTAGACTCAAAATTTTTGCTGTATTAAGTGTATTCTAGCATCCTGAAGATGATTCCAGCATTAATTTCATTGTGCTTATGCTCATTTTTAAGATTTTGACATTTTCACCTAAAGTGCACAATCAGGCTGAAAAACGCGTTTAAAGCAATAAAAAGTTCATTTTGGCTCTCACACCTAAACTAAACGTTGTAGACTCAAAATTTTTGCTGTATTTAGTGTATTCTAGCATCCTGAAGATGATTCCAGCATTAATTTCATTGTGCTTATGCTCATTTTGAAGATTTTGACATTTTCACCTAAAGTGCACAATCAGGCTGAAAACGCATTTAAAGCCATAAAAAGTTCATTTTGGCTCTCACACCTAAACTAAACGTTGGAGACTCAAAATTTTTGCTGTATTTAGTGTATTCTAGCATCCTGAAGATGATTCCAGCATTAATTTCATTGTGCTTATGCTCATTTTTAAGATTTTGACATTTTCACCTTAAGTGTACAATCAGGGGCTGAAAACGCGTTTAAAGCAATAAAAAGTTCATTTTGGCTCTCACACCTAAACTAAACGTTGTAGACTCAAAATTTTTGCTGTATTTAGTGTATTCTAGCATCCTGAAGATGATTCCAGCATTAATTTCATTGTGCTTATGCTCATTTTTAAGATTTTGACATTTTCACCTAAAGTGCACAATCAGGCTGAAAACGCGTTTAAAGCAATAAAAAGTTCATTTTTGCTCTCACACCTAAACTAAACGTTGTAGACTCAAAATTTTTGCTGTATTTAGTGTATTCTAGCATCCTGAAGATGATTACAGCATTAATTTCATTGTGATTATGCTCATTTTTAAGATTTTGACATTTTCACCTAAAGTGCACAATCAGGGGCTGAAAACGCGTTTAAAGCAATAAAAAGTTCATTTTGGCTCTCACACCTAAACTAAACGTTGTAGACTCAAAATTGTTGCTGTATTTAGTGTATTCTAGCATCCTGAAGATGATTCCAGCATTAATTTCATTGTGCTTATGCTCATTTTTAAGATTTTGACATTTTCACCTAAAGTGCACAATCAGGCTGAAAACGCGTTTAAAGCAATAAAAAGTTCATTTTGGCTCTCACACCTAAACTAAACGTTGTAGACTCAAAATTTTTGCTGTATTTAGTGTATTCTAGCATCCTGAAGATGATTCCAGCATTAATTTCATTGTGCTTATGCTCATTTTTAAGATTTTGACATTTTCACCTAAAGTGCACAATCAGGCTGAAAACGCGTTTAAAGCAATAAAAAGTTCATTTTTGCTCTCACACCTAAACTAAACGTTGTAGACTCAAAATTTTTGCTGTATTTAGTGTATTCTAGCATCCTGAAGATGATTCCAGCATTAATTTCATTGTGCTTATGCTCATTTTGAAGATTTTGACATTTTCACCTTAAGTGTACAATCAGGGGCTGAAAACGCGTTTAAAGCAATAAAAAGTTCATTTTGGCTCTCACACCTAAACTAAACGTTGTAGACTCAAAATTTTTGCTGTATTTAGTGTATTCTAGCATCCTGAAGATGATTCCAGCCTTAATTTCATTGTGCTTATGCTCATTTTTAAGATTTTGACATTTTCACCTAAAGTGCACAATCAGGCTGAAAAACGCGTTTAAAGCAATAAAAAGTTCATTTTGGCTCTCACACCTAAACTAAACGTTGTAGACTCAAAATTTTTGCTGTATTTAGTGTATTCTAGCATCCTGAAGATGATTCCAGCATTAATTTCATTGTGCTTATGCTCATTTTGAAGATTTTGACATTTTCACCTAAAGTGCACAATCAGGCTGAAAACGCATTTAAAGCCATAAAAAGTTCATTTTGGCTCTCACACCTAAACTAAACGTTGGAGACTCAAAATGTTTGCTGTATTTAGTGTATTCTAGCATCCTGAAGATGATTCCAGCATTAATTTCATTGTGCTTATGCTCATTTTTAAGATTTTGACATTTTCACCTTAAGTGTACAATCAGGGGCTGAAAACGCGTTTAAAGCAATAAAAAGTTCATTTTGGCTCTCACACCTAAACTAAACGTTGTAGACTCAAAATTTTTGCTGTATTTAGTGTATTCTAGCATCCTGAAGATGATTCCAGCATTAATTTCATTGTGCTTATGCTCATTTTTAAGATTTTGACATTTTCACCTAAAGTGCACAATCAGGCTGAAAACGCGTTTAAAGCAATAAAAAGTTCATTTTTGCTCTCACACCTAAACTAAACGTTGTAAACTCAAAATTTTTGCTGTATTTAGTGTATTCTAGCATCCTGAAGATGATTCCAGCATTAATTTCATTGTGCTTATGCTCATTTTGAAGATTTTGACATTTTCACCTTAAGTGTACAATCAGGGGCTGAAAACGCGTTTAAAGCAATAAAAAGTTCATTTTGGCTCTCACACCTAAACTAAACGTTGTAGACTCAAAATTTTTGCTGTATTTAGTGTATTCTAGCATCCTGAAGATGATTCCAGCCTTAATTTCATTGTGCTTATGCTCATTTTGAAGATTTTGACATTTTCACCTAAAGTGCACAATCAGGCTGAAAACGCATTTAAAGCCATAAAAAGTTCATTTTGGCTCTCACACCTAAACAAAACGTTGTAGACTCAACATTTTTGCTGTATTTAGTGTATTCTAGCATCCTGAAGATGATTCCAGCATTAATTTCATTGTGCTTATGCTCATTTTGAAGATTTTGACATTTTCACCTTAAGTGTACAATCAGGGGCTGAAAACGCGTTTAAAGCAATAAAAAGTTCATTTTGGCTCTCACACCTAAACTAAACGTTGTAGACTCAAAATTTTTGCTGTATTTAGTGTATTCTAGCATCCTGAAGATGATTCCAGCCTTAATTTCATTGTGCTTATGCTCATTTTTAAGATTTTGACATTTTCACCTAAAGTGCACAATCAGGCTGAAAAACGCGTTTAAAGCAATAAAAAGTTCATTTTGGCTCTCACACCTAAACTAAACGTTGTAGACTCAAAATTTTTGCTGTATTTAGTGTATTCTAGCATCCTGAAGATGATTCCAGCATTAATTTCATTGTGCTTATGCTCATTTTGAAGATTTTGACATTTTCACCTAAAGTGCACAATCAGGCTGTAAACGCATTTAAAGCCATAAAAAGTTCATTTTGGCTCTCACACCTAAACTAAACGTTGGAGACTCAAAATGTTTGCTGTATTTAGTGTATTCTAGCATCCTGAAGATGATTCCAGCATTAATTTCATTGTGCTTATGCTCATTTTTAAGATTTTGACATTTTCACCTTAAGTGTACAATCAGGGGCTGAAAACGCGTTTAAAGCAATAAAAAGTTCATTTTGGCTCTCACACCTAAACTAAACGTTGTAGACTCAAAATTTTTGCTGTATTTAGTGTATTCTAGCATCCTGAAGATGATTCCAGCATTAATTTCATTGTGCTTATGCTCATTTTTAAGATTTTGACATTTTCACCTAAAGTGCACAATCAGGCTGAAAACGCGTTTAAAGCAATAAAAAGTTCATTTTTGCTCTCACACCTAAACTAAACGTTGTAGACTCAAAATTTTTGCTGTATTTAGTGTATTCTAGCATCCTGAAAATGATTCCAGCATTAATTTCATTGTGCTTATGCTCATTTTGAAGATTTTGACATTTTCACCTTAAGTGTACAATCAGGGGCTGAAAACGCGTTTAAAGCAATAAAAAGTTCATTTTGGCTCTCACACCTAAACTAAACGTTGTAGACTCAAAATTTTTGCTGTATTTAGTGTATTCTAGCATCCTGAAGATGATTCCAGCCTTAATTTCATTGTGCTTATGCTCATTTTGAAGATTTTGACATTTTCACCTAAAGTGCACAATCAGGCTGAAAACGCATTTAAAGCCATAAAAAGTTCATTTTGGCTCTCACACCTAAACAAAACGTTGTAGACTCAACATTTTTGCTGTATTTAGTGTATTCTAGCATCCTGAAGATGATTCCAGCATTAATTTCATTGTGCTTATGCTCATTTTGAAGATTTTGACATTTTCACCTTAAGTGTACAATCAGGGGCTGAAAACGCGTTTAAAGCAATAAAAAGTTCATTTTGGCTCTCACACCTAAACTAAACGTTGTAGACTCAAAATTTTTGCTGTATTTAGTGTATTCTAGCATCTTGAAGATGATTCCAGCATTAATTTCATTGTGCTTATGCTCATTTTTAAGATCTTGACATTTTCACCTAAAGTGCACAATCAGGCTGAAAACGCGTTTAAAGCAATAAAAAGTTCATTTTGGCTCTCACACCTAAACTAAACGTTGTAGACTCAAAATTTTTGCTGTATTTAGTGTATTCTAGCATCCTGAAGATGATTCCAGCATTAATTTCATTGTGCTTATGCTCATTTTGAAGATTTTGACATTTTCACCTTAAGTGTACAATCAGGGGCTGAAAACGCGTTTAAAGCAATAAAAAGTTCATTTTGGCTCTCACACCTAAACTAAACGTTGTAGACTCAAAATTTTTGCTGTATTTAGTGTATTCTAGCATCCTGAAGATGATTCCAGCATTAATTTCATTGTGCTTATGCTCATTTTTAAGATTTTGACATTTTCACCTAAAGTGCACAATCAGGCTGAAAACGCGTTTAAAGCAATAAAAAGTTCATTTTGGCTCTCACACCTAAACTAAACGTTGTAGACTCAAAATTTTTGCTGTATTTAGTGTATTCTAGCATCCTGAAGATGATTCAAGCATTAATTTCATTGTGATTATGCTCATTTTTAAGATTTTGACATTTTCACCTAAAGTGCACAATCAGGCTGAAAACGCGTTTAAAGCAATAAAAAGTTCATTTTGGCTCTCACACCTAAACTAAACGTTGTAGACTCAAAATTTTTGCTGTATTAAGTGTATTCTAGCATCCTGAAGATGATTCCAGCATTAATTTCATTGTGCTTATGCTCATTTTTAAGATTTTGACATTTTCACCTAAAGTGCACAATCAGGCTGAAAAACGCGTTTAAAGCAATAAAAAGTTCATTTTGGCTCTCACACCTAAACTAAACGTTGTAGACTCAAAATTTTTGCTGTATTTAGTGTATTCTAGCATCCTGAAGATGATTCCAGCATTAATTTCATTGTGCTTATGCTCATTTTGAAGATTTTGACATTTTCACCTAAAGTGCACAATCAGGCTGAAAACGCATTTAAAGCCATAAAAAGTTCATTTTGGCTCTCACACCTAAACTAAACGTTGTAGACTCAAAATTTTTGCTGTATTTAGTGTATTCTAGCATCCTGAAGATGATTCCAGCATTAATTTCATTGTGCTTATGCTCATTTTTAAGATTTTGACATTTTCACCTTAAGTGTACAATCAGGGGCTGAAAACGCGTTTAAAGCAATAAAAAGTTCATTTTGGCTCTCACACCTAAACTAAACGTTGTAGACTCAAAATTTTTGCTGTATTTAGTGTATTCTAGCATCCTGAAGATGATTCCAGCATTAATTTCATTGTGCTTATGCTCATTTTTAAGATTTTGACATTTTCACCTAAAGTGCACAATCAGGCTGAAAACGCGTTTAAAGCAATAAAAAGTTCATTTTTGCTCTCACACCTAAACTAAACGTTGTAGACTCAAAATTTTTGCTGTATTTAGTGTATTCTAGCATCCTGAAGATGATTACAGCATTAATTTCATTGTGATTATGCTCATTTTTAAGATTTTGACATTTTCACCTAAAGTGCACAATCAGGGGCTGAAAACGCGTTTAAAGCAATAAAAAGTTCATTTTGGCTCTCACACCTAAACTAAACGTTGTAGACTCAAAATTGTTGCTGTATTTAGTGTATTCTAGCATCCTGAAGATGATTCCAGCATTAATTTCATTGTGCTTATGCTCATTTTTAAGATTTTGACATTTTCACCTAAAGTGCACAATCAGGCTGAAAACGCGTTTAAAGCAATAAAAAGTTCATTTTGGCTCTCACACCTAAACTAAACGTTGTAGACTCAAAATTTTTGCTGTATTTAGTGTATTCTAGCATCCTGAAGATGATTCAAGCATTAATTTCATTGTGATTATGCTCATTTTTAAGATTTTGACATTTTCACCTAAAGTGCACAATCAGGCTGAAAACGCATTTAAAGCAATAAAAAGTTCATTTTGGCTATCACACCTAAACAAAACGTTGTAGACTCAACATTTTTGCTGTATTTAGTGTATTCTAGCATCCTGAAGATGATTCCAGCATTAATTTCATTGTGCTTATGCTCATTTTTAAGATTTTGACATTTTCACCTTAAGTGTACAATCAGGGGCTGAAAACGCGTTTAAAGCAATAAAAAGTTCATTTTGGCTCTCACACCTAAACTAAACGTTGTAGACTCAAAATTTTTGCTGTATATAGTGTATTCTAGCATCCTGAAGATGATTCCAGCATTAATTTCATTGTGCTTATGCTCATTTTGAAGATTTTGACATTTTCACCTAAAGTGCACAATCAGGCTGAAAACGCATTTAAAGCCATAAAAAGTTCATTTTGGCTCTCACACCTAAACAAAACGTTGTAGACTCAACATTTTTGCTGTATTTAGTGTATTCTAGCATCCTGAAGATGATTCCAGCATTAATTTCATTGTGCTTATGCTCATTTTGAAGATTTTGACATTTTCACCTTAAGTGTACAATCAGGGGCTGAAAACGCGTTTAAAGCAATAAAAAGTTCATTTTGGCTCTCACACCTAAACTAAACGTTGTAGACTCAAAATTTTTGCTGTATTTAGTGTATTCTAGCATCTTGAAGATGATTCCAGCATTAATTTCATTGTGCTTATGCTCATTTTTAAGATTTTGACATTTTCACCTAAAGTGCACAATCAGGCTGAAAACGCGTTTAAAGCAATAAAAAGTTCATTTTGGCTCTCACACCTAAACTAAACGTTGTAGACTCAAAATTTTTGCTGTATTTAGTGTATTCTAGCATCCTGAAGATGATTCCAGCATTAATTTCATTGTGCTTATGCTCATTTTGAAGATTTTGACATTTTCACCTTAAGTGTACAATCAGGGGCTGAAAACGCGTTTAAAGCAATAAAAAGTTCATTTTGGCTCTCACACCTAAACTAAACGTTGTAGACTCAAAATTTTTGCTGTATTTAGTGTATTCTAGCATCCTGAAGATGATTCCAGCATTAATTTCATTGTGCTTATGCTCATTTTTAAGATTTTGACATTTTCACCTAAAGTGCACAATCAGGCTGAAAACGCGTTTAAAGCAATAAAAAGTTCATTTTGGCTCTCACACCTAAACTAAACGTTGTAGACTCAAAATTTTTGCTGTATTTAGTGTATTCTAGCATCCTGAAGATGATTCAAGCATTAATTTCATTGTGATTATGCTCATTTTTAAGATTTTGACATTTTCACCTAAAGTGCACAATCAGGCTGAAAACGCATTTAAAGCAATAAAAAGTTCATTTTGGCTATCACACCTAAACAAAACGTTGTAGACTCAACATTTTTGCTGTATTTAGTGTATTCTAGCATCCTGAAGATGATTCCAGCATTAATTTCATTGTGCTTATGCTCATTTTTAAGATTTTGACATTTTCACCTTAAGTGTACAATCAGGGGCTGAAAACGCGTTTAAAGCAATAAAAAGTTCATTTTGGCTCTCACACCTAAACTAAACGTTGTAGACTCAAAAATTTTGCTGTATTCAGTGTATTCTAGAATCCTGAAGATGATTCCAGCATTAATTTCATCGTGCTTATGCTCATTTTGAAGATTTTGACATTTTCACCTAAAGTGCACAATCAGGCTGAAAACGCGTTTAAAGCAATAAAAAGTTCATTTTGGCTCTCACACCTAAACTAAACGTTGTAGACTCAAAAATTTTGCTGTATTTAGTGTATTCTAGCATCCTGAAGATGATTCCAGCATTAATTTCATTGTGCTTAAGCTCATTTTGAAGATTTTGACATTTTCACCTAAAGTGCACAATCAGGCTGAAAACGCATTTAAAGCCATAAAAAGTTCATTTTGGCTCTCACACCTAAACTAAACGTTGTAGACTCAAAATTTTTGCTGTATTTAGTGTATTCTAGCATCCTGAACATGATTCCAGCATTAATTTCATTGTGCTTATGCTCATTTTGAAGATTTTGACATTTTCACCTTAAGTGTACAATCAGGGGCTGAAAACGCGTTTAAAGCAATAAAAAGTTCATTTTGGCTCTCACACCTAAACTAAACGTTGTAGACTCAAAATTTTTGCTGTATTTAGTGTATTCTAGCATCCTGAAGATGATTCCAGCATTAATTTCATTGTGCTTATGCTCATTTTTAAGATTTTGACATTTTCACCTAAAGTGCACAATCAGGCTGAAAACGCGTTTAAAGCAATAAAAAGTTCATTTTGGCTCTCACACCTAAACTAAACGTTGTAGACTCAAAATTTTTGCTGTATTTAGTGTATTCTAGCATCCTGAAGATGATTCCAGCATTAATTTCATCGTGCTTATGCTTATTTTTAAGATTTTGACATTTTCACCTTAAGTGTACAATCAGGGGCTGAAAACGCGTTTAAAGCAATAAAAAGTTCATTTTGGCTCTCACACCTAAACTAAACGTTGTAGACTCAAAATTTTTGCTGTATTTAGTGTATTCTAGCATCCTGAAGATGATTCCAGCATTAATTTCATTGTGCTTATGCTCATTTTGAAGATTTTGACATTTTCACCTAAAGTGTACAATCAGGCTGAAAACGCATTTAAAGCAATAAAAAGTTCATTTTGGCTCTCACACCTAAACTAAACGTTGTAGACTCAAAATTTTTGCTGTATTTAGTGTATTCTAGCATCCTGAAGATGATTCCAGCATTAATTTCATTGTGCTTATGCTCATTTTGAAGATTTTGACATTTTCACCATAAGTGTACAATCAGGGGCTGAAAACGCGTTTAAAGCAATAAAAAGTTCATTTTGGCTCTCACACCAAAACTAAACGTTGTAGACTCAAAATTTTTGCTGTGTTTAGTGTATTCTAGCATCCTGAAGATGATTCCAGCATTAATTTCATTGTGCTTATGCTCATTTTGAAGATTTTGACATTTTCACCTAAAGTGTACAATCAGGGGCTGAAAACACGTTTAAAGCAATAAAAAGTTCATTTTGGCTCTCACACCTAAACTAAACGTTGTAGACTCAAAAATTTTGCTGTATTTAGTGTATTCTAGCATCCTGAAGATGATTCCAGCATTAATTTCATTGTGCTTATGCTCATTTTGAAGATTTTGACATTTTCACCTAAAGTGCACAATCAGGCTGAAAACGCATTTAAAGGAATAAAAAGTTCATTTTGGCACACAAACCTAAACTAAACGTTGTAGACTCAAAATTTTTGCTGTATTTAGTGTATTCTAGCATCCTGAAGATGATTCCAGCATTAATTTCATTGTGCTTATGCTCATTTTGAAGATTTTGACATTTTCACCTTAAGTGTACAATCAGGGGCTGAAAACGCGTTTAAAGCAATAAAAAGTTCATTTTGGCTCTCACACCTAAACTAAACGTTGTAGACTCAAAATTGTTGCTGTATTTAGTGTATTCTAGCATCCTGAAGATGATTCCAGCATTAATTTCATTGTGCTTATGCTCATTTTTAAGATTTTGACATTTTCACCTAAAGTGCACAATCAGGCTGAAAACGCGTTTAAAGCAATAAAAAGTTCATTTTGGCTCTCACACCTAAACTAAACGTTGTAGACTCAAAATTTTTGCTGTATTTAGTGTATTCTAGCATCCTGAAGATGATTCAAGCATTAATTTCATTGTGATTATGCTCATTTTTAAGATTTTGACATTTTCACCTAAAGTGCACAATCAGGCTGAAAACGCATTTAAAGCAATAAAAAGTTCATTTTGGCTATCACACCTAAACAAAACGTTGTAGACTCAACATTTTTGCTGTATTTAGTGTATTCTAGCATCCTGAAGATGATTCCAGCATTAATTTCATTGTGCTTATGCTCATTTTTAAGATTTTGACATTTTCACCTTAAGTGTACAATCAGGGGCTGAAAACGCGTTTAAAGCAATAAAAAGTTCATTTTGGCTCTCACACCTAAACTAAACGTTGTAGACTCAAAATTTTTGCTGTATTTAGTGTATTCTAGCATCCTGAAGATGATTCCAGCATTAATTTCATTGTGCTTATGCTCATTTTGAAGATTTTGACATTTTCACCTAAAGTGCACAATCAGGCTGAAAACGCATTTAAAGCCATAAAAAGTTCATTTTGGCTCTCACACCTAAACAAAACGTTGTAGACTCAACATTTTTGCTGTATTTAGTGTATTCTAGCATCCTGAAGATGATTCCAGCATTAATTTCATTGTGCTTATGCTCATTTTGAAGATTTTGACATTTTCACCTTAAGTGTACAATCAGGGGCTGAAAACGCGTTTAAAGCAATAAAAAGTTCATTTTGGCTCTCACACCTAAACTAAACGTTGTAGACTCAAAATTTTTGCTGTATTTAGTGTATTCTAGCATCTTGAAGATGATTCCAGCATTAATTTCATTGTGCTTATGCTCATTTTTAAGATTTTGACATTTTCACCTAAAGTGCACAATCAGGCTGAAAACGCGTTTAAAGCAATAAAAAGTTCATTTTGGCTCTCACACCTAAACTAAACGTTGTAGACTCAAAATTTTTGCTGTATTTAGTGTATTCTAGCATCCTGAAGATGATTCCAGCATTAATTTCATTGTGCTTATGCTCATTTTGAAGATTTTGACATTTTCACCTTAAGTGTACAATCAGGGGCTGAAAACGCGTTTAAAGCAATAAAAAGTTCATTTTGGCTCTCACACCTAAACTAAACGTTTTAGACTCAAAATTTTTGCTGTATTTAGTGTATTCTAGCATCCTGAAGATGATTCCAGCATTAATTTCATTGTGCTTATGCTCATTTTTAAGATTTTGACATTTTCACCTAAAGTGCACAATCAGGCTGAAAACGCGTTTAAAGCAATAAAAAGTTCATTTTGGCTCTCACACCTAAACTAAACGTTGTAGACTCAAAATTTTTGCTGTATTTAGTGTATTCTAGCATCCTGAAGATGATTCAAGCATTAATTTCATTGTGATTATGCTCATTTTTAAGATTTTGACATTTTCACCTAAAGTGCACAATCAGGCTGAAAACGCATTTAAAGCAATAAAAAGTTCATTTTGGCTATCACACCTAAACAAAACGTTGTAGACTCAACATTTTTGCTGTATTTAGTGTATTCTAGCATCCTGAAGATGATTCCAGCATTAATTTCATTGTGCTTATGCTCATTTTTAAGATTTTGACATTTTCACCTTAAGTGTACAATCAGGGGCTGAAAACGCGTTTAAAGCAATAAAAAGTTCATTTTGGCTCTCACACCTAAACTAAACGTTGTAGACTCAAAAATTTTGCTGTATTCAGTGTATTCTAGAATCCTGAAGATGATTCCAGCATTAATTTCATCGTGCTTATAATCATTTTGAAGATTTTGACATTTTCACCTAAAGTGCACAATCAGGCTGAAAACGCGTTTAAAGCAATAAAAAGTTCATTTTGGCTCTCACACCTAAACTAAACGTTGTAGACTCAAAAATTTTGCTGTATTTAGTGTATTCTAGCATCCTGAAGATGATTCCAGCATTAATTTCATTGTGCTTAAGCTCATTTTGAAGATTTTGACATTTTCACCTAAAGTGCACAATCAGGCTGAAAACGCATTTAAAGCCATAAAAAGTTCATTTTGGCTCTCACACCTAAACTAAACGTTGTAGACTCAAAATTTTTGCTGTATTTAGTGTATTCTAGCATCCTGAAGATGATTCCAGCATTAATTTCATTGTGCTTATGCTCATTTTTAAGATTTTGACATTTTCACCTAAAGTGCACAATCAGGCTGAAAACGCGTTTAAAGCAATAAAAAGTTCATTTTGGCTCTCACACCTAAACTAAACGTTGTAGACTCAAAATTTTTGCTGTATTTAGTGTATTCTAGCATCCTGAAGATGATTCCAGCATTAATTTCATCGTGCTTATGCTTATTTTTAAGATTTTGACATTTTCACCTTAAGTGTACAATCAGGGGCTGAAAACGCGTTTAAAGCAATAAAAAGTTCATTTTGGCTCTCACACCTAAACTAAACGTTGTAGACTCAAAATTTTTGCTGTATTTAGTGTATTCTAGCATCCTGAAGATGATTCCAGCATTAATTTCATTGTGCTTATGCTCATTTTGAAGATTTTGACATTTTCACCTAAAGTGTACAATCAGGCTGAAAACGCATTTAAAGCAATAAAAAGTTCATTTTGGCTCTCACACCTAAACTAAACGTTGTAGACTCAAAATTTTTGCTGTATTTAGTGTATTCTAGCATCCTGAAGATGATTCCAGCATTAATTTCATTGTGCTTATGCTCATTTTTAAGATTTTGACATTTTCACCTAAAGTGCACAATCAGGCTGAAAACGCATTTAAAGGAATAAAAAGTTAATTTTGGCACACAAACCTAAACTAAACGTTGTAGACTCAAAATTTTTGCTGTATTTAGTGTATTCTAGCATCCTGAAGATGATTCCAGCATTAATTTCATTGTGCTTATGCTCATTTTGAAGATTTTGACATTTTCACCATAAGTGTACAATCAGGGGCTGAAAACGCGTTTAAAGCAATAAAAAGTTCATTTTGGCTCTCACACCAAAACTAAACGTTGTAGACTCAAAATTTTTGCTGTGTTTAGTGTATTCTAGCATCCTGAAGATGATTCCAGCATTAATTTCATTGTGCTTATGCTCATTTTGAAGATTTTGACATTTTCACCTAAAGTGTACAATCAGGGGCTGAAAACACGTTTAAAGCAATAAAAAGTTCATTTTGGCTCTCACACCTAAACTAAACGTTGTAGACTCAAAAATTTTGCTGTATTTAGTGTATTCTAGCATCCTGAAGATGATTCCAGCATTAATTTCATTGTGCTTATGCTCATTTTGAAGATTTTGACATTTTCACCTAAAGTGCACAATCAGGCTGAAAACGCATTTAAAGGAATAAAAAGTTCATTTTGGCACACAAACCTAAACTAAACGTTGTAGACTCAAAATTTTTGCTGTATTTAGTGTATTCTAGCATCCTGAAGATGATTCCAGCATTAATTTCATTGTGCTTATGCTCATTTTGAAGATTTTGACATTTTCACCATAAGTGTACAATCAGGGGCTGAAAACGCGTTTAAAGCAATAAAAAGTTCATTTTGGCTCTCACACCAAAACTAAACGTTGTAGACTCAAAATTTTTGCTGTATTTAGTGTATTCTAGCATCCTGAAGATGATTCCAGCATCAATTTCATTGTGCTTATGCTCATTTTGAAGATTTTGACATTTTCACCTAAAGTGTACAATCAGGGGCTGAAAACACATTTAAAGCAATAAAAAGTTCATTTTGGCTATCACACCTAAACAAAACGTTGTAGACTCAACATTTTTGCTGTATTTAGTGTATTCTAGCATCCTGAAGATGATTCCAGCATTAATTTCATTGTGCTTATGCTCATTTTTAAGATTTTGACATTTTCACCTTAAGTGTACAATCAGGGGCTGAAAACGCGTTTAAAGCAATAAAAAGTTCATTTTGGCTCTCACACTTAAACTAAACGTTGTAGACTCAAAATTTTTGCTGTATTTAGTGTATTCTAGCATCCTGAAGATGATTCCAGCATTAATTTCATTGTGCTTATGCTCATTTTGAAGATTTTGACATTTTCACCTAAAGTGCACAATCAGGCTGAAAACGCATTTAAAGCCATAAAAAGTTCATTTTGGCTCTCACACCTAAACAAAACGTTGTAGACTCAACATTTTTGCTGTATTTAGTGTATTCTAGCATCCTGAAGATGATTCCAGCATTAATTTCATTGTGCTTATGCTCATTTTGAAGATTTTGACATTTTCACCTTAAGTGTACAATCAGGGGCTGAAAACGCGTTTAAAGCAATAAAAAGTTCATTTTGGCTCTCACACCTAAACTAAACGTTGTAGACTCAAAATTTTTGCTGTATTTAGTGTATTCTAGCATCTTGAAGATGATTCCAGCATTAATTTCATTGTGCTTATGCTCATTTTTAAGATTTTGACATTTTCACCTAAAGTGCACAATCAGGCTGAAAACGCGTTTAAAGCAATAAAAAGTTCATTTTGGCTCTCACACCTAAACTAAACGTTGTAGACTCAAAATTTTTGCTGTATTTAGTGTATTCTAGCATCCTGAAGATGATTCCAGCATTAATTTCATTGTGCTTATGCTCATTTTGAAGATTTTGACATTTTCACCTTAAGTGTACAATCAGGGGCTGAAAACGCGTTTAAAGCAATAAAAAGTTCATTTTGGCTCTCACACCTAAACTAAACGTTGTAGACTCAAAATTTTTGCTGTATTTAGTGTATTCTAGCATCCTGAAGATGATTCCAGCATTAATTTCATTGTGCTTATGCTCATTTTTAAGATTTTGACATTTTCACCTAAAGTGCACAATCAGGCTGAAAACGCGTTTAAAGCAATAAAAAGTTCATTTTGGCTCTCACACCTAAACTAAACGTTGTAGACTCAAAATTTTTGCTGTATTTAGTGTATTCTAGCATCCTGAAGATGATTCAAGCATTAATTTCATTGTGATTATGCTCATTTTTAAGATTTTGACATTTTCACCTAAAGTGCACAATCAGGCTGAAAACGCATTTAAAGCAATAAAAAGTTCATTTTGGCTATCACACCTAAACAAAACGTTGTAGACTCAACATTTTTGCTGTATTTAGTGTATTCTAGCATCCTGAAGATGATTCCAGCATTAATTTCATTGTGCTTATGCTCATTTTTAAGATTTTGACATTTTCACCTTAAGTGTACAATCAGGGGCTGAAAACGCGTTTAAAGCAATAAAAAGTTCATTTTGGCTCTCACACCTAAACTAAACGTTGTAGACTCAAAAATTTTGCTGTATTCAGTGTATTCTAGAATCCTGAAGATGATTCCAGCATTAATTTCATCGTGCTTATGCTCATTTTGAAGATTTTGACATTTTCACCTAAAGTGCACAATCAGGCTGAAAACGCGTTTAAAGCAATAAAAAGTTCATTTTGGCTCTCACACCTAAACTAAACGTTGTAGACTCAAAAATTTTGCTGTATTTAGTGTATTCTAGCATCCTGAAGATGATTCCAGCATTAATTTCATTGTGCTTAAGCTCATTTTGAAGATTTTGACATTTTCACCTAAAGTGCACAATCAGGCTGAAAACGCGTTTAAAGCAATAAAAAGTTCATTTTGGCTCTCACACCTAAACTAAACGTTGTAGACTCAACATTTTTGCTGTATTTAGTGTATTCTAGCATCCTGAAGATGATTCCAGCATTAATTTCATCGTGCTTATGCTTATTTTTAAGATTTTGACATTTTCACCTTAAGTGTACAATCAGGGGCTGAAAACGCGTTTAAAGCAATAAAAAGTTCATTTTGGCTCTCACACCTAAACTAAACGTTGTAGACTCAAAATTTTTGCTGTATTTAGTGTATTCTAGCATCCTGAAGATGATTCCAGCATTAATTTCATTGTGCTTATGCTCATTTTGAAGATTTTGACATTTTCACCTAAAGTGTACAATCAGGCTGAAAACGCATTTAAAGCAATAAAAAGTTCATTTTGGCTCTCACACCTAAACTAAACGTTGTAGACTCAAAATTTTTGCTGTATTTAGTGTATTCTAGCATCCTGAAGATGATTCCAGCATTAATTTCATTGTGCTTATGCTCATTTTTAAGATTTTGACATTTTCACCTAAAGTGCACAATCAGGCTGAAAACGCATTTAAAGGAATAAAAAGTTCATTTTGGCACACAAACCTAAACTAAACGTTGTAGACTCAAAATTTTTGCTGTATTTAGTGTATTCTAGCATCCTGAAGATGATTCCAGCATTAATTTCATTGTGCTTATGCTCATTTTGAAGATTTTGACATTTTCACCATAAGTGTACAATCAGGGGCTGAAAACGCGTTTAAAGCAATAAAAAGTTCATTTTGGCTCTCACACCAAAACTAAACGTTGTAGACTCAAAATTTTTGCTGTGTTTAGTGTATTCTAGCATCCTGAAGATGATTCCAGCATTAATTTCATTGTGCTTATGCTCATTTTGAAGATTTTGACATTTTCACCTAAAGTGTACAATCAGGGGCTGAAAACACGTTTAAAGCAATAAAAAGTTCATTTTGGCTCTCACACCTAAACTAAACGTTGTAGACTCAAAATTTTTGCTGTATTTAGTGTATTCTAGCATCCTGAAGATGATTTCAGCATTAATTTCATTGTGCTTATGCTCATTTTGAAGATTTTGACATTTTCACCTTAAGTGTACAATCAGGGGCTGAAAACGCGTTTAAAGCAATAAAAAGTTCATTTTGGCTCTCACACCTAAACTAAACGTTGTAGACTCAAAATTTTTGCTGTATTTAGTGTATTCTAGCATCCTGAAGATGATTCCAGCATTAATTTCATTGTGCTTATGCTCATTTTTAAGATTTTGACATTTTCACCTAAAGTGCACAATCAGGCTGAAAACGCGTTTAAAGCAATAAAAAGTTCATTTTGGCTCTCACACCTAAACTAAACGTTGTAGACTCAAAATTTTTGCTGTATTTAGTGTATTCTAGCATCCTGAAGATGATTCCAGCATTAATTTCATTGTGCTTATGCTCATTTTGAAGATTTTGACATTTTCACCATAAGTGTACAATCAGGGGCTGAAAACACGTTTAAAGCAATAAAAAGTTCATTTTGGCTCTCACACCTAAACTAAACGTTGTAGACTCAAAATTTTTGCTGTATTTAGTGTATTCTAGCATCCTGAAGATGATTCCAGCATTAATTTCATTGTGCTTATGCTCATTTTGAAGATTTTGACATTTTCACCTAAAGTGCACAATCAGGCTGAAAACGCATTTAAAGGAATAAAAAGTTCATTTTGGCACACAAACCTAAACAAAACGTTGTAGACTCAAAATTTTTGCTGTATTTAGTGTATTCTAGCATCCTGAAGATGATTCCAGCATTAATTTCATTGTGCTTATGCTCATTTTGAAGATTTTGACATTTTCACCATAAGTGTACAATCAGGGGCTGAAAACGCGTTTAAAGCAATAAAAAGTTCATTTTGGCTCTCACACCAAAACTAAACGTTGTAGACTCAAAATTTTTGCTGTATTTAGTGTATTCTAGCATCCTGAAGATGATTCCAGCATCAATTTCATTGTGCTTATGCTCATTTTGAAGATTTTGACATTTTCACCTAAAGTGTACAATCAGGGGCTGAAAACACGTTTAAAGCAATAAAAAGTTCATTTTGGCTCTCACACCTAAACTAAACGTTGTAGACTCAAAATTTTTGCTGTATTTAGTGTATTCTAGCATCCTGAAGATGATTCCAGCATTAATTTCATTGTGCTTATGCTCATTTTGAAGATTTTGACATTTTCACCTAAAGTGCACAATCAGGCTGAAAACGCATTTAAAGCCATAAAAAGTTCATTTTGGCTCTCACACCTAAACTAAACGTTGTAGACTCAAAATTTTTGCTGTATTTAGTGTATTCTAGCATCCTGAAGATGATTCCAGCATTAATTTCAATGTGCTTATGCTCATTTTGAAGATTTTGACATTTTCACCTTAAGTGTACAATCAGGGGCTGAAAACGCGTTTAAAGCAATAAAAAGTTCATTTTGGCTCTCACACCTAAACTAAACGTTGTAGACTCAAAATTTTTGCTGTATTTAGTGTATTCTAGCATCCTGAAGATGATTCCAGCATTAATTTCATTGTGCTTATGCTCATTTTTAAGATTTTGACATTTTCACCTAAAGTGCACAATCAGGCTGAAAACGCGTTTAAAGCAATAAAAAGTTCATTTTGGCTCTCACACCTAAACTAAACGTTGTAGACTCAAAAATGTTGCTGTATTTAGTGTATTCTAGCATCCTGAAGATGATTCCAGCATTAATTTCATTGTGCTTATGCTCATTTTGAAGATTTTGACATTTTCACCTAAAGTGCACAATCAGGCTGAAAACGCATTTAAAGCCATAAAAAGTTCATTTTGGCTCTCACACCTAAACTAAACGTTGTAGACTCAAACTTTTTGCTGTATTTAGTGTATTCTAGCATCCTGAAGATGATTCCAGCATTAATTTCATTGTGCTTATGCTCATTTTGAAGATTTTGACATTTTCACCTTAAGTGTACAATCAGGGGCTGAAAACGCGTTACAAGCAATAAAAAGTTCATTTTGGATCTCACACCTAAACTAAACGTTGTAGACTCAAAATTTTTGCTGTATTTAGTGTATTCTAGCATCCTGAAGATGATTCCAGCATTAATTTCATTGTGCTTATGCTCATTTTTAGGATTTTGACATTTTCACCTAAAGTGCACAATCATGCTGAAAACGCGTTTAAAGCAATAAAAAGTTCATTTTGGCTCTCACACCTAAACTAAACGTTGTAGACTCAAAATTTTTGCTGTAAATAGTGTATTCTAGCATCCTGAAGATGATTCCAGCATTAATTTCATCGTGCTTATGCTCATTTTGAAGATTTTGACATTTTCACCTTAAGTGTACAATCAGGGGCTGAAAACGCGTTTAAAGCAATAAAAAGTTCATTTTGGCTCTCACACCTAAACTAAACGTTGTAGACTCAAAATTTTTGCTGTATTTAGTGTATTCTAGCATCCTGAAGATGATTCCAGCATTAATTTCATTGTGCTTATGCTCATTTTGAAGATTTTGACATTTTCACCTAAAGTGCACAATCAGGCTGAAAACGCATTTAAAGCCATAAAAAGTTCATTTTGGCTCTCACACCTAAACTAAACGTTGGAGACTCAAAATTTTTGCTGTATTTAGTGTATTCTAGCATCCTGAAGATGATTCCAGCATTAATTTCATTGTGCTTATGCTCATTTTTAAGATTTTGACATTTTCACCTAAAGTGCACAATCAGGCTGAAAACGCGTTTAAAGCAATAAAAAGTTCATTTTGGCTCTCACACCTAAACTAAACGTTGTAGACTCAAAATTTTTGTTGTATTTAGTGTATTCTAGCATCCTGAAGATGATTCCAGCATTAATTTCATTGTGCTTATGCTCATTTTTAAGATTTTGACATTTTCACCTAAAGTGCACAATCTGGCTGAAAACGCGTTTAAAGCAATAAAAAGTTCATTTTGGCTCTCACACCTAAACTAAACAATGTAGACTCAAAAATTTTGTTGTATTTAGTGTATTCTAGCATCCTGAAGATGATTCCAGCATTAATTTCATTGTGCTTATGCTCATTTTTAAGATTTTGACATTTTCACCTAAAGTGCACAATCAGGCTGAAAACGCGTTTAAAGCAATAAAAAGTTCATTTTGGCTCTCACACCTAAACTAAACAATGTAGACTCAAAAATTTTGCTGTATTTAGTGTATTCTAGCATCCTGAAGATGATTCCAGCATTAATTTCATTGTGCTTATGCTCATTTTGAAGATTTTGACATTTTCACCTAAAGTGCACAATCAGGCTGAAAACGCATTTAAAGCCATAAAAAGTTCATTTTGGCTCTCACACCTAAACTAAACGTTGGAGACTCAAAATTTTTGCTGTATTTAGTGTATTCTAGCATCCTGAAGATGATTCCAGCATTAATTTCATTGTGCTTATGTTAATTTTTTAGATTTTGACATTTTCACCTAAAGTGCACAAACAGGCTGAAAACACGTTTAAAGCAATAAAAAGTTCATTTTGGCTCTCACACCTAAACTAAACGTTGTAGACTCAAAATTTTTGCTGTATTTAGTGTATTCTAGCATCCTGAAGATGATTCCAGCATTAATTTCATTGTGCTTATGCTCATTTTGAAGATTTTGACATTTTCACCTTAAGTGTACAATCAGGGGCTGAAAACGCGTTTAAAGCAATAAAAAGTTCATTTTGGCTCTCACACCTAAACTAAACGTTATAGACTCAAATTTTTTGCTGTATTTAGTGTATTCTAGCATCCTGAAGATGATTCCAGCATTAATTTCATTGTGCTTATGCTCATTTTTAAGATTTTGACATTTTCACCTAAAGTGCACAATCAGGCTGAAAACGCGTTTAAAGCAATAAAAAGTTCATTTTGGCTCTCACACCTAAACTAAACGTTGTAGACTCAAAATTTTTGTTGTATTTAGTGTATTCTAGCATCCTGAAGATGATTCCAGCATTAATTTCATTGTGCTTATGCTCATTTTTAAGATTTTGACATTTTCACCTAAAGTGTACAATCAGGGGCTGAAAACGCGTTTAAAGCAATAAAAAGTTCATTTTGGCTCTCACACCTAAACTAAACGTTGTAGACTCAAAATTTTTGCTGTATTTAGTGTATTCTAGCATCCTGAAGATGATTCCAGCATTAATTTCATTGTGCTTATGCTCATTTTTAAGATTTTGACATTTTCACCTAAAGTGCACAATCAGGCTGAAAACGCGTTTAAAGCAATAAAAAGTTCATTTTGGCTCTCACACCTAAACTAAACGTTGTAGACTCAAAATTTTTGCTGTATTTAGTGTATTCTAGCATCCTGAAGATGATTCCAGCATTAATTTCATCGTGCTTATGCTTATTTTTAAGATTTTGACATTTTCACCTTAAGTGTACAATCAGGGGCTGAAAACGCGTTTAAAGCAATAAAAAGTTCATTTTGGCTCTCACACCTAAACTAAACGTTGTAGACTCAAAATTTTTGCTGTATTTAGTGTATTCTAGCATCCTGAAGATGATTCCAGCATTAATTTCATTGTGCTTATGCTCATTTTGAAGATTTTGACATTTTCACCTAAAGTGTACAATCAGGCTGAAAACGCATTTAAAGCAATAAAAAGTTCATTTTGGCTCTCACACCTAAACTAAACGTTGTAGACTCAAAATTTTTGCTGTATTTAGTGTATTCTAGCATCCTGAAGATGATTCCAGCATTAATTTCATTGTGCTTATGCTCATTTTTAAGATTTTGACATTTTCACCTAAAGTGCACAATCAGGCTGAAAACGCATTTAAAGGAATAAAAAGTTCATTTTGGCACACAAACCTAAACTAAACGTTGTAGACTCAAAATTTTTGCTGTATTTAGTGTATTCTAGCATCCTGAAGATGATTCCAGCATTAATTTCATTGTGCTTATGCTCATTTTGAAGATTTTGACATTTTCACCATAAGTGTACAATCAGGGGCTGAAAACGCGTTTAAAGCAATAAAAAGTTCATTTTGGCTCTCACACCAAAACTAAACGTTGTAGACTCAAAATTTTTGCTGTGTTTAGTGTATTCTAGCATCCTGAAGATGATTCCAGCATTAATTTCATTGTGCTTATGCTCATTTTGAAGATTTTGACATTTTCACCTAAAGTGTACAATCAGGGGCTGAAAACACGTTTAAAGCAATAAAAAGTTCATTTTGGCTCTCACACCTAAACTAAACGTTGTAGACTCAAAATTTTTGCTGTATTTAGTGTATTCTAGCATCCTGAAGATGATTTCAGCATTAATTTCATTGTGCTTATGCTC
The DNA here is from genome assembly GCF_051991255.1 of Vanacampus margaritifer. Lineage (NCBI taxonomy): Eukaryota > Metazoa > Chordata > Actinopteri > Syngnathiformes > Syngnathidae > Vanacampus > Vanacampus margaritifer. The sequence goes on along the minus strand of NC_135438.1, from coordinate 28,461,573 downwards.
ATTTTGAAGATTTTGACATTTTCACCTTAAGTGTACAATCAGGGGCTGAAAGCGCGTTTAAAGCAATAAAAAGTTCAGTTTTGGCTCTCACACCTAAACTAAACGTTGTAGACTCAAAATTTTTGCTGTATTTAGTGTATTCTAGCATCCTGAAGATGATTCCAGCATTAATTTCATTGTGCTTATGCTCATTTTTAAGATTTTGACATTTTCACCTAAAGTGCACAATCAGGCTGAAAACGCGTTTAAAGCAATAAAAAGTTCATTTTGGCTCTCACACCTAAACTAAACGTTGTAGACTCAAAATTTTTGCTGTATTTAGTGTATTCTAGCATCCTGAAGATGATTCCAGCATTAATTTCATCGTGCTTATGCTTATTTTTAAGATTTTGACATTTTCACCTTAAGTGTACAATCAGGGGCTGAAAACGCGTTTAAAGCAATAAAAAGTTCATTTTGGCTCTCACACCTAAACTAAACGTTGTAGACTCAAAATTTTTGCTGTATTTAGTGTATTCTAGCATCCTGAAGATGATTCCAGCATTAATTTCATTGTGCTTATGCTCATTTTGAAGATTTTGACATTTTCACCTAAAGTGTACAATCAGGCTGAAAACGCATTTAAAGCAATAAAAAGTTCATTTTGGCTCTCACACCTAAACTAAACGTTGTAGACTCAAAATTTTTGCTGTATTTAGTGTATTCTAGCATCCTGAAGATGATTCCAGCATTAATTTCATTGTGCTTATGCTCATTTTTAAGATTTTGACATTTTCACCTAAAGTGCACAATCAGGCTGAAAACGCATTTAAAGGAATAAAAAGTTCATTTTGGCACACAAACCTAAACTAAACGTTGTAGACTCAAAATTTTTGCTGTATTTAGTGTATTCTAGCATCCTGAAGATGATTCCAGCATTAATTTCATTGTGCTTATGCTCATTTTGAAGATTTTGACATTTTCACCATAAGTGTACAATCAGGGGCTGAAAACGCGTTTAAAGCAATAAAAAGTTCATTTTGGCTCTCACACCAAAACTAAACGTTGTAGACTCAAAATTTTTGCTGTGTTTAGTGTATTCTAGCATCCTGAAGATGATTCCAGCATTAATTTCATTGTGCTTATGCTTTTTTTGAAGATTTTGACATTTTCACCTAAAGTGTACAATCAGGGGCTGAAAACACGTTTAAAGCAATAAAAAGTTCATTTTGGCTCTCACACCTAAACTAAACGTTGTAGACTCAAAATTTTTGCTGTATTTAGTGTATTCTAGCATCCTGAAGATGATTCCAGCATTAATTTCATTGTGCTTATGCTCATTTTGAAGATTTTGACATTTTCACCTAAAGTGCACAATCAGGCTGAAAACGCATTTAAAGGAATAAAAAGTTCATTTTGGCACACAAACCTAAACTAAACGTTGTAGACTCAAAATTTTTGCTGTATTTAGTGTATTCTAGCATCCTGAAGATGATTCCAGCATTAATTTCATTGTGCTTATGCTCATTTTGAAGATTTTGACATTTTCACCATAAGTGTACAATCAGGGGCTGAAAACGCGTTTAAAGCAATAAAAAGTTCATTTTGGCTCTCACACCAAAACTAAACGTTGTAGACTCAAAATTTTTGCTGTATTTAGTGTATTCTAGCATCCTGAAGATGATTCCAGCATCAATTTCATTGTGCTTATGCTCATTTTGAAGATTTTGACATTTTCACCTAAAGTGTACAATCAGGGGCTGAAAACACGTTTAAAGCAATAAAAAGTTCATTTTGGCTCTCACACCTAAACTAAACGTTGTAGACTCAAAATTTTTGCTGTATTTAGTGTATTCTAGCATCCTGAAGATGATTCCAGCATTAATTTCATTGTGCTTATGCTCATTTTGAAGATTTTGACATTTTCACCTAAAGTGCACAATCAGGCTGAAAACGCATTTAAAGCCATAAAAAGTTCATTTTGGCTCTCACACCTAAACTAAACGTTGTAGACTCAAAATTTTTGCTGTATTTAGTGTATTCTAGCATCCTGAAGATGATTCCAGCATTAATTTCAATGTGCTTATGCTCATTTTGAAGATTTTGACATTTTCACCTTAAGTGTACAATCAGGGGCTGAAAACGCGTTTAAAGCAATAAAAAGTTCATTTTGGCTCTCACACCTAAACTAAACGTTGTAGACTCAAAATTTTTGCTGTATTTAGTGTATTCTAGCATCCTGAAGATGATTCCAGCATTAATTTCATTGTGCTTATGCTCATTTTTAAGATTTTGACATTTTCACCTAAAGTGCACAATCAGGCTGAAAACGCGTTTAAAGCAATAAAAAGTTCATTTTGGCTCTCACACCTAAACTAAACGTTGTAGACTCAAAAATGTTGCTGTATTTAGTGTATTCTAGCATCCTGAAGATGATTCCAGCATTAATTTCATTGTGCTTATGCTCATTTTGAAGATTTTGACATTTTCACCTAAAGTGCACAATCAGGCTGAAAACGCATTTAAAGCCATAAAAAGTTCATTTTGGCTCTCACACCTAAACTAAACGTTGTAGACTCAAACTTTTTGCTGTATTTAGTGTATTCTAGCATCCTGAAGATGATTCCAGCATTAATTTCATTGTGCTTATGCTCATTTTGAAGATTTTGACATTTTCACCTTAAGTGTACAATCAGGGGCTGAAAACGCGTTACAAGCAATAAAAAGTTCATTTTGGATCTCACACCTAAACTAAACGTTGTAGACTCAAAATTTTTGCTGTATTTAGTGTATTCTAGCATCCTGAAGATGATTCCAGCATTAATTTCATTGTGCTTATGCTCATTTTTAGGATTTTGACATTTTCACCTAAAGTGCACAATCATGCTGAAAACGCGTTTAAAGCAATAAAAAGTTCATTTTGGCTCTCACACCTAAACTAAACGTTGTAGACTCAAAATTTTTGCTGTAAATAGTGTATTCTAGCATCCTGAAGATGATTCCAGCATTAATTTCATCGTGCTTATGCTCATTTTGAAGATTTTGACATTTTCACCTTAAGTGTACAATCAGGGGCTGAAAACGCGTTTAAAGCAATAAAAAGTTCATTTTGGCTCTCACACCTAAACTAAACGTTGTAGACTCAAAATTTTTGCTGTATTTAGTGTATTCTAGCATCCTGAAGATGATTCCAGCATTAATTTCATTGTGCTTATGCTCATTTTGAAGATTTTGACATTTTCACCTAAAGTGCACAATCAGGCTGAAAACGCATTTAAAGCCATAAAAAGTTCATTTTGGCTCTCACACCTAAACTAAACGTTGGAGACTCAAAATTTTTGCTGTATTTAGTGTATTCTAGCATCCTGAAGATGATTCCAGCATTAATTTCATTGTGCTTATGCTCATTTTTAAGATTTTGACATTTTCACCTAAAGTGCACAATCAGGCTGAAAACGCGTTTAAAGCAATAAAAAGTTCATTTTGGCTCTCACACCTAAACTAAACGTTGTAGACTCAAAATTTTTGTTGTATTTAGTGTATTCTAGCATCCTGAAGATGATTCCAGCATTAATTTCATTGTGCTTATGCTCATTTTTAAGATTTTGACATTTTCACCTAAAGTGCACAATCTGGCTGAAAACGCGTTTAAAGCAATAAAAAGTTCATTTTGGCTCTCACACCTAAACTAAACAATGTAGACTCAAAAATTTTGTTGTATTTAGTGTATTCTAGCATCCTGAAGATGATTCCAGCATTAATTTCATTGTGCTTATGCTCATTTTTAAGATTTTGACATTTTCACCTAAAGTGCACAATCAGGCTGAAAACGCGTTTAAAGCAATAAAAAGTTCATTTTGGCTCTCACACCTAAACTAAACAATGTAGACTCAAAAATTTTGCTGTATTTAGTGTATTCTAGCATCCTGAAGATGATTCCAGCATTAATTTCATTGTGCTTATGCTCATTTTGAAGATTTTGACATTTTCACCTAAAGTGCACAATCAGGCTGAAAACGCATTTAAAGCCATAAAAAGTTCATTTTGGCTCTCACACCTAAACTAAACGTTGGAGACTCAAAATTTTTGCTGTATTTAGTGTATTCTAGCATCCTGAAGATGATTCCAGCATTAATTTCATTGTGCTTATGTTAATTTTTTAGATTTTGACATTTTCACCTAAAGTGCACAAACAGGCTGAAAACGCGTTTAAAGCAATAAAAAGTTCATTTTGGCTCTCACACCTAAACTAAACGTTGTAGACTCAAAATTTTTGCTGTATTTAGTGTATTCTAGCATCCTGAAGATGATTCCAGCATTAATTTCATTGTGCTTATGCTCATTTTGAAGATTTTGACATTTTCACCTTAAGTGTACAATCAGGGGCTGAAAACGCGTTTAAAGCAATAAAAAGTTCATTTTGGCTCTCACACCTAAACTAAACGTTATAGACTCAAATTTTTTGCTGTATTTAGTGTATTCTAGCATCCTGAAGATGATTCCAGCATTAATTTCATTGTGCTTATGCTCATTTTTAAGATTTTGACATTTTCACCTAAAGTGCACAATCAGGCTGAAAACGCGTTTAAAGCAATAAAAAGTTCATTTTGGCTCTCACACCTAAACTAAACGTTGTAGACTCAAAATTTTTGTTGTATTTAGTGTATTCTAGCATCCTGAAGATGATTCCAGCATTAATTTCATTGTGCTTATGCTCATTTTTAAGATTTTGACATTTTCACCTAAAGTGCACAATCTGGCTGAAAACGCGTTTAAAGCAATAAAAAGTTCATTTTGGCTCTCACACCTAAACTAAACAATGTAGACTCAAAAATTTTGTTGTATTTAGTGTATTCTAGCATCCTGAAGATGATTCCAGCATTAATTTCATTGTGCTTATGCTCATTTTTAAGATTTTGACATTTTCACCTAAAGTGCACAATCAGGCTGAAAACGCGTTTAAAGCAATAAAAAGTTCATTTTGGATCTCACACCTAAACTAAACAATGTAGACTCAAAAATTTTGCTGTATTTAGTGTATTCTAGCATCCTGAAGATGATTCCAGCATTAATTTCATTGTGCTTATGCTCATTTTGAAGATTTTGACATTTTCACCTAAAGTGCACAATCAGGCTGAAAACGCATTTAAAGCCATAAAAAGTTCATTTTGGCTCTCACACCTAAACTAAACGTTGGAGACTCAAAAATTTTGCTGTATTTAGTGTATTCTAGCATCCTGAAGATGATTCCAGCATTAATTTCATTGTGCTTATGTTAATTTTTTAGATTTTGACATTTTCACCTAAAGTGCACAAACAGGCTGAAAACGCGTTTAAAGCAATAAAAAGTTCATTTTGGCTCTCACACCTAAACTAAACGTTGTAGACTCAAAATTTTTGCTGTATTTAGTGAATTCTAGCATCCTGAAGATGATTCCAGCATTAATTTCATTGTGCTTATGCTCATTTTGAAGATTTTGACATTTTCACCTAAAGTGCACAATCAGGCTGAAAACGCATTTAAAGCCATAAAAAGTTCATTTTGGCTCTCACACCTAAACTAAACGTTGTAGACTCAAAATTTTTGCTGTATTTAGTGTATTCTAGCATCCTGAAGATGATTCCAGCATTAATTTCAATGTGCTTATGCTCATTTTGAAGATTTTGACATTTTCACCTTAAGTGTACAATCAGGGGCTGAAAACGCGTTTAAAGCAATAAAAAGTTCATTTTGGCTCTCACACCTAAACTAAACGTTGTAGACTCAAAATTTTTGCTGTATTTAGTGTATTCTAGCATCCTGAAGATGATTCCAGCATTAATTTCATTGTGCTTATGCTCATTTTGAAGATTTTGACATTTTCACCTTAAGTGTACAATCAGGGGCTGAAAACGCGTTTAAAGCAATAAAAAGTTCATTTTGGCTCTCACACCTAAACTAAACGTTGTAGACTCAAAATTTTTGCTGTATTTAGTGTATTCTAGCATCCTGAAGATGATTCCAGCATTAATTTCATTGTGCTTATGCTCATTTTTAGGATTTTGACATTTTCACCTAAAGTGCACAATCAGGCTGAAAACGCGTTTAAAGCAATAAAAAGTTCATTTTGGCTCTCACACCTAAACTAAACGTTGTAGACTCAAAATTGTTGCTGTATTTAGTGTATTCTAGCATCCTGAAGATGATTCCAGCATTAATTTCATCGTGCTTATGCTCATTTTGAAGATTTTGACATTTTCACCTTAAGTGTACAATCAGGGGCTGAAAACGCGTTTAAAGCAATAAAAAGTTCATTTTGGCTCTCACACCTAAACTAAACGTTGTAGACTCAAAATTTTTGCTGTATTTAGTGTATTCTAGCATCCTGAAGATGATTCCAGCATTAATTTCATTGTGCTTATGCTCATTTTGAAGATTTTGACATTTTCACCTAAAGTGCACAATCAGGCTGAAAACGCATTTAAAGCCATAAAAAGTTCATTTTGGCTCTCACACCTAAACTAAACGTTGGAGACTCAAAATTTTTGCTGTATTTAGTGTATTCTAGCATCCTGAAGATGATTCCAGCATTAATTTCATTGTGCTTATGCTCATTTTTAAGATTTTGACATTTTCACCTAAAGTGCACAATCAGGCTGAAAACGCGTTTAAAGCAATAAAAAGTTCATTTTGGCTCTCACACCTAAACTAAACGTTGTAGACTCAAAATTTTTGTTGTATTTGGTGTATTCTAGCATCCTGAAGATGATTCCAGCATTAATTTCATTGTGCTTATGCTCATTTTTAAGATTTTGACATTTTCACCTAAAGTGCACAATCAGGCTGAAAACGCGTTTAAAGCAATAAAAAGTTCATTTTGGCTCTCACACCTAAACTAAACAATGTAGACTCAAAAATTTTGCTGTATTTAGTGTATTCTAGCATCCTGAAGATGATTCCAGCATTAATTTCATTGTGCTTATGCTCATTTTGAAGATTTTGACATTTTCACCTAAAGTGCACAATCAGGCTGAAAACGCATTTAAAGACATAAAAAGTTCATTTTGGCTCTCACACCTAAACTAAACGTTGTAGACTCAAAATTTTTGCTGTATTTAGTGTATTCTAGCATCCTGAAGATGATTCCAGCATTAATTTCATTGTGCTTATGCTCATTTTGAAGATTTTGACATTTTCACCTTAAGTGTACAATCAGGGGCTGAAAACGCGTTTAAAACAATAAAAAGTTCATTTTGGCTCTCACACCTAAACTAAACGTTGTAGACTCAAAATTTTTGCTGTATTTAGTGTATTCTAGCATCCTGAAGATGATTCCAGCATTAATTTCATTGTGCTTATGCTCATTTTTAAGATTTTGACATTTTCACCTAAAGTGCACACTCAGGCTGAAAACGCATTTAAAGCCATAAAAAGTTCATTTTGGCTCTCACACCTAAACAAAACGTTGTAGACTCAAACTTTTTGCTGTATTTAGTGTATTCTAGCATCCTGAAGATGATTCCAGCATTAATTTCATTGTGCTTATGCTCATTTTGAAGATTTTGACATTTTCACCTTAAGTGTACAATCAGGGGCTGAAAACGCGTTACAAGCAATAAAAAGTTCATTTTGGATCTCACACCTAAACTAAACGTTGTAGACTCAAAATTTTTGCTGTATTTAGTGTATTCTAGCATCCTGAAGATGATTCCAGCAATAATTTCATTGTGCTTATGCTCATTTTTAGGATTTTGACATTTTCACCTAAAGTGCACAATCATGCTGAAAACGCGTTTAAAGCAATAAAAAGTTCATTTTGGCTCTCACACCTAAACTAAACGTTGTAGACTCAAAATTTTTGCTGTAAATAGTGTATTCTAGCATCCTGAAGATGATTCCAGCATTAATTTCATCGTGCTTATGCTCATTTTGAAGATTTTGACATTTTCACCTTAAGTGTACAATCAGGGGCTGAAAACGCGTTTAAAGCAATAAAAAGTTCATTTTGGCTCTCACACCTAAACTAAACGTTGTAGACTCAAAATTTTTGCTGTATTTAGTGTATTCTAGCATCCTGAAGATGATTCCAGCATTAATTTCATTGTGCTTATGCTCATTTTGAAGATTTTGACATTTTCACCTAAAGTGCACAATCAGGCTGAAAACGCATTTAAAGCCATAAAAAGTTCATTTTGGCTCTCACACCTAAACTAAACGTTGGAGACTCAAAATGTTTGCTGTATTTAGTGTATTCTAGCATCCTGAAGATGATTCCAGCATTAATTTCATTGTGCTTATGCTCATTTTTAAGATTTTGACATTTTCACCTAAAGTGCACAATCAGGCTGAAAACGCGTTTAAAGCAATAAAAAGTTCATTTTGGCTCTCACACCTAAACTAAACGTTGTAGACTCAAAATTTTTGTTGTATTTAGTGTATTCTAGCATCCTGAAGATGATTCCAGCATTAATTTCATTGTGCTTATGCTCATTTTTAAGATTTTGACATTTTCACCTAAAGTGCACAATCTGGCTGAAAACGCGTTTAAAGCAATAAAAAGTTCATTTTGGCTCTCACACCTAAACTAAACAATGTAGACTCAAAAATTTTGTTGTATTTAGTGTATTCTAGCATCCTGAAGATGATTCCAGCATTAATTTCATTGTGCTTATGCTCATTTTTAAGATTTTGACATTTTCACCTAAAGTGCACAATCAGGCTGAAAACGCGTTTAAAGCAATAAAAAGTTCATTTTGGCTCTCACACCTAAACTAAACAATGTAGACTCAAAAATTTTGCTGTATTTAGTGTATTCTAGCATCCTGAAGATGATTCCAGCATTAATTTCATTGTGCTTATGCTCATTTTGAAGATTTTGACATTTTCACCTAAAGTGCACAATCAGGCTGAAAACGCATTTAAAGCCATAAAAAGTTCATTTTGGCTCTCACACCTAAACTAAACGTTGGAGACTCAAAATTTTTGCTGTATTTAGTGTATTCTAGCATCCTGAAGATGATTCCAGCATTAATTTCATTGTGCTTATGTTAATTTTTTAGATTTTGACATTTTCACCTAAAGTGCACAAACAGGCTGAAAACGCGTTTAAAGCAATAAAAAGTTCATTTTGGCTCTCACACCTAAACTAAACGTTGTAGACTCAAAATTTTTGCTGTATTTAGTGTATTCTAGCATCCTGAAGATGATTCCAGCATTAATTTCATTGTGCTTATGCTCATTTTGAAGATTTTGACATTTTCACCTTAAGTGTACAATCAGGGGCTGAAAACGCGTTTAAAGCAATAAAAAGTTCATTTTGGCTCTCACACCTAAACTAAACGTTATAGACTCAAATTTTTTGCTGTATTTAGTGTATTCTAGCATCCTGAAGATGATTCCAGCATTAATTTCATTGTGCTTATGCTCATTTTTAAGATTTTGACATTTTCACCTAAAGTGCACAATCAGGCTGAAAACGCGTTTAAAGCAATAAAAAGTTCATTTTGGCTCTCACACCTAAACTAAACGTTGTAGACTCAAAATTTTTGTTGTATTTAGTGTATTCTAGCATCCTGAAGATGATTCCAGCATTAATTTCATTGTGCTTATGCTCATTTTTAAGATTTTGACATTTTCACCTAAAGTGCACAATCTGGCTGAAAACGCGTTTAAAGCAATAAAAAGTTCATTTTGGCTCTCACACCTAAACTAAACAATGTAGACTCAAAAATTTTGTTGTATTTAGTGTATTCTAGCATCCTGAAGATGATTCCAGCATTAAATTCATTGTGCTTATGCTCATTTTTAAGATTTTGACATTTTCACCTAAAGTGCACAATCAGGCTGAAAACGCGTTTAAAGCAATAAAAAGTTCATTTTGGCTCTCACACCTAAACTAAACAATGTAGACTCAAAAATTTTGCTGTATTTAGTGTATTCTAGCATCCTGAAGATGATTCCAGCATTAATTTCATTGTGCTTATGCTCATTTTGAAGATTTTGACATTTTCACCTAAAGTGCACAATCAGGCTGAAAACGCATTTAAAGCCATAAAAAGTTCATTTTGGCTCTCACACCTAAACTAAACGTTGGAGACTCAAAATTTTTGCTGTATTTAGTGTATTCTAGCATCCTGAAGATGATTCCAGCATTAATTTCATTGTGCTTATGTTAATTTTTTAGATTTTGACATTTTCACCTAAAGTGCACAAACAGGCTGAAAACGCGTTTAAAGCAATAAAAAGTTCATTTTGGCTCTCACACCTAAACTAAACGTTGTAGACTCAAAATTTTTGCTGTATTTAGTGTATTCTAGCATCCTGAAGATGATTCCAGCATTAATTTCATTGTGCTTATGCTCATTTTGAAGATTTTGACATTTTCACCTAAAGTGCACAATCAGGCTGAAAACGCATTTAAAGCCATAAAAAGTTCATTTTGGCTCTCACACCTAAACTAAACGTTGTAGACTCAAAATTTTTGCTGTATTTAGTGTATTCTAGCATCCTGAAGATGATTCCAGCATTAATTTCAATGTGCTTATGCTCATTTTGAAGATTTTGACATTTTCACCTTAAGTGTACAATCAGGGGCTGAAAACGCGTTTAAAGCAATAAAAAGTTCATTTTGGCTCTCACACCTAAACTAAACGTTGTAGACTCAAAATTTTTGCTGTATTTAGTGTATTCTAGCATCCTGAAGATGATTCCAGCATTAATTTCATTGTGCTTATGCTCATTTTTAAGATTTTGACATTTTCACCTAAAGTGCACAATCAGGCTGAAAACGCATTTAAAGCCATAAAAAGTTCATTTTGGCTCTCACACCTAAACTAAACGTTGTAGACTCAAAATTTTTGCTGTATTTAGTGTATTCTAGCATCCTGAAGATGATTCCAGCATTAATTTCATTGTGCTTATGCTCATTTTGAAGATTTTGACATTTTCACCTTAAGTGTACAATCAGGGGCTGAAAACGCGTTTAAAGCAATAAAAAGTTCATTTTGGCTCTCACACCTAAACTAAACGTTGTAGACTCAAAATTTTTGCTGTATTTAGTGTATTCTAGCATCCTGAAGATGATTCCAGCATTAATTTCATTGTGCTTATGCTCATTTTTAGGATTTTGACATTTTCACCTAAAGTGCACAATCAGGCTGAAAACGCGTTTAAAGCAATAAAAAGTTCATTTTGGCTCTCACACCTAAACTAAACGTTGTAGACTCAAAATTGTTGCTGTATTTAGTGTATTCTAGCATCCTGAAGATGATTCCAGCATTAATTTCATCGTGCTTATGCTCATTTTGAAGATTTTGACATTTTCACCTTAAGTGTACAATCAGGGGCTGAAAACGCGTTTAAAGCAATAAAAAGTTCATTTTGGCTCTCACACCTAAACTAAACGTTGTAGACTCAAAATTTTTGCTGTATTTAGTGTATTCTAGCATCCTGAAGATGATTCCAGCATTAATTTCATTGTGCTTATGCTCATTTTGAAGATTTTGACATTTTCACCTAAAGTGCACAATCAGGCTGAAAACGCATTTAAAGCCATAAAAAGTTCATTTTGGCTCTCACACCTAAACTAAACGTTGGAGACTCAAAATTTTTGCTGTATTTAGTGTATTCTAGCATCCTGAAGATGATTCCAGCATTAATTTCATTGTGCTTATGCTCATTTTTAAGATTTTGACATTTTCACCTAAAGTGCACAATCAGGCTGAAAACGCGTTTAAAGCAATAAAAAGTTCATTTTGGCTCTCACACCTAAACTAAACGTTGTAGACTCAAAATTTTTGTTGTATTTGGTGTATTCTAGCATCCTGAAGATGATTCCAGCATTAATTTCATTGTGCTTATGCTCATTTTTAAGATTTTGACATTTTCACCTAAAGTGCACAATCAGGCTGAAAACGCGTTTAAAGCAATAAAAAGTTCATTTTGGCTCTCACACCTAAACTAAACAATGTAGACTCAAAAATTTTGCTGTATTTAGTGTATTCTAGCATCCTGAAGATGATTCCAGCATTAATTTCATTGTGCTTATGCTCATTTTGAAGATTTTGACATTTTCACCTAAAGTGCACAATCAGGCTGAAAACGCATTTAAAGACATAAAAAGTTCATTTTGGCTCTCACACCTAAACTAAACGTTGTAGACTCAAAATTTTTGCTGTATTTAGTGTATTCTAGCATCCTGAAGATGATTCCAGCATTAATTTCATTGTGCTTATGCTCATTTTGAAGATTTTGACATTTTCACCTTAAGTGTACAATCAGGGGCTGAAAACGCGTTTAAAACAATAAAAAGTTCATTTTGGCTCTCACACCTAAACTAAACGTTGTAGACTCAAAATTTTTGCTGTATTTAGTGTATTCTAGCATCCTGAAGATTATTCCAGCATTAATTTCATTGTGCTTATGCTCATTTTTAAGATTTTGACATTTTCACCTAAAGTGCACACTCAGGCTGAAAACGCATTTAAAGCCATAAAAAGTTCATTTTGGCTCTCACACCTAAACAAAACGTTGTAGACTCAAACTTTTTGCTGTATTTAGTGTATTCTAGCATCCTGAAGATGATTCCAGCATTAATTTCATTGTGCTTATGCTCATTTTGAAGATTTTGACATTTTCACCTTAAGTGTACAATCAGGGGCTGAAAACGCGTTACAAGCAATAAAAAGTTCATTTTGGATCTCACACCTAAACTAAACGTTGTAGACTCAAAATTTTTGCTGTATTTAGTGTATTCTAGCATCCTGAAGATGATTCCAGCAATAATTTCATTGTGCTTATGCTCATTTTTAGGATTTTGACATTTTCACCTAAAGTGCACAATCATGCTGAAAACGCGTTTAAAGCAATAAAAAGTTCATTTTGGCTCTCACACCTAAACTAAACGTTGTAGACTCAAAATTTTTGCTGTAAATAGTGTATTCTAGCATCCTGAAGATGATTCCAGCATTAATTTCATCGTGCTTATGCTCATTTTGAAGATTTTGACATTTTCACCTTAAGTGTACAATCAGGGGCTGAAAACGCGTTTAAAGCAATAAAAAGTTCATTTTGGCTCTCACACCTAAACTAAACGTTGTAGACTCAAAATTTTTGCTGTATTTAGTGTATTCTAGCATCCTGAAGATGATTCCAGCATTAATTTCATTGTGCTTATGCTCATTTTGAAGATTTTGACATTTTCACCTAAAGTGCACAATCAGGCTGAAAACGCATTTAAAGCCATAAAAAGTTCATTTTGGCTCTCACACCTAAACTAAACGTTGGAGACTCAAAATTTTTGCTGTATTTAGTGTATTCTAGCATCCTGAAGATGATTCCAGCATTAATTTCAATGTGCTTATGCTCATTTTGAAGATTTTGACATTTTCACCTTAAGTGTACAATCAGGGGCTGAAAACGCGTTTAAAGCAATAAAAAGTTCATTTTGGCTCTCACACCTAAACTAAACGTTGTAGACTCAAAATTTTTGCTGTATTTAGTGTATTCTAGCATCCTGAAGATGATTCCAGCATTAATTTCATTGTGCTTATGCTCATTTTTAAGATTTTGACATTTTCACCTTAAGTGCACAATCAGGCTGAAAACGCATTTAAAGCCATAAAAAGTTCATTTTGGCTCTCACACCTAAACTAAACGTTGTAGACTCAAAATTTTTGCTGTATTTAGTGTATTCTAGCATCCTGAAGATGATTCCAGCATTAATTTCATTGTGCTTATGCTCATTTTGAAGATTTTGACATTTTCACCTTAAGTGTACAATCAGGGGCTGAAAACGCGTTTAAAGCAATAAAAAGTTCATTTTGGCTCTCACACCTAAACTAAACGTTGTAGACTCAAAATTTTTGCTGTATTTAGTGTATTCTAGCATCCTGAAGATGATTCCAGCATTAATTTCATTGTGCTTATGATCATTTTTAGGATTTTGACATTTTCACCTAAAGTGCACAATCAGGCTGAAAACGCGTTTAAAGCAATAAAAAGTTCATTTTGGCTCTCACACCTAAACTAAACGTTGTAGACTCAAAATTGTTGCTGTATTTAGTGTATTCTAGCATCCTGAAGATGATTCCAGCATTAATTTCATCGTGCTTATGCTCATTTTGAAGATTTTGACATTTTCACCTTAAGTGTACAATCAGGGGCTGAAAACGCGTTTAAAGCAATAAAAAGTTCATTTTGGCTCTCACACCTAAACTAAACGTTGTAGACTCAAAATTTTTGCTGTATTTAGTGTATTCTAGCATCCTGAAGATGATTCCAGCATTAATTTCATTGTGCTTATGCTCATTTTGAAGATTTTGACATTTTCACCTAAAGTGCACAATCAGGCTGAAAACGCATTTAAAGCCATAAAAAGTTCATTTTGGCTCTCACACCTAAACTAAACGTTGGAGACTCAAAATTTTTGCTGTATTTAGTGTATTCTAGCATCCTGAAGATGATTCCAGCATTAATTTCATTGTGCTTATGCTCATTTTTAAGATTTTGACATTTTCACCTAAAGTGCACAATCAGGCTGAAAACGCGTTTAAAGCAATAAAAAGTTCATTTTGGCTCTCACACCTAAACTAAACGTTGTAGACTCAAAATTTTTGTTGTATTTGGTGTATTCTAGCATCCTGAAGATGATTCCAGCATTAATTTCATTGTGCTTATGCTCATTTTTAAGATTTTGACATTTTCACCTAAAGTGCACAATCAGGCTGAAAACGCGTTTAAAGCAATAAAAAGTTCATTTTGGCTCTCACACCTAAACTAAACAATGTAGACTCAAAAATTTTGCTGTATTTAGTGTATTCTAGCATCCTGAAGATGATTCCAGCATTAATTTCATTGTGCTTATGCTCATTTTGAAGATTTTGACATTTTCACCTAAAGTGCACAATCAGGCTGAAAACGCATTTAAAGACATAAAAAGTTCATTTTGGCTCTCACACCTAAACTAAACGTTGTAGACTCAAAATTTTTGCTGTATTTAGTGTATTCTAGCATCCTGAAGATGATTCCAGCATTAATTTCATTGTGCTTATGCTCATTTTGAAGATTTTGACATTTTCACCTTAAGTGTACAATCAGGGGCTGAAAACGCGTTTAAAGCAATAAAAAGTTCATTTTGGCTCTCACACCTAAACTAAACGTTGTAGACTCAAAATTTTTGCTGTATTTAGTGTATTCTAGCATCCTGAAGATGATTCCAGCATTAATTTCATTGTGCTTATGCTCATTTTTAAGATTTTGACATTTTCACCTAAAGTGCACACTCAGGCTGAAAACGCATTTAAAGCCATAAAAAGTTCATTTTGGCTCTCACACCTAAACAAAACGTTGTAGACTCAACATTTTTGCTGTATTTAGTGTATTCTAGCATCCTGAAGATGATTCCAGCATTAATTTCATTGTGCTTATGCTCATTTTGAAGATTTTGACATTTTCACCTTAAGTGTACAATCAGGGGCTGAAAACGCGTTTAAAGCAATAAAAAGTTCATTTTGGCTCTCACACCTAAACTAAACGTTGTAGACTCAAAATTTTTGTTGTATTTAGTGTATTTTAGCATCCTGAAGATGATTCCAGCATTAATTTCATTGTGCTTATGCTCATTTTTAAGATTTTGACATTTTCACCTTAAGTGTACAATCAGGGGCTGAAAACGCGTTTAAAGCAATAAAAAGTTCATTTTGGCTCTCACACCTAAACTAAACGTTGGAGACTCAAAATTTTTGCTGTATTTAGTGTATTCTAGCATCCTGAAGATGATTCCAGCATTAATTTCATTGTGCTTATGCTCATTTTTTAGATTTTGACATTTTCACCTAAAGTGCACAATCAGGCTGAAAACGCGTTTAAAGCAATAAAAAGTTCATTTTGGCTCTCACACCTAAACTAAACGTTGTAGACTCAAAATTTTTGCTGTATTTAGTGTATTCTAGCATCCTGAAGATGATTCCAGCATTAATTTCATTGTGCTTATGCTCATTTTGAAGATTTTGACATTTTCACCTAAAGTGCACAATCAGGCTGAAAACGCATTTAAAGCCATAAAAAGTTCATTTTGGCTCTCACACCTAAACTAAACGTTGTAGACTCAAAATTTTTGCTGTAAATAGTGTATTCTAGCATCCTGAAGATGATTCCAGCATTAATTTCATCGTGCTTATGCTCATTTTGAAGATTTTGACATTTTCACCTTAAGTGTACAATCAGGGGCTGAAAACGCGTTTAAAGCAATAAAAAGTTCATTTTGGCTCTCACACCTAAACTAAACGTTGTAGACTCAAAATTTTTGCTGTATTTAGTGTATTCTAGCATCCTGAAGATGATTCCAGCATTAATTTCATTGTGCTTATGCTCATTTTGAAGATTTTGACATTTTCACCTAAAGTGCACAATCAGGCTGAAAACGCATTTAAAGCCATAAAAAGTTCATTTTGGCTCTCACACCTAAACTAAACGTTGGAGACTCAAAATTTTTGTTGTATTTAGTGTATTCTAGCATCCTGAAGATGATTCCAGCATTAATTTCATTGTGCTAATGCTCATTTTTAAGATTTTGACATTTTCACCTAAAGTGCACAATCTGGCTGAAAACGCGTTTAAAGCAATAAAAAGTTCATTTTGGCTCTCACACCTAAACTAAACGTTGTAGACTCAAAATTTTTGTTGTATTTAGTGTATTTTAGCATCCTGAAGATGATTCCAGCATTAATTTCATTGTGCTTATGCTCATTTTTAAGATTTTGACATTTTCACCTTAAGTGTACAATCAGGGGCTGAAAACGCGTTTAAAGCAATAAAAAGTTCATTTTGGCTCTCACACCTAAACTAAACGTTGGAGACTCAAAATTTTTGCTGTATTTAGTGTATTCTAGCATCCTGAAGATGATTCCAGCATTAATTTCATTGTGCTTATGCTCATTTTGAAGATTTTGACATTTTCACCTAAAGTGCACAATCAGGCTGAAAACGCATTTAAAGCCATAAAAAGTTCATTTTGGCTCTCACACCTAAACTAAACGTTGGAGACTCAAAATTTTTGCTGTATTTAGTGTATTCTAGCATCCTGAAGATGATTCCAGCATTAATTTCATTGTGCTTATGCTCATTTTTTAGATTTTGACATTTTCACCTAAAGTGCACAATCAGGCTGAAAACGCGTTTAAAGCAATAAAAAGTTCATTTTGGCTCTCACACCTAAACTAAACGTTGTAGACTCAAAATTTTTGCTGTATTTAGTGTATTCTAGCATCCTGAAGATGATTCCAGCATTAATTTCATTGTGCTTATGCTCATTTTGAAGATTTTGACATTTTCACCTAAAGTGCACAATCAGGCTGAAAACGCATTTAAAGCCATAAAAAGTTCATTTTGGCTCTCACACCTAAACTAAACGTTGTAGACTCAAAATTTTTGCTGTATTTAGTGTATTCTAGCATCCTGAAGATGATTCCAGCATTAATTTCAATGTGCTTATGCTCATTTTGAAGATTTTGACATTTTCACCTTAAGTGTACAATCAGGGGCTGAAAACGCGTTTAAAGCAATAAAAAGTTCATTTTGGCTCTCACACCTAAACTAAACGTTGTAGACTCAAAATTTTTGCTGTATTTAGTGTATTCTAGCATCCTGAAGATGATTCCAGCATTAATTTCATTGTGCTTATGCTCATTTTTAAGATTTTGACATTTTCACCTAAAGTGCACAATCAGGCTGAAAACGCATTTAAAGCCATAAAAAGTTCATTTTGGCTCTCACACCTAAACTAAACGTTGTAGACTCAAAATTTTTGCTGTATTTAGTGTATTCTAGCATCCTGAAGATGATTCCAGCATTAATTTCATTGTGCTTATGCTCATTTTGAAGATTTTGACATTTTCACCTTAAGTGTACAATCAGGGGCTGAAAACGCGTTTAAAGCAATAAAAAGTTCATTTTGGCTCTCACACCTAAACTAAACGTTGTAGACTCAAAATTTTTGCTGTATTTAGTGTATTCTAGCATCCTGAAGATGATTCCAGCATTAATTTCATTGTGCTTATGCTCATTTTTAGGATTTTGACATTTTCACCTAAAGTGCACAATCAGGCTGAAAACGCGTTTAAAGCAATAAAAAGTTCATTTTGGCTCTCACACCTAAACTAAACGTTGTAGACTCAAAATTTTTGCTGTATTTAGTGTATTCTAGCATCCTGAAGATGATTCCAGCATTAATTTCATCGTGCTTATGCTCATTTTGAAGATTTTGACATTTTCACCTTAAGTGTACAATCAGGGGCTGAAAACGCGTTTAAAGCAATAAAAAGTTCATTTTGGCTCTCACACCTAAACTAAACGTTGTAGACTCAAAATTTTTGCTGTATTTAGTGTATTCTAGCATCCTGAAGATGATTCCAGCATTAATTTCATTGTGCTTATGCTCATTTTGAAGATTTTGACATTTTCACCTAAAGTGCACAATCAGGCTGAAAACGCATTTAAAGCCATAAAAAGTTCATTTTGGCTCTCACACCTAAACTAAACGTTGTAGACTCAAAATTTTTGCTGTATTTAGTGTATTCTAGCATCCTGAAGATGATTCCAGCATTAATTTCATTGTGCTTATGCTCATTTTGAAGATTTTGACATTTTCACCTAAAGTGCACAATCAGGCTGAAAACGCATTTAAAGCCATAAAAAGTTCATTTTGGCTCTCACACCTAAACTAAACGTTGTAGACTCAAAATTTTTGCTGTAAATAGTGTATTCTAGCATCCTGAAGATGATTCCAGCATTAATTTCATCGTGCTTATGCTCATTTTGAAGATTTTGACATTTTCACCTTAAGTGTACAATCAGGGGCTGAAAACGCGTTTAAAGCAATAAAAAGTTCATTTTGGCTCTCACACCTAAACTAAACGTTGTAGACTCAAAATTTTTGCTGTATTTAGTGTATTCTAGCATCCTGAAGATGATTCCAGCATTAATTTCATTGTGCTTATGCTCATTTTGAAGATTTTGACATTTTCACCTAAAGTGCACAATCAGGCTGAAAACGCATTTAAAGCCATAAAAAGTTCATTTTGGCTCTCACACCTAAACTAAACGTTGGAGACTCAAAATTTTTGTTGTATTTAGTGTATTCTAGCATCCTGAAGATGATTCCAGCATTAATTTCATTGTGCTAATGCTCATTTTTAAGATTTTGACATTTTCACCTAAAGTGCACAATCTGGCTGAAAACGCGTTTAAAGCAATAAAAAGTTCATTTTGGCTCTCACACCTAAACTAAACAATGTAGACTCAAAAATTTTGTTGTATTTAGTGTATTCTAGCATCCTGAAGATGATTCCAGCATTAATTTCATTGTGCTTATGCTCATTTTTAAGATTTTGACATTTTCACCTAAAGTGCACAATCAGGCTGAAAACGCGTTTAAAGCAATAAAAAGTTCATTTTGGCTCTCACACCTAAACTAAACGTTGTAGACTCAAACTTTTTGCTGTATTTAGTGTATTCTAGCATCCTGAAGATGATTCCAGCATTAATTTCATTGTGCTTATGCTCATTTTGAAGATTTTGACATTTTCACCTAAAGTGCACAATCAGGCTGAAAACGCATTTAAAGCCATAAAAAGTTCATTTTGGCTCTCACACCTAAACTAAACGTTGGAGACTCAAAATTTTTGCTGTATTTAGTGTATTCTAGCATCCTGAAGATGATTCCAGCATTAATTTCATTGTGCTTATGCTCATTTTTTAGATTTTGACATTTTCACCTAAAGTGCACAATCAGGCTGAAAACGCGTTTAAAGCAATAAAAAGTTCATTTTGGCTCTCACACCTAAACTAAACGTTGTAGACTCAAAATTTTTGCTGTATTTAGTGTATTCTAGCATCCTGAAGATGATTCCAGCATTAATTTCATTGTGCTTATGCTCATTTTGAAGATTTTGACATTTTCACCTAAAGTGCACAATCAGGCTGAAAACGCATTTAAAGCCATAAAAAGTTCATTTTGGCTCTCACACCTAAACTAAACGTTGTAGACTCAAAATTTTTGCTGTATTTAGTGTATTCTAGCATCCTGAAGATGATTCCAGCATTAATTTCAATGTGCTTATGCTCATTTTGAAGATTTTGACATTTTCACCTTAAGTGTACAATCAGGGGCTGAAAACGCGTTTAAAGCAATAAAAAGTTCATTTTGGCTCTCACACCTAAACTAAACGTTGTAGACTCAAAATTTTTGCTGTATTTAGTGTATTCTAGCATCCTGAAGATGATTCCAGCATTAATTTCATTGTGCTTATGCTCATTTTTAAGATTTTGACATTTTCACCTAAAGTGCACAATCAGGCTGAAAACGCATTTAAAGCCATAAAAAGTTCATTTTGGCTCTCACACCTAAACTAAACGTTGTAGACTCAAAATTTTTGCTGTATTTAGTGTATTCTAGCATCCTGAAGATGATTCCAGCATTAATTTCATTGTGCTTATGCTCATTTTAAAGATTTTGACATTTTCACCTTAAGTGTACAATCAGGGGCTGAAAACGCGTTTAAAGCAATAAAAAGTTCATTTTGGCTCTCACACCTAAACTAAACGTTGTAGACTCAAAATTTTTGCTGTATTTAGTGTATTCTAGCATCCTGAAGATGATTCCAGCATTAATTTCATTGTGCTTATGCTCATTTTTAGGATTTTGACATTTTCACCTAAAGTGCACAATCAGGCTGAAAACGCGTTTAAAGCAATAAAAAGTTCATTTTGGCTCTCACACCTAAACTAAACGTTGTAGACTCAAAATTTTTGCTGTATTTAGTGTATTCTAGCATCCTGAAGATGATTCCAGCATTAATTTCATCGTGCTTATGCTCATTTTGAAGATTTTGACATTTTCACCTTAAGTGTACAATCAGGGGCTGAAAACGCGTTTAAAGCAATAAAAAGTTCATTTTGGCTCTCACACCTAAACTAAACGTTGTAGACTCAAAATTTTTGCTGTATTTAGTGTATTCTAGCATCCTGAAGATGATTCCAGCATTAATTTCATTGTGCTTATGCTCATTTTGAAGATTTTGACATTTTCACCTAAAGTGCACAATCAGGCTGAAAACGCATTTAAAGCCATAAAAAGTTCATTTTGGCTCTCACACCTAAACTAAACGTTGGAGACTCAAAATTTTTGCTGTATTTAGTGTATTCTAGCATCCTGAAGATGATTCCAGCATTAATTTCATTGTGCTTATGCTCATTTTTAAGATTTTGACATTTTCACCTAAAGTGCACAATCAGGCTGAAAACGCGTTTAAAGCAATAAAAAGTTCATTTTGGCTCTCACACCTAAACTAAACGTTGTAGACTCAAAATTTTTGTTGTATTTGGTGTATTCTAGCATCCTGAAGATGATTCCAGCATTAATTTCATTGTGCTTATGCTCATTTTTAAGATTTTGACATTTTCACCTAAAGTGCACAATCAGGCTGAAAACGCGTTTAAAGCAATAAAAAGTTCATTTTGGCTCTCACACCTAAACTAAACAATGTAGACTCAAAAATTTTGCTGTATTTAGTGTATTCTAGCATCCTGAAGATGATTCCAGCATTAATTTCATTGTGCTTATGCTCATTTTGAAGATTTTGACATTTTCACCTAAAGTGCACAATCAGGCTGAAAACGCATTTAAAGACATAAAAAGTTCATTTTGGCTCTCACACCTAAACTAAACGTTGTAGACTCAAAATTTTTGCTGTATTTAGTGTATTCTAGCATCCTGAAGATGATTCCAGCATTAATTTCATTGTGCTTATGCTCATTTTGAAGATTTTGACATTTTCACCTTAAGTGTACAATCAGGGGCTGAAAACGCGTTTAAAGCAATAAAAAGTTCATTTTGGCTCTCACACCTAAACTAAACGTTGTAGACTCAAAATTTTTGCTGTATTTAGTGTATTCTAGCATCCTGAAGATGATTCCAGCATTAATTTCATTGTGCTTATGCTCATTTTTAAGATTTTGACATTTTCACCTAAAGTGCACACTCAGGCTGAAAACGCATTTAAAGCCATAAAAAGTTCATTTTGGCTCTCACACCTAAACAAAACGTTGTAGACTCAACATTTTTGCTGTATTTAGTGTATTCTAGCATCCTGAAGATGATTCCAGCATTAATTTCATTGTGCTTATGCTCATTTTGAAGATTTTGACATTTTCACCTTAAGTGTACAATCAGGGGCTGAAAACGCGTTTAAAGCAATAAAAAGTTCATTTTGGCTCTCACACCTAAACTAAACGTTGTAGACTCAAAATTTTTGCTGTATTTAGTGTATTCTAGCATCCTGAAGATGATGCCAGCATTAATTTCATTGTGCTTATGCTCATTTTTAAGATTTTGACATTTTCACCTAAAGTGCACAATCAGGCTGAAAACGCGTTTAAAGCAATAAAAAGTTCATTTTGGCTCTCACACCTAAACTAAACGTTGTAGACTCAAAAATTTTGTTGTATTTAGTGTATTTTAGCATCCTGAAGATGATTCCAGCATTAATTTCATTGTGCTTATGCTCATTTTTAAGATTTTGACATTTTCACCTTAAGTGTACAATCAGGGGCTGAAAACGCGTTTAAAGCAATAAAAAGTTCATTTTGGCTCTCACACCTAAACTAAACGTTGTAGACTCAAAATTTTTGCTGTATTTAGTGTATTCTAGCATCCTGAAGATGATTCCAGCATTAATTTCATTGTGCTTATGCTCATTTTTAAGATTTTGACATTTTCACCTAAAGTGCACAATCAGGCTGAAAACGCATTTAAAGCAATAAAAAGTTCATTTTGGCTCTCACACCTAAACTAAACGTTGTAGACTCAACATTTTTGCTGTATTTAGTGTATTTTAGCATCCTGGAGATGATTCCAGCATTAATTTCACTGTGCTTATAGTCATTTTTAAGATTTTGACATTTTCACCTTAAGTGTACAATCAGGGGCTGAAAACGCGTTTAAAGCAATAAAAAGTTCATTTTGGCTCTCACACCTAAACTAAACGTTGAAGACTCAAAATTTTTGCTGTATTCAGTGTATTGTAGCATCCTGAAGATGATTCCAGCATTAATTTCATTGTGCTTATGCTCATTTTTAAGATTTTGACATTTTCACCTAAAGTGCACAATCAGGCTGAAAACGCATTTAAAGCAATAAAAAGTTCATTTTGGCTCTCACACCTAAACTAAACGTTGTAGACTCAAAATTTTTGCTGTATTTAGTGTATTCTAGCATCCTGAAGATGATTCCAGCATTAATTTCATTGTGCTTATGCTCATTTTGAAGATTTTGACATTTTCACCTTAAGTGTACAATCAGGGGCTGAAAACGCGTTTAAAGCAATAAAAAGTTCATTTTGGCTCTCACACCTAAACTAAACGTTGTAGACTCAAAATTTTTGCTGTATTTAGTGTATTCTAGCATCCTGAAGGTGATTCCAGCATTAATTTCATTGTGCTTATGCTCATTTTTAAGATTTTGACATTTTCACCTAAAGTGCACAATCAGGCTGAAAACGCATTTAAAGCAATAAAAAGTTCATTTTGGCTCTCACACCTAAACTAAACGTTGTAGACTCAACATTTTTGCTGTATTTAGTGTATTTTAGCATCCTGGAGATGATTCCAGCATTAATTTCATTGTGCTTATAGTCATTTTTAAGATTTTGACATTTTCACCTTAAGTGTACAATCAGGGGCTGAAAACGCGTTTAAAGCAATAAAAAGTTCATTTTGGCTCTCACACCTAAACTAAACGTTGTAGACTCAAAATTTTTGCTGTATTCAGTGTATTGTAGCATCCTGAAGATGATTCCAGCATTAATTTCATTGTGCTTATGCTCATTTTTAATATTTTGACATTTTCACCTAAAGTGCACAATCAGGCTGAAAACGCATTTAAAGCAATAAAAAGTTCATTTTGGCTCTCACACCTAAACTAAACGTTGTAGACTCAAAATTTTTGCTGTATTTAGTGTATTCTAGCATCCTGAAGATGATTCCAGCATTAATTTCATTGTGCTTATGTTCATTTTGAAGATTTTGACATTTTCACCTTAAGTGTACAATCAGGGGCTGAAAACGCGTTTAAAGCAATAAAAAGTTCATTTTGGCTCTCACACCTAA
This sequence comes from Vanacampus margaritifer, assembly GCF_051991255.1. Classification (NCBI taxonomy): domain Eukaryota; kingdom Metazoa; phylum Chordata; class Actinopteri; order Syngnathiformes; family Syngnathidae; genus Vanacampus; species Vanacampus margaritifer. The sequence goes on along the minus strand of NC_135438.1, from coordinate 28,437,452 downwards.
ACTAAACGTTGTAGACTCAAAAATTTTGCTGTATTTAGTGTATTCTAGCATCCTGAAGATGATTCCAGCATTAATTTCATTGTGCTTATGCTCATTTTTAAGATTTTGACATTTTCACCTAAAGTGCACAATCAGGCTGAAAACGCATTTAAAGCAATAAAAAGTTCATTTTGGCTCTCACACCTAAACTAAACGTTGTAGACTCAACATTTTTGCTGTATTTAGTGTATTTTAGCATCCTGGAGATGATTCCAGCATTAATTTAATTGTGCTTATAGTCATTTTTAAGATTTTGACATTTTCACCTTAAGTTTACAATCAGGGGCTGAAAACGCGTTTAAAGCAATAAAAAGTTCATTTTGGCTCTCACACCTAAACTAAACGTTGTAGACTCAAAATTTTTGCTGTATTTAGTGTATTCTAGCATCCTGAAGATGATTCCAGCATTAATTTCATTGTGCTTATGCTCATTTTTAAGATTTTGACATTTTCACCTAAAGTGCACAATCAGGCTGAAAACGCATTTAAAGCAATAAAAAGTTCATTTTGGCTCTCACACCTAAACTAAACGTTGTAGACTCAACATTTTTGCTGTATTTAGTGTATTTTAGCATCCTGGAGATGATTCCAGCATTAATTTCATTGTGCTTATAGTCATTTTTAACATTTTGACATTTTCACCTTAAGTGTACAATCAAGGGCTGAAAACGCGTTTAAAGCAATAAAAAGTTCATTTTGGCTCTCACACCTAAACTAAACGTTGTAGACTCAAATTTTTTGCTGTATTCAGTGTATTGTAGCATCCTGAAGATGGTTCCAGCATTAATTTCATCGTGCTTATTCTCATTTTGAAGATTTTGACATTTTCACCGAAAGTGCACAATCAGGCTGAAAACGCATTTAAAGCAATAAAAAGTTCATTTTGGCTCACACACCTAAAATAAACGTTGTAGACTCAAAATTTTTGCTGTATTTAGTGTATTCTAGCATCCTGAAGAGGATTCCAGCATTAATTTCATTGTGCTTATGCTCATTTTGAAGATTTTGTTATTTTCACCTTAAGTGTACAATCAGGGGCTGAAAACGCGTTTCAAGCAATAAAAAGTTCATTTTGGCTCTCACACCTAAACTAAACGTTATAGACTCAAATTTTTTGCTGTATTTAGTGTATTCTAGCATCCTGAAGATGATTCCAGCATTAATTTCATTGTGCTTATGCTCATTTTTAAGATTTTGACATTTTCACCTAAAGTGCACAATCAGGCTGAAAACGCATTTAAAGCAATAAAAAGTTCATTTTGGCTCTCACCAAAACTAAACGTTGTAGACTCAAAATTTTTGCTGTATTTAGTGTATTCTAGCATCCTGAAGATGATTCCAGCATTAATTTCATTGTGCTTATGCTCATTTTGAAGATTTTGACATTTTCACCTTAAGTGTACAATCAGGGGCTGAAAACGCGTTTAAAGCAATAAAAAGTTCATTTTGGCTCTCACACCTAAACTAAACGTTGTAGACTCAAAATTTTTGTTGTATTTAGTGTATTCTAGCATCCTGAAGATGATTCCAGCATTAATTTCATTGTGCTTATGCTCATTTTTAAGATTTTGACATTTTCACCTTAAGTGTACAATCAGGGGCTGAAAACGCGTTTAAAGCAATAAAAAGTTCATTTTGGCTCTCACACCTAAACTAAACGTTGTAGACTCAAAATTTTTGCTGTATTTAGTGTATTTTAGCATCCTGGAGATGATTCCAGCATTAATTTCATTGTGCTTATAGTCATTTTTAACATTTTGACATTTTCACCTTATGTGTACAATCAGGGGCTGAAAACGCGTTTAAAGCAATAAAAAGTTCATTTTGGCTCTCACACCTAAACTAAACATTGTAGACTCAAAATTTTTGCTGTATTCAGTGTATTGTAGCATCCTGAAGATGATTCCAGCATTAATTTCATTGTGCTTATGCTCATTTTTAAGATTTTGACATTTTCACCTAAAGTGCACAATCAGGCTGAAAACGCATTTAAAGCAATAAAAAGTTCATTTTGGCTCTCACACCTAAACTAAATGTTGTAGACTCAAAATTTTTGCTGTATTTAGTGTATTCTAGCATCCTGAAGATGATTCCAGCATTAATTTCATTGTGCTTATGCTCATTTTTAAGATTTTGACATTTTCACCTTAAGTGTACAATCAGGGGCTGAAAACGCGTTTAAAGCAATAAAAAGTTCATTTTGGCTCTCACACCTAAACTAAACGTTGTAGACTCAAAATTTTTGCTGTATTTAGTGTATTCTAGCATCCTGAAGATGATTCCAGCATTAATTTCATTGTGCTTATGCTCATTTTTAAGATTTTGACATTTTCACCTAAAGTGCACAATCAGGCTGAAAACGCATTTAAAGCAATAAAAAGTTCATTTTGGCTCTCACACCTAAACTAAACGTTGTAGACTCAACATTTTTGCTGTATTTAGTGTATTTTAGCATCCTGGAGATGATTCCAGCATTAATTTAATTGTGCTTATAGTCATTTTTAAGATTTTGACATTTTCACCTTAAGTTTACAATCAGGGGCTGAAAACGCGTTTAAAGCAATAAAAAGTTCATTTTGGCTCTCACACCTAAACTAAACGTTGTAGACTCAAAATTTTTGCTGTATTTAGTGTATTCTAGCATCCTGAAGATGATTCCAGCATTAATTTCATTGTGCTTATGCTCATTTTTAAGATTTTGACATTTTCACCTAAAGTGCACAATCAGGCTGAAAACGCATTTAAAGCAATAAAAAGTTCATTTTGGCTCTCACACCTAAACTAAACGTTGTAGACTCAACATTTTTGCTGTATTTAGTGTATTTTAGCATCCTGGAGATGATTCCAGCATTAATTTCACTGTGCTTATAGTCATTTTTAAGATTTTGACATTTTCACCTTAAGTGTACAATCAGGGGCTGAAAACGCGTTTAAAGCAATAAAAAGTTCATTTTGGCTCTCACACCTAAACTAAACGTTGAAGACTCAAAATTTTTGCTGTATTCAGTGTATTGTAGCATCCTGAAGATGATTCCAGCATTAATTTCATTGTGCTTATGCTCATTTTTAAGATTTTGACATTTTCACCTAAAGTGCACAATCAGGCTGAAAACGCATTTAAAGCAATAAAAAGTTCATTTTGGCTCTCACACCTAAACTAAACGTTGTAGACTCAAAATTTTTGCTGTATTTAGTGTATTCTAGCATCCTGAAGATGATTCCAGCATTAATTTCATTGTGCTTATGCTCATTTTGAAGATTTTGACATTTTCACCTTAAGTGTACAATCAGGGGCTGAAAACGCGTTTAAAGCAATAAAAAGTTCATTTTGGCTCTCACACCTAAACTAAACGTTGTAGACTCAAAATTTTTGTTGTATTTAGTGTATTCTAGCATCCTGAAGATGATTCCAGCATTAATTTCATTGTGCTTATGCTCATTTTTAAGATTTTGACATTTTCACCTTAAGTGTACAATCAGGGGCTGAAAACGCGTTTAAAGCAATAAAAAGTTCATTTTGGCTCTCACACCTAAACTAAACGTTGTAGACTCAAAATTTTTGCTGTATTTAGTGTATTTTAGCATCCTGGAGATGATTCCAGCATTAATTTCATTGTGCTTATAGTCATTTTTAACATTTTGACATTTTCACCTTATGTGTACAATCAGGGGCTGAAAACGCGTTTAAAGCAATAAAAAGTTCATTTTGGCTCTCACACCTAAACTAAACGTTGTAGACTCAAAATTTTTGCTGTATTCAGTGTATTGTAGCATCCTGAAGATGATTCCAGCATTAATTTCATTGTGCTTATGCTCATTTTTAAGATTTTGACATTTTCACCTAAAGTGCACAATCAGGCTGAAAACGCATTTAAAGCAATAAAAAGTTCATTTTGGCTCTCACACCTAAACTAAATGTTGTAGACTCAAAATTTTTGCTGTATTTAGTGTATTCTAGCATCCTGAAGATGATTCCAGCATTAATTTCATTGTGCTTATGCTCATTTTTAAGATTTTGACATTTTCACCTTAAGTGTACAATCAGGGGCTGAAAACGCGTTTAAAGCAATAAAAAGTTCATTTTGGCTCTCACACCTAAACTAAACGTTGTAGACTCAAAATTTTTGCTGTATTTAGTGTATTCTAGCATCCTGAAGATGATTCCAGCATTAATTTCATTGTGCTTATGCTCATTTTTAAGATTTTGACATTTTCACCTAAAGTGCACAATCAGGCTGAAAACGCATTTAAAGCAATAAAAAGTTCATTTTGGCTCTCACACCTAAACTAAACGTTGTAGACTCAACATTTTTGCTGTATTTAGTGTATTTTAGCATCCTGGAGATGATTCCAGCATTAATTTAATTGTGCTTATAGTCATTTTTAAGATTTTGACATTTTCACCTTAAGTTTACAATCAGGGGCTGAAAACGCGTTTAAAGCAATAAAAAGTTCATTTTGGCTCTCACACCTAAACTAAACGTTGTAGACTCAAAATTTTTGCTGTATTTAGTGTATTCTAGCATCCTGAAGATGATTCCAGCATTAATTTCATTGTGCTTATGCTCATTTTTAAGATTTTGACATTTTCACCTAAAGTGCACAATCAGGCTGAAAACGCATTTAAAGCAATAAAAAGTTCATTTTGGCTCTCACACCTAAACTAAACGTTGTAGACTCAACATTTTTGCTGTATTTAGTGTATTTTAGCATCCTGGAGATGATTCCAGCATTAATTTCACTGTGCTTATAGTCATTTTTAAGATTTTGACATTTTCACCTTAAGTGTACAATCAGGGGCTGAAAACGCGTTTAAAGCAATAAAAAGTTCATTTTGGCTCTCACACCTAAACTAAACGTTGAAGACTCAAAATTTTTGCTGTATTCAGTGTATTGTAGCATCCTGAAGATGATTCCAGCATTAATTTCATTGTGCTTATGCTCATTTTTAAGATTTTGACATTTTCACCTAAAGTGCACAATCAGGCTGAAAACGCATTTAAAGCAATAAAAAGTTCATTTTGGCTCTCACACCTAAACTAAACGTTGTAGACTCAAAATTTTTGCTGTATTTAGTGTATTCTAGCATCCTGAAGATGATTCCAGCATTAATTTCATTGTGCTTATGCTCATTTTGAAGATTTTGACATTTTCACCTTAAGTGTACAATCAGGGGCTGAAAACGCGTTTAAAGCAATAAAAAGTTCATTTTGGCTCTCACACCTAAACTAAACGTTGTAGACTCAAAATTTTTGCTGTATTTAGTGTATTCTAGCATCCTGAAGGTGATTCCAGCATTAATTTCATTGTGCTTATGCTCATTTTTTAAGATTTTGACATTTTCACCTAAAGTGCACAATCAGGCTGAAAACGCATTTAAAGCAATAAAAAGTTCATTTTGGCTCTCACACCTAAACTAAACGTTGTAGACTCAACATTTTTGCTGTATTTAGTGTATTTTAGCATCCTGGAGATGATTCCAGCATTAATTTCATTGTGCTTATAGTCATTTTTAAGATTTTGACATTTTCACCTTAAGTGTACAATCAGGGGCTGAAAACGCGTTTAAAGCAATAAAAAGTTCATTTTGGCTCTCACACCTAAACTAAACGTTGTAGACTCAACATTTTTGCTGTATTTAGTGTATTTTAGCATCCTGGAGATGATTCCAGCATTAATTTAATTGTGCTTATAGTCATTTTTAAGATTTTGACATTTTCACCTTAAGTTTACAATCAGGGGCTGAAAACGCGTTTAAAGCAATAAAAAGTTCATTTTGGCTCTCACACCTAAACTAAACGTTGTAGACTCAAAATTTTTGCTGTATTTAGTGTATTCTAGCATCCTGAAGATGATTCCAGCATTAATTTCATTGTGCTTATGCTCATTTTTAAGATTTTGACATTTTCACCTAAAGTGCACAATCAGGCTGAAAACGCATTTAAAGCAATAAAAAGTTCATTTTGGCTCTCACACCTAAACTAAACGTTGTAGACTCAACATTTTTGCTGTATTTAGTGTATTTTAGCATCCTGGAGATGATTCCAGCATTAATTTCATTGTGCTTATAGTCATTTTTAACATTTTGACATTTTCACCTTAAGTGTACAATCAAGGGCTGAAAACGCAATTAAAGCAATAAAAAGTTCATTTTGGCTCTCACACCTAAACTAAACGTTGTAGACTCAAAATTTTTGCTGTATTCAGTGTATTGTAGCATCCTGAAGATGGTTCCAGCATTAATTTCATCGTGCTTATTCTCATTTTGAAGATTTTGACATTTTCACCGAAAGTGCACAATCAGGCTGAAAACGCATTTAAAGCAATAAAAAGTTCATTTTGGCTCACACACCTAAAATAAACGTTGTAGACTCAAAATTTTTGCTGTATTTAGTGTATTCTAGCATCCTGAAGAGGATTCCAGCATTAATTTCATTGTGCTTATGCTCATTTTGAAGATTTTGTTATTTTCACCTTAAGTGTACAATCAGGGGCTGAAAACGCGTTTAAAGCAATAAAAAGTTCATTTTGGCTCTCACACCTAAACTAAACGTTATAGACTCAAATTTTTTGCTGTATTTAGTGTATTCTAGCATCCTGAAGATGATTCCAGCATTAATTTCATTGTGCTTATGCTCATTTTTAAGATTTTGACATTTTCACCTAAAGTGCACAATCAGGCTGAAAACGCATTTAAAGCAATAAAAAGTTCATTTTGGCTCTCACCAAAACTAAACGTTGTAGACTCAAAATTTTTGCTGTATTTAGTGTATTCTAGCATCCTGAAGATGATTCCAGCATTAATTTCATTGTGCTTATGCTCATTTTGAAGATTTTGACATTTTCACCTTAAGTGTACAATCAGGGGCTGAAAACGCGTTTAAAGCAATAAAAAGTTCATTTTGGCTCTCACACCTAAACTAAACGTTGTAGACTCAAAATTTTTGTTGTATTTAGTGTATTCTAGCATCCTGAAGATGATTCCAGCATTAATTTCATTGTGCTTATGCTCATTTTTAAGATTTAGACATTTTCACCTTAAGTGTACAATCAGGGGCTGAAAACGCGTTTAAAGCAATAAAAAGTTCATTTTGGCTCTCACACCTAAACTAAACGTTGTAGACTCAAAATTTTTGCTGTATTTAGTGTATTTTAGCATCCTGGAGATGATTCCAGCATTAATTTCATTGTGCTTATAGTCATTTTTAACATTTTGACATTTTCACCTTATGTGTACAATCAGTGGCTGAAAACGCGTTTAAAGCAATAAAAAGTTCATTTTGGCTCTCACACCTAAACTAAACGTTGTAGACTCAAAATTTTTGCTGTATTCAGTGTATTGTAGCATCCTGAAGATGATTCCAGCATTAATTTCATTGTGCTTATGCTCATTTTTAAGATTTTGACATTTTCACCTAAAGTGCACAATCAGGCTGAAAACGCATTTAAAGCAATAAAAAGTTCATTTTGGCTCTCACACCTAAACTAAATGTTGTAGACTCAAAATTTTTGCTGTATTTAGTGTATTCTAGCATCCTGAAGATGATTCCAGCATTAATTTCATTGTGCTTATGCTCATTTTTAAGATTTTGACATTTTCACCTTAAGTGTACAATCAGGGGCTGAAAACGCGTTTAAAGCAATAAAAAGTTCATTTTGGCTCTCACACCTAAACTAAACGTTGTAGACTCAAAATTTTTGCTGTATTTAGTGTATTCTAGCATCCTGAAGATGATTCCAGCATTAATTTCATTGTGCTTATGCTCATTTTTAAGATTTTGACATTTTCACCTAAAGTGCACAATCAGGCTGAAAACGCATTTAAAGCAATAAAAAGTTCATTTTGGCTCTCACACCTAAACTAAACGTTGTAGACTCAACATTTTTGCTGTATTTAGTGTATTTTAGCATCCTGGAGATGATTCCAGCATTAATTTAATTGTGCTTATAGTCATTTTTAAGATTTTGACATTTTCACCTTAAGTTTACAATCAGGGGCTGAAAACGCGTTTAAAGCAATAAAAAGTTCATTTTGGCTCTCACACCTAAACTAAACGTTGTAGACTCAAAATTTTTGCTGTATTTAGTGTATTCTAGCATCCTGAAGATGATTCCAGCATTAATTTCATTGTGCTTATGCTCATTTTTAAGATTTTGACATTTTCACCTAAAGTGCACAATCAGGCTGAAAACGCATTTAAAGCAATAAAAAGTTCATTTTGGCTCTCACACCTAAACTAAACGTTGTAGACTCAACATTTTTGCTGTATTTAGTGTATTTTAGCATCCTGGAGATGATTCCAGCATTAATTTCACTGTGCTTATAGTCATTTTTAAGATTTTGACATTTTCACCTTAAGTGTACAATCAGGGGCTGAAAACGCGTTTAAAGCAATAAAAAGTTCATTTTGGCTCTCACACCTAAACTAAACGTTGAAGACTCAAAATTTTTGCTGTATTCAGTGTATTGTAGCATCCTGAAGATGATTCCAGCATTAATTTCATTGTGCTTATGCTCATTTTTAAGATTTTGACATTTTCACCTAAAGTGCACAATCAGGCTGAAAACGCATTTAAAGCAATAAAAAGTTCATTTTGGCTCTCACACCTAAAGTAAACGTTGTAGACTCAAAATTTTTGCTGTATTTAGTGTATTCTAGCATCCTGAAGATGATTCCAGCATTAATTTCATTGTGCTTATGCTCATTTTGAAGATTTTGACATTTTCACCTTAAGTGTACAATCAGGGGCTGAAAACGCGTTTAAAGCAATAAAAAGTTCATTTTGGCTCTCACACCTAAACTAAACGTTGTAGACTCAAAATTTTTGCTGTATTTAGTGTATTCTAGCATCCTGAAGGTGATTCCAGCATTAATTTCATTGTGCTTATGCTCATTTTTAAGATTTTGACATTTTCACCTAAAGTGCACAATCAGGCTTAAAACGCATTTAAAGCAATAAAAAGTTCATTTTGGCTCTCACACCTAAACTAAACGTTGTAGACTCAACATTTTTGCTGTATTTAGTGTATTTTAGCATCCTGGAGATGATTCCAGCATTAATTTCATTGTGCTTATAGTCATTTTTAACATTTTGACATTTTCACCTTAAGTGTACAATCAAGGGCTGAAAACGCGTTTAAAGCAATAAAAAGTTCATTTTGGCTCTCACACCTAAACTAAACGTTGTAGACTCAAAATTTTTGCTGTATTCAGTGTATTGTAGCATCCTGAAGATGGTTCCAGCATTAATTTCATCGTGCTTATTCTCATTTTGAAGATTTTGACATTTTCACCGAAAGTGCACAATCAGGCTGAAAACGCATTTAAAGCAATAAAAAGTTCATTTTGGCTCACACACCTAAAATAAACGTTGTAGACTCAAAATTTTTGCTGTATTTAGTGTATTCTAGCATCCTGAAGAGGATTCCAGCATTAATTTCATTGTGCTTATGCTCATTTTGAAGATTTTGTTATTTTCACCTTAAGTGTACAATCAGGGGCTGAAAACGCGTTTAAATTAATAAAAAGTTCATTTTGGCTCTCACACCTAAACTAAACGTTATAGACTCAAAATTTTTGCTGTATTTAGTGTATTCTAGCATCCTGAAGATGATTCCAGCATTAATTTCATTGTGCTTATGCTCATTTTTAAGATTTTGACATTTTCACCTTAAGTGTACAATCAGGGGCTGAAAACGCGTTTAAAGCAATAAAAAGTTCATTTTGGCTCTCACACCTAAACTAAACGTTGTAGACTCAAAATTTTTGTTGTATTTAGTGTATTTTAGCATCCTGAAGATGATTCCAGCATTAATTTCATTGTGCTTATGCTCATTTTTAAGATTTTGACATTTTCACCTTAAGTGTACAATCAGGGGCTGAAAACGCGTTTAAAGCAATAAAAAGTTCATTTTGGCTCTCACACCTAAACTAAACGTTGTAGACTCAAAATTTTTGCTGTATTTAGTGTATTCTAGCATCCTGAAGATGGTTCCAGCATTAATTTCATTGTGCTTATTCTCATTTTGAAGATTTTGTTATTTTCACCTTAAGTGTACAATCAGGGGCTGAAAACGCGTTTAAAGCAATAAAAAGTTCATTTTGGCTCTCACACCTAAACTAAACGTTATAGACTCAAATTTTTTGCTGTATTTAGTGTATTCTAGCATCCTGAAGATGATTCCAGCATTAATTTCATTGTGCTTATGCTCATTTTTAAGATTTTGACATTTTCACCTAAAGTGCACAATCAGGCTGAAAACGCATTTAAAGCAATAAAAAGTTCATTTTGGCTCTCACCAAAACTAAACGTTGTAGACTCAAAATTTTTGCTGTATTTAGTGTATTCTAGCATCCTGAAGATGATTCCAGCATTAATTTCATTGTGCTTATGCTCATTTTGAAGATTTTGACATTTTCACCTTAAGTGTACAATCAGGGGCTGAAAACGCGTTTAAAGCAATAAAAAGTTCATTTTGGCTCTCACACCTAAACTAAACGTTGTAGACTCAAAATTTTTGTTGTATTTAGTGTATTCTAGCATCCTGAAGATGATTCCAGCATTAATTTCATTGTGCTTATGCTCATTTTTAAGATTTTGACATTTTCACCTTAAGTGTACAATCAGGGGCTGAAAACGCGTTTAAAGCAATAAAAAGTTCATTTTGGCTCTCACACCTAAACTAAACGTTGTAGACTCAAAATTTTTGCTGTATTTAGTGTATTTTAGCATCCTGGAGATGATTCCAGCATTAATTTCATTGTGCTTATAGTCATTTTTAACATTTTGACATTTTCACCTTATGTGTACAATCAGGGGCTGAAAACGCGTTTAAAGCAATAAAAAGTTCATTTTGGCTCTCACACCTAAACTAAACGTTGTAGACTCAAAATTTTTGCTGTATTCAGTGTATTGTAGCATCCTGAAGATGATTCCAGCATTAATTTCATTGTGCTTATGCTCATTTTTAAGATTTTGACATTTTCACCTAAAGTGCACAATCAGGCTGAAAACGCATTTAAAGCAATAAAAAGTTCATTTTGGCTCTCACACCTAAACTAAATGTTGTAGACTCAAAATTTTTGCTGTATTTAGTGTATTCTAGCATCCTGAAGATGATTCCAGCATTAATTTCATTGTGCTTATGCTCATTTTTAAGATTTTGACATTTTCACCTAAAGTGCACAATCAGGCTGAAAACGCATTTAAAGCAATAAAAAGTTCATTTTGGCTCTCACACCTAAACTAAACGTTGTAGACTCAACATTTTTGCTGTATTTAGTGTATTTTAGCATCCTGGAGATGATTCCAGCATTAATTTCACTGTGCTTATAGTCATTTTTAAGATTTTGACATTTTCACCTTAAGTGTACAATCAGGGGCTGAAAACGCGTTTAAAGCAATAAAAAGTTCATTTTGGCTCTCACACCTAAACTAAACGTTGAAGACTCAAAATTTTTGCTGTATTCAGTGTATTGTAGCATCCTGAAGATGATTCCAGCATTAATTTCATTGTGCTTATGCTCATTTTTAAGATTTTGACATTTTCACCTAAAGTGCACAATCAGGCTGAAAACGCATTTAAAGCAATAAAAAGTTCATTTTGGCTCTCACACCTAAAGTAAACGTTGTAGACTCAAAATTTTTGCTGTATTTAGTGTATTCTAGCATCCTGAAGATGATTCCAGCATTAATTTCATTGTGCTTATGCTCATTTTGAAGATTTTGACATTTTCACCTTAAGTGTACAATCAGGGGCTGAAAACGCGTTTAAAGCAATAAAAAGTTCATTTTGGCTCTCACACCTAAACTAAACGTTGTAGACTCAAAATTTTTGCTGTATTTAGTGTATTCTAGCATCCTGAAGGTGATTCCAGCATTAATTTCATTGTGCTTATGCTCATTTTTAAGATTTTGACATTTTCACCTAAAGTGCACAATCAGGCTTAAAACGCATTTAAAGCAATAAAAAGTTCATTTTGGCTCTCACACCTAAACTAAACGTTGTAGACTCAACATTTTTGCTGTATTTAGTGTATTTTAGCATCCTGGAGATGATTCCAGCATTAATTTCATTGTGCTTATAGTCATTTTTAACATTTTGACATTTTCACCTTAAGTGTACAATCAAGGGCTGAAAACGCGTTTAAAGCAATAAAAAGTTCATTTTGGCTCTCACACCTAAACTAAACGTTGTAGACTCAAAATTTTTGCTGTATTCAGTGTATTGTAGCATCCTGAAGATGGTTCCAGCATTAATTTCATCGTGCTTATTCTCATTTTGAAGATTTTGACATTTTCACCGAAAGTGCACAATCAGGCTGAAAACGCATTTAAAGCAATAAAAAGTTCATTTTGGCTCACACACCTAAAATAAACGTTGTAGACTCAAAATTTTTGCTGTATTTAGTGTATTCTAGCATCCTGAAGAGGATTCCAGCATTAATTTCATTGTGCTTATGCTCATTTTGAAGATTTTGTTATTTTCACCTTAAGTGTACAATCAGGGGCTGAAAACGCGTTTAAATTAATAAAAAGTTCATTTTGGCTCTCACACCTAAACTAAACGTTATAGACTCAAAATTTTTGCTGTATTTAGTGTATTCTAGCATCCTGAAGATGATTCCAGCATTAATTTCATTGTGCTTATGCTCATTTTTAAGATTTTGACATTTTCACCTTAAGTGTACAATCAGGGGCTGAAAACGCGTTTAAAGCAATAAAAAGTTCATTTTGGCTCTCACACCTAAACTAAACGTTGTAGACTCAAAATTTTTGTTGTATTTAGTGTATTTTAGCATCCTGAAGATGATTCCAGCATTAATTTCATTGTGCTTATGCTCATTTTTAAGATTTTGACATTTTCACCTTAAGTGTACAATCAGGGGCTGAAAACGCGTTTAAAGCAATAAAAAGTTCATTTTGGCTCTCACACCTAAACTAAACGTTGTAGACTCAAAATTTTTGCTGTATTTAGTGTATTCTAGCATCCTGAAGATGATTCCAGCATTAATTTCATTGTGCTTATGCTCATTTTTAAGATTTTGACATTTTCACCTAAAGTGCACAATCAGGCTGAAAACGCATTTAAAGCAATAAAAAGTTCATTTTGGCTCTCACACCTAAACTAAACGTTGTAGACTCAACATTTTTGCTGTATTTAGTGTATTTTAGCATCCTGGAGATGATTCCAGCATTAATTTCACTGTGCTTATAGTCATTTTTAAGATTTTGACATTTTCACCTTAAGTGTACAATCAGGGGCTGAAAACGCGTTTAAAGCAATAAAAAGTTCATTTTGGCTCTCACACCTAAACTAAACGTTGAAGACTCAAAATTTTTGCTGTATTCAGTGTATTGTAGCATCCTGAAGATGATTCCAGCATTAATTTCATTGTGCTTATGCTCATTTTTAAGATTTTGACATTTTCACCTAAAGTGCACAATCAGGCTGAAAACGCATTTAAAGCAATAAAAAGTTCATTTTGGCTCTCACACCTAAACTAAACGTTGTAGACTCAAAATTTTTGCTGTATTTAGTGTATTCTAGCATCCTGAAGATGATTCCAGCATTAATTTCATTGTGCTTATAGTCATTTTGAAGATTTTGACATTTTCACCTTAAGTGTACAATCAGGGGCTGAAAACGCGTTTAAAGCAATAAAAAGTTCATTTTGGCTCTCACACCTAAACTAAACGTTGTAGACTCAAAATTTTTGCTGTATTTAGTGTATTCTAGCATCCTGAAGATGGTTCCAGCATTAATTTCATCGTGCTTATTCTCATTTTGAAGATTTTGACATTTTCACCGAAAGTGCACAATCAGGCTGAAAACGCATTTAAAGCAATAAAAAGTTCATTTTGGCTCACACACCTAAAATAAACGTTGTAGACTCAAAATTTTTGCTGTATTTAGTGTATTCTAGCATCCTGAAGAGGATTCCAGCATTAATTTCATTGTGCTTATGCTCATTTTGAAGATTTTGTTATTTTCACCTTAAGTGTACAATCAGGGGCTGAAAACGCGTTTAAAGCAATAAAAAGTTCATTTTGGCTCTCACACCTAAACTAAACGTTATAGACTCAAATTTTTTGCTGTATTTAGTGTATTCTAGCATCCTGAAGATGATTCCAGCATTAATTTCATTGTGCTTATGCTCATTTTTAAGATTTTGACATTTTCACCTAAAGTGCACAATCAGGCTGAAAACGCATTTAAAGCAATAAAAAGTTCATTTTGGCTCTCACCAAAACTAAACGTTGTAGACTCAAAATTTTTGCTGTATTTAGTGTATTCTAGCATCCTGAAGATGATTCCAGCATTAATTTCATTGTGCTTATGCTCATTTTGAAGATTTTGACATTTTCACCTTAAGTGTACAATCAGGGGCTGAAAACGCGTTTAAAGCAATAAAAAGTTCATTTTGGCTCTCACACCTAAACTAAACGTTGTAGACTCAAAATTTTTGTTGTATTTAGTGTATTCTAGCATCCTGAAGATGATTCCAGCATTAATTTCATTGTGCTTATGCTCATTTTTAAGATTTTGACATTTTCACCTTAAGTGTACAATCAGGGGCTGAAAACGCGTTTAAAGCAATAAAAAGTTCATTTTGGCTCTCACACCTAAACTAAACGTTGTAGACTCAAAATTTTTGCTGTATTTAGTGTATTTTAGCATCCTGGAGATGATTCCAGCATTAATTTCATTGTGCTTATAGTCATTTTTAACATTTTGACATTTTCACCTTATGTGTACAATCAGGGGCTGAAAACGCGTTTAAAGCAATAAAAAGTTCATTTTGGCTCTCACACCTAAACTAAACGTTGTAGACTCAAAATTTTTGCTGTATTCAGTGTATTGTAGCATCCTGAAGATGATTCCAGCATTAATTTCATTGTGCTTATGCTCATTTTTAAGATTTTGACATTTTCACCTAAAGTGCACAATCAGGCTGAAAACGCATTTAAAGCAATAAAAAGTTCATTTTGGCTCTCACACCTAAACTAAATGTTGTAGACTCAAAATTTTTGCTGTATTTAGTGTATTCTAGCATCCTGAAGATGATTCCAGCATTAATTTCATTGTGCTTATGCTCATTTTTAAGATTTTGACATTTTCACCTTAAGTGTACAATCAGGGGCTGAAAACGCGTTTAAAGCAATAAAAAGTTCATTTTGGCTCTCACACCTAAACTAAACGTTGTAGACTCAAAATTTTTGCTGTATTTAGTGTATTCTAGCATCCTGAAGATGATTCCAGCATTAATTTCATTGTGCTTATGCTCATTTTTAAGATTTTGACATTTTCACCTAAAGTGCACAATCAGGCTGAAAACGCATTTAAAGCAATAAAAAGTTCATTTTGGCTCTCACACCTAAACTAAACGTTGTAGACTCAACATTTTTGCTGTATTTAGTGTATTTTAGCATCCTGGAGATGATTCCAGCATTAATTTAATTGTGCTTATAGTCATTTTTAAGATTTTGACATTTTCACCTTAAGTTTACAATCAGGGGCTGAAAACGCGTTTAAAGCAATAAAAAGTTCATTTTGGCTCTCACACCTAAACTAAACGTTGTAGACTCAAAATTTTTGCTGTATTTAGTGTATTCTAGCATCCTGAAGATGATTCCAGCATTAATTTCATTGTGCTTATGCTCATTTTTAAGATTTTGACATTTTCACCTAAAGTGCACAATCAGGCTGAAAACGCATTTAAAGCAATAAAAAGTTCATTTTGGCTCTCACACCTAAACTAAACGTTGTAGACTCAACATTTTTGCTGTATTTAGTGTATTTTAGCATCCTGGAGATGATTCCAGCATTAATTTCACTGTGCTTATAGTCATTTTTAAGATTTTGACATTTTCACCTTAAGTGTACAATCAGGGGCTGAAAACGCGTTTAAAGCAATAAAAAGTTCATTTTGGCTCTCACACCTAAACTAAACGTTGAAGACTCAAAATTTTTGCTGTATTCAGTGTATTGTAGCATCCTGAAGATGATTCCAGCATTAATTTCATTGTGCTTATGCTCATTTTTAAGATTTTGACATTTTCACCTAAAGTGCACAATCAGGCTGAAAACGCATTTAAAGCAATAAAAAGTTCATTTTGGCTCTCACACCTAAACTAAACGTTGTAGACTCAAAATTTTTGCTGTATTTAGTGTATTCTAGCATCCTGAAGATGATTCCAGCATTAATTTCATTGTGCTTATGCTCATTTTGAAGATTTTGACATTTTCACCTTAAGTGTACAATCAGGGGCTGAAAACGCGTTTAAAGCAATAAAAAGTTCATTTTGGCTCTCACACCTAAACTAAACGTTGTAGACTCAAAATTTTTGCTGTATTTAGTGTATTCTAGCATCCTGAAGATGATTCCAGCATTAATTTCATTGTGCTTATGCTCATTTTTAAGATTTTGACATTTTCACCTAAAGTGCACAATCAGGCTGAAAACGCATTTAAAGCAATAAAAAGTTCATTTTGGCTCTCACCAAAACTAAACGTTGTAGACTCAAAATTTTTGCTGTATTTAGTGTATTCTAGCATCCTGAAGATGATTCCAGCATTAATTTCATTGTGCTTATGCTCATTTTGAAGATTTTGACATTTTCACCTTAAGTGTACAATCAGGGGCTGAAAACGCATTTAAAGCAATAAAAAGTTCATTTTGGCTCTCACACCTAAACTAAACGTTGTAGACTCAAAATTTTTGTTGTATTTAGTGTATTCTAGCATCCTGAAGATGATTCCAGCATTAATTTCATTGTGCTTATGCTCATTTTTAAGATTTTGACATTTTCACCTTAAGTGTACAATCAGGGGCTGAAAACGCGTTTAAAGCAATAAAAAGTTCATTTTGGCTCTCACACCTAAACTAAACGTTGTAGACTCAAAATTTTTGCTGTATTTAGTGTATTTTAGCATCCTGGAGATGATTCCAGCATTAATTTCATTGTGCTTATAGTCATTTTTAACATTTTGACATTTTCACCTTATGTGTACAATCAGGGGCTGAAAACGCGTTTAAAGCAATAAAAAGTTCATTTTGGCTCTCACACCTAAACTAAACGTTGTAGACTCAAAATTTTTGCTGTATTCAGTGTATTGTAGCATCCTGAAGATGATTCCAGCATTAATTTCATTGTGCTTATGCTCATTTTTAAGATTTTGACATTTTCACCTAAAGTGCACAATCAGGCTGAAAACGCATTTAAAGCAATAAAAAGTTCATTTTGGCTCTCACACCTAAACTAAATGTTGTAGACTCAAAATTTTTGCTGTATTTAGTGTATTCTAGCATCCTGAAGATGATTCCAGCATTAATTTCATTGTGCTTATGCTCATTTTTAAGATTTTGACATTTTCACCTAAAGTGCACAATCAGGCTGAAAACGCATTTAAAGCAATAAAAAGTTCATTTTGGCTCTCACCAAAACTAAACGTTGTAGACTCAAAATTTTTGCTGTATTTAGTGTATTCTAGCATCCTGAAGATGATTCCAGCATTAATTTCATTGTGCTTATGCTCATTTTGAAGATTTTGACATTTTCACCTTAAGTGTACAATCAGGGGCTGAAAACGCGTTTAAAGCAATAAAAAGTTCATTTTGGCTCTCACACCTAAACTAAACGTTGTAGACTCAAAATTTTTGTTGTATTTAGTGTATTCTAGCATCCTGAAGATGATTCCAGCATTAATTTCATTGTGCTTATGCTCATTTTTAAGATTTTGACATTTTCACCTTAAGTGTACAATCAGGGGCTGAAAACGCGTTTAAAGCAATAAAAAGTTCATTTTGGCTCTCACACCTAAACTAAACGTTGTAGACTCAAAATTTTTGCTGTATTTAGTGTATTTTAGCATCTTGGAGATGATTCCAGCATTAATTTCATTGTGCTTATAGTCATTTTTAACATTTTGACATTTTCACCTTATGTGTACAATCAGGGGCTGAAAACGCGTTTAAAGCAATAAAAAGTTCATTTTGGCTCTCACACCTAAACTAAACGTTGTAGACTCAAAATTTTTGCTGTATTCAGTGTATTGTAGCATCCTGAAGATGATTCCAGCATTAATTTCATTGTGCTTATGCTCATTTTTAAGATTTTGACATTTTCACCTAAAGTGCACAATCAGGCTGAAAACGCATTTAAAGCAATAAAAAGTTCATTTTGGCTCTCACACCTAAACTAAATGTTGTAGACTCAAAATTTTTGCTGTATTTAGTGTATTCTAGCATCCTGAAGATGATTCCAGCATTAATTTCATTGTGCTTATGCTCATTTTTAAGATTTTGACATTTTCACCTTAAGTGTACAATCAGGGGCTGAAAACGCGTTTAAAGCAATAAAAAGTTCATTTTGGCTCTCACACCTAAACTAAACGTTGTAGACTCAAAATTTTTGCTGTATTTAGTGTATTCTAGCATCCTGAAGATGATTCCAGCATTAATTTCATTGTGCTTATGCTCATTTTTAAGATTTTGACATTTTCACCTAAAGTGCACAATCAGGCTGAAAACGCATTTAAAGCAATAAAAAGTTCATTTTGGCTCTCACACCTAAACTAAACGTTGTAGACTCAACATTTTTGCTGTATTTAGTGTATTTTAGCATCCTGGAGATGATTCCAGCATTAATTTCATTGTGCTTATAGTCATTTTTAACATTTTGACATTTTCACCTTATGTGTACAATCAGGGGCTGAAAACGCGTTTAAAGCAATAAAAAGTTCATTTTGGCTCTCACACCTAAACTAAACGTTGTAGACTCAAAATTTTTGCTGTATTCAGTGTATTGTAGCATCCTGAAGATGATTCCAGCATTAATTTCATTGTGCTTATGCTCATTTTTAAGATTTTGACATTTTCACCTAAAGTGCACAATCAGGCTGAAAACGCATTTAAAGCAATAAAAAGTTCATTTTGGCTCTCACATCTAAACTAAATGTTGTAGACTCAAAATTTTTGCTGTATTTAGTGTATTCTAGCATCCTGAAGATGATTCCAGCATTAATTTCATTGTGCTTATGCTCATTTTTAAGATTTTGACATTTTCACCTTAAGTGTACAATCAGGGGCTGAAAACGCGTTTAAAGCAATAAAAAGTTCATTTTGGCTCTCACACCTAAACTAAACGTTGTAGACTCAAAATTTTTGCTGTATTTAGTGTATTCTAGCATCCTGAAGATGATTCCAGCATTAATTTCATTGTGCTTATGCTCATTTTTAAGATTTTGACATTTTCACCTAAAGTGCACAATCAGGCTGAAAACGCATTTAAAGCAATAAAAAGTTCATTTTGGCTCTCACACCTAAACTAAACGTTGTAGACTCAACATTTTTGCTGTATTTAGTGTATTTTAGCATCCTGGAGATGATTCCAGCATTAATTTAATTGTGCTTATAGTCATTTTTAAGATTTTGACATTTTCACCTTAAGTTTACAATCAGGGGCTGAAAACGCGTTTAAAGCAATAAAAAGTTCATTTTGGCTCTCACACCTAAACTAAACGTTGTAGACTCAAAATTTTTGCTGTATTTAGTGTATTCTAGCATCCTGAAGATGATTCCAGCATTAATTTCATTGTGCTTATGCTCATTTTTAAGATTTTGACATTTTCACCTAAAGTGCACAATCAGGCTGAAAACGCATTTAAAGCAATAAAAAGTTCATTTTGGCTCTCACACCTAAACTAAACGTTGTAGACTCAACATTTTTGCTGTATTTAGTGTATTTTAGCATCCTGGAGATGATTCCAGCATTAATTTCACTGTGCTTATAGTCATTTTTAAGATTTTGACATTTTCACCTTAAGTGTACAATCAGGGGCTGAAAACGCGTTTAAAGCAATAAAAAGTTCATTTTGGCTCTCACACCTAAACTAAACGTTGAAGACTCAAAATTTTTGCTGTATTCAGTGTATTGTAGCATCCTGAAGATGATTCCAGCATTAATTTCATTGTGCTTATGCTCATTTTTAAGATTTTGACATTTTCACCTAAAGTGCACAATCAGGCTGAAAACGCATTTAAAGCAATAAAAAGTTCATTTTGGCTCTCACACCTAAACTAAACGTTGTAGACTCAAAATTTTTGCTGTATTTAGTGTATTCTAGCATCCTGAAGATGATTCCAGCATTAATTTCATTGTGCTTATGCTCATTTTGAAGATTTTGACATTTTCACCTTAAGTGTACAATCAGGGGCTGAAAACGCGTTTAAAGCAATAAAAAGTTCATTTTGGCTCTCACACCTAAACTAAACGTTGTAGACTCAAAATTTTTGCTGTATTTAGTGTATTCTAGCATCCTGAAGATGATTCCAGCATTAATTTCATTGTGCTTATGCTCATTTTTAAGATTTTGACATTTTCACCTAAAGTGCACAATCAGGCTGAAAACGCATTTAAAGCAATAAAAAGTTCATTTTGGCTCTCACCAAAACTAAACGTTGTAGACTCAAAATTTTTGCTGTATTTAGTGTATTCTAGCATCCTGAAGATGATTCCAGCATTAATTTCATTGTGCTTATGCTCATTTTGAAGATTTTGACATTTTCACCTTAAGTGTACAATCAGGGGCTGAAAACGCGTTTAAAGCAATAAAAAGTTCATTTTGGCTCTCACACCTAAACTAAACGTTGTAGACTCAAAATTTTTGTTGTATTTAGTGTATTCTAGCATCCTGAAGATGATTCCAGCATTAATTTCATTGTGCTTATGCTCATTTTTAAGATTTTGACATTTTCACCTTAAGTGTACAATCAGGGGCTGAAAACGCGTTTAAAGCAATAAAAAGTTCATTTTGGCTCTCACACCTAAACTAAACGTTGTAGACTCAAAATTTTTGCTGTATTTAGTGTATTTTAGCATCCTGGAGATGATTCCAGCATTAATTTCATTGTGCTTATAGTCATTTTTAACATTTTGACATTTTCACCTTATGTGTACAATCAGGGGCTGAAAACGCGTTTAAAGCAATAAAAAGTTCATTTTGGCTCTCACACCTAAACTAAACGTTGTAGACTCAAAATTTTTGCTGTATTCAGTGTATTGTAGCATCCTGAAGATGATTCCAGCATTAATTTCATTGTGCTTATGCTCATTTTTAAGATTTTGACATTTTCACCTAAAGTGCACAATCAGGCTGAAAACGCATTTAAAGCAATAAAAAGTTCATTTTGGCTCTCACACCTAAACTAAATGTTGTAGACTCAAAATTTTTGCTGTATTTAGTGTATTCTAGCATCCTGAAGATGATTCCAGCATTAATTTCATTGTGCTTATGCTCATTTTTAAGATTTTGACATTTTCACCTTAAGTGTACAATCAGGGGCTGAAAACGCGTTTAAAGCAATAAAAAGTTCATTTTGGCTCTCACACCTAAACTAAACGTTGTAGACTCAAAATTTTTGCTGTATTTAGTGTATTCTAGCATCCTGAAGATGATTCCAGCATTAATTTCATTGTGCTTATGCTCATTTTTAAGATTTTGACATTTTCACCTAAAGTGCACAATCAGGCTGAAAACGCATTTAAAGCAATAAAAAGTTCATTTTGGCTCTCACACCTAAACTAAACGTTGTAGACTCAACATTTTTGCTGTATTTAGTGTATTTTAGCATCCTGGAGATGATTCCAGCATTAATTTCATTGTGCTTATAGTCATTTTTAACATTTTGACATTTTCACCTTAAGTGTACAATCAAGGGCTGAAAACGCAATTAAAGCAATAAAAAGTTCATTTTGGCTCTCACACCTAAACTAAACGTTGTAGACTCAAAATTTTTGCTGTATTCAGTGTATTGTAGCATCCTGAAGATGGTTCCAGCATTAATTTCATCGTGCTTATTCTCATTTTGAAGATTTTGACATTTTCACCGAAAGTGCACAATCAGGCTGAAAACGCATTTAAAGCAATAAAAAGTTCATTTTGGCTCACACACCTAAAATAAACGTTGTAGACTCAAAATTTTTGCTGTATTTAGTGTATTCTAGCATCCTGAAGAGGATTCCAGCATTAATTTCATTGTGCTTATGCTCATTTTGAAGATTTTGTTATTTTCACCTTAAGTGTACAATCAGGGGCTGAAAACGCGTTTAAAGCAATAAAAAGTTCATTTTGGCTCTCACACCTAAACTAAACGTTATAGACTCAAATTTTTTGCTGTATTTAGTGTATTCTAGCATCCTGAAGATGATTCCAGCATTAATTTCATTGTGCTTATGCTCATTTTTAAGATTTTGACATTTTCACCTAAAGTGCACAATCAGGCTGAAAACGCATTTAAAGCAATAAAAAGTTCATTTTGGCTCTCACCAAAAGTAAACATTGTAGACTCAAAATTTTTGCTGTATTTAGTGTATTCTAGCATCCTGAAGATGATTCCAGCATTAATTTCATTGTGCTTATGCTCATTTTGAAGATTTTGACATTTTCACCTTAAGTGTACAATCAGGGGCTGAAAACGCGTTTAAAGCAATAAAAAGTTCATTTTGGCTCTCACACCTAAACTAAACGTTGTAGACTCAAAATTTTTGTTGTATTTAGTGTATTCTAGCATCCTGAAGATGATTCCAGCATTAATTTCATTGTGCTTATGCTCATTTTTAAGATTTAGACATTTTCACCTTAAGTGTACAATCAGGGGCTGAAAACGCGTTTAAAGCAATAAAAAGTTCATTTTGGCTCTCACACCTAAACTAAACGTTGTAGACTCAAAATTTTTGCTGTATTTAGTGTATTTTAGCATCCTGGAGATGATTCCAGCATTAATTTCATTGTGCTTAGAGTCATTTTTAACATTTTGACATTTTCACCTTATGTGTACAATCAGTGGCTGAAAACGCGTTTAAAGCAATAAAAAGTTCATTTTGGCTCTCACACCTAAACTAAACGTTGTAGACTCAAAATTTTTGCTGTATTCAGTGTATTGTAGCATCCTGAAGATGATTCCAGCATTAATTTCATTGTGCTTATGCTCATTTTTAAGATTTTGACATTTTCACCTAAAGTGCACAATCAGGCTGAAAACGCATTTAAAGCAATAAAAAGTTCATTTTGGCTCTCACACCTAAACTAAATGTTGTAGACTCAAAATTTTTGCTGTATTTAGTGTATTCTAGCATCCTGAAGATGATTCCAGCATTAATTTCATTGTGCTTATGCTCATTTTTAAGATTTTGACATTTTCACCTTAAGTGTACAATCAGGGGCTGAAAACGCGTTTAAAGCAATAAAAAGTTCATTTTGGCTCTCACACCTAAACTAAACGTTGTAGACTCAAAATTTTTGCTGTATTTAGTGTATTCTAGCATCCTGAAGATGATTCCAGCATTAATTTCATTGTGCTTATGCTCATTTTTAAGATTTTGACATTTTCACCTAAAGTGCACAATCAGGCTGAAAACGCATTTAAAGCAATAAAAAGTTCATTTTGGCTCTCACACCTAAACTAAACGTTGTAGACTCAACATTTTTGCTGTATTTAGTGTATTTTAGCATCCTGGAGATGATTCCAGCATTAATTTAATTGTGCTTATAGTCATTTTTAAGATTTTGACATTTTCACCTTAAGTTTACAATCAGGGGCTGAAAACGCGTTTAAAGCAATAAAAAGTTCATTTTGGCTCTCACACCTAAACTAAACGTTGTAGACTCAAAATTTTTGCTGTATTTAGTGTATTCTAGCATCCTGAAGATGATTCCAGCATTAATTTCATTGTGCTTATGCTCATTTTTAAGATTTTGACATTTTCACCTAAAGTGCACAATCAGGCTGAAAACGCATTTAAAGCAATAAAAAGTTCATTTTGGCTCTCACACCTAAACTAAACGTTGTAGACTCAACATTTTTGCTGTATTTAGTGTATTTTAGCATCCTGGAGATGATTCCAGCATTAATTTCACTGTGCTTATAGTCATTTTTAAGATTTTGACATTTTCACCTTAAGTGTACAATCAGGGGCTGAAAACGCGTTTAAAGCAATAAAAAGTTCATTTTGGCTCTCACACCTAAACTAAACGTTGAAGACTCAAAATTTTTGCTGTATTCAGTGTATTGTAGCATCCTGAAGATGATTCCAGCATTAATTTCATTGTGCTTATGCTCATTTTTAAGATTTTGACATTTTCACCTAAAGTGCACAATCAGGCTGAAAACGCATTTAAAGCAATAAAAAGTTCATTTTGGCTCTCACACCTAAAGTAAACGTTGTAGACTCAAAATTTTTGCTGTATTTAGTGTATTCTAGCATCCTGAAGATGATTCCAGCATTAATTTCATTGTGCTTATGCTCATTTTGAAGATTTTGACATTTTCACCTTAAGTGTACAATCAGGGGCTGAAAACGCGTTTAAAGCAATAAAAAGTTCATTTTGGCTCTCACACCTAAACTAAACGTTGTAGACTCAAAATTTTTGCTGTATTTAGTGTATTCTAGCATCCTGAAGGTGATTCCAGCATTAATTTCATTGTGCTTATGCTCATTTTTAAGATTTTGACATTTTCACCTAAAGTGCACAATCAGGCTTAAAACGCATTTAAAGCAATAAAAAGTTCATTTTGGCTCTCACACCTAAACTAAACGTTGTAGACTCAACATTTTTGCTGTATTTAGTGTATTTTAGCATCCTGGAGATGATTCCAGCATTAATTTCATTGTGCTTATAGTCATTTTTAACATTTTGACATTTTCACCTTAAGTGTACAATCAAGGGCTGAAAACGCGTTTAAAGCAATAAAAAGTTCATTTTGGCTCTCACACCTAAACTAAACGTTGTAGACTCAAAATTTTTGCTGTATTCAGTGTATTGTAGCATCCTGAAGATGGTTCCAGCATTAATTTCATCGTGCTTATTCTCATTTTGAAGATTTTGACATTTTCACCGAAAGTGCACAATCAGGCTGAAAACGCATTTAAAGCAATAAAAAGTTCATTTTGGCTCACACACCTAAAATAAACGTTGTAGACTCAAAATTTTTGCTGTATTTAGTGTATTCTAGCATCCTGAAGAGGATTCCAGCATTAATTTCATTGTGCTTATGCTCATTTTGAAGATTTTGTTATTTTCACCTTAAGTGTACAATCAGGGGCTGAAAACGCGTTTAAATTAATAAAAAGTTCATTTTGGCTCTCACACCTAAACTAAACGTTATAGACTCAAAATTTTTGCTGTATTTAGTGTATTCTAGCATCCTGAAGATGATTCCAGCATTAATTTCATTGTGCTTATGCTCATTTTTAAGATTTTGACATTTTCACCTTAAGTGTACAATCAGGGGCTGAAAACGCGTTTAAAGCAATAAAAAGTTCATTTTGGCTCTCACACCTAAACTAAACGTTGTAGACTCAAAATTTTTGTTGTATTTAGTGTATTTTAGCATCCTGAAGATGATTCCAGCATTAATTTCATTGTGCTTATGCTCATTTTTAAGATTTTGACATTTTCACCTTAAGTGTACAATCAGGGGCTGAAAACGCGTTTAAAGCAATAAAAAGTTCATTTTGGCTCTCACACCTAAACTAAACGTTGTAGACTCAAAATTTTTGCTGTATTTAGTGTATTCTAGCATCCTGAAGATGATTCCAGCATTAATTTCATTGTGCTTATGCTCATTTTTAAGATTTTGACATTTTCACCTAAAGTGCACAATCAGGCTGAAAACGCATTTAAAGCAATAAAAAGTTCATTTTGGCTCTCACACCTAAACTAAACGTTGTAGACTCAACATTTTTGCTGTATTTAGTGTATTTTAGCATCCTGGAGATGATTCCAGCATTAATTTCACTGTGCTTATAGTCATTTTTAAGATTTTGACATTTTCACCTTAAGTGTACAATCAGGGGCTGAAAACGCGTTTAAAGCAATAAAAAGTTCATTTTGGCTCTCACACCTAAACTAAACGTTGAAGACTCAAAATTTTTGCTGTATTCAGTGTATTGTAGCATCCTGAAGATGATTCCAGCATTAATTTCATTGTGCTTATGCTCATTTTTAAGATTTTGACATTTTCACCTAAAGTGCACAATCAGGCTGAAAACGCATTTAAAGCAATAAAAAGTTCATTTTGGCTCTCACACCTAAACTAAACGTTGTAGACTCAAAGTTTTTGCTGTATTTAGTGTATTCTAGCATCCTGAAGATGATTCCAGCATTAATTTCATTGTGCTTATAGTCATTTTGAAGATTTTGACATTTTCACCTTAAGTGTACAATCAGGGGCTGAAAACGCGTTTAAAGCAATAAAAAGTTCATTTTGGCTCTCACACCTAAACTAAACGTTGTAGACTCAAAATTTTTGCTGTATTTAGTGTATTCTAGCATCCTGAAGATGGTTCCAGCATTAATTTCATCGTGCTTATTCTCATTTTGAAGATTTTGACATTTTCACCGAAAGTGCACAATCAGGCTGAAAACGCATTTAAAGCAATAAAAAGTTCATTTTGGCTCACACACCTAAAATAAACGTTGTAGACTCAAAATTTTTGCTGTATTTAGTGTATTCTAGCATCCTGAAGAGGATTCCAGCATTAATTTCATTGTGCTTATGCTCATTTTGAAGATTTTGTTATTTTCACCTTAAGTGTACAATCAGGGGCTGAAAACGCGTTTAAAGCAATAAAAAGTTCATTTTGGCTCTCACACCTAAACTAAACGTTATAGACTCAAATTTTTTGCTGTATTTAGTGTATTCTAGCATCCTGAAGATGATTCCAGCATTAATTTCATTGTGCTTATGCTCATTTTTAAGATTTTGACATTTTCACCTAAAGTGCACAATCAGGCTGAAAACGCATTTAAAGCAATAAAAAGTTCATTTTGGCTCTCACCAAAACTAAACGTTGTAGACTCAAAATTTTTGCTGTATTTAGTGTATTCTAGCATCCTGAAGATGATTCCAGCATTAATTTCATTGTGCTTATGCTCATTTTGAAGATTTTGACATTTTCACCTTAAGTGTACAATCAGGGGCTGAAAACGCGTTTAAAGCAATAAAAAGTTCATTTTGGCTCTCACACCTAAACTAAACGTTGTAGACTCAAAATTTTTGTTGTATTTAGTGTATTCTAGCATCCTGAAGATGATTCCAGCATTAATTTCATTGTGCTTATGCTCATTTTTAAGATTTTGACATTTTCACCTTAAGTGTACAATCAGGGGCTGAAAACGCGTTTAAAGCAATAAAAAGTTCATTTTGGCTCTCACACCTAAACTAAACGTTGTAGACTCAAAATTTTTGCTGTATTTAGTGTATTTTAGCATCCTGGAGATGATTCCAGCATTAATTTCATTGTGCTTATAGTCATTTTTAACATTTTGACATTTTCACCTTATGTGTACAATCAGGGGCTGAAAACGCGTTTAAAGCAATAAAAAGTTCATTTTGGCTCTCACACCTAAACTAAACGTTGTAGACTCAAAATTTTTGCTGTATTCAGTGTATTGTAGCATCCTGAAGATGATTCCAGCATTAATTTCATTGTGCTTATGCTCATTTTTAAGATTTTGACATTTTCACCTAAAGTGCACAATCAGGCTGAAAACGCATTTAAAGCAATAAAAAGTTCATTTTGGCTCTCACACCTAAACTAAATGTTGTAGACTCAAAATTTTTGCTGTATTTAGTGTATTCTAGCATCCTGAAGATGATTCCAGCATTAATTTCATTGTGCTTATGCTCATTTTTAAGATTTTGACATTTTCACCTAAAGTGCACAATCAGGCTGAAAACGCATTTAAAGCAATAAAAAGTTCATTTTGGCTCTCACACCTAAACTAAACGTTGTAGACTCAACATTTTTGCTGTATTTAGTGTATTTTAGCATCCTGGAGATGATTCCAGCATTAATTTCACTGTGCTTATAGTCATTTTTAAGATTTTGACATTTTCACCTTAAGTGTACAATCAGGGGCTGAAAACGCGTTTAAAGCAATAAAAAGTTCATTTTGGCTCTCACACCTAAACTAAACGTTGAAGACTCAAAATTTTTGCTGTATTCAGTGTATTGTAGCATCCTGAAGATGATTCCAGCATTAATTTCATTGTGCTTATGCTCATTTTTAAGATTTTGACATTTTCACCTAAAGTGCACAATCAGGCTGAAAACGCATTTAAAGCAATAAAAAGTTCATTTTGGCTCTCACACCTAAAGTAAACGTTGTAGACTCAAAATTTTTGCTGTATTTAGTGTATTCTAGCATCCTGAAGATGATTCCAGCATTAATTTCATTGTGCTTATGCTCATTTTGAAGATTTTGACATTTTCACCTTAAGTGTACAATCAGGGGCTGAAAACGCGTTTAAAGCAATAAAAAGTTCATTTTGGCTCTCACACCTAAACTAAACGTTGTAGACTCAAAATTTTTGCTGTATTTAGTGTATTCTAGCATCCTGAAGGTGATTCCAGCATTAATTTCATTGTGCTTATGCTCATTTTTAAGATTTTGACATTTTCACCTAAAGTGCACAATCAGGCTTAAAACGCATTTAAAGCAATAAAAAGTTCATTTTGGCTCTCACACCTAAACTAAACGTTGTAGACTCAACATTTTTGCTGTATTTAGTGTATTTTAGCATCCTGGAGATGATTCCAGCATTAATTTCATTGTGCTTATAGTCATTTTTAACATTTTGACATTTTCACCTTAAGTGTACAATCAAGGGCTGAAAACGCGTTTAAAGCAATAAAAAGTTCATTTTGGCTCTCACACCTAAACTAAACGTTGTAGACTCAAAATTTTTGCTGTATTCAGTGTATTGTAGCATCCTGAAGATGGTTCCAGCATTAATTTCATCGTGCTTATTCTCATTTTGAAGATTTTGACATTTTCACCGAAAGTGCACAATCAGGCTGAAAACGCATTTAAAGCAATAAAAAGTTCATTTTGGCTCACACACCTAAAATAAACGTTGTAGACTCAAAATTTTTGCTGTATTTAGTGTATTCTAGCATCCTGAAGAGGATTCCAGCATTAATTTCATTGTGCTTATGCTCATTTTGAAGATTTTGTTATTTTCACCTTAAGTGTACAATCAGGGGCTGAAAACGCGTTTAAATTAATAAAAAGTTCATTTTGGCTCTCACACCTAAACTAAACGTTATAGACTCAAAATTTTTGCTGTATTTAGTGTATTCTAGCATCCTGAAGATGATTCCAGCATTAATTTCATTGTGCTTATGCTCATTTTTAAGATTTTGACATTTTCACCTTAAGTGTACAATCAGGGGCTGAAAACGCGTTTAAAGCAATAAAAAGTTCATTTTGGCTCTCACACCTAAACTAAACGTTGTAGACTCAAAATTTTTGTTGTATTTAGTGTATTTTAGCATCCTGAAGATGATTCCAGCATTAATTTCATTGTGCTTATGCTCATTTTTAAGATTTTGACATTTTCACCTTAAGTGTACAATCAGGGGCTGAAAACGCGTTTAAAGCAATAAAAAGTTCATTTTGGCTCTCACACCTAAACTAAACGTTGTAGACTCAAAATTTTTGCTGTATTTAGTGTATTCTAGCATCCTGAAGATGATTCCAGCATTAATTTCATTGTGCTTATGCTCATTTTTAAGATTTTGACATTTTCACCTAAAGTGCACAATCAGGCTGAAAACGCATTTAAAGCAATAAAAAGTTCATTTTGGCTCTCACACCTAAACTAAACGTTGTAGACTCAACATTTTTGCTGTATTTAGTGTATTTTAGCATCCTGGAGATGATTCCAGCATTAATTTCACTGTGCTTATAGTCATTTTTAAGATTTTGACATTTTCACCTTAAGTGTACAATCAGGGGCTGAAAACGCGTTTAAAGCAATAAAAAGTTCATTTTGGCTCTCACACCTAAACTAAACGTTGAAGACTCAAAATTTTTGCTGTATTCAGTGTATTGTAGCATCCTGAAGATGATTCCAGCATTAATTTCATTGTGCTTATGCTCATTTTTAAGATTTTGACATTTTCACCTAAAGTGCACAATCAGGCTGAAAACGCATTTAAAGCAATAAAAAGTTCATTTTGGCTCTCACACCTAAACTAAACGTTGTAGACTCAAAATTTTTGCTGTATTTAGTGTATTCTAGCATCCTGAAGATGATTCCAGCATTAATTTCATTGTGCTTATAGTCATTTTGAAGATTTTGACATTTTCACCTTAAGTGTACAATCAGGGGCTGAAAACGCGTTTAAAGCAATAAAAAGTTCATTTTGGCTCTCACACCTAAACTAAACGTTGTAGACTCAAAATTTTTGCTGTATTTAGTGTATTCTAGCATCCTGAAGATGGTTCCAGCATTAATTTCATCGTGCTTATTCTCATTTTGAAGATTTTGACATTTTCACCGAAAGTGCACAATCAGGCTGAAAACGCATTTAAAGCAATAAAAAGTTCATTTTGGCTCACACACCTAAAATAAACGTTGTAGACTCAAAATTTTTGCTGTATTTAGTGTATTCTAGCATCCTGAAGAGGATTCCAGCATTAATTTCATTGTGCTTATGCTCATTTTGAAGATTTTGTTATTTTCACCTTAAGTGTACAATCAGGGGCTGAAAACGCGTTTAAAGCAATAAAAAGTTCATTTTGGCTCTCACACCTAAACTAAACGTTATAGACTCAAATTTTTTGCTGTATTTAGTGTATTCTAGCATCCTGAAGATGATTCCAGCATTAATTTCATTGTGCTTATGCTCATTTTTAAGATTTTGACATTTTCACCTAAAGTGCACAATCAGGCTGAAAACGCATTTAAAGCAATAAAAAGTTCATTTTGGCTCTCACCAAAACTAAACGTTGTAGACTCAAAATTTTTGCTGTATTTAGTGTATTCTAGCATCCTGAAGATGATTCCAGCATTAATTTCATTGTGCTTATGCTCATTTTGAAGATTTTGACATTTTCACCTTAAGTGTACAATCAGGGGCTGAAAACGCGTTTAAAGCAATAAAAAGTTCATTTTGGCTCTCACACCTAAACTAAACGTTGTAGACTCAAAATTTTTGTTGTATTTAGTGTATTCTAGCATCCTGAAGATGATTCCAGCATTAATTTCATTGTGCTTATGCTCATTTTTAAGATTTTGACATTTTCACCTTAAGTGTACAATCAGGGGCTGAAAACGCGTTTAAAGCAATAAAAAGTTCATTTTGGCTCTCACACCTAAACTAAACGTTGTAGACTCAAAATTTTTGCTGTATTTAGTGTATTTTAGCATCCTGGAGATGATTCCAGCATTAATTTCATTGTGCTTATAGTCATTTTTAACATTTTGACATTTTCACCTTATGTGTACAATCAGGGGCTGAAAACGCGTTTAAAGCAATAAAAAGTTCATTTTGGCTCTCACACCTAAACTAAACGTTGTAGACTCAAAATTTTTGCTGTATTCAGTGTATTGTAGCATCCTGAAGATGATTCCAGCATTAATTTCATTGTGCTTATGCTCATTTTTAAGATTTTGACATTTTCACCTAAAGTGCACAATCAGGCTGAAAACGCATTTAAAGCAATAAAAAGTTCATTTTGGCTCTCACACCTAAACTAAATGTTGTAGACTCAAAATTTTTGCTGTATTTAGTGTATTCTAGCATCCTGAAGATGATTCCAGCATTAATTTCATTGTGCTTATGCTCATTTTTAAGATTTTGACATTTTCACCTTAAGTGTACAATCAGGGGCTGAAAACGCGTTTAAAGCAATAAAAAGTTCATTTTGGCTCTCACACCTAAACTAAACGTTGTAGACTCAAAATTTTTGCTGTATTTAGTGTATTCTAGCATCCTGAAGATGATTCCAGCATTAATTTCATTGTGCTTATGCTCATTTTTAAGATTTTGACATTTTCACCTAAAGTGCACAATCAGGCTGAAAACGCATTTAAAGCAATAAAAAGTTCATTTTGGCTCTCACACCTAAACTAAACGTTGTAGACTCAACATTTTTGCTGTATTTAGTGTATTTTAGCATCCTGGAGATGATTCCAGCATTAATTTAATTGTGCTTATAGTCATTTTTAAGATTTTGACATTTTCACCTTAAGTTTACAATCAGGGGCTGAAAACGCGTTTAAAGCAATAAAAAGTTCATTTTGGCTCTCACACCTAAACTAAACGTTGTAGACTCAAAATTTTTGCTGTATTTAGTGTATTCTAGCATCCTGAAGATGATTCCAGCATTAATTTCATTGTGCTTATGCTCATTTTTAAGATTTTGACATTTTCACCTAAAGTGCACAATCAGGCTGAAAACGCATTTAAAGCAATAAAAAGTTCATTTTGGCTCTCACACCTAAACTAAACGTTGTAGACTCAACATTTTTGCTGTATTTAGTGTATTTTAGCATCCTGGAGATGATTCCAGCATTAATTTCACTGTGCTTATAGTCATTTTTAAGATTTTGACATTTTCACCTTAAGTGTACAATCAGGGGCTGAAAACGCGTTTAAAGCAATAAAAAGTTCATTTTGGCTCTCACACCTAAACTAAACGTTGAAGACTCAAAATTTTTGCTGTATTCAGTGTATTGTAGCATCCTGAAGATGATTCCAGCATTAATTTCATTGTGCTTATGCTCATTTTTAAGATTTTGACATTTTCACCTAAAGTGCACAATCAGGCTGAAAACGCATTTAAAGCAATAAAAAGTTCATTTTGGCTCTCACACCTAAACTAAACGTTGTAGACTCAAAATTTTTGCTGTATTTAGTGTATTCTAGCATCCTGAAGATGATTCCAGCATTAATTTCATTGTGCTTATGCTCATTTTGAAGATTTTGACATTTTCACCTTAAGTGTACAATCAGGGGCTGAAAACGCGTTTAAAGCAATAAAAAGTTCATTTTGGCTCTCACACCTAAACTAAACGTTGTAGACTCAAAATTTTTGCTGTATTTAGTGTATTCTAGCATCCTGAAGATGATTCCAGCATTAATTTCATTGTGCTTATGCTCATTTTTAAGATTTTGACATTTTCACCTAAAGTGCACAATCAGGCTGAAAACGCATTTAAAGCAATAAAAAGTTCATTTTGGCTCTCACCAAAACTAAACGTTGTAGACTCAAAATTTTTGCTGTATTTAGTGTATTCTAGCATCCTGAAGATGATTCCAGCATTAATTTCATTGTGCTTATGCTCATTTTGAAGATTTTGACATTTTCACCTTAAGTGTACAATCAGGGGCTGAAAACGCATTTAAAGCAATAAAAAGTTCATTTTGGCTCTCACACCTAAACTAAACGTTGTAGACTCAAAATTTTTGTTGTATTTAGTGTATTCTAGCATCCTGAAGATGATTCCAGCATTAATTTCATTGTGCTTATGCTCATTTTTAAGATTTTGACATTTTCACCTTAAGTGTACAATCAGGGGCTGAAAACGCGTTTAAAGCAATAAAAAGTTCATTTTGGCTCTCACACCTAAACTAAACGTTGTAGACTCAAAATTTTTGCTGTATTTAGTGTATTTTAGCATCCTGGAGATGATTCCAGCATTAATTTCATTGTGCTTATAGTCATTTTTAACATTTTGACATTTTCACCTTATGTGTACAATCAGGGGCTGAAAACGCGTTTAAAGCAATAAAAAGTTCATTTTGGCTCTCACACCTAAACTAAACGTTGTAGACTCAAAATTTTTGCTGTATTCAGTGTATTGTAGCATCCTGAAGATGATTCCAGCATTAATTTCATTGTGCTTATGCTCATTTTTAAGATTTTGACATTTTCACCTAAAGTGCACAATCAGGCTGAAAACGCATTTAAAGCAATAAAAAGTTCATTTTGGCTCTCACACCTAAACTAAATGTTGTAGACTCAAAATTTTTGCTGTATTTAGTGTATTCTAGCATCCTGAAGATGATTCCAGCATTAATTTCATTGTGCTTATGCTCATTTTTAAGATTTTGACATTTTCACCTAAAGTGCACAATCAGGCTGAAAACGCATTTAAAGCAATAAAAAGTTCATTTTGGCTCTCACCAAAACTAAACGTTGTAGACTCAAAATTTTTGCTGTATTTAGTGTATTCTAGCATCCTGAAGATGATTCCAGCATTAATTTCATTGTGCTTATGCTCATTTTGAAGATTTTGACATTTTCACCTTAAGTGTACAATCAGGGGCTGAAAACGCGTTTAAAGCAATAAAAAGTTCATTTTGGCTCTCACACCTAAACTAAACGTTGTAGACTCAAAATTTTTGTTGTATTTAGTGTATTCTAGCATCCTGAAGATGATTCCAGCATTAATTTCATTGTGCTTATGCTCATTTTTAAGATTTTGACATTTTCACCTTAAGTGTACAATCAGGGGCTGAAAACGCGTTTAAAGCAATAAAAAGTTCATTTTGGCTCTCACACCTAAACTAAACGTTGTAGACTCAAAATTTTTGCTGTATTTAGTGTATTTTAGCATCCTGGAGATGATTCCAGCATTAATTTCATTGTGCTTATAGTCATTTTTAACATTTTGACATTTTCACCTTATGTGTACAATCAGGGGCTGAAAACGCGTTTAAAGCAATAAAAAGTTCATTTTGGCTCTCACACCTAAACTAAACGTTGTAGACTCAAAATTTTTGCTGTATTCAGTGTATTGTAGCATCCTGAAGATGATTCCAGCATTAATTTCATTGTGCTTATGCTCATTTTTAAGATTTTGACATTTTCACCTAAAGTGCACAATCAGGCTGAAAACGCATTTAAAGCAATAAAAAGTTCATTTTGGCTCTCACACCTAAACTAAATGTTGTAGACTCAAAATTTTTGCTGTATTTAGTGTATTCTAGCATCCTGAAGATGATTCCAGCATTAATTTCATTGTGCTTATGCTCATTTTTAAGATTTTGACATTTTCACCTTAAGTGTACAATCAGGGGCTGAAAACGCGTTTAAAGCAATAAAAAGTTCATTTTGGCTCTCACACCTAAACTAAACGTTGTAGACTCAAAATTTTTGCTGTATTTAGTGTATTCTAGCATCCTGAAGATGATTCCAGCATTAATTTCATTGTGCTTATGCTCATTTTTAAGATTTTGACATTTTCACCTAAAGTGCACAATCAGGCTGAAAACGCATTTAAAGCAATAAAAAGTTCATTTTGGCTCTCACACCTAAACTAAACGTTGTAGACTCAACATTTTTGCTGTATTTAGTGTATTTTAGCATCCTGGAGATGATTCCAGCATTAATTTCATTGTGCTTATAGTCATTTTTAACATTTTGACATTTTCACCTTATGTGTACAATCAGGGGCTGAAAACGCGTTTAAAGCAATAAAAAGTTCATTTTGGCTCTCACACCTAAACTAAACGTTGTAGACTCAAAATTTTTGCTGTATTCAGTGTATTGTAGCATCCTGAAGATGATTCCAGCATTAATTTCATTGTGCTTATGCTCATTTTTAAGATTTTGACATTTTCACCTAAAGTGCACAATCAGGCTGAAAACGCATTTAAAGCAATAAAAAGTTCATTTTGGCTCTCACACCTAAACTAAATGTTGTAGACTCAAAATTTTTGCTGTATTTAGTGTATTCTAGCATCCTGAAGATGATTCCAGCATTAATTTCATTGTGCTTATGCTCATTTTTAAGATTTTGACATTTTCACCTTAAGTGTACAATCAGGGGCTGAAAACGCGTTTAAAGCAATAAAAAGTTCATTTTGGCTCTCACACCTAAACTAAACGTTGTAGACTCAAAATTTTTGCTGTATTTAGTGTATTCTAGCATCCTGAAGATGATTCCAGCATTAATTTCATTGTGCTTATGCTCATTTTTAAGATTTTGACATTTTCACCTAAAGTGCACAATCAGGCTGAAAACGCATTTAAAGCAATAAAAAGTTCATTTTGGCTCTCACACCTAAACTAAACGTTGTAGACTCAACATTTTTGCTGTATTTAGTGTATTTTAGCATCCTGGAGATGATTCCAGCATTAATTTAATTGTGCTTATAGTCATTTTTAAGATTTTGACATTTTCACCTTAAGTTTACAATCAGGGGCTGAAAACGCGTTTAAAGCAATAAAAAGTTCATTTTGGCTCTCACACCTAAACTAAACGTTGTAGACTCAAAATTTTTGCTGTATTTAGTGTATTCTAGCATCCTGAAGATGATTCCAGCATTAATTTCATTGTGCTTATGCTCATTTTTAAGATTTTGACATTTTCACCTAAAGTGCACAATCAGGCTGAAAACGCATTTAAAGCAATAAAAAGTTCATTTTGGCTCTCACACCTAAACTAAACGTTGTAGACTCAACATTTTTGCTGTATTTAGTGTATTTTAGCATCCTGGAGATGATTCCAGCATTAATTTCACTGTGCTTATAGTCATTTTTAAGATTTTGACATTTTCACCTTAAGTGTACAATCAGGGGCTGAAAACGCGTTTAAAGCAATAAAAAGTTCATTTTGGCTCTCACACCTAAACTAAACGTTGAAGAGTCAAAATTTTTGCTGTATTCAGTGTATTGTAGCATCCTGAAGATGATTCCAGCATTAATTTCATTGTGCTTATGCTCATTTTTAAGATTTTGACATTTTCACCTAAAGTGCACAATCAGGCTGAAAACGCATTTAAAGCAATAAAAAGTTCATTTTGGCTCTCACACCTAAACTAAACGTTGTAGACTCAAAATTTTTGCTGTATTTAGTGTATTCTAGCATCCTGAAGATGATTCCAGCATTAATTTCATTGTGCTTATGCTCATTTTGAAGATTTTGACATTTTCACCTTAAGTGTACAATCAGGGGCTGAAAACGCGTTTAAAGCAATAAAAAGTTCATTTTGGCTCTCACACCTAAACTAAACGTTGTAGACTCAAAATTTTTGCTGTATTTAGTGTATTCTAGCATCCTGAAGATGATTCCAGCATTAATTTCATTGTGCTTATGCTCATTTTTAAGATTTTGACATTTTCACCTAAAGTGCACAATCAGGCTGAAAACGCATTTAAAGCAATAAAAAGTTCATTTTGGCTCTCACCAAAACTAAACGTTGTAGACTCAAAATTTTTGCTGTATTTAGTGTATTCTAGCATCCTGAAGATGATTCCAGCATTAATTTCATTGTGCTTATGCTCATTTTGAAGATTTTGACATTTTCACCTTAAGTGTACAATCAGGGGCTGAAAACGCGTTTAAAGCAATAAAAAGTTCATTTTGGCTCTCACACCTAAACTAAACGTTGTAGACTCAAAATTTTTGTTGTATTTAGTGTATTCTAGCATCCTGAAGATGATTCCAGCATTAATTTCATTGTGCTTATGCTCATTTTTAAGATTTTGACATTTTCACCTTAAGTGTACAATCAGGGGCTGAAAACGCGTTTAAAGCAATAAAAAGTTCATTTTGGCTCTCACACCTAAACTAAACGTTGTAGACTCAAAATTTTTGCTGTATTTAGTGTATTTTAGCATCCTGGAGATGATTCCAGCATTAATTTCATTGTGCTTATAGTCATTTTTAACATTTTGACATTTTCACCTTATGTGTACAATCAGGGGCTGAAAACGCGTTTAAAGCAATAAAAAGTTCATTTTGGCTCTCACACCTAAACTAAACGTTGTAGACTCAAAATTTTTGCTGTATTCAGTGTATTGTAGCATCCTGAAGATGATTCCAGCATTAATTTCATTGTGCTTATGCTCATTTTTAAGATTTTGACATTTTCACCTAAAGTGCACAATCAGGCTGAAAACGCATTTAAAGCAATAAAAAGTTCATTTTGGCTCTCACACCTAAACTAAATGTTGTAGACTCAAAATTTTTGCTGTATTTAGTGTATTCTAGCATCCTGAAGATGATTCCAGCATTAATTTCATTGTGCTTATGCTCATTTTTAAGATTTTGACATTTTCACCTTAAGTGTACAATCAGGGGCTGAAAACGCGTTTAAAGCAATAAAAAGTTCATTTTGGCTCTCACACCTAAACTAAACGTTGTAGACTCAAAATTTTTGCTGTATTTAGTGTATTCTAGCATCCTGAAGATGATTCCAGCATTAATTTCATTGTGCTTATGCTCATTTTTAAGATTTTGACATTTTCACCTAAAGTGCACAATCAGGCTGAAAACGCATTTAAAGCAATAAAAAGTTCATTTTGGCTCTCACACCTAAACTAAACGTTGTAGACTCAACATTTTTGCTGTATTTAGTGTATTTTAGCATCCTGGAGATGATTCCAGCATTAATTTAATTGTGCTTATAGTCATTTTTAAGATTTTGACATTTTCACCTTAAGTTTACAATCAGGGGCTGAAAACGCGTTTAAAGCAATAAAAAGTTCATTTTGGCTCTCACACCTAAACTAAACGTTGTAGACTCAAAATTTTTGCTGTATTTAGTGTATTCTAGCATCCTGAAGATGATTCCAGCATTAATTTCATTGTGCTTATGCTCATTTTTAAGATTTTGACATTTTCACCTAAAGTGCACAATCAGGCTGAAAACGCATTTAAAGCAATAAAAAGTTCATTTTGGCTCTCACACCTAAACTAAACGTTGTAGACTCAACATTTTTGCTGTATTTAGTGTATTTTAGCATCCTGGAGATGATTCCAGCATTAATTTCACTGTGCTTATAGTCATTTTTAAGATTTTGACATTTTCACCTTAAGTGTACAATCAGGGGCTGAAAACGCGTTTAAAGCAATAAAAAGTTCATTTTGGCTCTCACACCTAAACTAAACGTTGAAGACTCAAAATTTTTGCTGTATTCAGTGTATTGTAGCATCCTGAAGATGATTCCAGCATTAATTTCATTGTGCTTATGCTCATTTTTAAGATTTTGACATTTTCACCTAAAGTGCACAATCAGGCTGAAAACGCATTTAAAGCAATAAAAAGTTCATTTTGGCTCTCACACCTAAACTAAACGTTGTAGACTCAAAATTTTTGCTGTATTTAGTGTATTCTAGCATCCTGAAGATGATTCCAGCATTAATTTCATTGTGCTTATGCTCATTTTGAAGATTTTGACATTTTCACCTTAAGTGTACAATCAGGGGCTGAAAACGCGTTTAAAGCAATAAAAAGTTCATTTTGGCTCTCACACCTAAACTAAACGTTGTAGACTCAAAATTTTTGCTGTATTTAGTGTATTCTAGCATCCTGAAGGTGATTCCAGCATTAATTTCATTGTGCTTATGCTCATTTTTAAGATTTTGACATTTTCACCTAAAGTGCACAATCAGGCTGAAAACGCATTTAAAGCAATAAAAAGTTCATTTTGGCTCTCACACCTAAACTAAACGTTGTAGACTCAACATTTTTGCTGTATTTAGTGTATTTTAGCATCCTGGAGATGATTACAGCATTAATTTCATTGTGCTTATAGTCATTTTTAAGATTTTGACATTTTCACCTTAAGTGTACAATCAGGGGCTGAAAACGCGTTTAAAGCAATAAAAAGTTCATTTTGGCTCTCACACCTAAACTAAACGTTGTAGACTCAAAATTTTTGCTGTATTCAGTGTATTGTAGCATCCTGAAGATGATTCCAGCATTAATTTCATTGTGCTTATGCTCATTTTTAATATTTTGACATTTTCACCTAAAGTGCACAATCAGGCTGAAAACGCATTTAAAGCAATAAAAAGTTCATTTTGGCTCTCACACCTAAACTAAACGTTGTAGACTCAAAATTTTTGCTGTATTTAGTGTATTCTAGCATCCTGAAGATGATTCCAGCATTAATTTCATTGTGCTTATGTTCATTTTGAAGATTTTGACATTTTCACCTTAAGTGTACAATCAGGGGCTGAAAACGCGTTTAAAGCAATAAAAAGTTCATTTTGGCTCTCACACCTAAACTAAACGTTGTAGACTCAAAAATTTTGCTGTATTTAGTGTATTCTAGCATCCTGAAGATGATTCCAGCATTAATTTCATTGTGCTTATGCTCATTTTTAATATTTTGACATTTTCACCTAAAGTGCACAATCAGGCTGAAAACGCATTTAAAGCAATAAAAAGTTCATTTTGGCTCTCACACCTAAACTAAACGTTGTAGACTCAAAATTTTTGCTGTATTTAGTGTATTCTAGCATCCTGAAGATGATTCCAGCATTAATTTCATTGTGCTTATGTTCATTTTGAAGATTTTGACATTTTCACCTTAAGTGTACAATCAGGGGCTGAAAACGCGTTTAAAGCAATAAAAAGTTCATTTTGGCTCTCACACCTAAACTAAACGTTGTAGACTCAAAAATTTTGCTGTATTTAGTGTATTCTAGCATCCTGAAGATGATTCCAGCATTAATTTCATTGTGCTTATGCTCATTTTTAAGATTTTGACATTTTCACCTAAAGTGCACAATCAGGCTGAAAACGCATTTAAAGCAATAAAAAGTTCATTTTGGCTCTCACACCTAAACTAAACGTTGTAGACTCAACATTTTTGCTGTATTTAGTGTATTTTAGCATCCTGGAGATGATTCCAGCATTAATTTAATTGTGCTTATAGTCATTTTTAAGATTTTGACATTTTCACCTTAAGTTTACAATCAGGGGCTGAAAACGCGTTTAAAGCAATAAAAAGTTCATTTTGGCTCTCACACCTAAACTAAACGTTGTAGACTCAAAATTTTTGCTGTATTTAGTGTATTCTAGCATCCTGAAGATGATTCCAGCATTAATTTCATTGTGCTTATGCTCATTTTTAAGATTTTGACATTTTCACCTAAAGTGCACAATCAGGCTGAAAACGCATTTAAAGCAATAAAAAGTTCATTTTGGCTCTCACACCTAAACTAAACGTTGTAGACTCAACATTTTTGCTGTATTTAGTGTATTTTAGCATCCTGGAGATGATTCCAGCATTAATTTCATTGTGCTTATAGTCATTTTTAACATTTTGACATTTTCACCTTAAGTGTACAATCAAGGGCTGAAAACGCGTTTAAAGCAATAAAAAGTTCATTTTGGCTCTCACACCTAAACTAAACGTTGTAGACTCAAAATTTTTGCTGTATTCAGTGTATTGTAGCATCCTGAAGATGGTTCCAGCATTAATTTCATCGTGCTTATTCTCATTTTGAAGATTTTGACATTTTCACCGAAAGTGCACAATCAGGCTGAAAACGCATTTAAAGCAATAAAAAGTTCATTTTGGCTCACACACCTAAAATAAACGTTGTAGACTCAAAATTTTTGCTGTATTTAGTGTATTCTAGCATCCTGAAGAGGATTCCAGCATTAATTTCATTGTGCTTATGCTCATTTTTAAGATTTTGACATTTTCACCTTAAGTGTACAATCAGGGGCTGAAAACGCGTTTAAAGCAATAAAAAGTTCATTTTGGCTCTCACACCTAAACTAAACGTTGTAGACTCAAAATTTTTGCTGTATTTAGTGTATTCTAGCATCCTGAAGATGATTCCAGCATTAATTTCATTGTGCTTATGCTCATTTTTAAGATTTTGACATTTTCACCTAAAGTGCACAATCAGGCTGAAAACGCATTTAAAGCAATAAAAAGTTCATTTTGGCTCTCACACCTAAACTAAACGTTGTAGACTCAACATTTTTGCTGTATTTAGTGTATTTTAGCATCCTGGAGATGATTCCAGCATTAATTTCACTGTGCTTATAGTCATTTTTAAGATTTTGACATTTTCACCTTAAGTGTACAATCAGGGGCTGAAAACGCGTTTAAAGCAATAAAAAGTTCATTTTGGCTCTCACACCTAAACTAAACGTTGAAGACTCAAAATTTTTGCTGTATTCAGTGTATTGTAGCATCCTGAAGATGATTCCAGCATTAATTTCATTGTGCTTATGCTCATTTTTAAGATTTTGACATTTTCACCTAAAGTGCACAATCAGGCTGAAAACGCATTTAAAGCAATAAAAAGTTCATTTTGGCTCTCACACCTAAACTAAACGTTGTAGACTCAAAATTTTTGCTGTATTTAGTGTATTCTAGCATCCTGAAGATGATTCCAGCATTAATTTCATTGTGCTTATGCTCATTTTGAAGATTTTGACATTTTCACCTTAAGTGTACAATCAGGGGCTGAAAACGCGTTTAAAGCAATAAAAAGTTCATTTTGGCTCTCACACCTAAACTAAACGTTGTAGACTCAAAATTTTTGCTGTATTTAGTGTATTCTAGCATCCTGAAGATGATTCCAGCATTAATTTCATTGTGCTTATGCTCATTTTTAAGATTTTGACATTTTCACCTAAAGTGCACAATCAGGCTGAAAACGCATTTAAAGCAATAAAAAGTTCATTTTGGCTCTCACCAAAACTAAACGTTGTAGACTCAAAATTTTTGCTGTATTTAGTGTATTCTAGCATCCTGAAGATGATTCCAGCATTAATTTCATTGTGCTTATGCTCATTTTGAAGATTTTGACATTTTCACCTTAAGTGTACAATCAGGGGCTGAAAACGCGTTTAAAGCAATAAAAAGTTCATTTTGGCTCTCACACCTAAACTAAACGTTGTAGACTCAAAATTTTTGTTGTATTTAGTGTATTCTAGCATCCTGAAGATGATTCCAGCATTAATTTCATTGTGCTTATGCTCATTTTTAAG
The DNA here is from genome assembly GCF_051991255.1 of Vanacampus margaritifer. Lineage (NCBI taxonomy): Eukaryota > Metazoa > Chordata > Actinopteri > Syngnathiformes > Syngnathidae > Vanacampus > Vanacampus margaritifer. Next base: position 28,394,855 of record NC_135438.1, on the reverse strand, counting down.
ATTTTGACATTTTCACCTTAAGTGTACAATCAGGGGCTGAAAACGCGTTTAAAGCAATAAAAAGTTCATTTTGGCTCTCACACCTAAACTAAACGTTGTAGACTCAAAATTTTTGCTGTATTTAGTGTATTTTAGCATCCTGGAGATGATTCCAGCATTAATTTCATTGTGCTTATAGTCATTTTTAACATTTTGACATTTTCACCTTATGTGTACAATCAGGGGCTGAAAACGCGTTTAAAGCAATAAAAAGTTCATTTTGGCTCTCACACCTAAACTAAACGTTGTAGACTCAAAATTTTTGCTGTATTCAGTGTATTGTAGCATCCTGAAGATGATTCCAGCATTAATTTCATTGTGCTTATGCTCATTTTTAAGATTTTGACATTTTCACCTAAAGTGCACAATCAGGCTGAAAACGCATTTAAAGCAATAAAAAGTTCATTTTGGCTCTCACACCTAAACTAAATGTTGTAGACTCAAAATTTTTGCTGTATTTAGTGTATTCTAGCATCCTGAAGATGATTCCAGCATTAATTTCATTGTGCTTATGCTCATTTTTAAGATTTTGACATTTTCACCTTAAGTGTACAATCAGGGGCTGAAAACGCGTTTAAAGCAATAAAAAGTTCATTTTGGCTCTCACACCTAAACTAAACGTTGTAGACTCAAAATTTTTGCTGTATTTAGTGTATTCTAGCATCCTGAAGATGATTCCAGCATTAATTTCATTGTGCTTATGCTCATTTTTAAGATTTTGACATTTTCACCTAAAGTGCACAATCAGGCTGAAAACGCATTTAAAGCAATAAAAAGTTCATTTTGGCTCTCACACCTAAACTAAACGTTGTAGACTCAACATTTTTGCTGTATTTAGTGTATTTTAGCATCCTGGAGATGATTCCAGCATTAATTTAATTGTGCTTATAGTCATTTTTAAGATTTTGACATTTTCACCTTAAGTTTACAATCAGGGGCTGAAAACGCGTTTAAAGCAATAAAAAGTTCATTTTGGCTCTCACACCTAAACTAAACGTTGTAGACTCAAAATTTTTGCTGTATTTAGTGTATTCTAGCATCCTGAAGATGATTCCAGCATTAATTTCATTGTGCTTATGCTCATTTTTAAGATTTTGACATTTTCACCTAAAGTGCACAATCAGGCTGAAAACGCATTTAAAGCAATAAAAAGTTCATTTTGGCTCTCACACCTAAACTAAACGTTGTAGACTCAACATTTTTGCTGTATTTAGTGTATTTTAGCATCCTGGAGATGATTCCAGCATTAATTTCACTGTGCTTATAGTCATTTTTAAGATTTTGACATTTTCACCTTAAGTGTACAATCAGGGGCTGAAAACGCGTTTAAAGCAATAAAAAGTTCATTTTGGCTCTCACACCTAAACTAAACGTTGAAGACTCAAAATTTTTGCTGTATTCAGTGTATTGTAGCATCCTGAAGATGATTCCAGCATTAATTTCATTGTGCTTATGCTCATTTTTAAGATTTTGACATTTTCACCTAAAGTGCACAATCAGGCTGAAAACGCATTTAAAGCAATAAAAAGTTCATTTTGGCTCTCACACCTAAACTAAACGTTGTAGACTCAAAATTTTTGCTGTATTTAGTGTATTCTAGCATCCTGAAGATGATTCCAGCATTAATTTCATTGTGCTTATGCTCATTTTGAAGATTTTGACATTTTCACCTTAAGTGTACAATCAGGGGCTGAAAACGCGTTTAAAGCAATAAAAAGTTCATTTTGGCTCTCACACCTAAACTAAACGTTGTAGACTCAAAATTTTTGCTGTATTTAGTGTATTCTAGCATCCTGAAGGTGATTCCAGCATTAATTTCATTGTGCTTATGCTCATTTTTAAGATTTTGACATTTTCACCTAAAGTGCACAATCAGGCTGAAAACGCATTTAAAGCAATAAAAAGTTCATTTTGGCTCTCACACCTAAACTAAACGTTGTAGACTCAACATTTTTGCTGTATTTAGTGTATTTTAGCATCCTGGAGATGATTCCAGCATTAATTTCATTGTGCTTATAGTCATTTTTAAGATTTTGACATTTTCACCTTAAGTGTACAATCAGGGGCTGAAAACGCGTTTAAAGCAATAAAAAGTTCATTTTGGCTCTCACACCTAAACTAAACGTTGTAGACTCAAAATTTTTGCTGTATTCAGTGTATTGTAGCATCCTGAAGATGATTCCAGCATTAATTTCATTGTGCTTATGCTCATTTTTAATATTTTGACATTTTCACCTAAAGTGCACAATCAGGCTGAAAACGCATTTAAAGCAATAAAAAGTTCATTTTGGCTCTCACACCTAAACTAAACGTTGTAGACTCAAAATTTTTGCTGTATTTAGTGTATTCTAGCATCCTGAAGATGATTCCAGCATTAATTTCATTGTGCTTATGTTCATTTTGAAGATTTTGACATTTTCACCTTAAGTGTACAATCAGGGGCTGAAAACGCATTTAAAGCAATAAAAAGTTCATTTTGGCTCTCACACCTAAACTAAACGTTGTAGACTCAAAAATTTTGCTGTATTTAGTGTATTCTAGCATCCTGAAGATGATTCCAGCATTAATTTCATTGTGCTTATGCTCATTTTTAATATTTTGACATTTTCACCTAAAGTGCACAATCAGGCTGAAAACGCATTTAAAGCAATAAAAAGTTCATTTTGGCTCTCACACCTAAACTAAACGTTGTAGACTCAAAATTTTTGCTGTATTTAGTGTATTCTAGCATCCTGAAGATGATTCCAGCATTAATTTCATTGTGCTTATGTTCATTTTGAAGATTTTGACATTTTCACCTTAAGTGTACAATCAGGGGCTGAAAACGCGTTTAAAGCAATAAAAAGTTCATTTTGGCTCTCACACCTAAACTAAACGTTGTAGACTCAAAAATTTTGCTGTATTTAGTGTATTCTAGCATCCTGAAGATGATTCCAGCATTAATTTCATTGTGCTTATGCTCATTTTTAAGATTTTGACATTTTCACCTAAAGTGCACAATCAGGCTGAAAACGCATTTAAAGCAATAAAAAGTTCATTTTGGCTCTCACACCTAAACTAAACGTTGTAGACTCAACATTTTTGCTGTATTTAGTGTATTTTAGCATCCTGGAGATGATTCCAGCATTAATTTAATTGTGCTTATAGTCATTTTTAAGATTTTGACATTTTCACCTTAAGTTTACAATCAGGGGCTGAAAACGCGTTTAAAGCAATAAAAAGTTCATTTTGGCTCTCACACCTAAACTAAACGTTGTAGACTCAAAATTTTTGCTGTATTTAGTGTATTCTAGCATCCTGAAGATGATTCCAGCATTAATTTCATTGTGCTTATGCTCATTTTTAAGATTTTGACATTTTCACCTAAAGTGCACAATCAGGCTGAAAACGCATTTAAAGCAATAAAAAGTTCATTTTGGCTCTCACACCTAAACTAAACGTTGTAGACTCAACATTTTTGCTGTATTTAGTGTATTTTAGCATCCTGGAGATGATTCCAGCATTAATTTCATTGTGCTTATAGTCATTTTTAACATTTTGACATTTTCACCTTAAGTGTACAATCAAGGGCTGAAAACGCGTTTAAAGCAATAAAAAGTTCATTTTGGCTCTCACACCTAAACTAAACGTTGTAGACTCAAAATTTTTGCTGTATTCAGTGTATTGTAGCATCCTGAAGATGGTTCCAGCATTAATTTCATCGTGCTTATTCTCATTTTGAAGATTTTGACATTTTCACCGAAAGTGCACAATCAGGCTGAAAACGCATTTAAAGCAATAAAAAGTTCATTTTGGCTCACACACCTAAAATAAACGTTGTAGACTCAAAATTTTTGCTGTATTTAGTGTATTCTAGCATCCTGAAGAGGATTCCAGCATTAATTTCATTGTGCTTATGCTCATTTTGAAGATTTTGTTATTTTCACCTTAAGTGTACAATCAGGGGCTGAAAACGCGTTTAAAGCAATAAAAAGTTCATTTTGGCTCTCACACCTAAACTAAACGTTATAGACTCAAATTTTTTGCTGTATTTAGTGTATTCTAGCATCCTGAAGATGATTCCAGCATTAATTTCATTGTGCTTATGCTCATTTTTAAGATTTTGACATTTTCACCTAAAGTGCACAATCAGGCTGAAAACGCATTTAAAGCAATAAAAAGTTCATTTTGGCTCTCACCAAAACTAAACGTTGTAGACTCAAAATTTTTGCTGTATTTAGTGTATTCTAGCATCCTGAAGATGATTCCAGCATTAATTTCATTGTGCTTATGCTCATTTTGAAGATTTTGACATTTTCACCTTAAGTGTACAATCAGGGGCTGAAAACGCGTTTAAAGCAATAAAAAGTTCATTTTGGCTCTCACACCTAAACTAAACGTTGTAGACTCAAAATTTTTGTTGTATTTAGTGTATTCTAGCATCCTGAAGATGATTCCAGCATTAATTTCATTGTGCTTATGCTCATTTTTAAGATTTTGACATTTTCACCTTAAGTGTACAATTAGGGGCTGAAAACGCGTTTAAAGCAATAAAAAGTTCATTTTGGCTCTCACACCTAAACTAAACGTTGTAGACTCAAAATTTTTGCTGTATTTAGTGTATTTTAGCATCCTGGAGATGATTCCAGCATTAATTTCATTGTGCTTATAGTCATTTTTAACATTTTGACATTTTCACCTTATGTGTACAATCAGGGGCTGAAAACGCGTTTAAAGCAATAAAAAGTTCATTTTGGCTCTCACACCTAAACTAAACGTTGTAGACTCAAAATTTTTGCTGTATTCAGTGTATTGTAGCATCCTGAAGATGATTCCAGCATTAATTTCATTGTGCTTATGCTCATTTTTAAGATTTTGACATTTTCACCTAAAGTGCACAATCAGGCTGAAAACGCATTTAAAGCAATAAAAAGTTCATTTTGGCTCTCACACCTAAACTAAATGTTGTAGACTCAAAATTTTTGCTGTATTTAGTGTATTCTAGCATCCTGAAGATGATTCCAGCATTAATTTCATTGTGCTTATGCTCATTTTTAAGATTTTGACATTTTCACCTTAAGTGTACAATCAGGGGCTGAAAACGCGTTTAAAGCAATAAAAAGTTCATTTTGGCTCTCACACCTAAACTAAACGTTGTAGACTCAAAATTTTTGCTGTATTTAGTGTATTCTAGCATCCTGAAGATGATTCCAGCATTAATTTCATTGTGCTTATGCTCATTTTTAAGATTTTGACATTTTCACCTAAAGTGCACAATCAGGCTGAAAACGCATTTAAAGCAATAAAAAGTTCATTTTGGCTCTCACACCTAAACTAAACGTTGTAGACTCAACATTTTTGCTGTATTTAGTGTATTTTAGCATCCTGGAGATGATTCCAGCATTAATTTAATTGTGCTTATAGTCATTTTTAAGATTTTGACATTTTCACCTTAAGTTTACAATCAGGGGCTGAAAACGCGTTTAAAGCAATAAAAAGTTCATTTTGGCTCTCACACCTAAACTAAACGTTGTAGACTCAAAATTTTTGCTGTATTTAGTGTATTCTAGCATCCTGAAGATGATTCCAGCATTAATTTCATTGTGCTTATGCTCATTTTTAAGATTTTGACATTTTCACCTAAAGTGCACAATCAGGCTGAAAACGCATTTAAAGCAATAAAAAGTTCATTTTGGCTCTCACACCTAAACTAAACGTTGTAGACTCAACATTTTTGCTGTATTTAGTGTATTTTAGCATCCTGGAGATGATTCCAGCATTAATTTCACTGTGCTTATAGTCATTTTTAAGATTTTGACATTTTCACCTTAAGTGTACAATCAGGGGCTGAAAACGCGTTTAAAGCAATAAAAAGTTCATTTTGGCTCTCACACCTAAACTAAACGTTGAAGACTCAAAATTTTTGCTGTATTCAGTGTATTGTAGCATCCTGAAGATGATTCCAGCATTAATTTCATTGTGCTTATGCTCATTTTTAAGATTTTGACATTTTCACCTAAAGTGCACAATCAGGCTGAAAACGCATTTAAAGCAATAAAAAGTTCATTTTGGCTCTCACACCTAAACTAAACGTTGTAGACTCAAAATTTTTGCTGTATTTAGTGTATTCTAGCATCCTGAAGATGATTCCAGCATTAATTTCATTGTGCTTATGCTCATTTTGAAGATTTTGACATTTTCACCTTAAGTGTACAATCAGGGGCTGAAAACGCGTTTAAAGCAATAAAAAGTTCATTTTGGCTCTCACACCTAAACTAAACGTTGTAGACTCAAAATTTTTGCTGTATTTAGTGTATTCTAGCATCCTGAAGGTGATTCCAGCATTAATTTCATTGTGCTTATGCTCATTTTTAAGATTTTGACATTTTCACCTAAAGTGCACAATCAGGCTTAAAACGCATTTAAAGCAATAAAAAGTTCATTTTGGCTCTCACACCTAAACTAAACGTTGTAGACTCAACATTTTTGCTGTATTTAGTGTATTTTAGCATCCTGGAGATGATTCCAGCATTAATTTCATTGTGCTTATAGTCATTTTTAACATTTTGACATTTTCACCTTAAGTGTACAATCAAGGGCTGAAAACGCGTTTAAAGCAATAAAAAGTTCATTTTGGCTCTCACACCTAAACTAAACGTTGTAGACTCAAAATTTTTGCTGTATTCAGTGTATTGTAGCATCCTGAAGATGGTTCCAGCATTAATTTCATCGTGCTTATTCTCATTTTGAAGATTTTGACATTTTCACCGAAAGTGCACAATCAGGCTGAAAACGCATTTAAAGCAATAAAAAGTTCATTTTGGCTCACACACCTAAAATAAACGTTGTAGACTCAAAATTTTTGCTGTATTTAGTGTATTCTAGCATCCTGAAGAGGATTCCAGCATTAATTTCATTGTGCTTATGCTCATTTTGAAGATTTTGTTATTTTCACCTTAAGTGTACAATCAGGGGCTGAAAACGCGTTTAAATTAATAAAAAGTTCATTTTGGCTCTCACACCTAAACTAAACGTTATAGACTCAAAATTTTTGCTGTATTTAGTGTATTCTAGCATCCTGAAGATGATTCCAGCATTAATTTCATTGTGCTTATGCTCATTTTTAAGATTTTGACATTTTCACCTAAAGTGCACAATCAGGCTGAAAACGCATTTAAAGCAATAAAAAGTTCATTTTGGCTCTCACCAAAACTAAACGTTGTAGACTCAAAATTTTTGCTGTATTTAGTGTATTCTAGCATCCTGAAGATGATTCCAGCATTAATTTCATTGTGCTTATGCTCATTTTGAAGATTTTGACATTTTCACCTTAAGTGTACAATCAGGGGCTGAAAACGCGTTTAAAGCAATAAAAAGTTCATTTTGGCTCTCACACCTAAACTAAACGTTGTAGACTCAAAATTTTTGTTGTATTTAGTGTATTCTAGCATCCTGAAGATGATTCCAGCATTAATTTCATTGTGCTTATGCTCATTTTTAAGATTTTGACATTTTCACCTTAAGTGTACAATCAGGGGCTGAAAACGCGTTTAAAGCAATAAAAAGTTCATTTTGGCTCTCACACCTAAACTAAACGTTGTAGACTCAAAATTTTTGCTGTATTTAGTGTATTTTAGCATCCTGGAGATGATTCCAGCATTAATTTCATTGTGCTTATAGTCATTTTTAACATTTTGACATTTTCACCTTATGTGTACAATCAGGGGCTGAAAACGCGTTTAAAGCAATAAAAAGTTCATTTTGGCTCTCACACCTAAACTAAACGTTGTAGACTCAAAATTTTTGCTGTATTCAGTGTATTGTAGCATCCTGAAGATGATTCCAGCATTAATTTCATTGTGCTTATGCTCATTTTTAAGATTTTGACATTTTCACCTAAAGTGCACAATCAGGCTGAAAACGCATTTAAAGCAATAAAAAGTTCATTTTGGCTCTCACACCTAAACTAAATGTTGTAGACTCAAAATTTTTGCTGTATTTAGTGTATTCTAGCATCCTGAAGATGATTCCAGCATTAATTTCATTGTGCTTATGCTCATTTTTAAGATTTTGACATTTTCACCTTAAGTGTACAATCAGGGGCTGAAAACGCGTTTAAAGCAATAAAAAGTTCATTTTGGCTCTCACACCTAAACTAAACGTTGTAGACTCAAAATTTTTGCTGTATTTAGTGTATTCTAGCATCCTGAAGATGATTCCAGCATTAATTTCATTGTGCTTATGCTCATTTTTAAGATTTTGACATTTTCACCTAAAGTGCACAATCAGGCTGAAAACGCATTTAAAGCAATAAAAAGTTCATTTTGGCTCTCACATCTAAACTAAACGTTGTAGACTCAACATTTTTGCTGTATTTAGTGTATTTTAGCATCCTGGAGATGATTCCAGCATTAATTTAATTGTGCTTATAGTCATTTTTAAGATTTTGACATTTTCACCTTAAGTTTACAATCAGGGGCTGAAAACGCGTTTAAAGCAATAAAAAGTTCATTTTGGCTCTCACACCTAAACTAAACGTTGTAGACTCAAAATTTTTGCTGTATTTAGTGTATTCTAGCATCCTGAAGATGATTCCAGCATTAATTTCATTGTGCTTATGCTCATTTTTAAGATTTTGACATTTTCACCTAAAGTGCACAATCAGGCTGAAAACGCATTTAAAGCAATAAAAAGTTCATTTTGGCTCTCACACCTAAACTAAACGTTGTAGACTCAACATTTTTGCTGTATTTAGTGTATTTTAGCATCCTGGAGATGATTCCAGCATTAATTTCACTGTGCTTATAGTCATTTTTAAGATTTTGACATTTTCACCTTAAGTGTACAATCAGGGGCTGAAAACGCATTTAAAGCAATAAAAAGTTCATTTTGGCTCTCACACCTAAACTAAACGTTGAAGACTCAAAATTTTTGCTGTATTCAGTGTATTGTAGCATCCTGAAGATGATTCCAGCATTAATTTCATTGTGCTTATGCTCATTTTTAAGATTTTGACATTTTCACCTAAAGTGCACAATCAGGCTGAAAACGCATTTAAAGCAATAAAAAGTTCATTTTGGCTCTCACACCTAAACTAAACGTTGTAGACTCAAAATTTTTGCTGTATTTAGTGTATTCTAGCATCCTGAAGATGATTCCAGCATTAATTTCATTGTGCTTATGCTCATTTTGAAGATTTTGACATTTTCACCTTAAGTGTACAATCAGGGGCTGAAAACGCGTTTAAAGCAATAAAAAGTTCATTTTGGCTCTCACACCTAAACTAAACGTTGTAGACTCAAAATTTTTGCTGTATTTAGTGTATTCTAGCATCCTGAAGGTGATTCCAGCATTAATTTCATTGTGCTTATGCTCATTTTTAAGATTTTGACATTTTCACCTAAAGTGCACAATCAGGCTGAAAACGCATTTAAAGCAATAAAAAGTTCATTTTGGCTCTCACACCTAAACTAAACGTTGTAGACTCAACATTTTTGCTGTATTTAGTGTATTTTAGCATCCTGGAGATGATTCCAGCATTAATTTCATTGTGCTTATAGTCATTTTTAAGATTTTGACATTTTCACCTTAAGTGTACAATCAGGGGCTGAAAACGCGTTTAAAGCAATAAAAAGTTCATTTTGGCTCTCACACCTAAACTAAACGTTGTAGACTCAAAATTTTTGCTGTATTCAGTGTATTGTAGCATCCTGAAGATGATTCCAGCATTAATTTCATTGTGCTTATGCTCATTTTTAATATTTTGACATTTTCACCTAAAGTGCACAATCAGGCTGAAAACGCATTTAAAGCAATAAAAAGTTCATTTTGGCTCTCACACCTAAACTAAACGTTGTAGACTCAAAATTTTTGCTGTATTTAGTGTATTCTAGCATCCTGAAGATGATTCCAGCATTAATTTCATTGTGCTTATGTTCATTTTGAAGATTTTGACATTTTCACCTTAAGTGTACAATCAGGGGCTGAAAACGCGTTTAAAGCAATAAAAAGTTCATTTTGGCTCTCACACCTAAACTAAACGTTGTAGACTCAAAAATTTTGCTGTATTTAGTGTATTCTAGCATCCTGAAGATGATTCCAGCATTAATTTCATTGTGCTTATGCTCATTTTGAAGATTTTGACATTTTCACCTAAAGTGCACAATCAGGCTGGAAACGCATTTAAAGCAATAAAAAGTTCATTTTGGCTCTCACACCTAAACTAAACGTTGTAGACTCAACATTTTTGCTGTATTTAGTGTATTTTAGCATCCTGGAGATGATTCCAGCATTAATTTAATTGTGCTTATAGTCATTTTTAAGATTTTGACATTTTCACCTTAAGTTTACAATCAGGGGCTGAAAACGCGTTTAAAGCAATAAAAAGTTCATTTTGGCTCTCACACCTAAACTAAACGTTGTAGACTCAAAATTTTTGCTGTATTTAGTGTATTCTAGCATCCTGAAGATGATTCCAGCATTAATTTCATTGTGCTTATGCTCATTTTTAATATTTTGACATTTTCACCTAAAGTGCACAATCAGGCTGAAAACGCATTTAAAGCAATAAAAAGTTCATTTTGGCTCTCACACCTAAACTAAACGTTGTAGACTCAAAATTTTTGCTGTATTTAGTGTATTCTAGCATCCTGAAGATGATTCCAGCATTAATTTCATTGTGCTTATGTTCATTTTGAAGATTTTGACATTTTCACCTTAAGTGTACAATCAGGGGCTGAAAACGCGTTTAAAGCAATAAAAAGTTCATTTTGGCTCTCACACCTAAACTAAACGTTGTAGACTCAAAAATTTTGCTGTATTTAGTGTATTCTAGCATCCTGAAGATGATTCCAGCATTAATTTCATTGTGCTTATGCTCATTTTTAAGATTTTGACATTTTCACCTAAAGTGCACAATCAGGCTGAAAACGCATTTAAAGCAATAAAAAGTTCATTTTGGCTCTCACACCTAAACTAAACGTTGTAGACTCAACATTTTTGCTGTATTTAGTGTATTTTAGCATCCTGGAGATGATTCCAGCATTAATTTAATTGTGCTTATAGTCATTTTTAAGATTTTGACATTTTCACCTTAAGTTTACAATCAGGGGCTGAAAACGCGTTTAAAGCAATAAAAAGTTCATTTTGGCTCTCACACCTAAACTAAACGTTGTAGACTCAAAATTTTTGCTGTATTTAGTGTATTCTAGCATCCTGAAGATGATTCCAGCATTAATTTCATTGTGCTTATGCTCATTTTTAAGATTTTGACATTTTCACCTAAAGTGCACAATCAGGCTGAAAACGCATTTAAAGCAATAAAAAGTTCATTTTGGCTCTCACACCTAAACTAAACGTTGTAGACTCAACATTTTTGCTGTATTTAGTGTATTTTAGCATCCTGGAGATGATTCCAGCATTAATTTCATTGTGCTTATAGTCATTTTTAACATTTTGACATTTTCACCTTAAGTGTACAATCAAGGGCTGAAAACGCGTTTAAAGCAATAAAAAGTTCATTTTGGCTCTCACACCTAAACTAAACTTTGTAGACTCAAAATTTTTGCTGTATTCAGTGTATTGTAGCATCCTGAAGATGGTTCCAGCATTAATTTCATCGTGCTTATTCTCATTTTGAAGATTTTGACATTTTCACCGAAAGTGCACAATCAGGCTGAAAACGCATTTAAAGCAATAAAAAGTTCATTTTGGCTCACACACCTAAAATAAACGTTGTAGACTCAAAATTTTTGCTGTATTTAGTGTATTCTAGCATCCTGAAGAGGATTCCAGCATTAATTTCATTGTGCTTATGCTCATTTTGAAGATTTTGTTATTTTCACCTTAAGTGTACAATCAGGGGCTGAAAACGCGTTTAAAGCAATAAAAAGTTCATTTTGGCTCTCACACCTAAACTAAACGTTATAGACTCAAATTTTTTGCTGTATTTAGTGTATTCTAGCATCCTGAAGATGATTCCAGCATTAATTTCATTGTGCTTATGCTCATTTTTAAGATTTTGACATTTTCACCTAAAGTGCACAATCAGGCTGAAAACGCATTTAAAGCAATAAAAAGTTCATTTTGGCTCTCACCAAAACTAAACGTTGTAGACTCAAAATTTTTGCTGTATTTAGTGTATTCTAGCATCCTGAAGATGATTCCAGCATTAATTTCATTGTGCTTATGCTCATTTTGAAGATTTTGACATTTTCACCTTAAGTGTACAATCAGGGGCTGAAAACGCGTTTAAAGCAATAAAAAGTTCATTTTGGCTCTCACACCTAAACTAAACGTTGTAGACTCAAAATTTTTGTTGTATTTAGTGTATTCTAGCATCCTGAAGATGATTCCAGCATTAATTTCATTGTGCTTATGCTCATTTTTAAGATTTTGACATTTTCACCTTAAGTGTACAATCAGGGGCTGAAAACGCGTTTAAAGCAATAAAAAGTTCATTTTGGCTCTCACACCTAAACTAAACGTTGTAGACTCAAAATTTTTGCTGTATTTAGTGTATTTTAGCATCCTGGAGATGATTCCAGCATTAATTTCATTGTGCTTATAGTCATTTTTAACATTTTGACATTTTCACCTTATGTGTACAATCAGGGGCTGAAAACGCGTTTAAAGCAATAAAAAGTTCATTTTGGCTCTCACACCTAAACTAAACGTTGTAGACTCAAAATTTTTGCTGTATTCAGTGTATTGTAGCATCCTGAAGATGATTCCAGCATTAATTTCATTGTGCTTATGCTCATTTTTAAGATTTTGACATTTTCACCTAAAGTGCACAATCAGGCTGAAAACGCATTTAAAGCAATAAAAAGTTCATTTTGGCTCTCACACCTAAACTAAATGTTGTAGACTCAAAATTTTTGCTGTATTTAGTGTATTCTAGCATCCTGAAGATGATTCCAGCATTAATTTCATTGTGCTTATGCTCATTTTTAAGATTTTGACATTTTCACCTTAAGTGTACAATCAGGGGCTGAAAACGCGTTTAAAGCAATAAAAAGTTCATTTTGGCTCTCACACCTAAACTAAACGTTGTAGACTCAAAATTTTTGCTGTATTTAGTGTATTCTAGCATCCTGAAGATGATTCCAGCATTAATTTCATTGTGCTTATGCTCATTTTTAAGATTTTGACATTTTCACCTAAAGTGCACAATCAGGCTGAAAACGCATTTAAAGCAATAAAAAGTTCATTTTGGCTCTCACACCTAAACTAAACGTTGTAGACTCAACATTTTTGCTGTATTTAGTGTATTTTAGCATCCTGGAGATGATTCCAGCATTAATTTAATTGTGCTTATAGTCATTTTTAAGATTTTGACATTTTCACCTTAAGTTTACAATCAGGGGCTGAAAACGCGTTTAAAGCAATAAAAAGTTCATTTTGGCTCTCACACCTAAACTAAACGTTGTAGACTCAAAATTTTTGCTGTATTTAGTGTATTCTAGCATCCTGAAGATGATTCCAGCATTAATTTCATTGTGCTTATGCTCATTTTTAAGATTTTGACATTTTCACCTAAAGTGCACAATCAGGCTGAAAACGCATTTAAAGCAATAAAAAGTTCATTTTGGCTCTCACACCTAAACTAAACGTTGTAGACTCAACATTTTTGCTGTATTTAGTGTATTTTAGCATCCTGGAGATGATTCCAGCATTAATTTCACTGTGCTTATAGTCATTTTTAAGATTTTGACATTTTCACCTTAAGTGTACAATCAGGGGCTGAAAACGCGTTTAAAGCAATAAAAAGTTCATTTTGGCTCTCACACCTAAACTAAACGTTGAAGACTCAAAATTTTTGCTGTATTCAGTGTATTGTAGCATCCTGAAGATGATTCCAGCATTAATTTCATTGTGCTTATGCTCATTTTTAAGATTTTGACATTTTCACCTAAAGTGCACAATCAGGCTGAAAACGCATTTAAAGCAATAAAAAGTTCATTTTGGCTCTCACACCTAAACTAAACGTTGTAGACTCAAAATTTTTGCTGTATTTAGTGTATTCTAGCATCCTGAAGATGATTCCAGCATTAATTTCATTGTGCTTATGCTCATTTTGAAGATTTTGACATTTTCACCTTAAGTGTACAATCAGGGGCTGAAAACGCGTTTAAAGCAATAAAAAGTTCATTTTGGCTCTCACACCTAAACTAAACGTTGTAGACTCAAAATTTTTGCTGTATTTAGTGTATTCTAGCATCCTGAAGGTGATTCCAGCATTAATTTCATTGTGCTTATGCTCATTTTTAAGATTTTGACATTTTCACCTAAAGTGCACAATCAGGCTTAAAACGCATTTAAAGCAATAAAAAGTTCATTTTGGCTCTCACACCTAAACTAAACGTTGTAGACTCAACATTTTTGCTGTATTTAGTGTATTTTAGCATCCTGGAGATGATTCCAGCATTAATTTCATTGTGCTTATAGTCATTTTTAACATTTTGACATTTTCACCTTAAGTGTACAATCAAGGGCTGAAAACGCGTTTAAAGCAATAAAAAGTTCATTTTGGCTCTCACACCTAAACTAAACGTTGTAGACTCAAAATTTTTGCTGTATTCAGTGTATTGTAGCATCCTGAAGATGGTTCCAGCATTAATTTCATCGTGCTTATTCTCATTTTGAAGATTTTGACATTTTCACCGAAAGTGCACAATCAGGCTGAAAACGCATTTAAAGCAATAAAAAGTTCATTTTGGCTCACACACCTAAAATAAACGTTGTAGACTCAAAATTTTTGCTGTATTTAGTGTATTCTAGCATCCTGAAGAGGATTCCAGCATTAATTTCATTGTGCTTATGCTCATTTTGAAGATTTTGTTATTTTCACCTTAAGTGTACAATCAGGGGCTGAAAACGCGTTTAAAGCAATAAAAAGTTCATTTTGGCTCTCACACCTAAACTAAACGTTATAGACTCAAAATTTTTGCTGTATTTAGTGTATTCTAGCATCCTGAAGATGATTCCAGCATTAATTTCATTGTGCTTATGCTCATTTTTAAGATTTTGACATTTTCACCTAAAGTGCACAATCAGGCTGAAAACGCATTTAAAGCAATAAAAAGTTCATTTTGGCTCTCACCAAAACTAAACGTTGTAGACTCAAAATTTTTGCTGTATTTAGTGTATTCTAGCATCCTGAAGATGATTCCAGCATTAATTTCATTGTGCTTATGCTCATTTTGAAGATTTTGACATTTTCACCTTAAGTGTACAATCAGGGGCTGAAAACGCGTTTAAAGCAATAAAAAGTTCATTTTGGCTCTCACACCTAAACTAAACGTTGTAGACTCAAAATTTTTGTTGTATTTAGTGTATTCTAGCATCCTGAAGATGATTCCAGCATTAATTTCATTGTGCTTATGCTCATTTTTAAGATTTTGACATTTTCACCTTAAGTGTACAATCAGGGGCTGAAAACGCGTTTAAAGCAATAAAAAGTTCATTTTGGCTCTCACACCTAAACTAAACGTTGTAGACTCAAAATTTTTGCTGTATTTAGTGTATTTTAGCATCCTGGAGATGATTCCAGCATTAATTTCATTGTGCTTATAGTCATTTTTAACATTTTGACATTTTCACCTTATGTGTACAATCAGGGGCTGAAAACGCGTTTAAAGCAATAAAAAGTTCATTTTGGCTCTCACACCTAAACTAAACGTTGTAGACTCAAAATTTTTGCTGTATTCAGTGTATTGTAGCATCCTGAAGATGATTCCAGCATTAATTTCATTGTGCTTATGCTCATTTTTAAGATTTTGACATTTTCACCTAAAGTGCACAATCAGGCTGAAAACGCATTTAAAGCAATAAAAAGTTCATTTTGGCTCTCACACCTAAACTAAATGTTGTAGACTCAAAATTTTTGCTGTATTTAGTGTATTCTAGCATCCTGAAGATGATTCCAGCATTAATTTCATTGTGCTTATGCTCATTTTTAAGATTTTGACATTTTCACCTTAAGTGTACAATCAGGGGCTGAAAACGCGTTTAAAGCAATAAAAAGTTCATTTTGGCTCTCACACCTAAACTAAACGTTGTAGACTCAAAATTTTTGCTGTATTTAGTGTATTCTAGCATCCTGAAGATGATTCCAGCATTAATTTCATTGTGCTTATGCTCATTTTTAAGATTTTGACATTTTCACCTAAAGTGCACAATCAGGCTGAAAACGCATTTAAAGCAATAAAAAGTTCATTTTGGCTCTCACACCTAAACTAAACGTTGTAGACTCAACATTTTTGCTGTATTTAGTGTATTTTAGCATCCTGGAGATGATTCCAGCATTAATTTAATTGTGCTTATAGTCATTTTTAAGATTTTGACATTTTCACCTTAAGTTTACAATCAGGGGCTGAAAACGCGTTTAAAGCAATAAAAAGTTCATTTTGGCTCTCACACCTAAACTAAACGTTGTAGACTCAAAATTTTTGCTGTATTTAGTGTATTCTAGCATCCTGAAGATGATTCCAGCATTAATTTCATTGTGCTTATGCTCATTTTTAAGATTTTGACATTTTCACCTAAAGTGCACAATCAGGCTGAAAACGCATTTAAAGCAATAAAAAGTTCATTTTGGCTCTCACACCTAAACTAAACGTTGTAGACTCAACATTTTTGCTGTATTTAGTGTATTTTAGCATCCTGGAGATGATTCCAGCATTAATTTCATTGTGCTTATAGTCATTTTTAACATTTTGACATTTTCACCTTAAGTGTACAATCAAGGGCTGAAAACGCGTTTAAAGCAATAAAAAGTTCATTTTGGCTCTCACACCTAAACTAAACGTTGTAGACTCAAAATTTTTGCTGTATTTAGTGTATTCTAGCATCCTGAAGAGGATTCCAGCATTAATTTCATTGTGCTTATGCTCATTTTGAAGATTTTGTTATTTTCACCTTAAGTGTACAATCAGGGGCTGAAAACGCGTTTAAAGCAATAAAAAGTTCATTTTGGCTCTCACACCTAAACTAAACGTTATAGACTCAAATTTTTTGCTGTATTTAGTGTATTCTAGCATCCTGAAGATGATTCCAGCATTAATTTCATTGTGCTTATGCTCATTTTTAAGATTTTGACATTTTCACCTAAAGTGCACAATCAGGCTGAAAACGCATTTAAAGCAATAAAAAGTTCATTTTGGCTCTCATCAAAACTAAACGTTGTAGACTCAAAATTTTTGCTGTATTTAGTGTATTCTAGCATCCTGAAGATGATTCCAGCATTAATTTCATTGTGCTTATGCTCATTTTGAAGATTTTGACATTTTCACCTTAAGTGTACAATCAGGGGCTGAAAACGCGTTTAAAGCAATAAAAAGTTCATTTTGGCTCTCACACCTAAACTAAACGTTGTAGACTCAAAATTTTTGTTGTATTTAGTGTATTCTAGCATCCTGAAGATGATTCCAGCATTAATTTCATTGTGCTTATGCTCATTTTTAAGATTTTGACATTTTCACCTTAAGTGTACAATCAGGGGCTGAAAACGCGTTTAAAGCAATAAAAAGTTCATTTTGGCTCTCACACCTAAACTAAACGTTGTAGACTCAAAATTTTTGCTGTATTTAGTGTATTCTAGCATCCTGAAGATGATTCCAGCATTAATTTCATTGTGCTTATGCTCATTTTTAAGATTTTGACATTTTCACCTAAAGTGCACAATCAGGCTGAAAACGCATTTAAAGCAATAAAAAGTTCATTTTGGCTCTCACACCTAAACTAAACGTTGTAGACTCAACATTTTTGCTGTATTTAGTGTATTTTAGCATCCTGGAGATGATTCCAGCATTAATTTAATTGTGCTTATAGTCATTTTTAAGATTTTGACATTTTCACCTTAAGTTTACAATCAGGGGCTGAAAACGCGTTTAAAGCAATAAAAAGTTCATTTTGGCTCTCACACCTAAACTAAACGTTGTAGACTCAAAATTTTTGCTGTATTTAGTGTATTCTAGCATCCTGAAGATGATTCCAGCATTAATTTCATTGTGCTTATGCTCATTTTTAAGATTTTGACATTTTCACCTAAAGTGCACAATCAGGCTGAAAACGCATTTAAAGCAATAAAAAGTTCATTTTGGCTCTCACACCTAAACTAAACGTTGTAGACTCAACATTTTTGCTGTATTTAGTGTATTTTAGCATCCTGGAGATGATTCCAGCATTAATTTCATTGTGCTTATAGTCATTTTTAACATTTTGACATTTTCACCTTAAGTGTACAATCAAGGGCTGAAAACGCGTTTAAAGCAATAAAAAGTTCATTTTGGCTCTCACACCTAAACTAAACGTTGTAGACTCAAAATTTTTGCTGTATTCAGTGTATTGTAGCATCCTGAAGATGGTTCCAGCATTAATTTCATCGTGCTTATTCTCATTTTGAAGATTTTGACATTTTCACCGAAAGTGCACAATCAGGCTGAAAACGCATTTAAAGCAATAAAAAGTTCATTTTGGCTCACACACCTAAAATAAACGTTGTAGACTCAAAATTTTTGCTGTATTTAGTGTATTCTAGCATCCTGAAGAGGATTCCAGCATTAATTTCATTGTGCTTATGCTCATTTTGAAGATTTTGTTATTTTCACCTTAAGTGTACAATCAGGGGCTGAAAACGCGTTTAAAGCAATAAAAAGTTCATTTTGGCTCTCACACCTAAACTAAACGTTATAGACTCAAATTTTTGCTGTATTTAGTGTATTCTAGCATCCTGAAGGTGATTCCAGCATTAATTTCATTGTGCTTATGCTCATTTTTAAGATTTTGACATTTTCACCTAAAGTGCACAATCAGGCTTAAAACGCATTTAAAGCAATAAAAAGTTCATTTTGGCTCTCACACCTAAACTAAACGTTGTAGACTCAACATTTTTGCTGTATTTAGTGTATTTTAGCATCCTGGAGATGATTCCAGCATTAATTTCATTGTGCTTATAGTCATTTTTAACATTTTGACATTTTCACCTTAAGTGTACAATCAAGGGCTGAAAACGCGTTTAAAGCAATAAAAAGTTCATTTTGGCTCTCACACCTAAACTAAACGTTGTAGACTCAAAATTTTTGCTGTATTCAGTGTATTGTAGCATCCTGAAGATGGTTCCAGCATTAATTTCATCGTGCTTATTCTCATTTTGAAGATTTTGACATTTTCACCGAAAGTGCACAATCAGGCTGAAAACGCATTTAAAGCAATAAAAAGTTCATTTTGGCTCACACACCTAAAATAAACGTTGTAGACTCAAAATTTTTGCTGTATTTAGTGTATTCTAGCATCCTGAAGAGGATTCCAGCATTAATTTCATTGTGCTTATGCTCATTTTGAAGATTTTGTTATTTTCACCTTAAGTGTACAATCAGGGGCTGAAAACGCGTTTAAAGCAATAAAAAGTTCATTTTGGCTCTCACACCTAAACTAAACGTTATAGACTCAAAATTTTTGCTGTATTTAGTGTATTCTAGCATCCTGAAGATGATTCCAGCATTAATTTCATTGTGCTTATGCTCATTTTTAAGATTTTGACATTTTCACCTAAAGTGCACAATCAGGCTGAAAACGCATTTAAAGCAATAAAAAGTTCATTTTGGCTCTCACCAAAACTAAACGTTGTAGACTCAAAATTTTTGCTGTATTTAGTGTATTCTAGCATCCTGAAGATGATTCCAGCATTAATTTCATTGTGCTTATGCTCATTTTGAAGATTTTGACATTTTCACCTTAAGTGTACAATCAGGGGCTGAAAACGCGTTTAAAGCAATAAAAAGTTCATTTTGGCTCTCACACCTAAACTAAACGTTGTAGACTCAAAATTTTTGTTGTATTTAGTGTATTCTAGCATCCTGAAGATGATTCCAGCATTAATTTCATTGTGCTTATGCTCATTTTTAAGATTTTGACATTTTCACCTTAAGTGTACAATCAGGGGCTGAAAACGCGTTTAAAGCAATAAAAAGTTCATTTTGGCTCTCACACCTAAACTAAACGTTGTAGACTCAAAATTTTTGCTGTATTTAGTGTATTTTAGCATCCTGGAGATGATTCCAGCATTAATTTCATTGTGCTTATAGTCATTTTTAACATTTTGACATTTTCATCTTATGTGTACAATCAGGGGCTGAAAACGCGTTTAAAGCAATAAAAAGTTCATTTTGGCTCTCACCAAAACTAAACGTTGTAGACTCAAAATTTTTGCTGTATTTAGTGTATTCTAGCATCCTGAAGATGATTCCAGCATTAATTTCATTGTGCTTATGCTCATTTTGAAGATTTTGACATTTTCACCTTAAGTGTACAATCAGGGGCTGAAAACGCGTTTAAAGCAATAAAAAGTTCATTTTGGCTCTCACACCTAAACTAAACGTTGTAGACTCAAAATTTTTGTTGTATTTAGTGTATTCTAGCATCCTGAAGATGATTCCAGCATTAATTTCATTGTGCTTATGCTCATTTTTAAGATTTTGACATTTTCACCTTAAGTGTACAATCAGGGGCTGAAAACGCGTTTAAAGCAATAAAAAGTTCATTTTGGCTCTCACACCTAAACTAAACGTTGTAGACTCAAAATTTTTGCTGTATTTAGTGTATTCTAGCATCCTGAAGATGATTCCAGCATTAATTTCATTGTGCTTATGCTCATTTTTAAGATTTTGACATTTTCACCTAAAGTGCACAATCAGGCTGAAAACGCATTTAAAGCAATAAAAAGTTCATTTTGGCTCTCACATCTAAACTAAACGTTGTAGACTCAACATTTTTGCTGTATTTAGTGTATTTTAGCATCCTGGAGATGATTCCAGCATTAATTTAATTGTGCTTATAGTCATTTTTAAGATTTTGACATTTTCACCTTAAGTTTACAATCAGGGGCTGAAAACGCGTTTAAAGCAATAAAAAGTTCATTTTGGCTCTCACACCTAAACTAAACATTGTAGACTCAAAATTTTTGCTGTATTTAGTGTATTCTAGCATCCTGAAGATGATTCCAGCATTAATTTCATTGTGCTTATGCTCATTTTTAAGATTTTGACATTTTCACCTAAAGTGCACAATCAGGCTGAAAACGCATTTAAAGCAATAAAAAGTTCATTTTGGCTCTCACACCTAAACTAAACGTTGTAGACTCAACATTTTTGCTGTATTTAGTGTATTTTAGCATCCTGGAGATGATTCCAGCATTAATTTAATTGTGCTTATAGTTATTTTTAAGATTTTGACATTTTCACCTTAAGTTTACAATCAGGGGCTGAAAACGCGTTTAAAGCAATAAAAAGTTCATTTTGGCTCTCACACCTAAACTAAACGTTGTAGACTCAAAATTTTTGCTGTATTTAGTGTATTCTAGCATCCTGAAGATGATTCCAGCATTAATTTCATTGTGCTTATGCTCATTTTTAAGATTTTGACATTTTCACCTAAAGTGCACAATCAGGCTGAAAACGCATTTAAAGCAATAAAAAGTTCATTTTGGCTCTCACACCTAAACTAAACGTTGTAGACTCAACATTTTTGCTGTATTTAGTGTATTTTAGCATCCTGGAGATGATTCCAGCATTAATTTCACTGTGCTTATAGTCATTTTTAAGATTTTGACATTTTCACCTTAAGTGTACAATCAGGGGCTGAAAACGCATTTAAAGCAATAAAAAGTTCATTTTGGCTCTCACACCTAAACTAAACGTTGAAGACTCAAAATTTTTGCTGTATTCAGTGTATTGTAGCATCCTGAAGATGATTCCAGCATTAATTTCATTGTGCTTATGCTCATTTTTAAGATTTTGACATTTTCACCTAAAGTGCACAATCAGGCTGAAAACGCATTTAAAGCAATAAAAAGTTCATTTTGGCTCTCACACCTAAACTAAACGTTGTAGACTCAAAATTTTTGCTGTATTTAGTGTATTCTAGCATCCTGAAGATGATTCCAGCATTAATTTCATTGTGCTTATGCTCATTTTGAAGATTTTGACATTTTCACCTTAAGTGTACAATCAGGGGCTGAAAACGCGTTTAAAGCAATAAAAAGTTCATTTTGGCTCTCACACCTAAACTAAACGTTGTAGACTCAAAATTTTTGCTGTATTTAGTGTATTCTAGCATCCTGAAGGTGATTCCAGCATTAATTTCATTGTGCTTATGCTCATTTTTAAGATTTTGACATTTTCACCTAAAGTGCACAATCAGGCTGAAAACGCATTTAAAGCAATAAAAAGTTCATTTTGGCTCTCACACCTAAACTAAACGTTGTAGACTCAACATTTTTGCTGTATTTAGTGTATTTTAGCATCCTGGAGATGATTCCAGCATTAATTTCATTGTGCTTATAGTCATTTTTAAGATTTTGACATTTTCACCTTAAGTGTACAATCAGGGGCTGAAAACGCGTTTAAAGCAATAAAAAGTTCATTTTGGCTCTCACACCTAAACTAAACGTTGTAGACTCAAAATTTTTGCTGTATTCAGTGTATTGTAGCATCCTGAAGATGATTCCAGCATTAATTTCATTGTGCTTATGCTCATTTTTAATATTTTGACATTTTCACCTAAAGTGCACAATCAGGCTGAAAACGCATTTAAAGCAATAAAAAGTTCATTTTGGCTCTCACACCTAAACTAAACGTTGTAGACTCAAAATTTTTGCTGTATTTAGTGTATTCTAGCATCCTGAAGATGATTCCAGCATTAATTTCATTGTGCTTATGTTCATTTTGAAGATTTTGACATTTTCACCTTAAGTGTACAATCAGGGGCTGAAAACGCGTTTAAAGCAATAAAAAGTTCATTTTGGCTCTCACACCTAAACTAAACGTTGTAGACTCAAAAATTTTGCTGTATTTAGTGTATTCTAGCATCCTGAAGATGATTCCAGCATTAATTTCATTGTGCTTATGCTCATTTTGAAGATTTTGACATTTTCACCTAAAGTGCACAATCAGGCTGGAAACGCATTTAAAGCAATAAAAAGTTCATTTTGGCTCTCACACCTAAACTAAACGTTGTAGACTCAACATTTTTGCTGTATTTAGTGTATTTTAGCATCCTGGAGATGATTCCAGCATTAATTTAATTGTGCTTATAGTCATTTTTAAGATTTTGACATTTTCACCTTAAGTTTACAATCAGGGGCTGAAAACGCGTTTAAAGCAATAAAAAGTTCATTTTGGCTCTCACACCTAAACTAAACGTTGTAGACTCAAAATTTTTGCTGTATTTAGTGTATTCTAGCATCCTGAAGATGATTCCAGCATTAATTTCATTGTGCTTATGCTCATTTTTAATATTTTGACATTTTCACCTAAAGTGCACAATCAGGCTGAAAACGCATTTAAAGCAATAAAAAGTTCATTTTGGCTCTCACACCTAAACTAAACGTTGTAGACTCAACATTTTTGCTGTATTTAGTGTATTTTAGCATCCTGGAGATGATTCCAGCATTAATTTCATTGTGCTTATAGTCATTTTTAACATTTTGACATTTTCACCTTAAGTGTACAATCAAGGGCTGAAAACGCGTTTAAAGCAATAAAAAGTTCATTTTGGCTCTCACACCTAAACTAAACGTTGTAGACTCAAAATTTTTGCTGTATTCAGTGTATTGTAGCATCCTGAAGATGGTTCCAGCATTAATTTCATCGTGCTTATTCTCATTTTGAAGATTTTGACATTTTCACCGAAAGTGCACAATCAGGCTGAAAACGCATTTAAAGCAATAAAAAGTTCATTTTGGCTCACACACCTAAAATAAACGTTGTAGACTCAAAATTTTTGCTGTATTTAGTGTATTCTAGCATCCTGAAGAGGATTCCAGCATTAATTTCATTGTGCTTATGCTCATTTTGAAGATTTTGTTATTTTCACCTTAAGTGTACAATCAGGGGCTGAAAACGCGTTTAAAGCAATAAAAAGTTCATTTTGGCTCTCACACCTAAACTAAACGTTATAGACTCAAAATTTTTGCTGTATTTAGTGTATTCTAGCATCCTGAAGATGATTCCAGCATTAATTTCATTGTGCTTATGCTCATTTTTAAGATTTTGACATTTTCACCTAAAGTGCACAATCAGGCTGAAAACGCATTTAAAGCAATAAAAAGTTCATTTTGGCTCTCACCAAAACTAAACGTTGTAGACTCAAAATTTTTGCTGTATTTAGTGTATTCTAGCATCCTGAAGATGATTCCAGCATTAATTTCATTGTGCTTATGCTCATTTTGAAGATTTTGACATTTTCACCTTAAGTGTACAATCAGGGGCTGAAAACGCGTTTAAAGCAATAAAAAGTTCATTTTGGCTCTCACACCTAAACTAAACGTTGTAGACTCAAAATTTTTGTTGTATTTAGTGTATTCTAGCATCCTGAAGATGATTCCAGCATTAATTTCATTGTGCTTATGCTCATTTTTAAGATTTTGACATTTTCACCTTAAGTGTACAATCAGGGGCTGAAAACGCGTTTAAAGCAATAAAAAGTTCATTTTGGCTCTCACACCTAAACTAAACGTTGTAGACTCAAAATTTTTGCTGTATTTAGTGTATTTTAGCATCCTGGAGATGATTCCAGCATTAATTTCATTGTGCTTATAGTCATTTTTAACATTTTGACATTTTCACCTTATGTGTACAATCAGGGGCTGAAAACGCGTTTAAAGCAATAAAAAGTTCATTTTGGCTCTCACACCTAAACTAAACGTTGTAGACTCAAAATTTTTGCTGTATTCAGTGTATTGTAGCATCCTGAAGATGATTCCAGCATTAATTTCATTGTGCTTATGCTCATTTTTAAGATTTTGACATTTTCACCTAAAGTGCACAATCAGGCTGAAAACGCATTTAAAGCAATAAAAAGTTCATTTTGGCTCTCACACCTAAACTAAATGTTGTAGACTCAAAATTTTTGCTGTATTTAGTGTATTCTAGCATCCTGAAGATGATTCCAGCATTAATTTCATTGTGCTTATGCTCATTTTTAAGATTTTGACATTTTCACCTTAAGTGTACAATCAGGGGCTGAAAACGCGTTTAAAGCAATAAAAAGTTCATTTTGGCTCTCACACCTAAACTAAACGTTGTAGACTCAAAATTTTTGCTGTATTTAGTGTATTCTAGCATCCTGAAGATGATTCCAGCATTAATTTCATTGTGCTTATGCTCATTTTTAAGATTTTGACATTTTCACCTAAAGTGCACAATCAGGCTGAAAACGCATTTAAAGCAATAAAAAGTTCATTTTGGCTCTCACACCTAAACTAAACGTTGTAGACTCAACATTTTTGCTGTATTTAGTGTATTTTAGCATCCTGGAGATGATTCCAGCATTAATTTAATTGTGCTTATAGTCATTTTTAAGATTTTGACATTTTCACCTTAAGTTTACAATCAGGGGCTGAAAACGCGTTTAAAGCAATAAAAAGTTCATTTTGGCTCTCACACCTAAACTAAACGTTGTAGACTCAAAATTTTTGCTGTATTTAGTGTATTCTAGCATCCTGAAGATGATTCCAGCATTAATTTCATTGTGCTTATGCTCATTTTTAAGATTTTGACATTTTCACCTAAAGTGCACAATCAGGCTGAAAACGCATTTAAAGCAATAAAAAGTTCATTTTGGCTCTCACACCTAAACTAAACGTTGTAGACTCAACATTTTTGCTGTATTTAGTGTATTTTAGCATCCTGGAGATGATTCCAGCATTAATTTCATTGTGCTTATAGTCATTTTTAACATTTTGACATTTTCACCTTAAGTGTACAATCAAGGGCTGAAAACGCGTTTAAAGCAATAAAAAGTTCATTTTGGCTCTCACACCTAAACTAAACGTTGTAGACTCAAAATTTTTGCTGTATTTAGTGTATTCTAGCATCCTGAAGAGGATTCCAGCATTAATTTCATTGTGCTTATGCTCATTTTGAAGATTTTGTTATTTTCACCTTAAGTGTACAATCAGGGGCTGAAAACGCGTTTAAAGCAATAAAAAGTTCATTTTGGCTCTCACACCTAAACTAAACGTTATAGACTCAAATTTTTTGCTGTATTTAGTGTATTCTAGCATCCTGAAGATGATTCCAGCATTAATTTCATTGTGCTTATGCTCATTTTTAAGATTTTGACATTTTCACCTAAAGTGCACAATCAGGCTGAAAACGCATTTAAAGCAATAAAAAGTTCATTTTGGCTCTCACCAAAACTAAACGTTGTAGACTCAAAATTTTTGCTGTATTTAGTGTATTCTAGCATCCTGAAGATGATTCCAGCATTAATTTCATTGTGCTTATGCTCATTTTGAAGATTTTGACATTTTCACCTTAAGTGTACAATCAGGGGCTGAAAACGCGTTTAAAGCAATAAAAAGTTCATTTTGGCTCTCACACCTAAACTAAACGTTGTAGACTCAAAATTTTTGTTGTATTTAGTGTATTCTAGCATCCTGAAGATGATTCCAGCATTAATTTCATTGTGCTTATGCTCATTTTTAAGATTTTGACATTTTCACCTTAAGTGTACAATCAGGGGCTGAAAACGCGTTTAAAGCAATAAAAAGTTCATTTTGGCTCTCACACCTAAACTAAACGTTGTAGACTCAAAATTTTTGCTGTATTTAGTGTATTCTAGCATCCTGAAGATGATTCCAGCATTAATTTCATTGTGCTTATGCTCATTTTTAAGATTTTGACATTTTCACCTAAAGTGCACAATCAGGCTGAAAACGCATTTAAAGCAATAAAAAGTTCATTTTGGCTCTCACACCTAAACTAAACGTTGTAGACTCAACATTTTTGCTGTATTTAGTGTATTTTAGCATCCTGGAGATGATTCCAGCATTAATTTAATTGTGCTTATAGTCATTTTTAAGATTTTGACATTTTCACCTTAAGTTTACAATCAGGGGCTGAAAACGCGTTTAAAGCAATAAAAAGTTCATTTTGGCTCTCACACCTAAACTAAACGTTGTAGACTCAAAATTTTTGCTGTATTTAGTGTATTCTAGCATCCTGAAGATGATTCCAGCATTAATTTCATTGTGCTTATGCTCATTTTTAAGATTTTGACATTTTCACCTAAAGTGCACAATCAGGCTGAAAACGCATTTAAAGCAATAAAAAGTTCATTTTGGCTCTCACACCTAAACTAAACGTTGTAGACTCAACATTTTTGCTGTATTTAGTGTATTTTAGCATCCTGGAGATGATTCCAGCATTAATTTCATTGTGCTTATAGTCATTTTTAACATTTTGACATTTTCACCTTAAGTGTACAATCAAGGGCTGAAAACGCGTTTAAAGCAATAAAAAGTTCATTTTGGCTCTCACACCTAAACTAAACGTTGTAGACTCAAAATTTTTGCTGTATTCAGTGTATTGTAGCATCCTGAAGATGGTTCCAGCATTAATTTCATCGTGCTTATTCTCATTTTGAAGATTTTGACATTTTCACCGAAAGTGCACAATCAGGCTGAAAACGCATTTAAAGCAATAAAAAGTTCATTTTGGCTCACACACCTAAAATAAACGTTGTAGACTCAAAATTTTTGCTGTATTTAGTGTATTCTAGCATCCTGAAGAGGATTCCAGCATTAATTTCATTGTGCTTATGCTCATTTTGAAGATTTTGTTATTTTCACCTTAAGTGTACAATCAGGGGCTGAAAACGCGTTTAAAGCAATAAAAAGTTCATTTTGGCTCTCACACCTAAACTAAACGTTATAGACTCAAATTTTTGCTGTATTTAGTGTATTCTAGCATCCTGAAGGTGATTCCAGCATTAATTTCATTGTGCTTATGCTCATTTTTAAGATTTTGACATTTTCACCTAAAGTGCACAATCAGGCTTAAAACGCATTTAAAGCAATAAAAAGTTCATTTTGGCTCTCACACCTAAACTAAACGTTGTAGACTCAACATTTTTGCTGTATTTAGTGTATTTTAGCATCCTGGAGATGATTCCAGCATTAATTTCATTGTGCTTATAGTCATTTTTAACATTTTGACATTTTCACCTTAAGTGTACAATCAAGGGCTGAAAACGCGTTTAAAGCAATAAAAAGTTCATTTTGGCTCTCACACCTAAACTAAACGTTGTAGACTCAAAATTTTTGCTGTATTCAGTGTATTGTAGCATCCTGAAGATGGTTCCAGCATTAATTTCATCGTGCTTATTCTCATTTTGAAGATTTTGACATTTTCACCGAAAGTGCACAATCAGGCTGAAAACGCATTTAAAGCAATAAAAAGTTCATTTTGGCTCACACACCTAAAATAAACGTTGTAGACTCAAAATTTTTGCTGTATTTAGTGTATTCTAGCATCCTGAAGAGGATTCCAGCATTAATTTCATTGTGCTTATGCTCATTTTGAAGATTTTGTTATTTTCACCTTAAGTGTACAATCAGGGGCTGAAAACGCGTTTAAAGCAATAAAAAGTTCATTTTGGCTCTCACACCTAAACTAAACGTTATAGACTCAAAATTTTTGCTGTATTTAGTGTATTCTAGCATCCTGAAGATGATTCCAGCATTAATTTCATTGTGCTTATGCTCATTTTTAAGATTTTGACATTTTCACCTAAAGTGCACAATCAGGCTGAAAACGCATTTAAAGCAATAAAAAGTTCATTTTGGCTCTCACCAAAACTAAACGTTGTAGACTCAAAATTTTTGCTGTATTTAGTGTATTCTAGCATCCTGAAGATGATTCCAGCATTAATTTCATTGTGCTTATGCTCATTTTGAAGATTTTGACATTTTCACCTTAAGTGTACAATCAGGGGCTGAAAACGCGTTTAAAGCAATAAAAAGTTCATTTTGGCTCTCACACCTAAACTAAACGTTGTAGACTCAAAATTTTTGTTGTATTTAGTGTATTCTAGCATCCTGAAGATGATTCCAGCATTAATTTCATTGTGCTTATGCTCATTTTTAAGATTTTGACATTTTCACCTTAAGTGTACAATCAGGGGCTGAAAACGCGTTTAAAGCAATAAAAAGTTCATTTTGGCTCTCACACCTAAACTAAACGTTGTAGACTCAAAATTTTTGCTGTATTTAGTGTATTTTAGCATCCTGGAGATGATTCCAGCATTAATTTCATTGTGCTTATAGTCATTTTTAACATTTTGACATTTTCACCTTATGTGTACAATCAGGGGCTGAAAACGCGTTTAAAGCAATAAAAAGTTCATTTTGGCTCTCACACCTAAACTAAACGTTGTAGACTCAAAATTTTTGCTGTATTCAGTGTATTGTAGCATCCTGAAGATGGTTCCAGCATTAATTTCATCGTGCTTATTCTCATTTTGAAGATTTTGACATTTTCACCGAAAGTGCACAATCAGGCTGAAAACGCATTTAAAGCAATAAAAAGTTCATTTTGGCTCACACACCTAAAATAAACGTTGTAGACTCAAAATTTTTGCTGTATTTAGTGTATTCTAGCATCCTGAAGAGGATTCCAGCATTAATTTCATTGTGCTTATGCTCATTTTGAAGATTTTGTTATTTTCACCTTAAGTGTACAATCAGGGGCTGAAAACGCGTTTAAATGAATAAAAAGTTCATTTTGGCTCTCACACCTAAACTAAACGTTATAGACTCAAAATTTTTGCTGTATTTAGTGTATTCTAGCATCCTGAAGATGATTCCAGCATTAATTTCATTGTGCTTATGCTCATTTTTAAGATTTTGACATTTTCACCTAAAGTGCACAATCAGGCTGAAAACGCATTTAAAGCAATAAAAAGTTCATTTTGGCTCTCACCAAAACTAAACGTTGTAGACTCAAAATTTTTGCTGTATTTAGTGTATTCTAGCATCCTGAAGATGATTCCAGCATTAATTTCATTGTGCTTATGCTCATTTTGAAGATTTTGACATTTTCACCTTAAGTGTACAATCAGGGGCTGAAAACGCGTTTAAAGCAATAAAAAGTTCATTTTGGCTCTCACACCTAAACTAAACGTTGTAGACTCAAAATTTTTGTTGTATTTAGTGTATTCTAGCATCCTGAAGATGATTCCAGCATTAATTTCATTGTGCTTATGCTCATTTTTAAGATTTTGACATTTTCACCTTAAGTGTACAATCAGGGGCTGAAAACGCGTTTAAAGCAATAAAAAGTTCATTTTGGCTCTCACACCTAAACTAAACGTTGTAGACTCAAAATTTTTGCTGTATTTAGTGTATTTTAGCATCCTGGAGATGATTCCAGCATTAATTTCATTGTGCTTATAGTCATTTTTAACATTTTGACATTTTCACCTTATGTGTACAATCAGGGGCTGAAAACGCGTTTAAAGCAATAAAAAGTTCATTTTGGCTCTCACACCTAAACTAAACGTTGTAGACTCAAAATTTTTGCTGTATTCAGTGTATTGTAGCATCCTGAAGATGATTCCAGCATTAATTTCATTGTGCTTATGCTCATTTTTAAGATTTTGACATTTTCACCTAAAGTGCACAATCAGGCTGAAAACGCATTTAAAGCAATAAAAAGTTCATTTTGGCTCTCACACCTAAACTAAATGTTGTAGACTCAAAATTTTTGCTGTATTTAGTGTATTCTAGCATCCTGAAGATGATTCCAGCATTAATTTCATTGTGCTTATGCTCATTTTTAAGATTTTGACATTTTCACCTTAAGTGTACAATCAGGGGCTGAAAACGCGTTTAAAGCAATAAAAAGTTCATTTTGGCTCTCACACCTAAACTAAACGTTGTAGACTCAAAATTTTTGCTGTATTTAGTGTATTCTAGCATCCTGAAGATGATTCCAGCATTAATTTCATTGTGCTTATGCTCATTTTTAAGATTTTGACATTTTCACCTAAAGTGCACAATCAGGCTGAAAACGCATTTAAAGCAATAAAAAGTTCATTTTGGCTCTCACATCTAAACTAAACGTTGTAGACTCAACATTTTTGCTGTATTTAGTGTATTTTAGCATCCTGGAGATGATTCCAGCATTAATTTAATTGTGTTTATAGTCATTTTTAAGATTTTGACATTTTCACCTTAAGTTTACAATCAGGGGCTGAAAACGCGTTTAAAGCAATAAAAAGTTCATTTTGGCTCTCACACCTAAACTAAACGTTGTAGACTCAAAATTTTTGCTGTATTTAGTGTATTCTAGCATCCTGAAGATGATTCCAGCATTAATTTCATTGTGCTTATGCTCATTTTTAAGATTTTGACATTTTCACCTAAAGTGCACAATCAGGCTGAAAACGCATTTAAAGCAATAAAAAGTTCATTTTGGCTCTCACACCTAAACTAAACGTTGTAGACTCAACATTTTTGCTGTATTTAGTGTATTTTAGCATCCTGGAGATGATTCCAGCATTAATTTAATTGTGCTTATAGTTATTTTTAAGATTTTGACATTTTCACCTTAAGTTTACAATCAGGGGCTGAAAACGCGTTTAAAGCAATAAAAAGTTCATTTTGGCTCTCACACCTAAACTAAACGTTGTAGACTCAAAATTTTTGCTGTATTTAGTGTATTCTAGCATCCTGAAGATGATTCCAGCATTAATTTCATTGTGCTTATGCTCATTTTTAAGATTTTGACATTTTCACCTAAAGTGCACAATCAGGCTGAAAACGCATTTAAAGCAATAAAAAGTTCATTTTGGCTCTCACACCTAAACTAAACGTTGTAGACTCAACATTTTTGCTGTATTTAGTGTATTTTAGCATCCTGGAGATGATTCCAGCATTAATTTCACTGTGCTTATAGTCATTTTTAAGATTTTGACATTTTCACCTTAAGTGTACAATCAGGGGCTGAAAACGCATTTAAAGCAATAAAAAGTTCATTTTGGCTCTCACACCTAAACTAAACGTTGAAGACTCAAAATTTTTGCTGTATTCAGTGTATTGTAGCATCCTGAAGATGATTCCAGCATTAATTTCATTGTGCTTATGCTCATTTTTAAGATTTTGACATTTTCACCTAAAGTGCACAATCAGGCTGAAAACGCATTTAAAGCAATAAAAAGTTCATTTTGGCTCTCACACCTAAACTAAACGTTGTAGACTCAAAATTTTTGCTGTATTTAGTGTATTCTAGCATCCTGAAGATGATTCCAGCATTAATTTCATTGTGCTTATGCTCATTTTGAAGATTTTGACATTTTCACCTTAAGTGTACAATCAGGGGCTGAAAACGCGTTTAAAGCAATAAAAAGTTCATTTTGGCTCTCACACCTAAACTAAACGTTGTAGACTCAAAATTTTTGCTGTATTTAGTGTATTCTAGCATCCTGAAGGTGATTCCAGCATTAATTTCATTGTGCTTATGCTCATTTTTAAGATTTTGACATTTTCACCTAAAGTGCACAATCAGGCTGAAAACGCATTTAAAGCAATAAAAAGTTCATTTTGGCTCTCACACCTAAACTAAACGTTGTAGACTCAACATTTTTGCTGTATTTAGTGTATTTTAGCATCCTGGAGATGATTCCAGCATTAATTTCATTGTGCTTATAGTCATTTTTAAGATTTTGACATTTTCACCTTAAGTGTACAATCAGGGGCTGAAAACGCGTTTAAAGCAATAAAAAGTTCATTTTGGCTCTCACACCTAAACTAAACGTTGTAGACTCAAAATTTTTGCTGTATTCAGTGTATTGTAGCATCCTGAAGATGATTCCAGCATTAATTTCATTGTGCTTATGCTCATTTTTAATATTTTGACATTTTCACCTAAAGTGCACAATCAGGCTGAAAACGCATTTAAAGCAATAAAAAGTTCATTTTGGCTCTCACACCTAAACTAAACGTTGTAGACTCAAAATTTTTGCTGTATTTAGTGTATTCTAGCATCCTGAAGATGATTCCAGCATTAATTTCATTGTGCTTATGTTCATTTTGAAGATTTTGACATTTTCACCTTAAGTGTACAATCAGGGGCTGAAAACGCGTTTAAAGCAATAAAAAGTTCATTTTGGCTCTCACACCTAAACTAAACGTTGTAGACTCAAAAATTTTGCTGTATTTAGTGTATTCTAGCATCCTGAAGATGATTCCAGCATTAATTTCATTGTGCTTATGCTCATTTTGAAGATTTTGACATTTTCACCTAAAGTGCACAATCAGGCTGGAAACGCATTTAAAGCAATAAAAAGTTCATTTTGGCTCTCACACCTAAACTAAACGTTGTAGACTCAACATTTTTGCTGTATTTAGTGTATTTTAGCATCCTGGAGATGATTCCAGCATTAATTTAATTGTGCTTATAGTCATTTTTAAGATTTTGACATTTTCACCTTAAGTTTACAATCAGGGGCTGAAAACGCGTTTAAAGCAATAAAAAGTTCATTTTGGCTCTCACACCTAAACTAAACGTTGTAGACTCAAAATTTTTGCTGTATTTAGTGTATTCTAGCATCCTGAAGATGATTCCAGCATTAATTTCATTGTGCTTATGCTCATTTTTAATATTTTGACATTTTCACCTAAAGTGCACAATCAGGCTGAAAACGCATTTAAAGCAATAAAAAGTTCATTTTGGCTCTCACACCTAAACTAAACGTTGTAGACTCAAAATTTTTGCTGTATTTAGTGTATTCTAGCATCCTGAAGATGATTCCAGCATTAATTTCATTGTGCTTATGTTCATTTTGAAGATTTTGACATTTTCACCTTAAGTGTACAATCAGGGGCTGAAAACGCGTTTAAAGCAATAAAAAGTTCATTTTGGCTCTCACACCTAAACTAAACGTTGTAGACTCAAAAATTTTGCTGTATTTAGTGTATTCTAGCATCCTGAAGATGATTCCAGCATTAATTTCATTGTGCTTATGCTCATTTTTAAGATTTTGACATTTTCACCTAAAGTGCACAATCAGGCTGAAAACGCATTTAAAGCAATAAAAAGTTCATTTTGGCTCTCACACCTAAACTAAACGTTGTAGACTCAACATTTTTGCTGTATTTAGTGTATTTTAGCATCCTGGAGATGATTCCAGCATTAATTTAATTGTGCTTATAGTCATTTTTAAGATTTTGACATTTTCACCTTAAGTTTACAATCAGGGGCTGAAAACGCGTTTAAAGCAATAAAAAGTTCATTTTGGCTCTCACACCTAAACTAAACGTTGTAGACTCAAAATTTTTGCTGTATTTAGTGTATTCTAGCATCCTGAAGATGATTCCAGCATTAATTTCATTGTGCTTATGCTCATTTTTAAGATTTTGACATTTTCACCTAAAGTGCACAATCAGGCTGAAAACGCATTTAAAGCAATAAAAAGTTCATTTTGGCTCTCACACCTAAACTAAACGTTGTAGACTCAACATTTTTGCTGTATTTAGTGTATTTTAGCATCCTGGAGATGATTCCAGCATTAATTTCATTGTGCTTATAGTCATTTTTAACATTTTGACATTTTCACCTTAAGTGTACAATCAAGGGCTGAAAACGCGTTTAAAGCAATAAAAAGTTCATTTTGGCTCTCACACCTAAACTAAACGTTGTAGACTCAAAATTTTTGCTGTATTCAGTGTATTGTAGCATCCTGAAGATGGTTCCAGCATTAATTTCATCGTGCTTATTCTCATTTTGAAGATTTTGACATTTTCACCGAAAGTGCACAATCAGGCTGAAAACGCATTTAAAGCAATAAAAAGTTCATTTTGGCTCACACACCTAAAATAAACGTTGTAGACTCAAAATTTTTGCTGTATTTAGTGTATTCTAGCATCCTGAAGAGGATTCCAGCATTAATTTCATTGTGCTTATGCTCATTTTGAAGATTTTGTTATTTTCACCTTAAGTGTACAATCAGGGGCTGAAAACGCGTTTAAAGCAATAAAAAATTCATTTTGGCTCTCACACCTAAACTAAACGTTGTAGACTCAAAATTTTTGCTGTATTTAGTGTATTCTAGCATCCTGAAGATGATTCCAGCATTAATTTCATTGTGCTTATGCTCATTTTTAAGATTTTGACATTTTCACCTAAAGTGCACAATCAGGCTGAAAACGCATTTAAAGCAATAAAAAGTTCATTTTGGCTCTCACACCTAAACTAAACGTTGTAGACTCAACATTTTTGCTGTATTTAGTGTATTTTAGCATCCTGGAGATGATTCCAGCATTAATTTAATTGTGCTTATAGTCATTTTTAAGATTTTGACATTTTCACCTTAAGTTTACAATCAGGGGCTGAAAACGCGTTTAAAGCAATAAAAAGTTCATTTTGGCTCTCACACCTAAACTAAACGTTGTAGACTCAAAATTTTTGCTGTATTTAGTGTATTCTAGCATCCTGAAGATGATTCCAGCATTAATTTCATTGTGCTTATGCTCATTTTTAAGATTTTGACATTTTCACCTAAAGTGCACAATCAGGCTGAAAACGCATTTAAAGCAATAAAAAGTTCATTTTGGCTCTCACACCTAAACTAAACGTTGTAGACTCAACATTTTTGCTGTATTTAGTGTATTTTAGCATCCTGGAGATGATTCCAGCATTAATTTCATTGTGCTTATAGTCATTTTTAACATTTTGACATTTTCACCTTAAGTGTACAATCAAGGGCTGAAAACGCGTTTAAAGCAATAAAAAGTTCATTTTGGCTCTCACACCTAAACTAAACGTTGTAGACTCAAAATTTTTGCTGTATTTAGTGTATTCTAGCATCCTGAAGAGGATTCCAGCATTAATTTCATTGTGCTTATGCTCATTTTGAAGATTTTGTTATTTTCACCTTAAGTGTACAATCAGGGGCTGAAAACGCGTTTAAAGCAATAAAAAGTTCATTTTGGCTCTCACACCTAAACTAAACGTTATAGACTCAAATTTTTTGCTGTATTTAGTGTATTCTAGCATCCTGAAGATGATTCCAGCATTAATTTCATTGTGCTTATGCTCATTTTTAAGATTTTGACATTTTCACCTAAAGTGCACAATCAGGCTGAAAACGCATTTAAAGCAATAAAAAGTTCATTTTGGCTCTCACCAAAACTAAGCGTTGTAGACTCAAAATTTTTGCTGTATTTAGTGTATTCTAGCATCCTGAAGATGATTCCAGCATTAATTTCATTGTGCTTATGCTCATTTTGAAGATTTTGACATTTTCACCTTAAGTGTACAATCAGGGGCTGAAAACGCGTTTAAAGCAATAAAAAGTTCATTTTGGCTCTCACACCTAAACTAAACGTTGTAGACTCAAAATTTTTGTTGTATTTAGTGTATTCTAGCATCCTGAAGATGATTCCAGCATTAATTTCATTGTGCTTATGCTCATTTTTAAGATTTTGACATTTTCACCTTAAGTGTACAATCAGGGGCTGAAAACGCGTTTAAAGCAATAAAAAGTTCATTTTGGCTCTCACACCTAAACTAAACGTTGTAGACTCAAAATTTTTGCTGTATTTAGTGTATTCTAGCATCCTGAAGATGATTCCAGCATTAATTTCATTGTGCTTATGCTCATTTTTAAGATTTTGACATTTTCACCTAAAGTGCACAATCAGGCTGAAAACGCATTTAAAGCAATAAAAAGTTCATTTTGGCTCTCACACCTAAACTAAACGTTGTAGACTCAACATTTTTGCTGTATTTAGTGTATTTTAGCATCCTGGAGATGATTCCAGCATTAATTTAATTGTGCTTATAGTCATTTTTAAGATTTTGACATTTTCACCTTAAGTTTACAATCAGGGGCTGAAAACGCGTTTAAAGCAATAAAAAGTTCATTTTGGCTCTCACACCTAAACTAAACGTTGTAGACTCAAAATTTTTGCTGTATTTAGTGTATTCTAGCATCCTGAAGATGATTCCAGCATTAATTTCATTGTGCTTATGCTCATTTTTAAGATTTTGACATTTTCACCTAAAGTGCACAATCAGGCTGAAAACGCATTTAAAGCAATAAAAAGTTCATTTTGGCTCTCACACCTAAACTAAACGTTGTAGACTCAACATTTTTGCTGTATTTAGTGTATTTTAGCATCCTGGAGATGATTCCAGCATTAATTTCATTGTGCTTATAGTCATTTTTAACATTTTGACATTTTCACCTTAAGTGTACAATCAAGGGCTGAAAACGCGTTTAAAGCAATAAAAAGTTCATTTTGGCTCTCACACCTAAACTAAACGTTGTAGACTCAAAATTTTTGCTGTATTCAGTGTATTGTAGCATCCTGAAGAGGATTCCAGCATTAATTTCATTGTGCTTATGCTCATTTTGAAGATTTTGTTATTTTCACCTTAAGTGTACAATCAGGGGCTGAAAACGCGTTTAAAGCAATAAAAAGTTCATTTTGGCTCTCACACCTAAACTAAACGTTATAGACTCAAATTTTTGCTGTATTTAGTGTATTCTAGCATCCTGAAGGTGATTCCAGCATTAATTTCATTGTGCTTATGCTCATTTTTAAGATTTTGACATTTTCACCTAAAGTGCACAATCAGGCTTAAAACGCATTTAAAGCAATAAAAAGTTCATTTTGGCTCTCACACCTAAACTAAACGTTGTAGACTCAACATTTTTGCTGTATTTAGTGTATTTTAGCATCCTGGAGATGATTCCAGCATTAATTTCATTGTGCTTATAGTCATTTTTTACATTTTGACATTTTCACCTTAAGTGTACAATCAAGGGCTGAAAACGCGTTTAAAGCAATAAAAAGTTCATTTTGGCTCTCACACCTAAACTAAACGTTGTAGACTCAAAATTTTTGCTGTATTCAGTGTATTGTAGCATCCTGAAGATGGTTCCAGCATTAATTTCATCGTGCTTATTCTCATTTTGAAGATTTTGACATTTTCACCGAAAGTGCACAATCAGGCTGAAAACGCATTTAAAGCAATAAAAAGTTCATTTTGGCTCACACACCTAAAATAAACGTTGTAGACTCAAAATTTTTGCTGTATTTAGTGTATTCTAGCATCCTGAAGAGGATTCCAGCATTAATTTCATTGTGCTTATGCTCATTTTGAAGATTTTGTTATTTTCACCTTAAGTGTACAATCAGGGGCTGAAAACGCGTTTAAAGCAATAAAAAGTTCATTTTGGCTCTCACACCTAAACTAAACGTTATAGACTCAAAATTTTTGCTGTATTTAGTGTATTCTAGCATCCTGAAGATGATTCCAGCATTAATTTCATTGTGCTTATGCTCATTTTTAAGATTTTGACATTTTCACCTAAAGTGCACAATCAGGCTGAAAACGCATTTAAAGCAATAAAAAGTTCATTTTGGCTCTCACCAAAACTAAACGTTGTAGACTCAAAATTTTTGCTGTATTTAGTGTATTCTAGCATCCTGAAGATGATTCCAGCATTAATTTCATTGTGCTTATGCTCATTTTGAAGATTTTGACATTTTCACCTTAAGTGTACAATCAGGGGCTGAAAACGCGTTTAAAGCAATAAAAAGTTCATTTTGGCTCTCACACCTAAACTAAACGTTGTAGACTCAAAATTTTTGTTGTATTTAGTGTATTCTAGCATCCTGAAGATGATTCCAGCATTAATTTCATTGTGCTTATGCTCATTTTTAAGATTTTGACATTTTCACCTTAAGTGTACAATCAGGGGCTGAAAACGCGTTTAAAGCAATAAAAAGTTCATTTTGGCTCTCACACCTAAACTAAACGTTGTAGACTCAAAATTGTTGCTGTATTTAGTGTATTTTAGCATCCTGGAGATGATTCCAGCATTAATTTCATTGTGCTTATAGTCATTTTTAACATTTTGACATTTTCACCTTATGTGTACAATCAGGGGCTGAAAACGCGTTTAAAGCAATAAAAAGTTCATTTTGGCTCTCACACCTAAACTAAACGTTGTAGACTCAAAATTTTTGCTGTATTCAGTGTATTGTAGCATCCTGAAGATGATTCCAGCATTAATTTCATTGTGCTTATGCTCATTTTTAAGATTTTGACATTTTCACCTAAAGTGCACAATCAGGCTGAAAACGCATTTAAAGCAATAAAAAGTTCATTTTGGCTCTCACACCTAAACTAAATGTTGTAGACTCAAAATTTTTGCTGTATTTAGTGTATTCTAGCATCCTGAAGATGATTCCAGCATTAATTTCATTGTGCTTATGCTCATTTTTAAGATTTTGACATTTTCACCTTAAGTGTACAATCAGGGGCTGAAAACGCGTTTAAAGCAATAAAAAGTTCATTTTGGCTCTCACACCTAAACTAAACGTTGTAGACTCAAAATTTTTGCTGTATTTAGTGTATTCTAGCATCCTGAAGATGATTCCAGCATTAATTTCATTGTGCTTATGCTCATTTTTAAGATTTTGACATTTTCACCTAAAGTGCACAATCAGGCTGAAAACGCATTTAAAGCAATAAAAAGTTCATTTTGGCTCTCACACCTAAACTAAACGTTGTAGACTCAACATTTTTGCTGTATTTAGTGTATTTTAGCATCCTGGAGATGATTCCAGCATTAATTTAATTGTGCTTATAGTCATTTTTAAGATTTTGACATTTTCACCTTAAGTTTACAATCAGGGGCTGAAAACGCGTTTAAAGCAATAAAAAGTTCATTTTGGCTCTCACACCTAAACTAAACGTTGTAGACTCAAAATTTTTGCTGTATTTAGTGTATTCTAGCATCCTGAAGATGATTCCAGCATTAATTTCATTGTGCTTATGCTCATTTTTAAGATTTTGACATTTTCACCTAAAGTGCACAATCAGGCTGAAAACGCATTTAAAGCAATAAAAAGTTCATTTTGGCTCTCACACCTAAACTAAACGTTGTAGACTCAACATTTTTGCTGTATTTAGTGTATTTTAGCATCCTGGAGATGATTCCAGCATTAATTTCATTGTGCTTATAGTCATTTTTAACATTTTGACATTTTCACCTTAAGTGTACAATCAAGGGCTGAAAACGCGTTTAAAGCAATAAAAAGTTCATTTTGGCTCTCACACCTAAACTAAACGTTGTAAACTCAAAATTTTTGCTGTATTTAGTGTATTCTAGCATCCTGAAGAGGATTCCAGCATTAATTTCATTGTGCTTATGCTCATTTTGAAGATTTTGTTATTTTCACCTTAAGTGTACAATCAGGGGCTGAAAACGCGTTTAAAGCAATAAAAAGTTCATTTTGGCTCTCACACATAAACTAAACGTTATAGACTCAAATTTTTTGCTGTATTTAGTGTATTCTAGCATCCTGAAGATGATTCCAGCATTAATTTCATTGTGCTTATGCTCATTTTTAAGATTTTGACATTTTCACCTAAAGTGCACAATCAGGCTGAAAACGCATTTAAAGCAATAAAAAGTTCATTTTGGCTCTCACCAAAACTAAACGTTGTAGACTCAAAAATTTTGCTGTATTTAGTGTATTCTAGCATCCTGAAGATGATTCCAGCATTAATTTCATTGTGCTTATGCTCATTTTGAAGATTTTGACATTTTCACCTTAAGTGTACAATCAGGGGCTGAAAACGCGTTTAAAGCAATAAAAAGTTCATTTTGGCTCTCACACCTAAACTAAACGTTGTAGACTCAAAATTTTTGTTGTATTTAGTGTATTCTAGCATCCTGAAGATGATTCCAGCATTAATTTCATTGTGCTTATGCTCATTTTTAAGATTTTGACATTTTCACCTTAAGTGTACAATCAGGGGCTGAAAACGCGTTTAAAGCAATAAAAAGTTCATTTTGGCTCTCACACCTAAACTAAACGTTGTAGACTCAAAATTTTTGCTGTATTTAGTGTATTCTAGCATCCTGAAGATGATTCCAGCATTAATTTCATTGTGCTTATGCTCATTTTTAAGATTTTGACATTTTCACCTAAAGTGCACAATCAGGCTGAAAACGCATTTAAAGCAATAAAAAGTTCATTTTGGCTCTCACACCTAAACTAAACGTTGTAGACTCAACATTTTTGCTGTATTTAGTGTATTTTAGCATCCTGGAGATGATTCCAGCATTAATTTCATTGTGCTTATAGTCATTTTTAACATTTTGACATTTTCACCTTAAGTGTACAATCAGGGGCTGAAAACGCGTTTAAAGCAATAAAAAGTTCATTTTGGCTCTCACACCTAAACTAAACGTTGTAGACTCAAAATTTTTGCTGTATTCAGTGTATTGTAGCATCCTGAAGATGATTCCAGCATTAATTTCATTGTGCTTATGCTCATTTTTAAGATTTTGACATTTTCACCTAAAGTGCACAATCAGGCTGAAAACGCATTTAAAGCAATAAAAAGTTCATTTTGGCTCTCACACCTAAACTAAATGTTGTAGACTCAAAATTTTTGCTGTATTTAGTGTATTCTAGCATCCTGAAGATGATTCCAGCATTAATTTCATTGTGCTTATGCTCATTTTTAAGATTTTGACATTTTCACCTTAAGTGTACAATCAGGGGCTGAAAACGCGTTTAAAGCAATAAAAAGTTCATTTTGGCTCTCACACCTAAACTAAACGTTGTAGACTCAAAATTTTTGCTGTATTTAGTGTATTCTAGCATCCTGAAGATGATTCCAGCATTAATTTCATTGTGCTTATGCTCATTTTTAAGATTTTGACATTTTCACCTAAAGTGCACAATCTGGCTGAAAACGCATTTAAAGCAATAAAAAGTTCATTTTGGCTCTCACACCTAAACTAAACGTTGTAGACTCAACATTTTTGCTGTATTTAGTGTATTTTAGCATCCTGGAGATGATTCCAGCATTAATTTCATTGTGCTTATAGTCATTTTTAAGATTTTGACATTTTCACCTTAAGTGTACAATCAGGGGCTGAAAACGCGTTTAAAGCAATAAAAAGTTCATTTTGGCTCTCACACCTAAACTAAACGTTGTAGACTCAAAAATTTTGCTGTATTTAGTGTATTCTAGCATCCTGAAGATGATTCCAGCATTAATTTCATTGTGCTTATGCTCATTTTTAAGATTTTGACATTTTCACCTAAAGTGCACAATCAGGCTGAAAACGCATTTAAAGCAATAAAAAGTTCATTTTGGCTCTCACACCTAAACTAAACGTTGTAGACTCAACATTTTTGCTGTATTTAGTGTATTTTAGCATCCTGGAGATGATTCCAGCATTAATTTAATTGTGCTTATAGTCATTTTTAAGATTTTGACATTTTCACCTTAAGTTTACAATCAGGGGCTGAAAACGCGTTTAAAGCAATAAAAAGTTCATTTTGGCTCTCACACCTAAACTAAACGTTGTAGACTCAAAATTTTTGCTGTATTTAGTGTATTCTAGCATCCTGAAGATGATTCCAGCATTAATTTCATTGTGCTTATGCTCATTTTTAAGATTTTGACATTTTCACCTAAAGTGCACAATCAGGCTGAAAACGCATTTAAAGCAATAAAAAGTTCATTTTGGCTCTCACACCTAAACTAAACGTTGTAGACTCAACATTTTTGCTGTATTTAGTGTATTTTAGCATCCTGGAGATGATTCCAGCATTAATTTCATTGTGCTTATAGTCATTTTTAACATTTTGACATTTTCACCTTAAGTGTACAATCAAGGGCTGAAAACGCGTTTAAAGCAATAAAAAGTTCATTTTGGCTCTCACACCTAAACTAAACGTTGTAGACTCAAAATTTTTGCTGTATTCAGTGTATTGTAGCATCCTGAAGATGGTTCCAGCATTAATTTCATCGTGCTTATTCTCATTTTGAAGATTTTGACATTTTCACCGAAAGTGC
Source organism: Vanacampus margaritifer (assembly GCF_051991255.1). Taxonomy (NCBI): domain Eukaryota; kingdom Metazoa; phylum Chordata; class Actinopteri; order Syngnathiformes; family Syngnathidae; genus Vanacampus; species Vanacampus margaritifer. Next base: position 28,352,154 of record NC_135438.1, on the reverse strand, counting down.
ACAATCAGGCTGAAAACGCATTTAAAGCAATAAAAAGTTCATTTTGGCTCACACACCTAAAATAAACGTTGTAGACTCAAAATTTTTGCTGTATTTAGTGTATTCTAGCATCCTGAAGAGGATTCCAGCATTAATTTCATTGTGCTTATGCTCATTTTGAAGATTTTGTTATTTTCACCTTAAGTGTACAATCAGGGGCTGAAAACGCGTTTAAAGCAATAAAAAGTTCATTTTGGCTCTCACACCTAAACTAAACGTTATAGACTCAAATTTTTTGCTGTATTTAGTGTATTCTAGCATCCTGAAGATGATTCCAGCATTAATTTCATTGTGCTTATGCTCATTTTTAAGATTTTGACATTTTCACCTAAAGTGCACAATCAGGCTGAAAACGCATTTAAAGCAATAAAAAGTTCATTTTGGTTCTCACCAAAACTAAACGTTGTAGACTCAAAATTTTTGCTGTATTTAGTGTATTCTAGCATCCTGAAGAGGATTCCAGCATTAATTTCATTGTGCTTATGCTCATTTTGAAGATTTTGTTATTTTCACCTTAAGTGTACAATCAGGGGCTGAAAACGCGTTTAAAGCAATAAAAAGTTCATTTTGGCTCTCACACCTAAACTAAACGTTGTAGACTCAAAATTTTTGTTGTATTTAGTGTATTCTAGCATCCTGAAGATGATTCCAGCATTAATTTCATTGTGCTTATGCTCATTTTTAAGATTTTGACATTTTCACCTTAAGTGTACAATCAGGGGCTGAAAACGCGTTTAAAGCAATAAAAAGTTCATTTTGGCTCTCACACCTAAACTAAACGTTGTAGACTCAAAATTTTTGCTGTATTTAGTGTATTCTAGCATCCTGAAGATGATTCCAGCATTAATTTCATTGTGCTTATGCTCATTTTTAAGATTTTGACATTTTCACCTAAAGTGCACAATCAGGCTGAAAACGCATTTAAAGCAATAAAAAGTTCATTTTGGCTCTCACACCTAAACTAAACGTTGTAGACTCAACATTTTTGCTGTATTTAGTGTATTTTAGCATCCTGGAGATGATTCCAGCATTAATTTCATTGTGCTTATAGTCATTTTTAACATTTTGACATTTTCACCTTAAGTGTACAATCAGGGGCTGAAAACGCGTTTAAAGCAATAAAAAGTTCATTTTGGCTCTCACACCTAAACTAAACGTTGTAGACTCAAAATTTTTGCTGTATTCAGTGTATTGTAGCATCCTGAAGATGATTCCAGCATTAATTTCATTGTGCTTATGCTCATTTTTAAGATTTTGACATTTTCACCTAAAGTGCACAATCAGGCTGAAAACGCATTTAAAGCAATAAAAAGTTCATTTTGGCTCTCACACCTAAACTAAATGTTGTAGACTCAAAATTTTTGCTGTATTTAGTGTATTCTAGCATCCTGAAGATGATTCCAGCATTAATTTCATTGTGCTTATGCTCATTTTTAAGATTTTGACATTTTCACCTTAAGTGTACAATCAGGGGCTGAAAACGCGTTTAAAGCAATAAAAAGTTCATTTTGGCTCTCACACCTAAACTAAACGTTGTAGACTCAAAATTTTTGCTGTATTTAGTGTATTCTAGCATCCTGAAGATGATTCCAGCATTAATTTCATTGTGCTTATGCTCATTTTTAAGATTTTGACATTTTCACCTAAAGTGCACAATCTGGCTGAAAACGCATTTAAAGCAATAAAAAGTTCATTTTGGCTCTCACACCTAAACTAAACGTTGTAGACTCAACATTTTTGCTGTATTTAGTGTATTTTAGCATCCTGGAGATGATTCCAGCATTAATTTCATTGTGCTTATAGTCATTTTTAAGATTTTGACATTTTCACCTTAAGTGTACAATCAGGGGCTGAAAACGCGTTTAAAGCAATAAAAAGTTCATTTTGGCTCTCACACCTAAACTAAACGTTGTAGACTCAAAAATTTTGCTGTATTTAGTGTATTCTAGCATCCTGAAGATGATTCCAGCATTAATTTCATTGTGCTTATGCTCATTTTTAAGATTTTGACATTTTCACCTAAAGTGCACAATCAGGCTGAAAACGCATTTAAAGCAATAAAAAGTTCATTTTGGCTCTCACACCTAAACTAAACGTTGTAGACTCAACATTTTTGCTGTATTTAGTGTATTTTAGCATCCTGGAGATGATTCCAGCATTAATTTAATTGTGCTTATAGTCATTTTTAAGATTTTGACATTTTCACCTTAAGTTTACAATCAGGGGCTGAAAACGCGTTTAAAGCAATAAAAAGTTCATTTTGGCTCTCACACCTAAACTAAACGTTGTAGACTCAAAATTTTTGCTGTATTTAGTGTATTCTAGCATCCTGAAGATGATTCCAGCATTAATTTCATTGTGCTTATGCTCATTTTTAAGATTTTGACATTTTCACCTAAAGTGCACAATCAGGCTGAAAACGCATTTAAAGCAATAAAAAGTTCATTTTGGCTCTCACACCTAAACTAAACGTTGTAGACTCAACATTTTTGCTGTATTTAGTGTATTTTAGCATCCTGGAGATGATTCCAGCATTAATTTCATTGTGCTTATAGTCATTTTTAACATTTTGACATTTTCACCTTAAGTGTACAATCAAGGGCTGAAAACGCGTTTAAAGCAATAAAAAGTTCATTTTGGCTCTCACACCTAAACTAAACGTTGTAGACTCAAAATTTTTGCTGTATTCAGTGTATTGTAGCATCCTGAAGATGGTTCCAGCATTAATTTCATCGTGCTTATTCTCATTTTGAAGATTTTGACATTTTCACCGAAAGTGCACAATCAGGCTGAAAACGCATTTAAAGCAATAAAAAGTTCATTTTGGCTCACACACCTAAAATAAACGTTGTAGACTCAAAATTTTTGCTGTATTTAGTGTATTCTAGCATCCTGAAGAGGATTCCAGCATTAATTTCATTGTGCTTATGCTCATTTTGAAGATTTTGTTATTTTCACCTTAAGTGTACAATCAGGGGCTGAAAACGCGTTTAAAGCAATAAAAAGTTCATTTTGGCTCTCACACCTAAACTAAACGTTATAGACTCAAATTTTTTGCTGTATTTAGTGTATTCTAGCATCCTGAAGATGATTCCAGCATTAATTTCATTGTGCTTATGCTCATTTTTAAGATTTTGACATTTTCACCTAAAGTGCACAATCAGGCTGAAAACGCATTTAAAGCAATAAAAAGTTCATTTTGGCTCTCACACCTAAACTAAATGTTGTAGACTCAAAATTTTTGCTGTATTTAGTGTATTCTAGCATCCTGAAGATGATTCCAGCATTAATTTCATTGTGCTTATGCTCATTTTTAAGATTTTGACATTTTCACCTTAAGTGTACAATCAGGGGCTGAAAACGCGTTTAAAGCAATAAAAAGTTCATTTTGGCTCTCACACCTAAACTAAACGTTGTAGACTCAAAATTTTTGCTGTATTTAGTGTATTCTAGCATCCTGAAGATGATTCCAGCATTAATTTCATTGTGCTTATGCTCATTTTTAAGATTTTGACATTTTCACCTAAAGTGCACAATCTGGCTGAAAACGCATTTAAAGCAATAAAAAGTTCATTTTGGCTCTCACACCTAAACTAAACGTTGTAGACTCAACATTTTTGCTGTATTTAGTGTATTTTAGCATCCTGGAGATGATTCCAGCATTAATTTCATTGTGCTTATAGTCATTTTTAAGATTTTGACATTTTCACCTTAAGTGTACAATCAGGGGCTGAAAACGCGTTTAAAGCAATAAAAAGTTCATTTTGGCTCTCACACCTAAACTAAACGTTGTAGACTCAAAAATTTTGCTGTATTTAGTGTATTCTAGCATCCTGAAGATGATTCCAGCATTAATTTCATTGTGCTTATGCTCATTTTTAAGATTTTGACATTTTCACCTAAAGTGCACAATCAGGCTGAAAACGCATTTAAAGCAATAAAAAGTTCATTTTGGCTCTCACACCTAAACTAAACGTTGTAGACTCAACATTTTTGCTGTATTTAGTGTATTTTAGCATCCTGGAGATGATTCCAGCATTAATTTAATTGTGCTTATAGTCATTTTTAAGATTTTGACATTTTCACCTTAAGTTTACAATCAGGGGCTGAAAACGCGTTTAAAGCAATAAAAAGTTCATTTTGGCTCTCACACCTAAACTAAACGTTGTAGACTCAAAATTTTTGCTGTATTTAGTGTATTCTAGCATCCTGAAGATGATTCCAGCATTAATTTCATTGTGCTTATGCTCATTTTTAAGATTTTGACATTTTCACCTAAAGTGCACAATCAGGCTGAAAACGCATTTAAAGCAATAAAAAGTTCATTTTGGCTCTCACACCTAAACTAAACGTTGTAGACTCAACATTTTTGCTGTATTTAGTGTATTTTAGCATCCTGGAGATGATTCCAGCATTAATTTCATTGTGCTTATAGTCATTTTTAACATTTTGACATTTTCACCTTAAGTGTACAATCAAGGGCTGAAAACGCGTTTAAAGCAATAAAAAGTTCATTTTGGCTCTCACACCTAAACTAAACGTTGTAGACTCAAAATTTTTGCTGTATTCAGTGTATTGTAGCATCCTGAAGATGGTTCCAGCATTAATTTCATCGTGCTTATTCTCATTTTGAAGATTTTGACATTTTCACCGAAAGTGCACAATCAGGCTGAAAACGCATTTAAAGCAATAAAAAGTTCATTTTGGCTCACACACCTAAAATAAACGTTGTAGACTCAAAATTTTTGCTGTATTTAGTGTATTCTAGCATCCTGAAGAGGATTCCAGCATTAATTTCATTGTGCTTATGCTCATTTTGAAGATTTTGTTATTTTCACCTTAAGTGTACAATCAGGGGCTGAAAACGCGTTTAAAGCAATAAAAAGTTCATTTTGGCTCTCACACCTAAACTAAACGTTATAGACTCAAATTTTTTGCTGTATTTAGTGTATTCTAGCATCCTGAAGATGATTCCAGCATTAATTTCATTGTGCTTATGCTCATTTTTAAGATTTTGACATTTTCACCTAAAGTGCACAATCAGGCTGAAAACGCATTTAAAGCAATAAAAAGTTCATTTTGGTTCTCACCAAAACTAAACGTTGTAGACTCAAAATTTTTGCTGTATTTAGTGTATTCTAGCATCCTGAAGATGATTCCAGCATTAATTTCATTGTGCTTATGCTCATTTTGAAGATTTTGACATTTTCACCTTAAGTGTACAATCAGGGGCTGAAAACGCGTTTAAAGCAATAAAAAGTTCATTTTGGCTCTCACACCTAAACTAAACGTTGTAGACTCAAAATTTTTGTTGTATTTAGTGTATTCTAGCATCCTGAAGATGATTCCAGCATTAATTTCATTGTGCTTATGCTCATTTTTAAGATTTTGACATTTTCACCTTAAGTGTACAATCAGGGGCTGAAAACGCATTTAAAGCAATAAAAAGTTCATTTTGGCTCTCACACCTAAACTAAACGTTGTAGACTCAAAATTTTTGCTGTATTTAGTGTATTCTAGCATCCTGAAGATGATTCCAGCATTAATTTCATTGTGCTTATGCTCATTTTTAAGATTTTGACATTTTCACCTAAAGTGCACAATCAGGCTGAAAACGCATTTAAAGCAATAAAAAGTTCATTTTGGCTCTCACACCTAAACTAAACGTTGTAGACTCAACATTTTTGCTGTATTTAGTGTATTTTAGCATCCTGGAGATGATTCCAGCATTAATTTCATTGTGCTTATAGTCATTTTTAACATTTTGACATTTTCACCTTAAGTGTACAATCAGGGGCTGAAAACGCGTTTAAAGCAATAAAAAGTTCATTTTGGCTCTCACACCTAAACTAAACGTTGTAGACTCAAAATTTTTGCTGTATTCAGTGTATTGTAGCATCCTGAAGATGATTCCAGCATTAATTTCATTGTGCTTATGCTCATTTTTAAGATTTTGACATTTTCACCTAAAGTGCACAATCAGGCTGAAAACGCATTTAAAGCAATAAAAAGTTCATTTTGGCTCTCACACCTAAACTAAATGTTGTAGACTCAAAATTTTTGCTGTATTTAGTGTATTCTAGCATCCTGAAGATGATTCCAGCATTAATTTCATTGTGCTTATGCTCATTTTTAAGATTTTGACATTTTCACCTTAAGTGTACAATCAGGGGCTGAAAACGCGTTTAAAGCAATAAAAAGTTCATTTTGGCTCTCACACCTAAACTAAACGTTGTAGACTCAAAATTTTTGCTGTATTTAGTGTATTCTAGCATCCTGAAGATGATTCCAGCATTAATTTCATTGTGCTTATGCTCATTTTTAAGATTTTGACATTTTCACCTAAAGTGCACAATCTGGCTGAAAACGCATTTAAAGCAATAAAAAGTTCATTTTGGCTCTCACACCTAAACTAAACGTTGTAGACTCAACATTTTTGCTGTATTTAGTGTATTTTAGCATCCTGGAGATGATTCCAGCATTAATTTCATTGTGCTTATAGTCATTTTTAAGATTTTGACATTTTCACCTTAAGTGTACAATCAGGGGCTGAAAACGCGTTTAAAGCAATAAAAAGTTCATTTTGGCTCTCACACCTAAACTAAACGTTGTAGACTCAAAAATTTTGCTGTATTTAGTGTATTCTAGCATCCTGAAGATGATTCCAGCATTAATTTCATTGTGCTTATGCTCATTTTTAAGATTTTGACATTTTCACCTAAAGTGCACAATCAGGCTGAAAACGCATTTAAAGCAATAAAAAGTTCATTTTGGCTCTCACACCTAAACTAAACGTTGTAGACTCAACATTTTTGCTGTATTTAGTGTATTTTAGCATCCTGGAGATGATTCCAGCATTAATTTAATTGTGCTTATAGTCATTTTTAAGATTTTGACATTTTCACCTTAAGTTTACAATCAGGGGCTGAAAACGCGTTTAAAGCAATAAAAAGTTCATTTTGGCTCTCACACCTAAACTAAACGTTGTAGACTCAAAATTTTTGCTGTATTTAGTGTATTCTAGCATCCTGAAGATGATTCCAGCATTAATTTCATTGTGCTTATGCTCATTTTTAAGATTTTGACATTTTCACCTAAAGTGCACAATCAGGCTGAAAACGCATTTAAAGCAATAAAAAGTTCATTTTGGCTCTCACACCTAAACTAAACGTTGTAGACTCAACATTTTTGCTGTATTTAGTGTATTTTAGCATCCTGGAGATGATTCCAGCATTAATTTCATTGTGCTTATAGTCATTTTTAACATTTTGACATTTTCACCTTAAGTGTACAATCAAGGGCTGAAAACGCGTTTAAAGCAATAAAAAGTTCATTTTGGCTCTCACACCTAAACTAAACGTTGTAGACTCAAAATTTTTGCTGTATTCAGTGTATTGTAGCATCCTGAAGATGGTTCCAGCATTAATTTCATCGTGCTTATTCTCATTTTGAAGATTTTGACATTTTCACCGAAAGTGCACAATCAGGCTGAAAACGCATTTAAAGCAATAAAAAGTTCATTTTGGCTCACACACCTAAAATAAACGTTGTAGACTCAAAATTTTTGCTGTATTTAGTGTATTCTAGCATCCTGAAGAGGATTCCAGCATTAATTTCATTGTGCTTATGCTCATTTTGAAGATTTTGTTATTTTCACCTTAAGTGTACAATCAGGGGCTGAAAACGCGTTTAAAGCAATAAAAAGTTCATTTTGGCTCTCACACCTAAACTAAACGTTATAGACTCAAATTTTTTGCTGTATTTAGTGTATTCTAGCATCCTGAAGATGATTCCAGCATTAATTTCATTGTGCTTATGCTCATTTTTAAGATTTTGACATTTTCACCTAAAGTGCACAATCAGGCTGAAAACGCATTTAAAGCAATAAAAAGTTCATTTTGGTTCTCACCAAAACTAAACGTTGTAGACTCAAAATTTTTGCTGTATTTAGTGTATTCTAGCATCCTGAAGATGATTCCAGCATTAATTTCATTGTGCTTATGCTCATTTTGAAGATTTTGACATTTTCACCTTAAGTGTACAATCAGGGGCTGAAAACGCGTTTAAAGCAATAAAAAGTTCATTTTGGCTCTCACACCTAAACTAAACGTTGTAGACTCAAAATTTTTGTTGTATTTAGTGTATTCTAGCATCCTGAAGATGATTCCAGCATTAATTTCATTGTGCTTATGCTCATTTTTAAGATTTTGACATTTTCACCTTAAGTGTACAATCAGGGGCTGAAAACGCGTTTAAAGCAATAAAAAGTTCATTTTGGCTCTCACACCTAAACTAAACGTTGTAGACTCAAAATTTTTGCTGTATTTAGTGTATTCTAGCATCCTGAAGATGATTCCAGCATTAATTTCATTGTGCTTATGCTCATTTTTAAGATTTTGACATTTTCACCTAAAGTGCACAATCAGGCTGAAAACGCATTTAAAGCAATAAAAAGTTCATTTTGGCTCTCACACCTAAACTAAACGTTGTAGACTCAACATTTTTGCTGTATTTAGTGTATTTTAGCATCCTGGAGATGATTCCAGCATTAATTTCATTGTGCTTATAGTCATTTTTAACATTTTGACATTTTCACCTTAAGTGTACAATCAGGGGCTGAAAACGCGTTTAAAGCAATAAAAAGTTCATTTTGGCTCTCACACCTAAACTAAACGTTGTAGACTCAAAATTTTTGCTGTATTCAGTGTATTGTAGCATCCTGAAGATGATTCCAGCATTAATTTCATTGTGCTTATGCTCATTTTTAAGATTTTGACATTTTCACCTAAAGTGCACAATCAGGCTGAAAACGCATTTAAAGCAATAAAAAGTTCATTTTGGCTCTCACACCTAAACTAAATGTTGTAGACTCAAAATTTTTGCTGTATTTAGTGTATTCTAGCATCCTGAAGATGATTCCAGCATTAATTTCATTGTGCTTATGCTCATTTTTAAGATTTTGACATTTTCACCTAAAGTGTACAATCAGGGGCTGAAAACGCGTTTAAAGCAATAAAAAGTTCATTTTGGCTCTCACACCTAAACTAAACGTTGTAGACTCAAAATTTTTGCTGTATTTAGTGTATTCTAGCATCCTGAAGATGATTCCAGCATTAATTTCATTGTGCTTATGCTCATTTTTAAGATTTTGACATTTTCACCTAAAGTGCACAATCTGGCTGAAAACGCATTTAAAGCAATAAAAAGTTCATTTTGGCTCTCACACCTAAACTAAACGTTGTAGACTCAACATTTTTGCTGTATTTAGTGTATTTTAGCATCCTGGAGATGATTCCAGCATTAATTTCATTGTGCTTATGCTCATTTTTAAGATTTTGACATTTTCACCTAAAGTGCACAATCAGGCTGAAAACGCATTTAAAGCAATAAAAAGTTCATTTTGGCTCTCACACCTAAACTAAACGTTGTAGACTCAACATTTTTGCTGTATTTAGTGTATTTTAGCATCCTGGAGATGATTCCAGCATTAATTTAATTGTGCTTATAGTCATTTTTAAGATTTTGACATTTTCACCTTAAGTTTACAATCAGGGGCTGAAAACGCGTTTAAAGCAATAAAAAGTTCATTTTGGCTCTCACACCTAAACTAAACGTTGTAGACTCAAAATTTTTGCTGTATTTAGTGTATTCTAGCATCCTGAAGATGATTCCAGCATTAATTTCATTGTGCTTATGCTCATTTTTAAGATTTTGACATTTTCACCTTAAGTGCACAATCAGGCTGAAAACGCATTTAAAGCAATAAAAAGTTCATTTTGGCTCTCACACCTAAACTAAACGTTGTAGACTCAACATTTTTGCTGTATTTAGTGTATTTTAGCATCCTGGAGATGATTCCAGCATTAATTTCATTGTGCTTATAGTCATTTTTAACATTTTGACATTTTCACCTTAAGTGTACAATCAAGGGCTGAAAACGCGTTTAAAGCAATAAAAAGTTCATTTTGGCTCTCACACCTAAACTAAACGTTGTAGACTCAAAATTTTTGCTGTATTCAGTGTATTGTAGCATCCTGAAGATAGTTCCAGCATTAATTTCATTGTGCTTATGCTCATTTTTAAGATTTTGACATTTTCACCTAAAGTGCACAATCAGGCTGAAAACGCATTTAAAGCAATAAAAAGTTCATTTTGGCTCTCACACCTAAACTAAATGTTGTAGACTCAAAATTTTTGCTGTATTTAGTGTATTCTAGCATCCTGAAGATGATTCCAGCATTAATTTCATTGTGCTTATGCTCATTTTTAAGATTTTGACATTTTCACCTTAAGTGTACAATCAGGGGCTGAAAACGCGTTTAAAGCAATAAAAAGTTCATTTTGGCTCTCACACCTAAACTAAACGTTGTAGACTCAAAATTTTTGCTGTATTTAGTGTATTCTAGCATCCTGAAGATGATTCCAGCATTAATTTCATTGTGCTTATGCTCATTTTAAAGATTTTGACATTTTCACCTAAAGTGCACAATCAGGCTGAAAACGCATTTAAAGCAATAAAAAGTTCATTTTGGCTCTCACACCTAAACTAAACGTTGTAGACTCAACATTTTTGCTGTATTTAGTGTATTTTAGCATCCTGGAGATGATTCCAGCATTAATTTAATTGTGCTTATAGTCATTTTTAAGATTTTGACATTTTCACCTTAAGTTTACAATCAGGGGCTGAAAACGCGTTTAAAGCAATAAAAAGTTCATTTTGGCTCTCACACCTAAACTAAACGTTGTAGACTCAAAATTTTTGCTGTATTTAGTGTATTCTAGCATCCTGAAGATGATTCCAGCATTAATTTCATTGTGCTTATGCTCATTTTTAAGATTTTGACATTTTCACCTAAAGTGCACAATCAGGCTGAAAACGCATTTAAAGCAATAAAAAGTTCATTTTGGCTCTCACACCTAAACTAAACGTTGTAGACTCAACATTTTTGCTGTATTTAGTGTATTTTAGCATCCTGGAGATGATTCCAGCATTAATTTCACTGTGCTTATAGTCATTTTTAAGATTTTGACATTTTCACCTTAAGTGTACAATCAGGGGCTGAAAACGCGTTTAAAGCAATAAAAAGTTCATTTTGGCTCTCACACCTAAACTAAACGTTGAAGACTCAAAATTTTTGCTGTATTCAGTGTATTGTAGCATCCTGAAGATGATTCCAGCATTAATTTCATTGTGCTTATGCTCATTTTTAAGATTTTGACATTTTCACCTAAAGTGCACAATCAGGCTGAAAACGCATTTAAAGCAATAAAAAGTTCATTTTGCCTCTCACACCTAAACTAAACGTTGTAGACTCAAAATTTTTGCTGTATTTAGTGTATTCTAGCATCCTGAAGATGATTCCAGCATTAATTTCATTGTGCTTATGCTCATTTTGAAGATTTTGACATTTTCACCTTAAGTGTACAATCAGGGGCTGAAAACGCGTTTAAAGCAATAAAAAGTTCATTTTGGCTCTCACACCTAAACTAAACGTTGTAGACTCAAAATTTTTGCTGTATTTAGTGTATTCTAGCATCCTGAAGGTGATTCCAGCATTAATTTCATTGTGCTTATGCTCATTTTTAAGATTTTGACATTTTCACCTAAAGTGCACAATCAGGCTGAAAACGCATTTAAAGCAATAAAAAGTTCATTTTGGCTCTCACACCTAAACTAAACGTTGTAGACTCAACATTTTTGCTGTATTTAGTGTATTTTAGCATCCTGGAGATGATTCCAGCATTAATTTCATTGTGCTTATAGTCATTTTTAAGATTTTGACATTTTCACCTTAAGTGTACAATCAGGGGCTGAAAACGCGTTTAAAGCAATAAAAAGTTCATTTTGGCTCTCACACCTAAACTAAACGTTGTAGACTCAAAAATTTTGCTGTATTTAGTGTATTCTAGCATCCTGAAGATGATTCCAGCATTAATTTCATTGTGCTTATGCTCATTTTTAAGATTTTGACATTTTCACCTTAAGTTTACAATCAGGGGCTGAAAACGCGTTTAAAGCAATAAAAAGTTCATTTTGGCTCTCACACCTAAACTAAACGTTGTAGACTCAAAATTTTTGCTGTATTTAGTGTATTCTAGCATCCTGAAGATGATTCCAGCATTAATTTCATTGTGCTTATGCTCATTTTTAAGATTTTGACATTTTCACCTAAAGTGCACAATCAGGCTGAAAACGCATTTAAAGCAATAAAAAGTTCATTTTGGCTCTCACACCTAAACTAAACGTTGTAGACTCAACATTTTTGCTGTATTTAGTGTATTTTAGCATCCTGGAGATGATTCCAGCATTAATTTCATTGTGCTTATAGTCATTTTTAACATTTTGACATTTTCACCTTAAGTGTACAATCAAGGGCTGAAAACGCGTTTAAAGCAATAAAAAGTTCATTTTGGCTCTCACACCTAAACTAAACGTTGTAGACTCAAAATTTTTGCTGTATTCAGTGTATTGTAGCATCCTGAAGATGGTTCCAGCATTAATTTCATCGTGCTTATTCTCATTTTGAAGATTTTGACATTTTCACCGAAAGTGCACAATCAGGCTGAAAACGCATTTAAAGCAATAAAAAGTTCATTTTGGCTCACACACCTAAAATAAACGTTGTAGACTCAAAATTTTTGCTGTATTTAGTGTATTCTAGCATCCTGAAGAGGATTCCAGCATTAATTTCATTGTGCTTATGCTCATTTTGAAGATTTTGTTATTTTCACCTTAAGTGTACAATCAGGGGCTGAAAACGCGTTTAAAGCAATAAAAAGTTCATTTTGGCTCTCACACCTAAACTAAACGTTATAGACTCAATTTTTTTGCTGTATTTAGTGTATTCTAGCATCCTGAAGATGATTCCAGCATTAATTTCATTGTGCTTATGCTCATTTTTAAGATTTTGACATTTTCACCTAAAGTGCACAATCAGGCTGAAAACGCATTTAAAGCAATAAAAAGTTCATTTTGGCTCTCACCAAAACTAAACGTTGTAGACTCAAAATTTTTGCTGTATTTAGTGTATTCTAGCATCCTGAAGATGATTCCAGCATTAATTTCATTGTGCTTATGCTCATTTTGAAGATTTTGACATTTTCACCTTAAGTGTACAATCAGGGGCTGAAAACGCGTTTAAAGCAATAAAAAGTTCATTTTGGCTCTCACACCTAAACTAAACGTTGTAGACTCAAAATTTTTGTTGTATTTAGTGTATTCTAGCATCCTGAAGATGATTCCAGCATTAATTTCATTGTGCTTATGCTCATTTTTAAGATTTTGACATTTTCACCTTAAGTGTACAATCAGGGGCTGAAAACGCGTTTAAAGCAATAAAAAGTTCATTTTGGCTCTCACACCTAAACTAAACGTTGTAGACTCAAAATTTTTGCTGTATTTAGTGTATTTTAGCATCCTGGAGATGATTCCAGCATTAATTTCATTGTGCTTATAGTCATTTTTAACATTTTGACATTTTCACCTTATGTGTACAATCAGGGGCTGAAAAACGCGTTTAAAGCAATAAAAAGTTCATTTTGGCTCTCACACCTAAACTAAACGTTGTAGACTCAAAATTTTTGCTGTATTCAGTGTATTGTAGCATCCTGAAGATGATTCCAGCATTAATTTCATTGTGCTTATGCTCATTTTTAAGATTTTGACATTTTCACCTAAAGTGCACAATCAGGCTGAAAACGCATTTAAAGCAATAAAAAGTTCATTTTGGCTCTCACACCTAAACTAAATGTTGTAGACTCAAAATTTTTGCTGTATTTAGTGTATTCTAGCATCCTGAAGATGATTCCAGCATTAATTTCATTGTGCTTATGCTCATTTTTAAGATTTTGACATTTTCACCTAAAGTGCACAATAAGGCTGAAAACGCATTTAAAGCAATAAAAAGTTCATTTTGGCTCTCACACCTAAACTAAACGTTGTAGACTCAACATTTTTGCTGTATTTAGTGTATTTTAGCATCCTGGAGATGATTCCAGCATTAATTTAATTGTGCTTATAGTCATTTTTAAGATTTTGACATTTTCACCTTAAGTTTACAATCAGGGGCTGAAAACGCGTTTAAAGCAATAAAAAGTTCATTTTGGCTCTCACACCTAAACTAAACGTTGTAGACTCAAAATTTTTGCTGTATTTAGTGTATTCTAGCATCCTGAAGATGATTCCAGCATTAATTTCATTGTGCTTATGCTCATTTTTAAGATTTTGACATTTTCACCTAAAGTGCACAATCAGGCTGAAAACGCATTTAAAGCAATAAAAAGTTCATTTTGGCTCTCACACCTAAACTAAACGTTGTAGACTCAACATTTTTGCTGTATTTAGTGTATTTTAGCATCCTGGAGATGATTCCAGCATTAATTTCATTGTGCTTATAGTCATTTTTACCATTTTGACATTTTCACCTTAAGTGTACAATCAAGGGCTGAAAACGCGTTTAAAGCAATAAAAAGTTCATTTTGGCTCTCACACCTAAACTAAACGTTGTAGACTCAAAATTTTTGCTGTATTCAGTGTATTGTAGCATTCTGAAGATGATTCCAGCATTAATTTCATCGTGCTTATTCTCATTTTGAAGATTTTGACATTTTCACCTAAAGTGCACAATCAGGCTGAAAACGCATTTAAAGCAATAAAAAGTTCATTTTGGCTCACACACCTAAAATAAACGTTGTAGACTCAAAATTTTTGCTGTATTTAGTGTATTCTAGCATCCTGAAGAGGATTCCAGCATTAATTTCATTGTGCTTATGCTCATTTTGAAGATTTTGTTATTTTCACCTTAAGTGTACAATCAGGGGCTGAAAACGCGTTTAAAGCAATAAAAAGTTCATTTTGGCTCTCACACCTAAACTAAACGTTATAGACTCAAATTTTTTGCTGTATTTAGTGTATTCTAGCATCCTGAAGATGATTCCAGCATTAATTTCATTGTGCTTATGCTCATTTTTAAGATTTTGACATTTTCACCTAAAGTGCACAATCAGGCTGAAAACGCATTTAAAGCAATAAAAAGTTCATTTTGGCTCTCACCAAAACTAAACGTTGTAGACTCAAAATTTTTGCTGTATTTAGTGTATTCTAGCATCCTGAAGATGATTCCAGCATTAATTTCATTGTGCTTATGCTCATTTTGAAGATTTTGACATTTTCACCTTAAGTGTACAATCAGGGGCTGAAAACGCGTTTAAAGCAATAAAAAGTTCATTTTGGCTCTCACACCTAAACTAAACGTTGTAGACTCAAAATTTTTGTTGTATTTAGTGTATTCTAGCATCCTGAAGATGATTCCAGCATTAATTTCATTGTGCTTATGCTCATTTTTAAGATTTTGACATTTTCACCTTAAGTGTACAATCAGGGGCTGAAAACGCGTTTAAAGCAATAAAAAGTTCATTTTGGCTCTCACACCTAAACTAAACGTTGTAGACTCAAAATTTTTGCTGTATTTAGTGTATTCTAGCATCCTGAAGATGATTCCAGCATTAATTTCATTGTGCTTATGCTCATTTTTAAGATTTTGACATTTTCACCTAAAGTGCACAATCAGGCTGAAAACGCATTTAAAGCAATAAAAAGTTCATTTTGGCTCTCACACCTAAACTAAACGTTGTAGACTCAACATTTTTGCTGTATTTAGTGTATTTTAGCATCCTGGAGATGATTCCAGCATTAATTTCATTGTGCTTATAGTCATTTTTAACATTTTGACATTTTCACCTTAAGTGTACAATCAGGGGCTGAAAACGCGTTTAAAGCAATAAAAAGTTCATTTTGGCTCTCACACCTAAACTAAACGTTGTAGACTCAAAATTTTTGCTGTATTCAGTGTATTGTAGCATCCTGAAGATGATTCCAGCATTAATTTCATTGTGCTTATGCTCATTTTTAAGATTTTGACATTTTCACCTAAAGTGCACAATCAGGCTGAAAACGCATTTAAAGCAATAAAAAGTTCATTTTGGCTCTCACACCTAAACTAAATGTTGTAGACTCAAAATTTTTGCTGTATTTAGTGTATTCTAGCATCCTGAAGATGATTCCAGCATTAATTTCATTGTGCTTATGCTCATTTTTAAGATTTTGACATTTTCACCTTAAGTGTACAATCAGGGGCTGAAAACGCGTTTAAAGCAATAAAAAGTTCATTTTGGCTCTCACACCTAAACTAAACGTTGTAGACTCAACATTTTTGCTGTATTTAGTGTATTTTAGCATCCTGGAGATGATTCCAGCATTAATTTCATTGTGCTTATAGTCATTTTTAAGATTTTGACATTTTCACCTTAAGTGTACAATCAGGGGCTGAAAACGCGTTTAAAGCAATAAAAAGTTCATTTTGGCTCTCACACCTAAACTAAACGTTGTAGACTCAAAAATTTTGCTGTATTTAGTGTATTCTAGCATCCTGAAGATGATTCCAGCATTAATTTCATTGTGCTTATGCTCATTTTTAAGATTTTGACATTTTCACCTTAAGTTTACAATCAGGGGCTGAAAACGCGTTTAAAGCAATAAAAAGTTCATTTTGGCTCTCACACCTAAACTAAACGTTGTAGACTCAAAATTTTTGCTGTATTTAGTGTATTCTAGCATCCTGAAGATGATTCCAGCATTAATTTCATTGTGCTTATGCTCATTTTTAAGATTTTGACATTTTCACCTAAAGTGCACAATCAGGCTGAAAACGCATTTAAAGCAATAAAAAGTTCATTTTGGCTCTCACACCTAAACTAAACGTTGTAGACTCAACATTTTTGCTGTATTTAGTGTATTTTAGCATCCTGGAGATGATTCCAGCATTAATTTCATTGTGCTTATAGTCATTTTTAACATTTTGACATTTTCACCTTAAGTGTACAATCAAGGGCTGAAAACGCGTTTAAAGCAATAAAAAGTTCATTTTGGCTCTCACACCTAAACTAAACGTTGTAGACTCAAAATTTTTGCTGTATTCAGTGTATTGTAGCATCCTGAAGATGGTTCCAGCATTAATTTCATCGTGCTTATTCTCATTTTGAAGATTTTGACATTTTCACCGAAAGTGCACAATCAGGCTGAAAACGCATTTAAAGCAATAAAAAGTTCATTTTGGCTCACACACCTAAAATAAACGTTGTAGACTCAAAATTTTTGCTGTATTTAGTGTATTCTAGCATCCTGAAGAGGATTCCAGCATTAATTTCATTGTGCTTATGCTCATTTTGAAGATTTTGTTATTTTCACCTTAAGTGTACAATCAGGGGCTGAAAACGCGTTTAAAGCAATAAAAAGTTCATTTTGGCTCTCACACCTAAACTAAACGTTATAGACTCAATTTTTTTGCTGTATTTAGTGTATTCTAGCATCCTGAAGATGATTCCAGCATTAATTTCATTGTGCTTATGCTCATTTTTAAGATTTTGACATTTTCACCTAAAGTGCACAATCAGGCTGAAAACGCATTTAAAGCAATAAAAAGTTCATTTTGGCTCTCACCAAAACTAAACGTTGTAGACTCAAAATTTTTGCTGTATTTAGTGTATTCTAGCATCCTGAAGATGATTCCAGCATTAATTTCATTGTGCTTATGCTCATTTTGAAGATTTTGACATTTTCACCTTAAGTGTACAATCAGGGGCTGAAAACGCGTTTAAAGCAATAAAAAGTTCATTTTGGCTCTCACACCTAAACTAAACGTTGTAGACTCAAAATTTTTGTTGTATTTAGTGTATTCTAGCATCCTGAAGATGATTCCAGCATTAATTTCATTGTGCTTATGCTCATTTTTAAGATTTTGACATTTTCACCTTAAGTGTACAATCAGGGGCTGAAAACGCGTTTAAAGCAATAAAAAGTTCATTTTGGCTCTCACACCTAAACTAAACGTTGTAGACTCAAAATTTTTGCTGTATTTAGTGTATTTTAGCATCCTGGAGATGATTCCAGCATTAATTTCATTGTGCTTATAGTCATTTTTAACATTTTGACATTTTCACCTTATGTGTACAATCAGGGGCTGAAAAACGCGTTTAAAGCAATAAAAAGTTCATTTTGGCTCTCACACCTAAACTAAACGTTGTAGACTCAAAATTTTTGCTGTATTCAGTGTATTGTAGCATCCTGAAGATGATTCCAGCATTAATTTCATTGTGCTTATGCTCATTTTTAAGATTTTGACATTTTCACCTAAAGTGCACAATCAGGCTGAAAACGCATTTAAAGCAATAAAAAGTTCATTTTGGCTCTCACACCTAAACTAAATGTTGTAGACTCAAAATTTTTGCTGTATTTAGTGTATTCTAGCATCCTGAAGATGATTCCAGCATTAATTTCATTGTGCTTATGCTCATTTTTAAGATTTTGACATTTTCACCTAAAGTGCACAATAAGGCTGAAAACGCATTTAAAGCAATAAAAAGTTCATTTTGGCTCTCACACCTAAACTAAACGTTGTAGACTCAACATTTTTGCTGTATTTAGTGTATTTTAGCATCCTGGAGATGATTCCAGCATTAATTTAATTGTGCTTATAGTCATTTTTAAGATTTTGACATTTTCACCTTAAGTTTACAATCAGGGGCTGAAAACGCGTTTAAAGCAATAAAAAGTTCATTTTGGCTCTCACACCTAAACTAAACGTTGTAGACTCAAAATTTTTGCTGTATTTAGTGTATTCTAGCATCCTGAAGATGATTCCAGCATTAATTTCATTGTGCTTATGCTCATTTTTAAGATTTTGACATTTTCACCTAAAGTGCACAATCAGGCTGAAAACGCATTTAAAGCAATAAAAAGTTCATTTTGGCTCTCACACCTAAACTAAACGTTGTAGACTCAACATTTTTGCTGTATTTAGTGTATTTTAGCATCCTGGAGATGATTCCAGCATTAATTTCATTGTGCTTATAGTCATTTTTACCATTTTGACATTTTCACCTTAAGTGTACAATCAAGGGCTGAAAACGCGTTTAAAGCAATAAAAAGTTCATTTTGGCTCTCACACCTAAACTAAACGTTGTAGACTCAAAATTTTTGCTGTATTCAGTGTATTGTAGCATTCTGAAGATGATTCCAGCATTAATTTCATCGTGCTTATTCTCATTTTGAAGATTTTGACATTTTCACCTAAAGTGCACAATCAGGCTGAAAACGCATTTAAAGCAATAAAAAGTTCATTTTGGCTCACACACCTAAAATAAACGTTGTAGACTCAAAATTTTTGCTGTATTTAGTGTATTCTAGCATCCTGAAGAGGATTCCAGCATTAATTTCATTGTGCTTATGCTCATTTTGAAGATTTTGTTATTTTCACCTTAAGTGTACAATCAGGGGCTGAAAACGCGTTTAAAGCAATAAAAAGTTCATTTTGGCTCTCACACCTAAACTAAACGTTATAGACTCAAATTTTTTGCTGTATTTAGTGTATTCTAGCATCCTGAAGATGATTCCAGCATTAATTTCATTGTGCTTATGCTCATTTTTAAGATTTTGACATTTTCACCTAAAGTGCACAATCAGGCTGAAAACGCATTTAAAGCAATAAAAAGTTCATTTTGGCTCTCACCAAAACTAAACGTTGTAGACTCAAAATTTTTGCTGTATTTAGTGTATTCTAGCATCCTGAAGATGATTCCAGCATTAATTTCATTGTGCTTATGCTCATTTTGAAGATTTTGACATTTTCACCTTAAGTGTACAATCAGGGGCTGAAAACGCGTTTAAAGCAATAAAAAGTTCATTTTGGCTCTCACACCTAAACTAAACGTTGTAGACTCAAAATTTTTGTTGTATTTAGTGTATTCTAGCATCCTGAAGATGATTCCAGCATTAATTTCATTGTGCTTATGCTCATTTTTAAGATTTTGACATTTTCACCTTAAGTGTACAATCAGGGGCTGAAAACGCGTTTAAAGCAATAAAAAGTTCATTTTGGCTCTCACACCTAAACTAAACGTTGTAGACTCAAAATTTTTGCTGTATTTAGTGTATTCTAGCATCCTGAAGATGATTCCAGCATTAATTTCATTGTGCTTATGCTCATTTTTAAGATTTTGACATTTTCACCTAAAGTGCACAATCAGGCTGAAAACGCATTTAAAGCAATAAAAAGTTCATTTTGGCTCTCACACCTAAACTAAACGTTGTAGACTCAACATTTTTGCTGTATTTAGTGTATTTTAGCATCCTGGAGATGATTCCAGCATTAATTTCATTGTGCTTATAGTCATTTTTAACATTTTGACATTTTCACCTTAAGTGTACAATCAGGGGCTGAAAACGCGTTTAAAGCAATAAAAAGTTCATTTTGGCTCTCACACCTAAACTAAACGTTGTAGACTCAAAATTTTTGCTGTATTCAGTGTATTGTAGCATCCTGAAGATGATTCCAGCATTAATTTCATTGTGCTTATGCTCATTTTTAAGATTTTGACATTTTCACCTAAAGTGCACAATCAGGCTGAAAACGCATTTAAAGCAATAAAAAGTTCATTTTGGCTCTCACACCTAAACTAAATGTTGTAGACTCAAAATTTTTGCTGTATTTAGTGTATTCTAGCATCCTGAAGATGATTCCAGCATTAATTTCATTGTGCTTATGCTCATTTTTAAGATTTTGACATTTTCACCTTAAGTGTACAATCAGGGGCTGAAAACGCGTTTAAAGCAATAAAAAGTTCATTTTGGCTCTCACACCTAAACTAAACGTTGTAGACTCAAAATTTTTGCTGTATTTAGTGTATTCTAGCATCCTGAAGATGATTCCAGCATTAATTTCATTGTGCTTATGCTCATTTTTAAGATTTTGACATTTTCACCTAAAGTGCACAATCTGGCTGAAAACGCATTTAAAGCAATAAAAAGTTCATTTTGGCTCTCACACCTAAACTAAACGTTGTAGACTCAACATTTTTGCTGTATTTAGTGTATTTTAGCATCCTGGAGATGATTCCAGCATTAATTTCATTGTGCTTATAGTCATTTTTAAGATTTTGACATTTTCACCTTAAGTGTACAATCAGGGGCTGAAAACGCGTTTAAAGCAATAAAAAGTTCATTTTGGCTCTCACACCTAAACTAAACGTTGTAGACTCAAAATTGTTGCTGTATTCAGTGTATTGTAGCATCCTGAAGATGATTCCAGCATTAATTTCATTGTGCTTATGCTCATTTTTAAGATTTTGACATTTTCACCTAAAGTGCACAATCAGGCTGAAAACGCATTTAAAGCAATAAAAAGTTCATTTTGGCTCTCACACCTAAACTAAACGTTGTAGACTCAAATTTTTTGCTGTATTTAGTGTATTCTAGCATCCTGAAGATGATTCCAGCATTAATTTCATTGTGCTTATGCTCATTTTGAAGATTTTGACATTTTCACCTTAAGTGTACAATCAGGGGCTGAAAACGCGTTTAAAGCAATAAAAAGTTCATTTTGGCTCTCACACCTAAACTAAACGTTGTAGACTCAACATTTTTGCTGTATTTAGTGTATTTTAGCATCCTGGAGATGATTCCAGCATTAATTTAATTGTGCTTATAGTCATTTTTAAGATTTTGACATTTTCACCTTAAGTTTACAATCAGGGGCTGAAAACGCGTTTAAAGCAATAAAAAGTTCATTTTGGCTCTCACACCTAAACTAAACGTTGTAGACTCAAAATTTTTGCTGTATTTAGTGTATTCTAGCATCCTGAAGATGATTCCAGCATTAATTTCATTGTGCTTATGCTCATTTTTAAGATTTTGACATTTTCACCTAAAGTTCACAATCAGGCTGAAAACGCATTTAAAGCAATAAAAAGTTCATTTTGGCTCTCACACCTAAACTAAACGTTGTAGACTCAACATTTTTGCTGTATTTAGTGTATTTTAGCATCCTGGAGATGATTCCAAAATTAATTTCATTGTGCTTATAGTCATTTTTAACATTTTGACATTTTCACCTTAAGTGTACAATCAAGGGCTGAAAACGCGTTTAAAGCAATAAAAAGTTCATTTTGGCTCTCACACCTAAACTAAACGTTGTAGACTCAAAATTTTTGCTGTATTCAGTGTATTGTAGCATCCTGAAGATGATTCCAGCATTAATTTCATCGTGCTTATTCTCATTTTGAAGATTTTGACATTTTCACCTAAAGTGCACAATCAGGCTGAAAACGCATTTAAAGCAATAAAAAGTTCATTTTGGCTCACACACCTAAAATAAACGTTATAGACTCAAAATTTTTGCTGTATTTAGTGTATTCTAGCATCCTGAAGATGATTCCAGCATTAATTTCATTGTGCTTATGCTCATTTTTAAGATTTTGACATTTTCACCTAAAGTGCACAATCAGGCTGAAAACGCATTTAAAGCAATAAAAAGTTCATTTTGGCTCTCACCAAAACTAAACGTTGTAGACTCAAAATTTTTGCTGTATTTAGTGTATTCTAGCATCCTGAAGATGATTCCAGCATTAATTTCATTGTGCTTATGCTCATTTTGAAGATTTTGACATTTTCACCTTAAGTGTACAATCAGTGGCTGAAAACGCGTTTAAAGCAATAAAAAGTTCATTTTGGCTCTCACACCTAAACTAAACGTTGTAGACTCAACATTTTTGCTGTATTTAGTGTATTTTAGCATCCTGGAGATGATTCCAGCATTAATTTCATTGTGCTTATAGTCATTTTTAACATTTTGACATTTTCACCTTAAGTGTACAATCAGAGGCTGAAAACGCGTTTAAAGCAATAAAAAGTTCATTTTGGCTCTCACACCTAAACTAAACGTTGTAGACTCAAAATTTTTGCTGTATTCAGTGTATTGTAGCATCCTGAAGATGATTCCAGCATTAATTTCATTGTGCTTATGCTCATTTTTAAGATTTTGACATTTTCACCTAAAGTGCACAATCAGGCTGAAAACGCATTTAAAGCAATAAAAAGTTCATTTTGGCTCTCACACCTAAACTAAATGTTGTAGACTCAAAATTTTTGCTGTATTTAGTGTATTCTAGCATCCTGAAGATGATTCCAGCATTAATTTCATTGTGCTTATGCTCATTTTTAAGATTTTGACATTTTCCCCTTAAGTGTACAATCAGGGGCTGAAAACGCGTTTAAAGCAATAAAAAGTTCATTTTGGCTCTCACACCTAAACTAAACGTTGTAGACTCAAAATTTTTGCTGTATTTAGTGTATTCTAGCATCCTGAAGATGATTCCAGCATTAATTTCATTGTGCTTATGCTCATTTTTAAGATTTTGACATTTTCACCTAAAGTGCACAATCTGGCTGAAAACGCATTTAAAGCAATAAAAAGTTCATTTTGGCTCTCACACCTAAACTAAACGTTGTAGACTCAACATTTTTGCTGTATTTAGTGTATTTTAGCATCCTGGAGATGATTCCAGCATTAATTTCATTGTGCTTATAGTCATTTTTAAGATTTTGACATTTTCACCTTAAGTGTACAATCAGGGGCTGAAAACGCGTTTAAAGCAATAAAAAGTTCATTTTGGCTCTCACACCTAAACTAAACGTTGTAGACTCAAAATTGTTGCTGTATTCACTGTATTGTAGCATCCTGAAGATGATTCCAGCATTAATTTCATTGTGCTTATGCTCATTTTTAAGATTTTGACATTTTCACCTAAAGTGCACAATCAGGCTGAAAACGCATTTAAAGCAATAAAAAGTTCATTTTGGCTCTCACACCTAAACTAAACGTTGTAGACTCAAATTTTTTGCTGTATTTAGTGTATTCTAGCATCCTGAAGATGATTCCAGCATTAATTTCATTGTGCTTATGCTCATTTTGAAGATTTTGACATTTTCACCTTAAGTGTACAATCAGGTGGCTGAAAACGCGTTTAAAGCAATAAAAAGTTCATTTTGGCTCTCACACCTAAACTAAACGTTGTAGACTCAACATTTTTGCTGTATTTAGTGTATTTTAGCATCCTGGAGATGATTCCAGCATTAATTTAATTGTGCTTATAGTCATTTTTAAGATTTTGACATTTTCACCTTAAGTTTACAATCAGGGGCTGAAAACGCGTTTAAAGCAATAAAAAGTTCATTTTGGCTCTCACACCTAAACTAAACGTTGTAGACTCAAAATTTTTGCTGTATTTAGTGTATTCTAGCATCCTGAAGATGATTCCAGCATTAATTTCATTGTGCTTATGCTCATTTTTAAGATTTTGACATTTTCACCTAAAGTTCACAATCAGGCTGAAAACGCATTTAAAGCAATAAAAAGTTCATTTTGGCTCTCACACCTAAACTAAACGTTGTAGACTCAAC
Source organism: Vanacampus margaritifer (assembly GCF_051991255.1). Taxonomy (NCBI): domain Eukaryota; kingdom Metazoa; phylum Chordata; class Actinopteri; order Syngnathiformes; family Syngnathidae; genus Vanacampus; species Vanacampus margaritifer. The sequence continues at coordinate 28,327,823 of NC_135438.1, read as the reverse complement.
ATTTTTGCTGTATTTAGTGTATTTTAGCATCCTGGAGATGATTCCAAAATTAATTTCATTGTGCTTATAGTCATTTTTAACATTTTGACATTTTCACCTTAAGTGTACAATCAAGGGCTGAAAACGCGTTTAAAGCAATAAAAAGTTCATTTTGGCTCTCACACCTAAACTAAACGTTGTAGACTCAAAATTTTTGCTGTATTCAGTGTATTGTAGCATCCTGAAGATGATTCCAGCATTAATTTCATCGTGCTTATTCTCATTTTGAAGATTTTGACATTTTCACCTAAAGTGCACAATCAGGCTGAAAACGCATTTAAAGCAATAAAAAGTTCATTTTGGCTCACACACCTAAAATAAACGTTATAGACTCAAAATTTTTGCTGTATTTAGTGTATTCTAGCATCCTGAAGATGATTCCAGCATTAATTTCATTGTGCTTATGCTCATTTTTAAGATTTTGACATTTTCACCTAAAGTGCACAATCAGGCTGAAAACGCATTTAAAGCAATAAAAAGTTCATTTTGGCTCTCACCAAAACTAAACGTTGTAGACTCAAAATTTTTGCTGTATTTAGTGTATTCTAGCATCCTGAAGATGATTCCAGCATTAATTTCATTGTGCTTATGCTCATTTTGAAGATTTTGACATTTTCACCTTAAGTGTACAATCAGTGGCTGAAAACGTGTTTAAAGCAATAAAAAGTTCATTTTGGCTCTCACACCTAAACTAAACGTTATAGACTCAAAATTTTTGCTGTATTTAGTGTATTCTAGCATCCTGAAGATGATTCCAGCATTAATTTCATTGTGCTTATGCTCATTTTTAAGATTTTGACATTTTCACCTAAAGTGCACAATCAGGCTGAAAACGCATTTAAAGCAATAAAAAGTTCATTTTGGCTCTCACACCTAAACTAAACGTTATAGACTCAAAATTTTTGCTGTATTTAGTGTATTCTAGCATCCTGAAGATGATTCCAGCATTAATTTCATTGTGCTTATGCTCATTTTGAAGATTTTGTTATTTTCACCTTAAGTGTACAATCAGGGGCTGAAAACGCGTTTAAAGCAATAAAAAGTTCATTTTGGCTCTCACACCTAAACTAAACGTTATAGACTCAATTTTTTTGCTGTATTTAGTGTATTCTAGCATCCTGAAGATGATTCCAGCATTAATTTCATTGTGCTTATGCTCATTTTTAAGATTTTGACATTTTCACCTAAAGTGCACAATCAGGCTGAAAACGCATTTAAAGCAATAAAAAGTTCATTTTGGCTCTCACCAAAACTAAACGTTGTAGACTCAAAATTTTTGCTGTATTTAGTGTATTCTAGCATCCTGAAGATGATTCCAGCATTAATTTCATTGTGCTTATGCTCATTTTGAAGATTTTGACATTTTCACCTTAAGTGTACAATCAGGGGCTGAAAACGCGTTTAAAGCAATAAAAAGTTCATTTTGGCTCTCACACCTAAACTAAACGTTGTAGACTCAAAATTTTTGTTGTATTTAGTGTATTCTAGCATCCTGAAGATGATTCCAGCATTAATTTCATTGTGCTTATGCTCATTTTTAAGATTTTGACATTTTCACCTTAAGTGTACAATCAGGGGCTGAAAACGCGTTTAAAGCAATAAAAAGTTCATTTTGGCTCTCACACCTAAACTAAACGTTGTAGACTCAAAATTTTTGCTGTATTTAGTGTATTTTAGCATCCTGGAGATGATTCCAGCATTAATTTCATTGTGCTTATAGTCATTTTTAACATTTTGACATTTTCACCTTATGTGTACAATCAGGGGCTGAAAACGCGTTTAAAGCAATAAAAAGTTCATTTTGGCTCTCACACCTAAACTAAACGTTGTAGACTCAAAATTTTTGCTGTATTCAGTGTATTGTAGCATCCTGAAGATGATTCCAGCATTAATTTCATTGTGCTTATGCTCATTTTTAAGATTTTGACATTTTCACCTAAAGTGCACAATCAGGCTGAAAACGCATTTAAAGCAATAAAAAGTTCATTTTGGCTCTCACACCTAAACTAAATGTTGTAGACTCAAAATTTTTGCTGTATTTAGTGTATTCTAGCATCCTGAAGATGATTCCAGCATTAATTTCATTGTGCTTATGCTCATTTTTAAGATTTTGACATTTTCACCTTAAGTGTACAATCAGGGGCTGAAAACGCGTTTAAAGCAATAAAAAGTTCATTTTGGCTCTCACACCTAAACTAAACGTTGTAGACTCAAAATTTTTGCTGTATTTAGTGTATTCTAGCATCCTAAAGATGATTCCAGCATTAATTTCATTGTGCTTATGCTCATTTTTAAGATTTTGACATTTTCACCTAAAGTGCACAATCAGGCTGAAAACGCATTTAAAGCAATAAAAAGTTCATTTTGGCTCTCACACCTAAACTAAACGTTGTAGACTCAACATTTTTGCTGTATTTAGTGTATTTTAGCATCCTGGAGATGATTCCAGCATTAATTTCATTGTGCTTATAGTCATTTTTAACATTTTGACATTTTCACCTTATGTGTACAATCAGGGGCTGAAAACGCGTTTAAAGCAATAAAAAGTTCATTTTGGCTCTCACACCTAAACTAAACGTTGTAGACTCAAAATTTTTGCTGTATTCAGTGTATTGTAGCATCCTGAAGATGATTCCAGCATTAATTTCATTGTGCTTATGCTCATTTTTAAGATTTTGACATTTTCACCTAAAGTGCACAATCAGGCTGAAAACGCATTTAAAGCAATAAAAAGTTCATTTTGGCTCTCACACCTAAACTAAATGTTGTAGACTCAAAATTTTTGCTGTATTTAGTGTATTCTAGCATCCTGAAGATGATTCCAGCATTAATTTCATTGTGCTTATGCTCATTTTTAAGATTTTGACATTTTCACCTTAAGTGTACAATCAGGGGCTGAAAACGCGTTTAAAGCAATAAAAAGTTCATTTTGGCTCTCACACCTAAACTAAACGTTGTAGACTCAAAATTTTTGCTGTATTTAGTGTATTCTAGCATCCTGAAGATGATTCCAGCATTAATTTCATTGTGCTTATGCTCATTTTTAAGATTTTGACATTTTCACCTAAAGTGCACAATCAGGCTGAAAACGCATTTAAAGCAATAAAAAGTTCATTTTGGCTCTCACACCTAAACTAAACGTTGTAGACTCAACATTTTTGCTGTATTTAGTGTATTTTAGCATCCTGGAGATGATTCCAGCATTAATTTAATTGTGCTTATAGTCATTTTTAAGATTTTGACATTTTCACCTTAAGTTTACAATCAGGGGCTGAAAACGCGTTTAAAGCAATAAAAAGTTCATTTTGGCTCTCACACCTAAACTAAACGTTGTAGACTCAAAATTTTTGCTGTATTTAGTGTATTCTAGCATCCTGAAGATGATTCCAGCATTAATTTCATTGTGCTTATGCTCATTTTTAAGATTTTGACATTTTCACCTAAAGTGCACAATCAGGCTGAAAACGCATTTAAAGCAATAAAAAGTTCATTTTGGCTCTCACACCTAAACTAAACGTTGTAGACTCAACATTTTTGCTGTATTTAGTGTATTTTAGCATCCTGGAGATGATTCCAGCATTAATTTCATTGTGCTTATAGTCATTTTTAACATTTTGACATTTTCACCTTAAGTGTACAATCAAGGGCTGAAAACGCGTTTAAAGCAATAAAAAGTTCATTTTGGCTCTCACACCTAAACTAAACGTTGTAAACTCAAAATTTTTGCTGTATTTAGTGTATTCTAGCATCCTGAAGAGGATTCCAGCATTAATTTCATTGTGCTTATGCTCATTTTGAAGATTTTGTTATTTTCACCTTAAGTGTACAATCAGGGGCTGAAAACGCGTTTAAAGCAATAAAAAGTTCATTTTGGCTCTCACACATAAACTAAACGTTATAGACTCAAATTTTTTGCTGTATTTAGTGTATTCTAGCATCCTGAAGATGATTCCAGCATTAATTTCATTGTGCTTATGCTCATTTTTAAGATTTTGACATTTTCACCTAAAGTGCACAATCAGGCTGAAAACGCATTTAAAGCAATAAAAAGTTCATTTTGGCTCTCACCAAAACTAAACGTTGTAGACTCAAAAATTTTGCTGTATTTAGTGTATTCTAGCATCCTGAAGATGATTCCAGCATTAATTTCATTGTGCTTATGCTCATTTTGAAGATTTTGACATTTTCACCTTAAGTGTACAATCAGGGGCTGAAAACGCGTTTAAAGCAATAAAAAGTTCATTTTGGCTCTCACACCTAAACTAAACGTTGTAGACTCAAAATTTTTGTTGTATTTAGTGTATTCTAGCATCCTGAAGATGATTCCAGCATTAATTTCATTGTGCTTATGCTCATTTTTAAGATTTTGACATTTTCACCTTAAGTGTACAATCAGGGGCTGAAAACGCGTTTAAAGCAATAAAAAGTTCATTTTGGCTCTCACACCTAAACTAAACGTTGTAGACTCAAAATTTTTGCTGTATTTAGTGTATTCTAGCATCCTGAAGATGATTCCAGCATTAATTTCATTGTGCTTATGCTCATTTTTAAGATTTTGACATTTTCACCTAAAGTGCACAATCAGGCTGAAAACGCATTTAAAGCAATAAAAAGTTCATTTTGGCTCTCACACCTAAACTAAACGTTGTAGACTCAACATTTTTGCTGTATTTAGTGTATTTTAGCATCCTGGAGATGATTCCAGCATTAATTTCATTGTGCTTATAGTCATTTTTAACATTTTGACATTTTCACCTTAAGTGTACAATCAGGGGCTGAAAACGCGTTTAAAGCAATAAAAAGTTCATTTTGGCTCTCACACCTAAACTAAACGTTGTAGACTCAAAATTTTTGCTGTATTCAGTGTATTGTAGCATCCTGAAGATGATTCCAGCATTAATTTCATTGTGCTTATGCTCATTTTTAAGATTTTGACATTTTCACCTAAAGTGCACAATCAGGCTGAAAACGCATTTAAAGCAATAAAAAGTTCATTTTGGCTCTCACACCTAAACTAAATGTTGTAGACTCAAAATTTTTGCTGTATTTAGTGTATTCTAGCATCCTGAAGATGATTCCAGCATTAATTTCATTGTGCTTATGCTCATTTTTAAGATTTTGACATTTTCACCTTAAGTGTACAATCAGGGGCTGAAAACGCGTTTAAAGCAATAAAAAGTTCATTTTGGCTCTCACACCTAAACTAAACGTTGTAGACTCAAAATTTTTGCTGTATTTAGTGTATTCTAGCATCCTGAAGATGATTCCAGCATTAATTTCATTGTGCTTATGCTCATTTTTAAGATTTTGACATTTTCACCTAAAGTGCACAATCTGGCTGAAAACGCATTTAAAGCAATAAAAAGTTCATTTTGGCTCTCACACCTAAACTAAACGTTGTAGACTCAACATTTTTGCTGTATTTAGTGTATTTTAGCATCCTGGAGATGATTCCAGCATTAATTTCATTGTGCTTATAGTCATTTTTAAGATTTTGACATTTTCACCTTAAGTGTACAATCAGGGGCTGAAAACGCGTTTAAAGCAATAAAAAGTTCATTTTGGCTCTCACACCTAAACTAAACGTTGTAGACTCAAAAATTTTGCTGTATTTAGTGTATTCTAGCATCCTGAAGATGATTCCAGCATTAATTTCATTGTGCTTATGCTCATTTTTAAGATTTTGACATTTTCACCTAAAGTGCACAATCAGGCTGAAAACGCATTTAAAGCAATAAAAAGTTCATTTTGGCTCTCACACCTAAACTAAACGTTGTAGACTCAACATTTTTGCTGTATTTAGTGTATTTTAGCATCCTGGAGATGATTCCAGCATTAATTTAATTGTGCTTATAGTCATTTTTAAGATTTTGACATTTTCACCTTAAGTTTACAATCAGGGGCTGAAAACGCGTTTAAAGCAATAAAAAGTTCATTTTGGCTCTCACACCTAAACTAAACGTTGTAGACTCAAAATTTTTGCTGTATTTAGTGTATTCTAGCATCCTGAAGATGATTCCAGCATTAATTTCATTGTGCTTATGCTCATTTTTAAGATTTTGACATTTTCACCTAAAGTGCACAATCAGGCTGAAAACGCATTTAAAGCAATAAAAAGTTCATTTTGGCTCTCACACCTAAACTAAACGTTGTAGACTCAACATTTTTGCTGTATTTAGTGTATTTTAGCATCCTGGAGATGATTCCAGCATTAATTTCATTGTGCTTATAGTCATTTTTAACATTTTGACATTTTCACCTTAAGTGTACAATCAAGGGCTGAAAACGCGTTTAAAGCAATAAAAAGTTCATTTTGGCTCTCACACCTAAACTAAACGTTGTAGACTCAAAATTTTTGCTGTATTCAGTGTATTGTAGCATCCTGAAGATGGTTCCAGCATTAATTTCATCGTGCTTATTCTCATTTTGAAGATTTTGACATTTTCACCGAAAGTGCACAATCAGGCTGAAAACGCATTTAAAGCAATAAAAAGTTCATTTTGGCTCACACACCTAAAATAAACGTTGTAGACTCAAAATTTTTGCTGTATTTAGTGTATTCTAGCATCCTGAAGAGGATTCCAGCATTAATTTCATTGTGCTTATGCTCATTTTGAAGATTTTGTTATTTTCACCTTAAGTGTACAATCAGGGGCTGAAAACGCGTTTAAAGCAATAAAAAGTTCATTTTGGCTCTCACACCTAAACTAAACGTTATAGACTCAAATTTTTTGCTGTATTTAGTGTATTCTAGCATCCTGAAGATGATTCCAGCATTAATTTCATTGTGCTTATGCTCATTTTTAAGATTTTGACATTTTCACCTAAAGTGCACAATCAGGCTGAAAACGCATTTAAAGCAATAAAAAGTTCATTTTGGTTCTCACCAAAACTAAACGTTGTAGACTCAAAATTTTTGCTGTATTTAGTGTATTCTAGCATCCTGAAGAGGATTCCAGCATTAATTTCATTGTGCTTATGCTCATTTTGAAGATTTTGTTATTTTCACCTTAAGTGTACAATCAGGGGCTGAAAACGCGTTTAAAGCAATAAAAAGTTCATTTTGGCTCTCACACCTAAACTAAACGTTGTAGACTCAAAATTTTTGTTGTATTTAGTGTATTCTAGCATCCTGAAGATGATTCCAGCATTAATTTCATTGTGCTTATGCTCATTTTTAAGATTTTGACATTTTCACCTTAAGTGTACAATCAGGGGCTGAAAACGCGTTTAAAGCAATAAAAAGTTCATTTTGGCTCTCACACCTAAACTAAACGTTGTAGACTCAAAATTTTTGCTGTATTTAGTGTATTCTAGCATCCTGAAGATGATTCCAGCATTAATTTCATTGTGCTTATGCTCATTTTTAAGATTTTGACATTTTCACCTAAAGTGCACAATCAGGCTGAAAACGCATTTAAAGCAATAAAAAGTTCATTTTGGCTCTCACACCTAAACTAAACGTTGTAGACTCAACATTTTTGCTGTATTTAGTGTATTTTAGCATCCTGGAGATGATTCCAGCATTAATTTCATTGTGCTTATAGTCATTTTTAACATTTTGACATTTTCACCTTAAGTGTACAATCAGGGGCTGAAAACGCGTTTAAAGCAATAAAAAGTTCATTTTGGCTCTCACACCTAAACTAAACGTTGTAGACTCAAAATTTTTGCTGTATTCAGTGTATTGTAGCATCCTGAAGATGATTCCAGCATTAATTTCATTGTGCTTATGCTCATTTTTAAGATTTTGACATTTTCACCTAAAGTGCACAATCAGGCTGAAAACGCATTTAAAGCAATAAAAAGTTCATTTTGGCTCTCACACCTAAACTAAATGTTGTAGACTCAAAATTTTTGCTGTATTTAGTGTATTCTAGCATCCTGAAGATGATTCCAGCATTAATTTCATTGTGCTTATGCTCATTTTTAAGATTTTGACATTTTCACCTTAAGTGTACAATCAGGGGCTGAAAACGCGTTTAAAGCAATAAAAAGTTCATTTTGGCTCTCACACCTAAACTAAACGTTGTAGACTCAAAATTTTTGCTGTATTTAGTGTATTCTAGCATCCTGAAGATGATTCCAGCATTAATTTCATTGTGCTTATGCTCATTTTTAAGATTTTGACATTTTCACCTAAAGTGCACAATCTGGCTGAAAACGCATTTAAAGCAATAAAAAGTTCATTTTGGCTCTCACACCTAAACTAAACGTTGTAGACTCAACATTTTTGCTGTATTTAGTGTATTTTAGCATCCTGGAGATGATTCCAGCATTAATTTCATTGTGCTTATAGTCATTTTTAAGATTTTGACATTTTCACCTTAAGTGTACAATCAGGGGCTGAAAACGCGTTTAAAGCAATAAAAAGTTCATTTTGGCTCTCACACCTAAACTAAACGTTGTAGACTCAAAAATTTTGCTGTATTTAGTGTATTCTAGCATCCTGAAGATGATTCCAGCATTAATTTCATTGTGCTTATGCTCATTTTTAAGATTTTGACATTTTCACCTAAAGTGCACAATCAGGCTGAAAACGCATTTAAAGCAATAAAAAGTTCATTTTGGCTCTCACACCTAAACTAAACGTTGTAGACTCAACATTTTTGCTGTATTTAGTGTATTTTAGCATCCTGGAGATGATTCCAGCATTAATTTAATTGTGCTTATAGTCATTTTTAAGATTTTGACATTTTCACCTTAAGTTTACAATCAGGGGCTGAAAACGCGTTTAAAGCAATAAAAAGTTCATTTTGGCTCTCACACCTAAACTAAACGTTGTAGACTCAAAATTTTTGCTGTATTTAGTGTATTCTAGCATCCTGAAGATGATTCCAGCATTAATTTCATTGTGCTTATGCTCATTTTTAAGATTTTGACATTTTCACCTAAAGTGCACAATCAGGCTGAAAACGCATTTAAAGCAATAAAAAGTTCATTTTGGCTCTCACACCTAAACTAAACGTTGTAGACTCAACATTTTTGCTGTATTTAGTGTATTTTAGCATCCTGGAGATGATTCCAGCATTAATTTCATTGTGCTTATAGTCATTTTTAACATTTTGACATTTTCACCTTAAGTGTACAATCAAGGGCTGAAAACGCGTTTAAAGCAATAAAAAGTTCATTTTGGCTCTCACACCTAAACTAAACGTTGTAGACTCAAAATTTTTGCTGTATTCAGTGTATTGTAGCATCCTGAAGATGGTTCCAGCATTAATTTCATCGTGCTTATTCTCATTTTGAAGATTTTGACATTTTCACCGAAAGTGCACAATCAGGCTGAAAACGCATTTAAAGCAATAAAAAGTTCATTTTGGCTCACACACCTAAAATAAACGTTGTAGACTCAAAATTTTTGCTGTATTTAGTGTATTCTAGCATCCTGAAGAGGATTCCAGCATTAATTTCATTGTGCTTATGCTCATTTTGAAGATTTTGTTATTTTCACCTTAAGTGTACAATCAGGGGCTGAAAACGCGTTTAAAGCAATAAAAAGTTCATTTTGGCTCTCACACCTAAACTAAACGTTATAGACTCAAATTTTTTGCTGTATTTAGTGTATTCTAGCATCCTGAAGATGATTCCAGCATTAATTTCATTGTGCTTATGCTCATTTTTAAGATTTTGACATTTTCACCTAAAGTGCACAATCAGGCTGAAAACGCATTTAAAGCAATAAAAAGTTCATTTTGGTTCTCACCAAAACTAAACGTTGTAGACTCAAAATTTTTGCTGTATTTAGTGTATTCTAGCATCCTGAAGATGATTCCAGCATTAATTTCATTGTGCTTATGCTCATTTTGAAGATTTTGACATTTTCACCTTAAGTGTACAATCAGGGGCTGAAAACGCGTTTAAAGCAATAAAAAGTTCATTTTGGCTCTCACACCTAAACTAAACGTTGTAGACTCAAAATTTTTGTTGTATTTAGTGTATTCTAGCATCCTGAAGATGATTCCAGCATTAATTTCATTGTGCTTATGCTCATTTTTAAGATTTTGACATTTTCACCTTAAGTGTACAATCAGGGGCTGAAAACGCATTTAAAGCAATAAAAAGTTCATTTTGGCTCTCACACCTAAACTAAACGTTGTAGACTCAAAATTTTTGCTGTATTTAGTGTATTCTAGCATCCTGAAGATGATTCCAGCATTAATTTCATTGTGCTTATGCTCATTTTTAAGATTTTGACATTTTCACCTAAAGTGCACAATCAGGCTGAAAACGCATTTAAAGCAATAAAAAGTTCATTTTGGCTCTCACACCTAAACTAAACGTTGTAGACTCAACATTTTTGCTGTATTTAGTGTATTTTAGCATCCTGGAGATGATTCCAGCATTAATTTCATTGTGCTTATAGTCATTTTTAACATTTTGACATTTTCACCTTAAGTGTACAATCAGGGGCTGAAAACGCGTTTAAAGCAATAAAAAGTTCATTTTGGCTCTCACACCTAAACTAAACGTTGTAGACTCAAAATTTTTGCTGTATTCAGTGTATTGTAGCATCCTGAAGATGATTCCAGCATTAATTTCATTGTGCTTATGCTCATTTTTAAGATTTTGACATTTTCACCTAAAGTGCACAATCAGGCTGAAAACGCATTTAAAGCAATAAAAAGTTCATTTTGGCTCTCACACCTAAACTAAATGTTGTAGACTCAAAATTTTTGCTGTATTTAGTGTATTCTAGCATCCTGAAGATGATTCCAGCATTAATTTCATTGTGCTTATGCTCATTTTTAAGATTTTGACATTTTCACCTTAAGTGTACAATCAGGGGCTGAAAACGCGTTTAAAGCAATAAAAAGTTCATTTTGGCTCTCACACCTAAACTAAACGTTGTAGACTCAAAATTTTTGCTGTATTTAGTGTATTCTAGCATCCTGAAGATGATTCCAGCATTAATTTCATTGTGCTTATGCTCATTTTTAAGATTTTGACATTTTCACCTAAAGTGCACAATCTGGCTGAAAACGCATTTAAAGCAATAAAAAGTTCATTTTGGCTCTCACACCTAAACTAAACGTTGTAGACTCAACATTTTTGCTGTATTTAGTGTATTTTAGCATCCTGGAGATGATTCCAGCATTAATTTCATTGTGCTTATAGTCATTTTTAAGATTTTGACATTTTCACCTTAAGTGTACAATCAGGGGCTGAAAACGCGTTTAAAGCAATAAAAAGTTCATTTTGGCTCTCACACCTAAACTAAACGTTGTAGACTCAAAAATTTTGCTGTATTTAGTGTATTCTAGCATCCTGAAGATGATTCCAGCATTAATTTCATTGTGCTTATGCTCATTTTTAAGATTTTGACATTTTCACCTAAAGTGCACAATCAGGCTGAAAACGCATTTAAAGCAATAAAAAGTTCATTTTGGCTCTCACACCTAAACTAAACGTTGTAGACTCAACATTTTTGCTGTATTTAGTGTATTTTAGCATCCTGGAGATGATTCCAGCATTAATTTAATTGTGCTTATAGTCATTTTTAAGATTTTGACATTTTCACCTTAAGTTTACAATCAGGGGCTGAAAACGCGTTTAAAGCAATAAAAAGTTCATTTTGGCTCTCACACCTAAACTAAACGTTGTAGACTCAAAATTTTTGCTGTATTTAGTGTATTCTAGCATCCTGAAGATGATTCCAGCATTAATTTCATTGTGCTTATGCTCATTTTTAAGATTTTGACATTTTCACCTAAAGTGCACAATCAGGCTGAAAACGCATTTAAAGCAATAAAAAGTTCATTTTGGCTCTCACACCTAAACTAAACGTTGTAGACTCAACATTTTTGCTGTATTTAGTGTATTTTAGCATCCTGGAGATGATTCCAGCATTAATTTCATTGTGCTTATAGTCATTTTTAACATTTTGACATTTTCACCTTAAGTGTACAATCAAGGGCTGAAAACGCGTTTAAAGCAATAAAAAGTTCATTTTGGCTCTCACACCTAAACTAAACGTTGTAGACTCAAAATTTTTGCTGTATTCAGTGTATTGTAGCATCCTGAAGATGGTTCCAGCATTAATTTCATCGTGCTTATTCTCATTTTGAAGATTTTGACATTTTCACCGAAAGTGCACAATCAGGCTGAAAACGCATTTAAAGCAATAAAAAGTTCATTTTGGCTCACACACCTAAAATAAACGTTGTAGACTCAAAATTTTTGCTGTATTTAGTGTATTCTAGCATCCTGAAGAGGATTCCAGCATTAATTTCATTGTGCTTATGCTCATTTTGAAGATTTTGTTATTTTCACCTTAAGTGTACAATCAGGGGCTGAAAACGCGTTTAAAGCAATAAAAAGTTCATTTTGGCTCTCACACCTAAACTAAACGTTATAGACTCAAATTTTTTGCTGTATTTAGTGTATTCTAGCATCCTGAAGATGATTCCAGCATTAATTTCATTGTGCTTATGCTCATTTTTAAGATTTTGACATTTTCACCTAAAGTGCACAATCAGGCTGAAAACGCATTTAAAGCAATAAAAAGTTCATTTTGGTTCTCACCAAAACTAAACGTTGTAGACTCAAAATTTTTGCTGTATTTAGTGTATTCTAGCATCCTGAAGATGATTCCAGCATTAATTTCATTGTGCTTATGCTCATTTTGAAGATTTTGACATTTTCACCTTAAGTGTACAATCAGGGGCTGAAAACGCGTTTAAAGCAATAAAAAGTTCATTTTGGCTCTCACACCTAAACTAAACGTTGTAGACTCAAAATTTTTGTTGTATTTAGTGTATTCTAGCATCCTGAAGATGATTCCAGCATTAATTTCATTGTGCTTATGCTCATTTTTAAGATTTTGACATTTTCACCTTAAGTGTACAATCAGGGGCTGAAAACGCGTTTAAAGCAATAAAAAGTTCATTTTGGCTCTCACACCTAAACTAAACGTTGTAGACTCAAAATTTTTGCTGTATTTAGTGTATTCTAGCATCCTGAAGATGATTCCAGCATTAATTTCATTGTGCTTATGCTCATTTTTAAGATTTTGACATTTTCACCTAAAGTGCACAATCAGGCTGAAAACGCATTTAAAGCAATAAAAAGTTCATTTTGGCTCTCACACCTAAACTAAACGTTGTAGACTCAACATTTTTGCTGTATTTAGTGTATTTTAGCATCCTGGAGATGATTCCAGCATTAATTTCATTGTGCTTATAGTCATTTTTAACATTTTGACATTTTCACCTTAAGTGTACAATCAGGGGCTGAAAACGCGTTTAAAGCAATAAAAAGTTCATTTTGGCTCTCACACCTAAACTAAACGTTGTAGACTCAAAATTTTTGCTGTATTCAGTGTATTGTAGCATCCTGAAGATGATTCCAGCATTAATTTCATTGTGCTTATGCTCATTTTTAAGATTTTGACATTTTCACCTAAAGTGCACAATCAGGCTGAAAACGCATTTAAAGCAATAAAAAGTTCATTTTGGCTCTCACACCTAAACTAAATGTTGTAGACTCAAAATTTTTGCTGTATTTAGTGTATTCTAGCATCCTGAAGATGATTCCAGCATTAATTTCATTGTGCTTATGCTCATTTTTAAGATTTTGACATTTTCACCTAAAGTGTACAATCAGGGGCTGAAAACGCGTTTAAAGCAATAAAAAGTTCATTTTGGCTCTCACACCTAAACTAAACGTTGTAGACTCAAAATTTTTGCTGTATTTAGTGTATTCTAGCATCCTGAAGATGATTCCAGCATTAATTTCATTGTGCTTATGCTCATTTTTAAGATTTTGACATTTTCACCTAAAGTGCACAATCTGGCTGAAAACGCATTTAAAGCAATAAAAAGTTCATTTTGGCTCTCACACCTAAACTAAACGTTGTAGACTCAACATTTTTGCTGTATTTAGTGTATTTTAGCATCCTGGAGATGATTCCAGCATTAATTTCATTGTGCTTATGCTCATTTTTAAGATTTTGACATTTTCACCTAAAGTGCACAATCAGGCTGAAAACGCATTTAAAGCAATAAAAAGTTCATTTTGGCTCTCACACCTAAACTAAACGTTGTAGACTCAACATTTTTGCTGTATTTAGTGTATTTTAGCATCCTGGAGATGATTCCAGCATTAATTTAATTGTGCTTATAGTCATTTTTAAGATTTTGACATTTTCACCTTAAGTTTACAATCAGGGGCTGAAAACGCGTTTAAAGCAATAAAAAGTTCATTTTGGCTCTCACACCTAAACTAAACGTTGTAGACTCAAAATTTTTGCTGTATTTAGTGTATTCTAGCATCCTGAAGATGATTCCAGCATTAATTTCATTGTGCTTATGCTCATTTTTAAGATTTTGACATTTTCACCTTAAGTGCACAATCAGGCTGAAAACGCATTTAAAGCAATAAAAAGTTCATTTTGGCTCTCACACCTAAACTAAACGTTGTAGACTCAACATTTTTGCTGTATTTAGTGTATTTTAGCATCCTGGAGATGATTCCAGCATTAATTTCATTGTGCTTATAGTCATTTTTAACATTTTGACATTTTCACCTTAAGTGTACAATCAAGGGCTGAAAACGCGTTTAAAGCAATAAAAAGTTCATTTTGGCTCTCACACCTAAACTAAACGTTGTAGACTCAAAATTTTTGCTGTATTCAGTGTATTGTAGCATCCTGAAGATGGTTCCAGCATTAATTTCATTGTGCTTATGCTCATTTTTAAGATTTTGACATTTTCACCTAAAGTGCACAATCAGGCTGAAAACGCATTTAAAGCAATAAAAAGTTCATTTTGGCTCTCACACCTAAACTAAATGTTGTAGACTCAAAATTTTTGCTGTATTTAGTGTATTCTAGCATCCTGAAGATGATTCCAGCATTAATTTCATTGTGCTTATGCTCATTTTTAAGATTTTGACATTTTCACCTTAAGTGTACAATCAGGGGCTGAAAACGCGTTTAAAGCAATAAAAAGTTCATTTTGGCTCTCACACCTAAACTAAACGTTGTAGACTCAAAATTTTTGCTGTATTTAGTGTATTCTAGCATCCTGAAGATGATTCCAGCATTAATTTCATTGTGCTTATGCTCATTTTAAAGATTTTGACATTTTCACCTAAAGTGCACAATCAGGCTGAAAACGCATTTAAAGCAATAAAAAGTTCATTTTGGCTCTCACACCTAAACTAAACGTTGTAGACTCAACATTTTTGCTGTATTTAGTGTATTTTAGCATCCTGGAGATGATTCCAGCATTAATTTAATTGTGCTTATAGTCATTTTTAAGATTTTGACATTTTCACCTTAAGTTTACAATCAGGGGCTGAAAACGCGTTTAAAGCAATAAAAAGTTCATTTTGGCTCTCACACCTAAACTAAACGTTGTAGACTCAAAATTTTTGCTGTATTTAGTGTATTCTAGCATCCTGAAGATGATTCCAGCATTAATTTCATTGTGCTTATGCTCATTTTTAAGATTTTGACATTTTCACCTAAAGTGCACAATCAGGCTGAAAACGCATTTAAAGCAATAAAAAGTTCATTTTGGCTCTCACACCTAAACTAAACGTTGTAGACTCAACATTTTTGCTGTATTTAGTGTATTTTAGCATCCTGGAGATGATTCCAGCATTAATTTCACTGTGCTTATAGTCATTTTTAAGATTTTGACATTTTCACCTTAAGTGTACAATCAGGGGCTGAAAACGCGTTTAAAGCAATAAAAAGTTCATTTTGGCTCTCACACCTAAACTAAACGTTGAAGACTCAAAATTTTTGCTGTATTCAGTGTATTGTAGCATCCTGAAGATGATTCCAGCATTAATTTCATTGTGCTTATGCTCATTTTTAAGATTTTGACATTTTCACCTAAAGTGCACAATCAGGCTGAAAACGCATTTAAAGCAATAAAAAGTTCATTTTGCCTCTCACACCTAAACTAAACGTTGTAGACTCAAAATTTTTGCTGTATTTAGTGTATTCTAGCATCCTGAAGATGATTCCAGCATTAATTTCATTGTGCTTATGCTCATTTTGAAGATTTTGACATTTTCACCTTAAGTGTACAATCAGGGGCTGAAAACGCGTTTAAAGCAATAAAAAGTTCATTTTGGCTCTCACACCTAAACTAAACGTTGTAGACTCAAAATTTTTGCTGTATTTAGTGTATTCTAGCATCCTGAAGGTGATTCCAGCATTAATTTCATTGTGCTTATGCTCATTTTTAAGATTTTGACATTTTCACCTAAAGTGCACAATCAGGCTGAAAACGCATTTAAAGCAATAAAAAGTTCATTTTGGCTCTCACACCTAAACTAAACGTTGTAGACTCAACATTTTTGCTGTATTTAGTGTATTTTAGCATCCTGGAGATGATTCCAGCATTAATTTCATTGTGCTTATAGTCATTTTTAAGATTTTGACATTTTCACCTTAAGTGTACAATCAGGGGCTGAAAACGCGTTTAAAGCAATAAAAAGTTCATTTTGGCTCTCACACCTAAACTAAACGTTGTAGACTCAAAAATTTTGCTGTATTTAGTGTATTCTAGCATCCTGAAGATGATTCCAGCATTAATTTCATTGTGCTTATGCTCATTTTTAAGATTTTGACATTTTCACCTTAAGTTTACAATCAGGGGCTGAAAACGCGTTTAAAGCAATAAAAAGTTCATTTTGGCTCTCACACCTAAACTAAACGTTGTAGACTCAAAATTTTTGCTGTATTTAGTGTATTCTAGCATCCTGAAGATGATTCCAGCATTAATTTCATTGTGCTTATGCTCATTTTTAAGATTTTGACATTTTCACCTAAAGTGCACAATCAGGCTGAAAACGCATTTAAAGCAATAAAAAGTTCATTTTGGCTCTCACACCTAAACTAAACGTTGTAGACTCAACATTTTTGCTGTATTTAGTGTATTTTAGCATCCTGGAGATGATTCCAGCATTAATTTCATTGTGCTTATAGTCATTTTTAACATTTTGACATTTTCACCTTAAGTGTACAATCAAGGGCTGAAAACGCGTTTAAAGCAATAAAAAGTTCATTTTGGCTCTCACACCTAAACTAAACGTTGTAGACTCAAAATTTTTGCTGTATTCAGTGTATTGTAGCATCCTGAAGATGGTTCCAGCATTAATTTCATCGTGCTTATTCTCATTTTGAAGATTTTGACATTTTCACCGAAAGTGCACAATCAGGCTGAAAACGCATTTAAAGCAATAAAAAGTTCATTTTGGCTCACACACCTAAAATAAACGTTGTAGACTCAAAATTTTTGCTGTATTTAGTGTATTCTAGCATCCTGAAGAGGATTCCAGCATTAATTTCATTGTGCTTATGCTCATTTTGAAGATTTTGTTATTTTCACCTTAAGTGTACAATCAGGGGCTGAAAACGCGTTTAAAGCAATAAAAAGTTCATTTTGGCTCTCACACCTAAACTAAACGTTATAGACTCAATTTTTTTGCTGTATTTAGTGTATTCTAGCATCCTGAAGATGATTCCAGCATTAATTTCATTGTGCTTATGCTCATTTTTAAGATTTTGACATTTTCACCTAAAGTGCACAATCAGGCTGAAAACGCATTTAAAGCAATAAAAAGTTCATTTTGGCTCTCACCAAAACTAAACGTTGTAGACTCAAAATTTTTGCTGTATTTAGTGTATTCTAGCATCCTGAAGATGATTCCAGCATTAATTTCATTGTGCTTATGCTCATTTTGAAGATTTTGACATTTTCACCTTAAGTGTACAATCAGGGGCTGAAAACGCGTTTAAAGCAATAAAAAGTTCATTTTGGCTCTCACACCTAAACTAAACGTTGTAGACTCAAAATTTTTGTTGTATTTAGTGTATTCTAGCATCCTGAAGATGATTCCAGCATTAATTTCATTGTGCTTATGCTCATTTTTAAGATTTTGACATTTTCACCTTAAGTGTACAATCAGGGGCTGAAAACGCGTTTAAAGCAATAAAAAGTTCATTTTGGCTCTCACACCTAAACTAAACGTTGTAGACTCAAAATTTTTGCTGTATTTAGTGTATTTTAGCATCCTGGAGATGATTCCAGCATTAATTTCATTGTGCTTATAGTCATTTTTAACATTTTGACATTTTCACCTTATGTGTACAATCAGGGGCTGAAAAACGCGTTTAAAGCAATAAAAAGTTCATTTTGGCTCTCACACCTAAACTAAACGTTGTAGACTCAAAATTTTTGCTGTATTCAGTGTATTGTAGCATCCTGAAGATGATTCCAGCATTAATTTCATTGTGCTTATGCTCATTTTTAAGATTTTGACATTTTCACCTAAAGTGCACAATCAGGCTGAAAACGCATTTAAAGCAATAAAAAGTTCATTTTGGCTCTCACACCTAAACTAAATGTTGTAGACTCAAAATTTTTGCTGTATTTAGTGTATTCTAGCATCCTGAAGATGATTCCAGCATTAATTTCATTGTGCTTATGCTCATTTTTAAGATTTTGACATTTTCACCTAAAGTGCACAATAAGGCTGAAAACGCATTTAAAGCAATAAAAAGTTCATTTTGGCTCTCACACCTAAACTAAACGTTGTAGACTCAACATTTTTGCTGTATTTAGTGTATTTTAGCATCCTGGAGATGATTCCAGCATTAATTTAATTGTGCTTATAGTCATTTTTAAGATTTTGACATTTTCACCTTAAGTTTACAATCAGGGGCTGAAAACGCGTTTAAAGCAATAAAAAGTTCATTTTGGCTCTCACACCTAAACTAAACGTTGTAGACTCAAAATTTTTGCTGTATTTAGTGTATTCTAGCATCCTGAAGATGATTCCAGCATTAATTTCATTGTGCTTATGCTCATTTTTAAGATTTTGACATTTTCACCTAAAGTGCACAATCAGGCTGAAAACGCATTTAAAGCAATAAAAAGTTCATTTTGGCTCTCACACCTAAACTAAACGTTGTAGACTCAACATTTTTGCTGTATTTAGTGTATTTTAGCATCCTGGAGATGATTCCAGCATTAATTTCATTGTGCTTATAGTCATTTTTACCATTTTGACATTTTCACCTTAAGTGTACAATCAAGGGCTGAAAACGCGTTTAAAGCAATAAAAAGTTCATTTTGGCTCTCACACCTAAACTAAACGTTGTAGACTCAAAATTTTTGCTGTATTCAGTGTATTGTAGCATTCTGAAGATGATTCCAGCATTAATTTCATCGTGCTTATTCTCATTTTGAAGATTTTGACATTTTCACCTAAAGTGCACAATCAGGCTGAAAACGCATTTAAAGCAATAAAAAGTTCATTTTGGCTCACACACCTAAAATAAACGTTGTAGACTCAAAATTTTTGCTGTATTTAGTGTATTCTAGCATCCTGAAGAGGATTCCAGCATTAATTTCATTGTGCTTATGCTCATTTTGAAGATTTTGTTATTTTCACCTTAAGTGTACAATCAGGGGCTGAAAACGCGTTTAAAGCAATAAAAAGTTCATTTTGGCTCTCACACCTAAACTAAACGTTATAGACTCAAATTTTTTGCTGTATTTAGTGTATTCTAGCATCCTGAAGATGATTCCAGCATTAATTTCATTGTGCTTATGCTCATTTTTAAGATTTTGACATTTTCACCTAAAGTGCACAATCAGGCTGAAAACGCATTTAAAGCAATAAAAAGTTCATTTTGGCTCTCACCAAAACTAAACGTTGTAGACTCAAAATTTTTGCTGTATTTAGTGTATTCTAGCATCCTGAAGATGATTCCAGCATTAATTTCATTGTGCTTATGCTCATTTTGAAGATTTTGACATTTTCACCTTAAGTGTACAATCAGGGGCTGAAAACGCGTTTAAAGCAATAAAAAGTTCATTTTGGCTCTCACACCTAAACTAAACGTTGTAGACTCAAAATTTTTGTTGTATTTAGTGTATTCTAGCATCCTGAAGATGATTCCAGCATTAATTTCATTGTGCTTATGCTCATTTTTAAGATTTTGACATTTTCACCTTAAGTGTACAATCAGGGGCTGAAAACGCGTTTAAAGCAATAAAAAGTTCATTTTGGCTCTCACACCTAAACTAAACGTTGTAGACTCAAAATTTTTGCTGTATTTAGTGTATTCTAGCATCCTGAAGATGATTCCAGCATTAATTTCATTGTGCTTATGCTCATTTTTAAGATTTTGACATTTTCACCTAAAGTGCACAATCAGGCTGAAAACGCATTTAAAGCAATAAAAAGTTCATTTTGGCTCTCACACCTAAACTAAACGTTGTAGACTCAACATTTTTGCTGTATTTAGTGTATTTTAGCATCCTGGAGATGATTCCAGCATTAATTTCATTGTGCTTATAGTCATTTTTAACATTTTGACATTTTCACCTTAAGTGTACAATCAGGGGCTGAAAACGCGTTTAAAGCAATAAAAAGTTCATTTTGGCTCTCACACCTAAACTAAACGTTGTAGACTCAAAATTTTTGCTGTATTCAGTGTATTGTAGCATCCTGAAGATGATTCCAGCATTAATTTCATTGTGCTTATGCTCATTTTTAAGATTTTGACATTTTCACCTAAAGTGCACAATCAGGCTGAAAACGCATTTAAAGCAATAAAAAGTTCATTTTGGCTCTCACACCTAAACTAAATGTTGTAGACTCAAAATTTTTGCTGTATTTAGTGTATTCTAGCATCCTGAAGATGATTCCAGCATTAATTTCATTGTGCTTATGCTCATTTTTAAGATTTTGACATTTTCACCTTAAGTGTACAATCAGGGGCTGAAAACGCGTTTAAAGCAATAAAAAGTTCATTTTGGCTCTCACACCTAAACTAAACGTTGTAGACTCAAAATTTTTGCTGTATTTAGTGTATTCTAGCATCCTGAAGATGATTCCAGCATTAATTTCATTGTGCTTATGCTCATTTTTAAGATTTTGACATTTTCACCTAAAGTGCACAATCTGGCTGAAAACGCATTTAAAGCAATAAAAAGTTCATTTTGGCTCTCACACCTAAACTAAACGTTGTAGACTCAACATTTTTGCTGTATTTAGTGTATTTTAGCATCCTGGAGATGATTCCAGCATTAATTTCATTGTGCTTATAGTCATTTTTAAGATTTTGACATTTTCACCTTAAGTGTACAATCAGGGGCTGAAAACGCGTTTAAAGCAATAAAAAGTTCATTTTGGCTCTCACACCTAAACTAAACGTTGTAGACTCAAAATTGTTGCTGTATTCAGTGTATTGTAGCATCCTGAAGATGATTCCAGCATTAATTTCATTGTGCTTATGCTCATTTTTAAGATTTTGACATTTTCACCTAAAGTGCACAATCAGGCTGAAAACGCATTTAAAGCAATAAAAAGTTCATTTTGGCTCTCACACCTAAACTAAACGTTGTAGACTCAAATTTTTTGCTGTATTTAGTGTATTCTAGCATCCTGAAGATGATTCCAGCATTAATTTCATTGTGCTTATGCTCATTTTGAAGATTTTGACATTTTCACCTTAAGTGTACAATCAGGGGCTGAAAACGCGTTTAAAGCAATAAAAAGTTCATTTTGGCTCTCACACCTAAACTAAACGTTGTAGACTCAACATTTTTGCTGTATTTAGTGTATTTTAGCATCCTGGAGATGATTCCAGCATTAATTTAATTGTGCTTATAGTCATTTTTAAGATTTTGACATTTTCACCTTAAGTTTACAATCAGGGGCTGAAAACGCGTTTAAAGCAATAAAAAGTTCATTTTGGCTCTCACACCTAAACTAAACGTTGTAGACTCAAAATTTTTGCTGTATTTAGTGTATTCTAGCATCCTGAAGATGATTCCAGCATTAATTTCATTGTGCTTATGCTCATTTTTAAGATTTTGACATTTTCACCTAAAGTTCACAATCAGGCTGAAAACGCATTTAAAGCAATAAAAAGTTCATTTTGGCTCTCACACCTAAACTAAACGTTGTAGACTCAACATTTTTGCTGTATTTAGTGTATTTTAGCATCCTGGAGATGATTCCAAAATTAATTTCATTGTGCTTATAGTCATTTTTAACATTTTGACATTTTCACCTTAAGTGTACAATCAAGGGCTGAAAACGCGTTTAAAGCAATAAAAAGTTCATTTTGGCTCTCACACCTAAACTAAACGTTGTAGACTCAAAATTTTTGCTGTATTCAGTGTATTGTAGCATCCTGAAGATGATTCCAGCATTAATTTCATCGTGCTTATTCTCATTTTGAAGATTTTGACATTTTCACCTAAAGTGCACAATCAGGCTGAAAACGCATTTAAAGCAATAAAAAGTTCATTTTGGCTCACACACCTAAAATAAACGTTATAGACTCAAAATTTTTGCTGTATTTAGTGTATTCTAGCATCCTGAAGATGATTCCAGCATTAATTTCATTGTGCTTATGCTCATTTTTAAGATTTTGACATTTTCACCTAAAGTGCACAATCAGGCTGAAAACGCATTTAAAGCAATAAAAAGTTCATTTTGGCTCTCACCAAAACTAAACGTTGTAGACTCAAAATTTTTGCTGTATTTAGTGTATTCTAGCATCCTGAAGATGATTCCAGCATTAATTTCATTGTGCTTATGCTCATTTTGAAGATTTTGACATTTTCACCTTAAGTGTACAATCAGTGGCTGAAAACGCGTTTAAAGCAATAAAAAGTTCATTTTGGCTCTCACACCTAAACTAAACGTTGTAGACTCAACATTTTTGCTGTATTTAGTGTATTTTAGCATCCTGGAGATGATTCCAGCATTAATTTCATTGTGCTTATAGTCATTTTTAACATTTTGACATTTTCACCTTAAGTGTACAATCAGAGGCTGAAAACGCGTTTAAAGCAATAAAAAGTTCATTTTGGCTCTCACACCTAAACTAAACGTTGTAGACTCAAAATTTTTGCTGTATTCAGTGTATTGTAGCATCCTGAAGATGATTCCAGCATTAATTTCATTGTGCTTATGCTCATTTTTAAGATTTTGACATTTTCACCTAAAGTGCACAATCAGGCTGAAAACGCATTTAAAGCAATAAAAAGTTCATTTTGGCTCTCACACCTAAACTAAATGTTGTAGACTCAAAATTTTTGCTGTATTTAGTGTATTCTAGCATCCTGAAGATGATTCCAGCATTAATTTCATTGTGCTTATGCTCATTTTTAAGATTTTGACATTTTCCCCTTAAGTGTACAATCAGGGGCTGAAAACGCGTTTAAAGCAATAAAAAGTTCATTTTGGCTCTCACACCTAAACTAAACGTTGTAGACTCAAAATTTTTGCTGTATTTAGTGTATTCTAGCATCCTGAAGATGATTCCAGCATTAATTTCATTGTGCTTATGCTCATTTTTAAGATTTTGACATTTTCACCTAAAGTGCACAATCTGGCTGAAAACGCATTTAAAGCAATAAAAAGTTCATTTTGGCTCTCACACCTAAACTAAACGTTGTAGACTCAACATTTTTGCTGTATTTAGTGTATTTTAGCATCCTGGAGATGATTCCAGCATTAATTTCATTGTGCTTATAGTCATTTTTAAGATTTTGACATTTTCACCTTAAGTGTACAATCAGGGGCTGAAAACGCGTTTAAAGCAATAAAAAGTTCATTTTGGCTCTCACACCTAAACTAAACGTTGTAGACTCAAAATTGTTGCTGTATTCAGTGTATTGTAGCATCCTGAAGATGATTCCAGCATTAATTTCATTGTGCTTATGCTCATTTTTAAGATTTTGACATTTTCACCTAAAGTGCACAATCAGGCTGAAAACGCATTTAAAGCAATAAAAAGTTCATTTTGGCTCTCACACCTAAACTAAACGTTGTAGACTCAAATTTTTTGCTGTATTTAGTGTATTCTAGCATCCTGAAGATGATTCCAGCATTAATTTCATTGTGCTTATGCTCATTTTGAAGATTTTGACATTTTCACCTTAAGTGTACAATCAGGTGGCTGAAAACGCGTTTAAAGCAATAAAAAGTTCATTTTGGCTCTCACACCTAAACTAAACGTTGTAGACTCAACATTTTTGCTGTATTTAGTGTATTTTAGCATCCTGGAGATGATTCCAGCATTAATTTAATTGTGCTTATAGTCATTTTTAAGATTTTGACATTTTCACCTTAAGTTTACAATCAGGGGCTGAAAACGCGTTTAAAGCAATAAAAAGTTCATTTTGGCTCTCACACCTAAACTAAACGTTGTAGACTCAAAATTTTTGCTGTATTTAGTGTATTCTAGCATCCTGAAGATGATTCCAGCATTAATTTCATTGTGCTTATGCTCATTTTTAAGATTTTGACATTTTCACCTAAAGTTCACAATCAGGCTGAAAACGCATTTAAAGCAATAAAAAGTTCATTTTGGCTCTCACACCTAAACTAAACGTTGTAGACTCAACATTTTTGCTGTATTTAGTGTATTTTAGCATCCTGGAGATGATTCCAAAATTAATTTCATTGTGCTTATAGTCATTTTTAACATTTTGACATTTTCACCTTAAGTGTACAATCAAGGGCTGAAAACGCGTTTAAAGCAATAAAAAGTTCATTTTGGCTCTCACACCTAAACTAAACGTTGTAGACTCAAAATTTTTGCTGTATTCAGTGTATTGTAGCATCCTGAAGATGATTCCAGCATTAATTTCATCGTGCTTATTCTCATTTTGAAGATTTTGACATTTTCACCTAAAGTGCACAATCAGGCTGAAAACGCATTTAAAGCAATAAAAAGTTCATTTTGGCTCACACACCTAAAATAAACGTTATAGACTCAAAATTTTTGCTGTATTTAGTGTATTCTAGCATCCTGAAGATGATTCCAGCATTAATTTCATTGTGCTTATGCTCATTTTTAAGATTTTGACATTTTCACCTAAAGTGCACAATCAGGCTGAAAACGCATTTAAAGCAATAAAAAGTTCATTTTGGCTCTCACCAAAACTAAACGTTGTAGACTCAAAATTTTTGCTGTATTTAGTGTATTCTAGCATCCTGAAGATGATTCCAGCATTAATTTCATTGTGCTTATGCTCATTTTGAAGATTTTGACATTTTCACCTTAAGTGTACAATCAGTGGCTGAAAACGTGTTTAAAGCAATAAAAAGTTCATTTTGGCTCTCACACCTAAACTAAACGTTATAGACTCAAAATTTTTGCTGTATTTAGTGTATTCTAGCATCCTGAAGATGATTCCAGCATTAATTTCATTGTGCTTATGCTCATTTTTAAGATTTTGACATTTTCACCTAAAGTGCACAATCAGGCTGAAAACGCATTTAAAGCAATAAAAAGTTCATTTTGGCTCTCACACCTAAACTAAACGTTATAGACTCAAAATTTTTGCTGTATTTAGTGTATTCTAGCATCCTGAAGATGATTCCAGCATTAATTTCATTGTGCTTATGCTCATTTTGAAGATTTTGTTATTTTCACCTTAAGTGTACAATCAGGGGCTGAAAACGCGTTTAAAGCAATAAAAAGTTCATTTTGGCTCTCACACCTAAACTAAACGTTATAGACTCAATTTTTTTGCTGTATTTAGTGTATTCTAGCATCCTGAAGATGATTCCAGCATTAATTTCATTGTGCTTATGCTCATTTTTAAGATTTTGACATTTTCACCTAAAGTGCACAATCAGGCTGAAAACGCATTTAAAGCAATAAAAAGTTCATTTTGGCTCTCACCAAAACTAAACGTTGTAGACTCAAAATTTTTGCTGTATTTAGTGTATTCTAGCATCCTGAAGATGATTCCAGCATTAATTTCATTGTGCTTATGCTCATTTTGAAGATTTTGACATTTTCACCTTAAGTGTACAATCAGGGGCTGAAAACGCGTTTAAAGCAATAAAAAGTTCATTTTGGCTCTCACACCTAAACTAAACGTTGTAGACTCAAAATTTTTGTTGTATTTAGTGTATTCTAGCATCCTGAAGATGATTCCAGCATTAATTTCATTGTGCTTATGCTCATTTTTAAGATTTTGACATTTTCACCTTAAGTGTACAATCAGGGGCTGAAAACGCGTTTAAAGCAATAAAAAGTTCATTTTGGCTCTCACACCTAAACTAAACGTTGTAGACTCAAAATTTTTGCTGTATTTAGTGTATTTTAGCATCCTGGAGATGATTCCAGCATTAATTTCATTGTGCTTATAGTCATTTTTAACATTTTGACATTTTCACCTTATGTGTACAATCAGGGGCTGAAAACGCGTTTAAAGCAATAAAAAGTTCATTTTGGCTCTCACACCTAAACTAAACGTTGTAGACTCAAAATTTTTGCTGTATTCAGTGTATTGTAGCATCCTGAAGATGATTCCAGCATTAATTTCATTGTGCTTATGCTCATTTTTAAGATTTTGACATTTTCACCTAAAGTGCACAATCAGGCTGAAAACGCATTTAAAGCAATAAAAAGTTCATTTTGGCTCTCACACCTAAACTAAATGTTGTAGACTCAAAATTTTTGCTGTATTTAGTGTATTCTAGCATCCTGAAGATGATTCCAGCATTAATTTCATTGTGCTTATGCTCATTTTTAAGATTTTGACATTTTCACCTTAAGTGTACAATCAGGGGCTGAAAACGCGTTTAAAGCAATAAAAAGTTCATTTTGGCTCTCACACCTAAACTAAACGTTGTAGACTCAAAATTTTTGCTGTATTTAGTGTATTCTAGCATCCTAAAGATGATTCCAGCATTAATTTCATTGTGCTTATGCTCATTTTTAAGATTTTGACATTTTCACCTAAAGTGCACAATCAGGCTGAAAACGCATTTAAAGCAATAAAAAGTTCATTTTGGCTCTCACACCTAAACTAAACGTTGTAGACTCAACATTTTTGCTGTATTTAGTGTATTTTAGCATCCTGGAGATGATTCCAGCATTAATTTAATTGTGCTTATAGTCATTTTTAAGATTTTGACATTTTCACCTTAAGTTTACAATCAGGGGCTGAAAACGCGTTTAAAGCAATAAAAAGTTCATTTTGGCTCTCACACCTAAACTAAACGTTGTAGACTCAAAATTTTTGCTGTATTTAGTGTATTCTAGCATCCTGAAGATGATTCCAGCATTAATTTCATTGTGCTTATGCTCATTTTTAAGATTTTGACATTTTCACCTAAAGTGCACAATCAGGCTGAAAACGCATTTAAAGCAATAAAAAGTTCATTTTGGCTCTCACACCTAAACTAAACGTTGTAGACTCAACATTTTTGCTGTATTTAGTGTATTTTAGCATCCTGGAGATGATTCCAGCATTAATTTCATTGTGCTTATAGTCATTTTTAACATTTTGACATTTTCACCTTAAGTGTACAATCAAGGGCTGAAAACGCGTTTAAAGCAATAAAAAGTTCATTTTGGCTCTCACACCTAAACTAAACGTTGTAGACTCAAAATTTTTGCTGTATTCAGTGTATTGTAGCATCCTGAAGATGATTCCAGCATTAATTTCATCGTGCTTATTCTCATTTTGAAGATTTTGACATTTTCACCTAAAGTGCACAATCAGGCTGAAAACGCATTTAAAGCAATAAAAAGTTCATTTTGGCTCACACACCTAAAATAAACGTTGTAGACTCAAAATTGTTGCTGTATTTAGTGTATTCTAGCATCCTGAAGAGGATTCCAGCATTAATTTCATTGTGCTTATGCTCATTTTGAAGATTTTGTTATTTTCACCTTAAGTGTACAATCAGGGGCTGAAAACGCGTTTAAAGCAATAAAAAGTTCATTTTGGCTCTCACACCTAAACTAAACGTTATAGACTCAAATTTTTTGCTGTATTTAGTGTATTCTAGCATCCTGAAGATGATTCCAGCATTAATTTCATTGTGCTTATGCTCATTTTTAAGATTTTGACATTTTCACCTAAAGTGCACAATCAGGCTGAAAACGCATTTAAAGCAATAAAAAGTTCATTTTGGCTCTCACCAAAACTAAACGTTGTAGACTCAAAATTTTTGCTGTATTTAGTGTATTCTAGCATCCTGAAGATGATTCCAGCATTAATTTCATTGTGCTTATGCTCATTTTGAAGATTTTGACATTTTCACCTTAAGTGTACAATCAGGGGCTGAAAACGCGTTTAAAGCAATAAAAAGTTCATTTTGGCTCTCACACCTAAACTAAACGTTGTAGACTCAAAATTTTTGTTGTATTTAGTGTATTCTAGCATCCTGAAGATGATTCCAGCATTAATTTCATTGTGCTTATGCTCATTTTTAAGATTTTGACATTTTCACCTTAAGTGTACAATCAGGGGCTGAAAACGCGTTTAAAGCAATAAAAAGTTCATTTTGGCTCTCACACCTAAACTAAACGTTGTAGACTCAAAATTTTTGCTGTATTTAGTGTATTCTAGCATCCTGAAGATGATTCCAGCATTAATTTCATTGTGCTTATGCTCATTTTTAAGATTTTGACATTTTCACCTAAAGTGCACAATCAGGCTGAAAACGCATTTAAAGCAATAAAAAGTTCATTTTGGCTCTCACACCTAAACTAAACGTTGTAGACTCAACATTTTTGCTGTATTTAGTGTATTTTAGCATCCTGGAGATGATTCCAGCATTAATTTCATTGTGCTTATAGTCATTTTTAACATTTTGACATTTTCACCTTAAGTGTACAATCAGGGGCTGAAAACGCGTTTAAAGCAATAAAAAGTTCATTTTGGCTCTCACACCTAAACTAAACGTTGTAGACTCAAAATTTTTGCTGTATTCAGTGTATTGTAGCATCCTGAAGATGATTCCAGCATTAATTTCATTGTGCTTATGCTCATTTTTAAGATTTTGACATTTTCACCTAAAGTGCACAATCAGGCTGAAAACGCATTTAAAGCAATAAAAAGTTCATTTTGGCTCTCACACCTAAACTAAATGTTGTAGACTCAAAATTTTTGCTGTATTTAGTGTATTCTAGCATCCTGAAGATGATTCCAGCATTAATTTCATTGTGCTTATGCTCATTTTTAAGATTTTGACATTTTCACCTTAAGTGTACAATCAGGGGCTGAAAACGCGTTTAAAGCAATAAAAAGTTCATTTTGGCTCTCACACCTAAACTAAACGTTGTAGACTCAAAATTTTTGCTGTATTTAGTGTATTCTAGCATCCTGAAGATGATTCCAGCATTAATTTCATTGTGCTTATGCTCATTTTTAAGATTTTGACATTTTCACCTAAAGTGCACAATCTGGCTGAAAACGCATTTAAAGCAATAAAAAGTTCATTTTGGCTCTCACACCTAAACTAAACGTTGTAGACTCAACATTTTTGCTGTATTTAGTGTATTTTAGCATCCTGGAGATGATTCCAGCATTAATTTCATTGTGCTTATAGTCATTTTTAACATTTTGACATTTTCACCTTAAGTGTACAATCAGGGGCTGAAAACGCGTTTAAAGCAATAAAAAGTTCATTTTGGCTCTCACACCTAAACTAAACGTTGTAGACTCAAAATTTTTGCTGTATTCAGTGTATTGTAGCATCCTGAAGATGATTCCAGCATTAATTTCATTGTGCTTATGCTCATTTTTAAGATTTTGACATTTTCACCTAAAGTGCACAATCAGGCTGAAAACGCATTTAAAGCAATAAAAAGTTCATTTTGGCTCTCACACCTAAACTAAATGTTGTAGACTCAAAATTTTTGCTGTATTTAGTGTATTCTAGCATCCTGAAGATGATTCCAGCATTAATTTCATTGTGCTTATGCTCATTTTTAAGATTTTGACATTTTCACCTTAAGTGTACAATCAGGGGCTGAAAACGCGTTTAAAGCAATAAAAAGTTCATTTTGGCTCTCACACCTAAACTAAACGTTGTAGACTCAAAATTTTTGCTGTATTTAGTGTATTCTAGCATCCTGAAGATGATTCCAGCATTAATTTCATTGTGCTTATGCTCATTTTTAAGATTTTGACATTTTCACCTAAAGTGCACAATCTGGCTGAAAACGCATTTAAAGCAATAAAAAGTTCATTTTGGCTCTCACACCTAAACTAAACGTTGTAGACTCAAAATTTTTGCTGTATTTAGTGTATTCTAGCATCCTGAAGATGATTCCAGCATTAATTTCATTGTGCTTATGCTCATTTTTAAGATTTTGACATTTTCACCTAAAGTTCACAATCAGGCTGAAAACGCATTTAAAGCAATAAAAAGTTCATTTTGGCTCTCACACCTAAACTAAACGTTGTAGACTCAACATTTTTGCTGTATTTAGTGTATTTTAGCATCCTGGAGATGATTCCAAAATTAATTTCATTGTGCTTATAGTCATTTTTAACATTTTGACATTTTCACCTTAAGTGTACAATCAAGGGCTGAAAACGCGTTTAAAGCAATAAAAAGTTCATTTTGGCTCTCACACCTAAACTAAACGTTGTAGACTCAAAATTTTTGCTGTATTCAGTGTATTGTAGCATCCTGAAGATGATTCCAGCATTAATTTCATCGTGCTTATTCTCATTTTGAAGATTTTGACATTTTCACCTAAAGTGCACAATCTGGCTGAAAACGCATTTAAAGCAATAAAAAGTTCATTTTGGCTCACACACCTAAAATAAACGTTATAGACTCAAAATTTTTGCTGTATTTAGTGTATTCTAGCATCCTGAAGATGATTCCAGCATTAATTTCATTGTGCTTATGCTCATTTTTAAGATTTTGACATTTTCACCTAAAGTGCACAATCAGGCTGAAAACGCATTTAAAGCAATAAAAAGTTCATTTTGGCTCTCACCAAAACTAAACGTTGTAGACTCAAAATTTTTGCTGTATTTAGTGTATTCTAGCATCCTGAAGATGATTCCAGCATTAATTTCATTGTGCTTATGCTCATTTTGAAGATTTTGACATTTTCACCTTAAGTGTACAATCAGTGGCTGAAAACGTGTTTAAAGCAATAAAAAGTTCATTTTGGCTCTCACACCTAAACTAAACGTTATAGACTCAAAATTTTTGCTGTATTTAGTGTATTCTAGCATCCTGAAGATGATTCCAGCATTAATTTCATTGTGCTTATGCTCATTTTTAAGATTTTGACATTTTCACCTAAAGTGCACAATCAGGCTGAAAACGCATTTAAAGCAATAAAAAGTTCATTTTGGCTCTCACACCTAAACTAAACGTTATAGACTCAAAATTTTTGCTGTATTTAGTGTATTCTAGCATCCTGAAGATGATTCCAGCATTAATTTCATTGTGCTTATGCTCATTTTGAAGATTTTGACATTTTCACCTTAAGTGTACAATCAGGGGCTGAAAACGCGTTTAAAGCAATAAAAAGTTCATTTTGGCTCTCACACCTAAACTAAACGTTGTAGACTCAAAATTTTTGCTGTTTAGTGTATTCTAGCATCCTGAAGATGATTCCAGCATTAATTTCATTGTGCTTATGCTCATTTTTAAGATTTTGACATTTTCACCTAAAGTGCACAATCAGGCTGAAAACGCATTTAAAGCAATAAAAAGTTCATTTTGGCTCTCACACCTAAACTAAACGTTGTAGACTCAACATTTTTGCTGTATTTAGTGTATTTTAGCATCCTGGAGATGATTCCAGCATTAATTTCATTGTGCTTATAGTCATTTTTAAGATTTTGACATTTTCACCTTAAGTGTACAATCAGGGGCTGAAAACGCGTTTAAAGCAATAAAAAGTTCATTTTGGCTCTCACACCTAAACTAAACGTTGTAGACTCAAAATTTTTGCTGTATTTGGTGTATTCTAGCATCCTGAAGATGATTCCATCGTTAATTTCACTGTGCTTATGCTCATTTTTAAGATTTTGACATTTTCACCTAAAGTGCACAATCAGGCTGAAAACGCATTTAAAGCAATAAAAAGTTCATTTTGGCTCTCACACCTAAACTAAACGTTGTAGACTCAACATTTTTGCTGTATTTAGTGTATTTTAGCATCCTGGAGATGATTCCAGCATTAATTTAATTGTGCTTATAGTCATTTTTAAGATTTTGACATTTTCACCTTAAGTGTACAATCACGGGCTGAAAACGCGTTTAAAGCAATAAAAAGTTCATTTTGGCTCTCACACCTAAACTAAACGTTGTAGACTCAAAATTTTTGCTGTATTTAGTGTATTCTAGCATCCTGAAGATGATTCCAGCATTAATTTCATTGTGCTTATGCTCATTTTTAGGATTTTGACATTTTCACCTAAAGTGCACAATCAGGCTGAAAACGCATTTAAAGCCATAAAAAGTTCATTTTGGCTCTCACACCTAAACTAAACGTTGTAGACTCAAAATTTTTGCTGTAATTAGTGTATTCTAGCATCCTGAAGATGATTCCAGCATTAATTTCATTGTGCTTATGCTCATTTTGAAGATTTTGACATTTTCACCTTAAGTGTACAATCAGGGGCTGAAAACGCGTTTAAAGCAATAAAAAGTTCATTTTGGCTCTCACACCTAAACTAAACGTTGTAGACTCAAAATTTTTGCTGTATTTAGTGTATTCTAGCATCCTGAAGATGATTCCAGCATTAATTTCATTGTGCTTATGCTCATTTTTAGGATTTTGACATTTTCACCTAAAGTGCACAATCAGGCTGAAAACGCATTTAAAGCCATAAAAAGTTCATTTTGGCTCTCACACCTAAACAAAACGTTGTAGACTCAACATTTTTGCTGTATTTAGTGTATTCTAGCATCCTGAAGATGATTCCAGCATTAATTTCATTGTGCTCATGCTCATTTTGAAGATTTTGACATTTTCACCTTAAGTGTACAATCAGGGGCTGAAAACGCGTTTAAAGCAATAAAAAGTTCATTTTGGCTCTCACACCTAAACTAAACGTTGTAGACTCAAAATTTTTGCTGTATTTAGTGTATTCTAGCATCCTGAAGATGATTCCAGCATTAATTTCATTGTGCTTATGCTCATTTTTAAGATTTTGACATTTTCACCTAAAGTGCACAATCAGGCTGAAAACGCGTTTAAAGCAATAAAAAGTTCATTTTGGCTCTCACACCTAAACTAAACGTTGTAGACTCAAAATTTTTGCTGTATTTAGTGTATTCTAGCATCCTGAAGATGATTCCAGCATTAATTTCATTGTGCTTATGCTCATTTTTAAGATTTTGACATTTTCACCTAAAGTGCACAATCAGGCTGAAAACGCATTTAAAGCAATAAAAAGTTCATTTTGGCTCTCACACCTAAACTAAACGTTGTAGACTCAACATTTTTGCTATATTTAGTGTATTTTAGCATCCTGGAGATGATTCCAGCATTAATTTCATTGTGCTTATAGTCATTTTTAAGATTTTGACATTTTCACCTTAAGTGTACAATCAGGGGCTGAAAACGCGTTTAAAGCAATAAAAAGTTCATTTTGGCTCTCACACCTAAACTAAACGTTGTAGACTCAAAATTTTTGCTGTATTCAGTGTATTGTAGCATCCTGAAGATGATTCCAGCATTAATTTCATTGTGCTTATGCTCATTTTTAAGATTTTGACATTTTCACCTAAAGTGCACAATCAGGCTGAAAACGCATTTAAAGCAATAAAAAGTTCATTTTGGCTCTCACACCTAAACTAAACGTTGTAGACTCAAAATTTTTGCTGTATTTAGTGTATTCTAGCATCCTGAAGATGATTCCAGCATTAATTTCATTGTGCTTATGCTCATTTTGAAGATTTTGACATTTTCACCTTAAGTGTACAATCAGGGGCTGAAAACGCGTTTAAAGCAATAAAAAGTTCATTTTGGCTCTCACACCTAAACTAAACGTTGTAGACTCAAAATTTTTGCTGTATTTAGTGTATTCTAGCATCCTGAAGATGATTCCAGCATTAATTTCATTGTGCTTATGCTCATTTTTAAGATTTTGACATTTTCACCTAAAGTGCACAATCAGGCTGAAAACGCATTTAAAGCAATAAAAAGTTCATTTTGGCTCTCACACCTAAACTAAACGTTGTAGACTCAACATTTTTGCTGTATTTAGTGTATTTTAGCATCCTGGAGATGATTCCAGCATTAATTTAGTTGTGCTTATGCTCATTTTGAAGATTTTGACATTTTCACCTTAAGTGTACAATCAGGGGCTGAAAACGCGTTTAAAGCAATAAAAAGTTCATTTTGGCTCTCACACCTAAACTAAACGTTGTAGACTCAAAATTGTTGCTGTATTTAGTGTATTCTAGCATCCTGAAGATGATTCCAGCATTAATTTCATTGTGCTTATGCTCATTTTTAGGATTTTGACATTTTCACCTAAAGTGCACAATCAGGCTGAAAACGCATTTAAAGCCATAAAAAGTTCATTTTGGCTCTCACACCTAAACTAAACGTTGTAGACTCAACATTTTTGCTGTATTTAGTGTATTCTAGCATCCTGAAGATGATTCCAGCATTAATTTCATTGTGCTTATGCTCATTTTTAAGATTTTGACATTTTCACCTAAAGTGCACAATCAGGCTGAAAACGCGTTTAAAGCAATAAAAAGTTCATTTTGGCTCTCACACCTAAACTAAACGTTGTAGACTCAAAATTTTTGCTGTATTTAGTGTATTCTAGCATCCTGAAGATGATTCCAGCATTAATTTCATTGTGCTTATGCTCATTTTGAAGATTTTGACATTTTCACCTTAAGTGTACAATCAGGGGCTGAAAACGCGTTTAAAGCAATAAAAAGTTCATTTTGGCTCTCACACCTAAACTAAACGTTGTAGACTCAAAATTTTTGTTGTATTTAGTGTATTCTAGCATCCTGAAGATGATTCCAGCATTAATTTCATTGTGCTTATGCTCATTTTTAAGATTTTGACATTTTCACCTAAAGTGCACAATCAGGCTGAAAACGCATTTAAAGCAATAAAAAGTTCATTTTGGCTCTCACACCTAAACTAAACGTTGTAGACTCAACATTTTTGCTGTATTTAGTGTATTTTAGCATCCTGGAGATGATTCCAGCATTAATTTCATTGTGCTTATAGTCATTTTTAAGATTTTGACATTTTCACCTTAAGTGTACAATCAGGGGCTGAAAACGCGTTTAAAGCAATAAAAAGTTCATTTTGGCTCTCACACCTAAACTAAACGTTGTAGACTCAACATTTTTGCTGTATTTAGTGTATTTTAGCATCCTGGAGATGATTCCAGCATTAATTTAATTGTGCTTATAGTCATTTTTAAGATTTTGACATTTTCACCTAAAGTGCACAATCAGGCTGAAAACGCATTTAAAGCAATAAAAAGTTCATTTTGGCTCTCACACCTAAACTAAACGTTGTAGACTCAAAATTTTTGCTGTATTTAGTGTATTCTAGCATCCTGAAGATGATTCCAGCATTAATTTCATTGTGCTTATGCTCATTTTGAAGATTTTGACATTTTCACCTTAAGTGTACAATCAGGGGCTGAAAACGCGTTTAAAGCAATAAAAAGTTCATTTTGGCTCTCACACCTAAACTAAACGTTGTAGACTCAAAATTTTTGCTGTATTTAGTGTATTCTAGCATCCTGAAGATGATTCCAGCATTAATTTCATTGTGCTTATGCTCATTTTTAGGATTTTGACATTTTCACCTAAAGTGCACAATCAGGCTGAAAACGCATTTAAAGCCATAAAAAGTTCATTTTGGCTCTCACACCTAAACAAAACGTTGTAGACTCAACATTTTTGCTGTATTTAGTGTATTCTAGCATCCTGAAGATGATTCCAGCATTAATTTCATTGTGCTTATGCTCATTTTGAAGATTTTGACATTTTCACCTTAAGTGTACAATCAGGGGCTGAAAACGCGTTTAAAGCAATAAAAAGTTCATTTTGGCTCTCACACCTAAACTAAACGTTGTAGACTCAAAATTTTTGCTGTATTTAGTGTATTCTAGCATCCTGAAGATGATTCCAGCATTAATTTCATTGTGCTTATGCTCATTTTTAAGATTTTGACATTTTCACCTAAAGTGCACAATCAGGCTGAAAACGCGTTTAAAGCAATAAAAAGTTCATTTTGGCTCTCACACCTAAACTAAACGTTGTAGACTCAAAATTTTTGCTGTATTTAGTGTATTCTAGCATCCTGAAGATGATTCCAGCATTAATTTCATTGTGCTTATGCTCATTTTGAAGATTTTGACATTTTCACCTTAAGTGTACAATCAGGGGCTGAAAACGCGTTTAAAGCAATAAAAAGTTCATTTTGGCTCTCACACCTAAACTAAACGTTGTAGACTCAAAATTTTTGCTGTATTTAGTGTATTCTAGCATCCTGAAGATGATTCCAGCATTAATTTCATTGTGCTTATGCTCATTTTGAAGATTTTGACATTTTCACCTTAAGTGTACAATCAGGGGCTGAAAACGCGTTTAAAGCAATAAAAAGTTCATTTTGGCTCTCACACCTAAACTAAACGTTGTAGACTCAAAATTTTTGCTGTATTTAGTGTATTCTAGCATCCTGAAGATGATTCCAGCATTAATTTCATTGTGCTTATGCTCATTTTTAGGATTTTGACATTTTCACCTAAAGTGCACAATCAGGCTGAAAACGCATTTAAAGCCATAAAAAGTTCATTTTGGCTCTCACACCTAAACTAAACGTTGTAGACTCAAAATTTTTGCTGTATTTAGTGTATTCTAGCATCCTGAAGATGATTCCAGCATTAATTTCATTGTGCTTATGCTCATTTTGAAGATTTTGACATTTTCACCTTAAGTGTACAATCAGGGGCTGAAAACGCGTTTAAAGCAATAAAAAGTTCATTTTGGCTCTCACACCTAAACTAAACGTTGTAGACTCAAAATTTTTGCTGTATTTAGTGTATTCTAGCATCCTGAAGATGATTCCAGCATTAATTTCATTGTGCTTATGCTCATTTTTAGGATTTTGACATTTTCACCTAAAGTGCACAATCAGGCTGAAAACGCATTTAAAGCCATAAAAAGTTCATTTTGGCTCTCACACCTAAACAAAACGTTGTAGACTCAACATTTTTGCTGTATTTAGTGTATTCTAGCATCCTGAAGATGATTCCAGCATTAATTTCATTGTGCTCATGCTCATTTTGAAGATTTTGACATTTTCACCTTAAGTGTACAATCAGGGGCTGAAAACGCGTTTAAAGCAATAAAAAGTTCATTTTGGCTCTCACACCTAAACTAAACGTTGTAGACTCAAAATTTTTGCTGTATTTAGTGTATTCTAGCATCCTGAAGATGATTCCAGCATTAATTTCATTGTGCTTATGCTCATTTTTAAGATTTTGACATTTTCACCTAAAGTGCACAATCAGGCTGAAAACGCGTTTAAAGCAATAAAAAGTTCATTTTGGCTCTCACACCTAAACTAAACGTTGTAGACTCAAAATTTTTGCTGTATTTAGTGTATTCTAGCATCCTGAAGATGATTCCAGCATTAATTTCATTGTGCTTATGCTCATTTTTAGGATTTTGACATTTTCACCTAAAGTGCACAATCAGGCTGAAAACGCATTTAAAGCCATAAAAAGTTCATTTTGGCTCTCACACCTAAACAAAACGTTGTAGACTCAACATTTTTGCTGTATTTAGTGTATTCTAGCATCCTGAAGATGATTCCAGCATTAATTTCATTGTGCTTATGCTCATTTTGAAGATTTTGACATTTTCACCTTAAGTGTACAATCAGGGGCTGAAAACGCGTTTAAAGCAATAAAAAGTTCATTTTGGCTCTCACACCTAAACTAAACGTTGTAGACTCAAAATTTTTGCTGTATTTAGTGTATTCTAGCATCCTGAAGATGATTCCAGCATTAATTTCATTGTGCTTATGCTCATTTTTAAGATTTTGACATTTTCACCTAAAGTGCACAATCAGGCTGAAAACGCGTTTAAAGCAATAAAAAGTTCATTTTGGCTCTCACACCTAAACTAAACGTTGTAGACTCAAAATTTTTGCTGTATTTAGTGTATTCTAGCATCCTGAAGATGATTCCAGCATTAATTTCATTGTGCTTATGCTCATTTTGAAGATTTTGACATTTTCACCTTAAGTGTACAATCAGGGGCTGAAAACGCGTTTAAAGCAATAAAAAGTTAATTTTGGCTCTCACACCTAAACTAAACGTTGTAGACTCAAAATTTTTGTTGTATTTAGTGTATTCTAGCATCCTGAAGATGATTCCAGCATTAATTTCATTGTGCTTATGCTCATTTTTAAGATTTTGACATTTTCACCTTAAGTGTACAATCAGGGGCTGAAAACGCGTTTAAAGCAATAAAAAGTTCATTTTGGCTCTCACACCTAAACTAAACGTTGTAGACTCAAAATTTTTGCTGTATTTAGTGTATTCTAGCATCCTGAAGATGATTCCATCGTTAATTTCATTGTGCTTATGCTCATTTTTAAGATTTTGACATTTTCACCTAAAGTGCACAATCAGGCTGAAAACGCATTTAAAGCAATAAAAAGTTCATTTTGGCTCTCACACCTAAACTAAACGTTGTAGACTCAACATTTTTGCTGTATTTAGTGTATTTTAGCATCCTGGAGATGATTCCAGCATTAATTTAATTGTGCTTATAGTCATTTTTTAGATTTTGACATTTTCACCTTAAGTGTACAATCAGGGGCTGAAAACGCGTTTAAAGCAATAAAAAGTTCATTTTGGCTCTCACACCTAAACTAAACGTTGTAGACTCAAAATTTTTGCTGTATTTAGTGTATTCTAGCATCCTGAAGATGATTCCAGCATTAATTTCATTGTGCTTATGCTCATTTTTAGGATTTTGACATTTTCACCTAAAGTGCACAATCAGGCTGAAAACGCATTTAAAGCCATAAAAAGTTCATTTTGGCTCTCACACCTAAACTAAACGTTGTAGACTCAAAATTTTTGCTGTATTTAGTGTATTCTAGCATCCTGAAGATGATTCCAGCATTAATTTCATTGTGCTTATGCTCATTTTGAAGATTTTGACATTTTCACCTTAAGTGTACAATCAGGGGCTGAAAACGCGTTTAAAGCAATAAAAAGTTCATTTTGGCTCTCACACCTAAACTAAACGTTGTAGACTCAAAATTTTTGCTGTATTTAGTGTATTCTAGCATCCTGAAGATGATTCCAGCATTAATTTCATTGTGCTTATGCTCATTTTGAAGATTTTGACATTTTCACCTTAAGTGTACAATCAGGGGCTGAAAACGCGTTTAAAGCAATAAAAAGTTCATTTTGGCTCTCACACCTAAACTAAACGTTGTAGACTCAAAATTTTTGCTGTATTTAGTGTATTCTAGCATCCTGAAGATGATTCCAGCATTAATTTCATTGTGCTTATGCTCATTTTTAAGATTTTGACATTTTCACCTAAAGTGCACAATCAGGCTGAAAACGCATTTAAAGCAATAAAAAGTTCATTTTGGCTCTCACACCTAAACTAAACGTTGTAGACTCAACATTTTTGCTGTATTTAGTGTATTTTAGCATCCTGGAGATGATTCCAGCATTAATTTAGTTGTGCTTATGCTCATTTTGAAGATTTTGACATTTTCACCTTAAGTGTACAATCAGGGGCTGAAAACGCGTTTAAAGCAATAAAAAGTTCATTTTGGCTCTCACACCTAAACTAAACGTTGTAGACTCAAAATTGTTGCTGTATTTAGTGTATTCTAGCATCCTGAAGATGATTCCAGCATTAATTTCATTGTGCTTATGCTCATTTTTAGGATTTTGACATTTTCACCTAAAGTGCACAATCAGGCTGAAAACGCATTTAAAGCCATAAAAAGTTCATTTTGGCTCTCACACCTAAACTAAACGTTGTAGACTCAACATTTTTGCTGTATTTAGTGTATTCTAGCATCCTGAAGATGATTCCAGCATTAATTTCATTGTGCTTATGCTCATTTTTAAGATTTTGACATTTTCACCTTAAGTGCACAATCAGGCTGAAAACGCGTTTAAAGCAATAAAAAGTTCATTTTGGCTCTCACACCTAAACTAAACGTTGTAGACTCAAAATTTTTGCTGTATTTAGTGTATTCTAGCATCCTGAAGATGATTCCAGCATTAATTTCATTGTGCTTATGCTCATTTTGAAGATTTTGACATTTTCACCTTAAGTGTACAATCAGGGGCTGAAAACGCGTTTAAAGCAATAAAAAGTTCATTTTGGCTCTCACACCTAAACTAAACGTTGTAGACTCAAAATTTTTGTTGTATTTAGTGTATTCTAGCATCCTGAAGATGATTCCAGCATTAATTTCATTGTGCTTATGCTCATTTTTAAGATTTTGACATTTTCACCTAAAGTGCACAATCAGGCTGAAAACGCATTTAAAGCAATAAAAAGTTCATTTTGGCTCTCACACCTAAACTAAACGTTGTAGACTCAACATTTTTGCTGTATTTAGTGTATTTTAGCATCCTGGAGATGATTCCAGCATTAATTTCATTGTGCTTATAGTCATTTTTAAGATTTTGACATTTTCACCTTAAGTGTACAATCAGGGGCTGAAAACGCGTTTAAAGCAATAAAAAGTTCATTTTGGCTCTCACACCTAAACTAAACGTTGTAGACTCAACATTTTTGCTGTATTTAGTGTATTTTAGCATCCTGGAGATGATTCCAGCATTAATTTAATTGTGCTTATAGTCATTTTTAAGATTTTGACATTTTCACCTAAAGTGCACAATCAGGCTGAAAACGCATTTAAAGCAATAAAAAGTTCATTTTGGCTCTCACACCTAAACTAAACGTTGTAGACTCAAAATTTTTGCTGTATTTAGTGTATTCTAGCATCCTGAAGATGATTCCAGCATTAATTTCATTGTGCTTATGCTCATTTTGAAGATTTTGACATTTTCACCTTAAGTGTACAATCAGGGGCTGAAAACGCGTTTAAAGCAATAAAAAGTTCATTTTGGCTCTCACACCTAAACTAAACGTTGTAGACTCAAAATTTTTGCTGTATTTAGTGTATTCTAGCATCCTGAAGATGATTCCAGCATTAATTTCATTGTGCTTATGCTCATTTTTAGGATTTTGACATTTTCACCTAAAGTGCACAATCAGGCTGAAAACGCATTTAAAGCCATAAAAAGTTCATTTTGGCTCTCACACCTAAACAAAACGTTGTAGACTCAACATTTTTGCTGTATTTAGTGTATTCTAGCATCCTGAAGATGATTCCAGCATTAATTTCATTGTGCTTATGCTCATTTTGAAGATTTTGACATTTTCACCTTAAGTGTACAATCAGGGGCTGAAAACGCGTTTAAAGCAATAAAAAGTTCATTTTGGCTCTCACACCTAAACTAAACGTTGTAGACTCAAAATTTTTGCTGTATTTAGTGTATTCTAGCATCCTGAAGATGATTCCAGCATTAATTTCATTGTGCTTATGCTCATTTTTAAGATTTTGACATTTTCACCTAAAGTGCACAATCAGGCTGAAAACGCGTTTAAAGCAATAAAAAGTTCATTTTGGCTCTCACACCTAAACTAAACGTTGTAGACTCAAAATTTTTGCTGTATTTAGTGTATTCTAGCATCCTGAAGATGATTCCAGCATTAATTTCATTGTGCTTATGCTCATTTTGAAGATTTTGACATTTTCACCTTAAGTGTACAATCAGGGGCTGAAAACGCGTTTAAAGCAATAAAAAGTTCATTTTGGCTCTCACACCTAAACTAAACGTTGTAGACTCAAAATTTTTGCTGTATTTAGTGTATTCTAGCATCCTGAAGATGATTCCAGCATTAATTTCATTGTGCTTATGCTCATTTTGAAGATTTTGACATTTTCACCTTAAGTGTACAATCAGGGGCTGAAAACGCGTTTAAAGCAATAAAAAGTTCATTTTGGCTCTCACACCTAAACTAAACGTTGTAGACTCAAAATTTTTGCTGTATTTAGTGTATTCTAGCATCCTGAAGATGATTCCAGCATTAATTTCATTGTGCTTATGCTCATTTTTAGGATTTTGACATTTTCACCTAAAGTGCACAATCAGGCTGAAAACGCATTTAAAGCCATAAAAAGTTCATTTTGGCTCTCACACCTAAACTAAACGTTGTAGACTCAAAATTTTTGCTGTATTTAGTGTATTCTAGCATCCTGAAGATGATTCCAGCATTAATTTCATTGTGCTTATGCTC
Source organism: Vanacampus margaritifer (assembly GCF_051991255.1). Lineage (NCBI taxonomy): Eukaryota > Metazoa > Chordata > Actinopteri > Syngnathiformes > Syngnathidae > Vanacampus > Vanacampus margaritifer. The sequence goes on along the minus strand of NC_135438.1, from coordinate 28,285,655 downwards.
ATTTTGAAGATTTTGACATTTTCACCTTAAGTGTACAATCAGGGGCTGAAAACGCGTTTAAAGCAATAAAAAGTTCATTTTGGCTCTCACACCTAAACTAAACGTTGTAGACTCAAAATTTTTGCTGTATTTAGTGTATTCTAGCATCCTGAAGATGATTCCAGCATTAATTTCATTGTGCTTATGCTCATTTTTAGGATTTTGACATTTTCACCTAAAGTGCACAATCAGGCTGAAAACGCATTTAAAGCCATAAAAAGTTCATTTTGGCTCTCACACCTAAACAAAACGTTGTAGACTCAACATTTTTGCTGTATTTAGTGTATTCTAGCATCCTGAAGATGATTCCAGCATTAATTTCATTGTGCTCATGCTCATTTTGAAGATTTTGACATTTTCACCTTAAGTGTACAATCAGGGGCTGAAAACGCGTTTAAAGCAATAAAAAGTTCATTTTGGCTCTCACACCTAAACTAAACGTTGTAGACTCAAAATTTTTGCTGTATTTAGTGTATTCTAGCATCCTGAAGATGATTCCAGCATTAATTTCATTGTGCTTATGCTCATTTTTAAGATTTTGACATTTTCACCTAAAGTGCACAATCAGGCTGAAAACGCGTTTAAAGCAATAAAAAGTTCATTTTGGCTCTCACACCTAAACTAAACGTTGTAGACTCAAAATTTTTGCTGTATTTAGTGTATTCTAGCATCCTGAAGATGATTCCAGCATTAATTTCATTGTGCTTATGCTCATTTTTAGGATTTTGACATTTTCACCTAAAGTGCACAATCAGGCTGAAAACGCATTTAAAGCCATAAAAAGTTCATTTTGGCTCTCACACCTAAACAAAACGTTGTAGACTCAACATTTTTGCTGTATTTAGTGTATTCTAGCATCCTGAAGATGATTCCAGCATTAATTTCATTGTGCTTATGCTCATTTTGAAGATTTTGACATTTTCACCTTAAGTGTACAATCAGGGGCTGAAAACGCGTTTAAAGCAATAAAAAGTTCATTTTGGCTCTCACACCTAAACTAAACGTTGTAGACTCAAAATTTTTGCTGTATTTAGTGTATTCTAGCATCCTGAAGATGATTCCAGCATTAATTTCATTGTGCTTATGCTCATTTTTAAGATTTTGACATTTTCACCTAAAGTGCACAATCAGGCTGAAAACGCGTTTAAAGCAATAAAAAGTTCATTTTGGCTCTCACACCTAAACTAAACGTTGTAGACTCAAAAATTTTGCTGTATTTAGTGTATTCTAGCATCCTGAAGATGATTCCAGCATTAATTTCATTGTGCTTATGCTCATTTTAAAGATTTTGACATTTTCACCTTAAGTGTACAATCAGGGGCTGAAAACGCGTTTAAAGCAATAAAAAGTTAATTTTGGCTCTCACACCTAAACTAAACGTTGTAGACTCAAAATTTTTGTTGTATTTAGTGTATTCTAGCATCCTGAAGATGATTCCAGCATTAATTTCATTGTGCTTATGCTCATTTTGAAGATTTTGACATTTTCACCTTAAGTGTACAATCAGGGGCTGAAAACGCGTTTAAAGCAATAAAAAGTTCATTTTGGCTCTCACACCTAAACTAAACGTTGTAGACTCAAAATTTTTGCTGTATTTAGTGTATTCTAGAATCCTGAAGATGATTCCAGCATTAATTTCATTGTGCTTATGCTCATTTTTAAGATTTTGACATTTTCACCTAAAGTGCACAATCAGGCTGAAAACGCATTTAAAGCCATAAAAAGTTCATTTTGGCTCACACACCTAAAATAAACGTTGTAGAGTCAAAAATTTTGCTGTATTTAGTGTATTCTAGCATCCTGAAGATGATTCCAGCATTAATTTCATTGTGCTTATGCTCATTTTGAAGATTTTGACATTTTCACCTTAAGTGTACAATCAGGGGCTGAAAACGCGTTTAAAGCAATAAAAAGTTCATTTTGGCTCTCACACCTAAACTAAACGTAGACTCAAAATTTTTGCTGTATTTAGTGTATTCTAGAATCCTGAAGATGATTCCAGCATTAATTTCATTGTGCTTATGCTCATTTTTAAGATTTTGACATTTTCACCTAAAGTGCACAATCAGGCTGAAAACGCATTTAAAGCCATAAAAAGTTCATTTTGGCTCACACACCTAAAATAAACGTTGTAGAGTCAAAAATTTTGCTGTATTTAGTGTATTCTAGCATCCTGAAGATGATTCCAGCATTAATTTCATTGTGCTTATGCTCATTTTGAAGATTTTGACATTTTCACCTTAAGTGTACAATCAGGGGCTGAAAACGCGTTTAAAGCAATAAAAAGTTCATTTTGGCTCTCACACCTAAACTAAACGTAGAATCAAAATTTTTGCTGTATTTAGTGTATTCTAGAATCCTGAAGATGATTCCAGCTCATTGTGCTTATGCTCATTTTGAAGATTTTGACATTTTCACCTTAAGTGTACAATCAGGGGCTGAAAACGCGTTTAAAGCAATAAAAAGTTCATTTTGGCTCTCACACCTAAACTAAACGTTGTAGACTCAAAATTTTTGCAGTATTTAGTCTATTCTAGCATCCTGAAGATAATTCCAGCATTAATTTCATTGTGCTTATGCTCATTTTGAAGATTTTGACATTTTCACCTTAAGTGTACAATCAGGGGCTGAAAACGCGTTTAAAGCAATAAAAAGTTCATTTTGGCTCTCACACCTAAACTAAACGTTGTAGACTCAAATTTTTTGCTGTATTTAGTGTATTCTAGCATCCTGAAGATGATTCCAGCATTAATTTCATTGTGCTTATGCTCATTTTGAAGATTTTGACATTTTGACCTAAAGTGCACAATCAGGCTGAAAACGCATTTAAAGCAATAAAAAGTTCATTTTGGCTCACACACCTAAAATAAACGTTGTAGACTCAAATTTTTTTGCTGTATTTAGTGTATTCTAGCATCCTGAAGATGATTCCAGCATTAATTTCATTGTGCTTATGCTCATTTTGAAGATTTTGACATTTTCACCTTAAGTGTACAATCAGGGGCTGAAAACCCGTTTAAAGCAATAAAAAGTTTATTTTGGCTCTCACACCTAAACTAAACGTTGTAGACTCAAAATTTTTGCTGTATTTAGTGTATTCTAGCATCCTGAAGATGATTCCAGCATTAATTTCATTGTGCTTATGCTCATTTTGAAGATTTTGACATTTTCACCTTAAGTGTACAATCAGGGGCTGAAAACGCGTTTAAAGCAATAAAAAGTTCATTTTGGCTCTCACACCTAAACTAAACGTTGTAGACTCAAAATTTTTGATGTATTTAGTGTATTCTAGCATCCTGAAGATGATTCCAGCATTAATTTCATTGTGCTTATGCTCATTTTGAAGATTTTGACATTTTCACCTTAAGTGTACAATCAGGGGCTGAAAACGCGTTTAAAGCAATAAAAAGTTCATTTTGGCTCTCACACCTAAACTAAACGTTGTAGACTCAAAATTTTTGCTGTATTCAGTGTATTCTAGCATCCTGAAGATGATTCCAGCATTAATTTCATCGTGCTTATGCTCATTTTGAAGATTTTGACATTTTCACCTAAAGTGCACAATCAGGCTGAAAACGCATTTAAAGCAATAAAAAGTTCATTTTGGCTCACACACCTAAAATAAACGTTGTAATGTCAAAATTTTTGCTGTATTTAGTGTATTCTAGCATCCTGAAGATGATTCCAGCATTAATTTCATTGTGCTTATGCTCATTTTGAAGATTTTGACATTTTCACCTTAAGTGTACAATCAGGGGCTGAAAACGCGTTTAAAGCAATAAAAAGTTCATTTTGGCTCTCACACCTAAACTAAACGTTGTAGACTCAAAATTTTTGCAGTATTTAGTCTATTCTAGCATCCTGAAGATAATTCCAGCATTAATTTCATTGTGCTTATGCTCATTTTGAAGATTTTGACATTTTCACCTTACGTGTACAATCAGGGTCTGAAAACGCGTTTAAAGCAATAAAAAGTTCATTTTGGCTCTCACACCTAAACTAAACGTTGTAGACTCAAATTTTTTGCTGTATTTAGTGTATTCTAGCATCCTGAAGATGATTCCAGCATTAATTTCATTGTGCTTATGCTCATTTTGAAGATTTTGACATTTTGACCTAAAGTGCACAATCAGGCTGAAAACGCATTTAAAGCAATAAAAAGTTCATTTTGGCTCACACACCTAAAATAAACGTTGTAGACTCAAATTTTTTTGCTGTATTTAGTGTATTCTAGCATCCTGAAGATGATTCCAGCATTAATTTCATTGTGCTTATGCTCATTTTGAAGATTTTGACATTTTCACCTTAAGTGTACAATCAGGGGCTGAAAACCCGTTTAAAGCAATAAAAAGTTTATTTTGGTACTCACACCTAAACTAAACGTTGTAGACTCAAAATTTTTGCTGTATTTAGTGTATTCTAGCATCCTGAAGATGATTCCAGCATTAATTTCATTGTGCTTATGCTCATTTTGAAGATTTTGACATTTTCACCTTAAGTGTACAATCAGGGGCTGAAAACGCGTTTAAAGCAATAAAAAGTTCATTTTGGCTCTCACACCTAAACTAAACGTTGTAGACTCAAAATTTTTGATGTATTTAGTGTATTCTAGCATCCTGAAGATGATTCCAGCATTAATTTCATTGTGCTTATGCTCATTTTGAAGATTTTGACATTTTCACCTTAAGTGTACAATCAGGGGCTGAAAACGCGTTTAAAGCAATAAAAAGTTCATTTTGGCTCTCACACCTAAACTAAACGTTGTAGACTCAAAATTTTTGCTGTATTCAGTGTATTCTAGCATCCTGAAGATGATTCCAGCATTAATTTCATCGTGCTTATGCTCATTTTGAAGATTTTGACATTTTCACCTAAAGTGCACAATCAGGCTGAAAACGCATTTAAAGCAATAAAAAGTTCATTTTGGCTCACACACCTAAAATAAACGTTGTAGAGTCAAAATTTTTGCTGTATTTAGTGTATTCTAGCATCCTGAAGATGATTCCAGCATTAATTTCATTGTGCTTATGCTCATTTTGAAGATTTTGACATTTTCACCTTAAGTGTACAATCAGGGTCTGAAAACGCGTTCAAAGCAATAAAAAGTTCATTTTGGCTCTCACACCTAAACTAAACGTTGTAGACTCAAAATTTTTGCTGTATTTAGTGTATTCTAGCATCCTGAAGATGATTCCAGCATTAATTTCATTGTGCTTATGCTCATTTTGAAGATTTTGACATTTTGACCTAAAGTGCACAATCAGGCTGAAAACGCATTTAAAGCAATAAAAAGTTCATTTTGGCTCACACACCTAAAATAAACGTTGTAGACTCAAATTTTTTTGCTGTATTTAGTGTATTCTAGCATCCTGAAGATGATTCCAGCATTAATTTCATTGTGCTTATGCTCATTTTGAAGATTTTGACATTTTCACCTTAAGTGTACAATCAGGGGCTGAAAACACGTTTAAAGCAATAAAAAGTTCATTTTGGCTCTCACACCTAAACTAAACGTTGTAGACTCAAAATTTTTGCTGTATTCAGTGTATTCTAGCATCCTGAAGATGATTCCAGCATTAATTTCATTGTGCTTATGCTCATTTTGAAGATTTTGACATTTTCACCTAAAGTGCACAATCAGGCTGAAAACGCATTTAAAGCAATAAAAAGTTCATTTTGGCTCACACACCTAAAATAAACGTTGTAGAGTCAAAATTTTTGCTGTATTTAGTGTATTCTAGCATCCTGAAGATGATTCCAGCATTAATTTCATTGTGCTTATGCTCATTTTGAAGATTTTGACATTTTCACCTTAAGTGTACAATCAGGGGCTGAAAACGCGTTTAAAGCAATAAAAAGTTCATTTTGGCTCTCACACCTAAACTAAACGTTGTAGACTCAAAATTTTTGCTGTATTTAGTGTATTCTAGAATCCTGAAGATGATTCCAGCATTAATTTCATTGTGCTTATGCTCATTTTTAAGATTTTGACATTTTCACCTAAAGTGCACAATCAAGCTGAAAACGCATTTAAAGCCATAAAAAGTTCATTTTGGCTCACACACCTAAAATAAACGTTGTAGAGTCAAAAATTTTGCTGTATTTAGTGTATTCTAGCATCCTGAAGATGATTCCAGCATTAATTTCATTGTGCTTATGCTCATTTTGAAGATTTTGACATTTTCACCTTAAGTGTACAATCAGAGGCTGAAAACGCGTTTAAAGCAATAAAAAGTTCATTTTGGCTCTCACACCTAAACTAAACGTAGACTCAAAATTTTTGCTGTATTTAGTGTATTCTAGAATCCTGAAGATGATTCCAGCATTAATTTCATTGTGCTTATGCTCATTTTTAAGATTTTGACATTTTCACCTAAAGTGCACAATCAGGCTGAAAACGCATTTAAAGCCATAAAAAGTTCATTTTGGCTCACACACCTAAAATAAACGTTGTAGAGTCAAAAATTTTGCTGTATTTAGTGTATTCTAGCATCCTGAAGATGATTCCAGCATTAATTTCATTGTGCTTATGCTCATTTTGAAGATTTTGACATTTTCACCTTAAGTGTACAATCAGGGGCTGAAAACGCGTTTAAAGCAATAAAAAGTTCATTTTGGCTCTCACACCTAAACTAAACGTAGACTCAAAATTTTTGCTGTATTTAGTGTATTCTAGAATCCTGAAGATGATTCCAGCATTAATTTCATTGTGCTTATGCTCATTTTTAAGATTTTGACATTTTCACCTAAAGTGCACAATCAGGCTGAAAACGCATTTAAAGCCATAAAAAGTTCATTTTGGCTCTCACACCTAAACTAAACGTTGTAGACTCAAAATTTTTGCTGTATTTAGTGTATTCTAGCATCCTGAAGATGATTCCAGCATTAATTTCATCGTGCTTATGCTCATTTTTAAGATTTTGACATTTTCACCTAAAGTGCACAATTTGGCTGAAAACGCATTTAAAGCAATAAAGAGTTCATTTTGGCTATCACACCTAAACTAAACGTTGTAGACTCAAAATTTTTGCTGTATTTAGTGTATTCTAGCATCCTGAAGATGATTCCAGCATTAATTTCATTGTGCTTATGCTCATTTTGAAGATTTTGACATTTTCACCTTAAGTGTACAATCAGGGGCTGAAAACGCGTTTAAAGCAATAAAAAGTTTATTTTGGCTCTCACACCTAAACTAAACGTTGTAGACTCAAAATTTTTGCTGTATTTAGTGTATTCTAGCATCCTGAAGATGATTCCAGCATTAATTTCATTGTGCTTATGATCATTTTGAAGATTTTGACATTTTCACCTTAAGTGTACAATCAGGGTCTGAAAACGCGTTCAAAGCAATAAAAAGTTCATTTTGGCTCTCACACCTAAACTAAACGTTGTAGACTCAAAATTTTTGCTGTATTTAGTGTATTCTAGCATCCTGAAGATGATTCCAGCATTAATTTCATTGTGCTTATGCTCATTTTGAAGATTTTGACATTTTCACCTTAAGTGTACAATCAGGGGCTGAAAACGCGTTTAAAGCAATAAAAAGTTCATTTTGGCTCTCACACCTAAACTAAACGTTGTAGACTCAAAATTTTTGCTGTATTCAGTGTATTCTAGCATCCTGAAGATGATTCCAGCATTAATTTCATTGTGCTTATGCTCATTTTGAAGATTTTGACATTTTCACCTAAAGTGCACAATCAGGCTGAAAACGCATTTAAAGCCATAAAAAGTTCATTTTGGCTCACACACCTAAAATAAACGTTGTAGAGTCAAAAATTTTGCTGTATTTAGTGTATTCTAGCATCCTGAAGATGATTCCAGCTTTAATTTCATTGTGCTTATGCTCATTTTGAAGATTTTGACATTTTCACCTTAAGTGTACAATCAGGGGCTGAAAACGCGTTTAAAGCAATAAAAAGTTCATTTTGGCTCTCACACCTAAACTAAACGTAGACTCAAAATTTTTGCTGTATTTAGTGTATTCTAGAATCCTGAAGATGATTCCAGCATTAATTTCATTGTGCTTATGCTCATTTTTAAGATTTTGACATTTTCACCTAAAGTGCACAATCAGGCTGAAAACGCATTTAAAGCCATAAAAAGTTCATTTTGGCTCACACACCTAAAATAAACGTTGTAGAGTCAAAAATTTTGCTGTATTTAGTGTATTCTAGCATCCTGAAGATGATTCCAGCATTAATTTCATTGTGCTTATGCTCATTTTGAAGATTTTGACATTTTCACCTTAAGTGTACAATCAGGGGCTGAAAACGCGTTTAAAGCAATAAAAAGTTCATTTTGGCTCTCACACCTAAACTAAACGTAGACTCAAAATTTTTGCTGTATTTAGTGTATTCTAGAATCCTGAAGATGATTCCAGCATTAATTTCATTGTGCTTATGCTCATTTTTAAGATTTTGACATTTTCACCTAAAGTGCACAATCAGGCTGAAAACGCATTTAAAGCCATAAAAAGTTCATTTTGGCTCTCACATCTAAACTAACCGTTGTAGACTCAAATTTTTTGCTGTATTTAGTGTATTCTAGCATCCTGAAGATGATTCCAGCATTAATTTCATTGTGCTTATGCTCATTTTTAAGATTTTGACATTTTCACCTAAAGTGCACAATCAGGCTGAAAACGCATTTAAAGCCATAAAAAGTTCATTTTGGCTCACACACCTAAAATAAACGTTGTAGAGTCAAAAAATTTGCTGTATTTAGTGTATTCTAGCATCCTGAAGATGATTCCAGCATTAATTTCATTGTGCTTATGCTCATTTTGAAGATTTTGACATTTTCACCTTAAGTGTACAATCAGGGGCTGAAAACGCGTTTAAAGCAATAAAAAGTTCATTTTGGCTCTCACACCTAAACTAAACGTAGACTCAAAATTTTTGCTGTATTTAGTGTATTCTAGAATCCTGAAGATGATTCCAGCATTAATTTCATTGTGCTTATGCTCATTTTTAAGATTTTGACATTTTCACCTAAAGTGCACAATCAGGCTGAAAACGCATTTAAAGCCATAAAAAGTTCATTTTGGCTCTCACATCTAAACTAACCGTTGTAGACTCAAATTTTTTGCTGTATTTAGTGTATTCTAGCATCCTGAAGATGATTCCAGCATTAATTTCATTGTGCTTATGCTCATTTTGAAGATTTTGACATTTTCACCTTAAGTGTACAATCAGGGGCTGAAAACGCGTTTAAAGCAATAAAAAGTTCATTTTGGCTCTCACACCTAAACTAAACGTTGTAGACTCAAAATTTTTGCTGTATTCAGTGTATTCTAGCATCCTGAAGATGATTCCAGCATTAATTTCATCGTTCTTATGCTCATTTTGAAGATTTTGACATTTTCACCTTAAGTGTACAATCAGGGGCTGAAAACGCGTTTAAAGCAATAAAAAGTTCATTTTGGCTCTCACACCTAAACTAAACGTTGTAGACTCAAAATTTTTGCTGTATTCAGTGTATTCTAGCATCCTGAAGATGATTCCAGCATTAATTTCATCGTGCTTATGCTCATTTTTAAGATTTTGACATTTTCACCTAAAGTGCACAATCAGGCTGAAAACGCATTTAAAGCCATAAAAAGTTCATTTTGGCTCTCACATCTAAACTAAACGTTGTAGACTCAAAATTTTTGCTGTATTTAGTGTATTCTAGCATCCTGAAGATGATTCCAGCATTAATTTCATTGTGCTTATGCTCATTTTGAAGATTTTGACATTTTCACCTTAAGTGTACAATCAGGGGCTGAAAACGCGTTTAAAGCAATAAAAAGTTCATTTTGGCTCTCACACCTAAACTAAACGTTGTAGACTCAAATTTTTTGCTGTATTCAGTGTATTCTAGCATCCTGAAGATGATTCCAGCATTAATTTCATCGTGCTTATGCTCATTTTGAAGATTTTGACATTTTCACCTAAAGTGCACAATCAGGCTGAAAACGCATTTAAAGCAATAAAAAGTTCATTTTGGCTCACACACCTAAAATAAACGTTGTAGAGTCAAAATTTTTGCTGTATTTAGTGTATTCTAGCATCCTGAAGATGATTCCAGCATTAATTTCATTGTGCTTATGCTCATTTTGAAGATTTTGACATTTTCACCTTAAGTGTACAATCAGTGGCTGAAAACGCGTTTAAAGCAATAAAAAGTTCATTTTGGCTCTCACACCTAAACTAAACGTTGTAGACTCAAAATTTTTGCTGTATTTAGTGTATTCTAGCATCCTGAAGATGATTCCAGCATTAATTTCATTGTGCTTATGCTCATTTTGAAGATTTTGACATTTTCACCTTAAGTGTACAATCAGGGGCTGAAAACGCGTTTAAAGCAATAAAAAGTTCATTTTGGCTCTCACACCTAAACTAAACGTAGACTCAAAATTTTTGCTGTATTTAGTGTATTCTAGAATCCTGAAGATGATTCCAGCATTAATTTCATTGTGCTTATGCTCATTTTTAAGATTTTGACATTTTCACCTAAAGTGCACAATCAGGCTGAAAACGCATTTAAAGCCATAAAAAGTTCATTTTGGCTCACACACCTAAAATAAACGTTGTAGAGTCAAAAATTTTGCTGTATTTAGTGTATTCTAGCATCCTGAAGATGATTCCAGCATTAATTTCATTGTGCTTATGCTCATTTTGAAGATTTTGACATTTTCACCTTAAGTGTACAATCAGGGGCTGAAAACGCGTTTAAAGCAATAAAAAGTTCATTTTGGCTCTCACACCTAAACTAAACGTAGACTCAAAATTTTTGCTGTATTTAGTGTATTCTAGAATCCTGAAGATGATTCCAGCATTAATTTCATTGTGCTTATGCTCATTTTTAAGATTTTGACATTTTCACCTAAAGTGCACAATCAGGCTGAAAACGCATTTAAAGCCATAAAAAGTTCATTTTGGCTCTCACATCTAAACTAACCGTTGTAGACTCAAATTTTTTGCTGTATTTAGTGTATTCTAGCATCCTGAAGATGATTCCAGCATTAATTTCATTGTGCTTATGCTCATTTTTAAGATTTTGACATTTTCACCTAAAGTGCACAATCAGGCTGAAAACACATTTAAAGCCATAAAAAGTTCATTTTGGCTCACACACCTAAAATAAACGTTGTAGAGTCAAAAATTTTGCTGTATTTAGTGTATTCTAGCATCCTGAAGATGATTCCAGCATTAATTTCATTGTGCTTATGCTCATTTTGAAGATTTTGACATTTTCACCTTAAGTGTACAATCAGGGGCTGAAAACGCGTTTAAAGCAATAAAAAGTTCATTTTGGCTCTCACACCTAAACTAAACGTAGACTCAAAATTTTTGCTGTATTTAGTGTATTCTAGAATCCTGAAGATGATTCCAGCATTAATTTCATTGTGCTTATGCTCATTTTTAAGATTTTGACATTTTCACCTAAAGTGCACAATCAGGCTGAAAACGCATTTAAAGCCATAAAAAGTTCATTTTGGCTCACACACCTAAAATAAACGTTGTAGAGTCAAAAATTTTGCTGTATTTAGTGTATTCTAGCATCCTGAAGATGATTCCAGCATTAATTTCATTGTGCTTATGCTCATTTTGAAGATTTTGACATTTTCACCTTAAGTGTACAATCAGGGGCTGAAAACGCGTTTAAAGCAATAAAAAGTTCATTTTGGCTCTCACACCTAAACTAAACGTAGACTCAAAATTTTTGCTGTATTTAGTGTATTCTAGAATCCTGAAGATGATTCCAGCATTAATTTCATTGTGCTTATGCTCATTTTTAAGATTTTGACATTTTCACCTAAAGTGCACAATCAGGCTGAAAACGCATTTAAAGCCATAAAAAGTTCATTTTGGCTCACACACCTAAAATAAACGTTGTAGAGTCAAAAATTTTGCTGTATTTAGTGTATTCTAGCATCCTGAAGATGATTCCAGCATTAATTTCATTGTGCTTATGCTCATTTTGAAGATTTTGACATTTTCACCTTAAGTGTACAATCAGGGGCTGAAAACGCGTTTAAAGCAATAAAAAGTTCATTTTGGCTCTCACACCTAAACTAAACGTAGACTCAAAATTTTTGCTGTATTTAGTGTATTCTAGAATCCTGAAGATGATTCCAGCATTAATTTCATTGTGCTTATGCTCATTTTTAAGATTTTGACATTTTCACCTAAAGTGCACAATCAGGCTGAAAACGCATTTAAAGCCATAAAAAGTTCATTTTGGCTCTCACATCTAAACTAACCGTTGTAGACTCAAATTTTTTGCTGTATTTAGTGTATTCTAGCATCCTGAAGATGATTCCAGCATTAATTTCATTGTGCTTATGCTCATTTTGAAGATTTTGACATTTTCACCTTAAGTGTACAATCAGGGGCTGAAAACGCGTTTAAAGCAATAAAAAGTTCATTTTTGCTCTCACACCTAAACTAAACGTTGTAGACTCAAAATTTTTGCTGTATTCAGTGTATTCTAGCATCCTGAAGATGATTCCAGCATTAATTTCATTGTGCTTATGCTCATTTTGAAGATTTTGACATTTTCACCTTAAGTGTACAATCAGGGGCTGAAAACGCGTTTAAAGCAATAAAAAGTTCATTTTGGCTCTCACACCTAAACTAAACGTAGACTCAAAATTTTTGCTGTATTTAGTGTATTCTAGAATCCTGAAGATGATTCCAGCATTAATTTCATTGTGCTTATGCTCATTTTTAAGATTTTGACATTTTCACCTAAAGTGCACAATCAGGCTGAAAACGCATTTAAAGCCATAAAAAGTTCATTTTGGCTCTCACATCTAAACTAACCGTTGTAGACTCAAATTTTTTGCTGTATTTAGTGTATTCTAGCATCCTGAAGATGATTCCAGCATTAATTTCATTGTGCTTATGCTCATTTTGAAGATTTTGACATTTTCACCTTAAGTGTACAATCAGGGGCTGAAAACGCGTTTAAAGCAATAAAAAGTTCATTTTTGCTCTCACACCTAAACTAAACGTTGTAGACTCAAAATTTTTGCTGTATTCAGTGTATTCTAGCATCCTGAAGATGATTCCAGCATTAATTTCATCGTTCTTATGCTCATTTTGAAGATTTTGACATTTTCACCTTAAGTGTACAATCAGGGGCTGAAAACGCGTTTAAAGCAATAAAAAGTTCATTTTGGCTCTCACACCTAAACTAAACGTTGTAGACTCAAAATTTTTGCTGTATTCAGTGTATTCTAGCATCCTGAAGATGATTCCAGCATTAATTTCATCGTGCTTATGCTCATTTTTAAGATTTTGCCATTTTCACCTAAAGTGCACAATCAGGCTGAAAACGCATTTAAAGCCATAAAAAGTTCATTTTGGCTCACACACCTAAAATAAACGTTGTAGAGTCAAAAATTTTGCTGTATTTAGTGTATTCTAGCATCCTGAAGATGATTCCAGCATTAATTTCATTGTGCTTATGCTCATTTTGAAGATTTTGACATTTTCACCTTAAGTGTACAATCAGGGGCTGAAAACGCGTTTAAAGCAATAAAAAGTTCATTTTGGCTCTCACACCTAAACTAAACGTAGACTCAAAATTTTTGCTGTATTTAGTGTATTCTAGAATCCTGAAGATGATTTCAGCATTAATTTCATTGTGCTTATGCTCATTTTTAAGATTTTGACATTTTCACCTAAAGTGCACAATCAGGCTGAAAACGCATTTAAAGCCATAAAAAGTTCATTTTGGCTCTCACATCTAAACTAACCGTTGTAGACTCAAATTTTTTGCTGTATTTAGTGTATTCTAGCATCCTGAAGATGATTCCAGCATTAATTTCATTGTGCTTATGCTCATTTTGAAGATTTTGACATTTTCACCTTAAGTGTACAATCAGGGGCTGAAAACGCGTTTAAAGCAATAAAAAGTTCATTTTGGCTCTCACACCTAAACTAAACGTTGTAGACTCAAAATTTTTGCTGTATTCAGTGTATTCTAGCATCCTGAAGATGATTCCAGCATTAATTTCATCGTTCTTATGCTCATTTTGAAGATTTTGACATTTTCACCTTAAGTGTACAATCAGGGGCTGAAAACGCGTTTAAAGCAATAAAAAGTTCATTTTGGCTCTCACACCTAAACTAAACGTTGTAGACTCAAAATTTTTGCTGTATTCAGTGTATTCTAGCATCCTGAAGATGATTCCAGCATTAATTTCATCGTGCTTATGCTCATTTTTAAGATTTTGACATTTTCACCTAAAGTGCACAATCAGGCTGAAAACGCATTTAAAGCCATAAAAAGTTCATTTTGGCTCTCACATCTAAACTAAACGTTGAAGACTCAAAATTTTTGCTGTATTTAGTGTATTCTAGCATCCTGAAGATGATTCCAGCATTAATTTCATTGTGCTTATGCTCATTTTGAAGATTTTGACATTTTCACCTTAAGTGTACAATCAGGGGCTGAAAACGCGTTTAAAGCAATAAAAAGTTCATTTTGGCTCTCACACCTAAACTAAACGTTGTAGACTCAAAATTTTTGCTGTATTCAGTGTATTCTAGCATCCTGAAGATGATTCCAGCATTAATTTCATCGTGCTTATGCTCATTTTGAAGATTTTGACATTTTCACCTAAAGTGCACAATCAGGCTGAAAACGCATTTAAAGCAATAAAAAGTTCATTTTGGCTCACACACCTAAAATAAACGTTGTAGAGTCAAAATTTTTGCTGTATTTAGTGTATTCTAGCATCCTGAAGATGATTCCAGCATTAATTTCATTGTGCTTATGCTCATTTTGAAGATTTTGACATTTTCACCTTAAGTGTACAATCAGGGGCTGAAAACGCGTTTAAAGCAATAAAAAGTTCATTTTGGCTCTCACACCTAAACTAAACGTTGTAGACTCAAAATTTTTGCTGTATTTAGTGTATTCTAGCATCCTGAAGATGATTCCAGCATTAATTTCATTGTGCTTATGCTCATTTTTAAAATTTTGACATTTTCACCTAAAGTGCACAATCAGGCTGAAAACGCATTTAAAGCCATAAAAAGTTCATTTTGGCTCTCACACCTAAACTAAACGTTGTAGACTCAAAATTTTTGCTGTATTTAGTCTATTCTAGCATCCTGAAGATAATTCCAGCATTAATTTCATTGTGCTTATGCTCATTTTGAAGATTTTGACATTTTCACCTTACGTGTACAATCAGGGTCTGAAAACGCGTTTAAAGCAATAAAAAGTTCATTTTGGCTCTCACACCTAAACTAAACGTTGTAGACTCAAAATTTTTGCTGTATTTAGTGTATTCTAGCATCCTGAAGATGATTCCAGCATTAATTTCATTGTGCTTATGCTCATTTTGAAGATTTTGACATTTTGACCTAAAGTGCACAATCAGGCTGAAAACGCATTTAAAGCAATAAAAAGTTCATTTTGGCTCTCACACCCAAACTAAACGACGTAGACTCAAAATTTTTGCTGTATTTAGTGTATTCTAGAATCCTGAAGATGATTCCAGCATTAATTTCATTGTGCTTATGCTCATTTTTTAGATTTTGACATTTTCACCTTAAGTGCACAATCAGGCTGAAAACGCATTTAAAGCCATAAAAAGTTCATTTTGGCTCTCACATCTAAACTAACCGTTGTAGACTCAAATTTTTTGCTGTATTTAGTGTATTCTAGCATCCTGAAGATGATTCCAGCATTAATTTCATTGTGCTTATGCTCATTTTGAAGATTTTGACATTTTCACCTTAAGTGTACAATCAGGGGCTGAAAACGCGTTTAAAGCAATAAAAAGTTCATTTTGGCTCTCACACCTAAACTAAACGCTGTAGACTCAAAATTTTTGCTGTATTCAGTGTATTCTAGCATCCTGAAGATGATTCCAGCATTAATTTCATCGTTCTTATGCTCATTTTGAAGATTTTGACATTTTCACCTTAAGTGTACAATCAGGGGCTGAAAACGCGTTTAAAGCAATAAAAAGTTCATTTTGGCTCTCACACCTAAACTAAACGTTGTAGACTCAAAATTTTTGCTGTATTCAGTGTATTCTAGCATCCTGAAGATGATTCCAGCATTAATTTCATCGTGCTTATGCTCATTTTTAAGATTTTGACATTTTCACCTAAAGTGCACAATCAGGCTGAAAACGCATTTAAAGCCATAAAAAGTTCATTTTGGCTCTCACATCTAAACTAAACGTTGTAGACTCAAAATTTTTGCTGTATTTAGTGTATTCTAGCATCCTGAAGATGATTCCAGCATTAATTTCATTGTGCTTATGCTCATTTTGAAGATTTTGACATTTTCACCTTAAGTGTACAATCAGGGGCTGAAAACGCGTTTAAAGCAATAAAAAGTTCATTTTGGCTCTCACACCTAAACTAAACGTTGTAGACTCAAAATTGTTGCTGTATTCAGTGTATTCTAGCATCCTGAAGATGATTCCAGCATTAATTTCATCGTGCTTATGCTCATTTTGAAGATTTTGACATTTTCACCTAAAGTGCACAATCAGGCTGAAAACGCATTTAAAGCAATAAAAAGTTCATTTTGGCTCACACACCTAAAATAAACGTTGTAGAGTCAAAATTTTTGCTGTATTTAGTGTATTCTAGCATCCTGAAGATGATTCCAGCATTAATTTCATTGTGCTTATGCTCATTTTGAAGATTTTGACATTTTCACCTTAAGTGTACAATCAGGGGCTGAAAACGCGTTTAAAGCAATAAAAAGTTCATTTTGGCTCTCACACCTAAACTAAACGTAGACTCAAAATTTTTGCTGTATTTAGTGTATTCTAGCATCCTGAAGATGATTCCAGCATTAATTTCATTGTGCTTATGCTCATTTTGAAGATTTTGACATTTTCACCTTAAGTGTACAATCAGGGGCTGAAAACGCGTTTAAAGCAATAAAAAGTTCATTTTGGCTCTCACACCTAAACTAAACGTAGACTCAAAATTTTTGCTGCATTTAGTGTATTCTAGAATCCTGAAGATGATTCCAGCATTAATTTCATTGTGCTTATGCTCATTTTTAAGATTTTGACATTTTCACCTAAAGTGCACAATCAGGCTGAAAACGCATTTAAAGCCATAAAAAGTTCATTTTGGCTCACACACCTAAAATAAACGTTGTAGAGTCAAAAATTTTGCTGTATTTAGTGTATTCTAGCATCCTGAAGATGATTCCAGCATTAATTTCATTGTGCTTATGCTCATTTTGAAGATTTTGACATTTTCACCTTAAGTGTACAATCAGGGGCTGAAAACGCGTTTAAAGCAATAAAAAGTTCATTTTGGCTCTCACACCTAAACTAAACGTAGACTCAAAATTTTTGCTGTATTTAGTGTATTCTAGAATCCTGAAGATGATTCCAGCATTAATTTCATTGTGCTTATGCTCATTTTTAAGATTTTGACATTTTCACCTAAAGTGCACAATCAGGCTGAAAACGCATTTAAAGCCATAAAAAGTTCATTTTGGCTCTCACATCTAAACTAACCGTTGTAGACTCAAATTTTTTGCTGTATTTAGTGTATTCTAGCATCCTGAAGATGATTCCAGCATTAATTTCATTGTGCTTATGCTCATTTTTAAGATTTTGACATTTTCACCTAAAGTGCACAATCAGGCTGAAAACGCATTTAAAGCCATAAAAAGTTCATTTAGGCTCACACACCTAAAATAAACGTTGTAGAGTCAAAAATTTTGCAGTATTTAGTGTATTCTAGCATCCTGAAGATGATTCCAGCATTAATTTCATTGTGCTTATGCTCATTTTGAAGATTTTGACATTTTCACCTTAAGTGTACAATCAGGGGCTGAAAACGCGTTTAAAGCAATAAAAAGTTCATTTTGGCTCTCACACCTAAACTAAACGTAGACTCAAAATTTTTGCTGTATTTAGTGTATTCTAGAATCCTGAAGATGATTCCAGCATTAATTTCATTGTGCTTATGCTCATTTTTAAGATTTTGACATTTTCACCTAAAGTGCACAATCAGGCTGAAAACGCATTTAAAGCCATAAAAAGTTCATTTTGGCTCACACACCTAAAATAAACGTTGTAGAGTCAAAAATTTTGCTGTATTTAGTGTATTCTAGCATCCTGAAGATGATTCCAGCATTAATTTCATTGTGCTTATGCTCATTTTGAAGATTTTGACATTTTCACCTTAAGTGTACAATCAGGGGCTGAAAACGCGTTTAAAGCAATAAAAAGTTCATTTTGGCTCTCACACCTAAACTAAACGTAGACTCAAAATTTTTGCTGTATTTAGTGTATTCTAGAATCCTGAAGATGATTCCAGCATTAATTTCATTGTGCTTATGCTCATTTTTAAGATTTTGACATTTTCACCTAAAGTGCACAATCAGGCTGAAAACGCATTTAAAGCCATAAAAAGTTCATTTTGGCTCACACACCTAAAATAAACGTTGTAGAGTCAAAAATTTTGCTGTATTTAGTGTATTCTAGCATCCTGAAGATGATTCCAGCATTAATTTCATTGTGCTTATGCTCATTTTGAAGATTTTGACATTTTCACCTTAAGTGTACAATCAGGGGCTGAAAACGCGTTTAAAGCAATAAAAAGTTCATTTTGGCTCTCACACCTAAACTAAACGTAGACTCAAAATTTTTGCTGTATTTAGTGTATTCTAGAATCCTGAAGATGATTCCAGCATTAATTTCATTGTGCTTATGCTAATTTTTAAGATTTTGACATTTTCACCTAAAGTGCACAATCAGGCTGAAAACGCATTTAAAGCCATAAAAAGTTCATTTTGGCTCTCACATCTAAACTAACCGTTGTAGACTCAAATTTTTTGCTGTATTTAGTGTATTCTAGCATCCTGAAGATGATTCCAGCATTAATTTCATTGTGCTTATGCTCATTTTGAAGATTTTGACATTTTCACCTTAAGTGTACAATCAGGGGCTGAAAACGCGTTTAAAGCAATAAAAAGTTCATTTTGGCTCTCACACCTAAACTAAACGTTGTAGACTCAAAATTTTTGCTGTATTCAGTGTATTCTAGCATCCTGAAGATGATTCCAGCATTAATTTCATCGTTCTTATGCTCATTTTGAAGATTTTGACATTTTCACCTTAAGTGTACAATCAGGGGCTGAAAACGCGTTTAAAGCAATAAAAAGTTCATTTTGGCTCTCACACCTAAACTAAACGTTGTAGACTCAAAATTTTTGCTGTATTCAGTGTATTCTAGCATCCTGAAGATGATTCCAGCATTAATTTCATCGTGCTTATGCTCATTTTTAAGATTTTGACATTTTCACCTAAAGTGCACAATCAGGCTGAAAACGCATTTAAAGCCATAAAAAGTTCATTTTGGCTCACACACCTAAAATAAACGTTGTAGAGTCAAAAATTTTGCTGTATTTAGTGTATTCTAGCATCCTGAAGATGATTCCAGCATTAATTTCATTGTGCTTATGCTCATTTTGAAGATTTTGACATTTTCACCTTAAGTGTACAATCAGGGGCTGAAAACGCGTTTAAAGCAATAAAAAGTTCATTTTGGCTCTCACACCTAAACTAAACGTAGACTCAAAATTTTTGCTGTATTTAGTGTATTCTAGAATCCTGAAGATGATTCCAGCATTAATTTCATTGTGCTTATGCTCATTTTTAAGATTTTGACATTTTCACCTAAAGTGCACAATCAGGCTGAAAACGCATTTAAAGCCATAAAAAGTTCATTTTGGCTCTCACATCTAAACTAACCGTTGTAGACTCAAATTTTTTGCTGTATTTAGTGTATTCTAGCATCCTGAAGATGATTCCAGCATTAATTTCATTGTGCTTATGCTCATTTTGAAGATTTTGACATTTTCACCTTAAGTGTACAATCAGGGGCTGAAAACGCGTTTAAAGCAATAAAAAGTTCATTTTGGCTCTCACACCTAAACTAAACGCTGTAGACTCAAAATTTTTGCTGTATTCAGTGTATTCTAGCATCCTGAAGATGATTCCAGCATTAATTTCATCGTTCTTATGCTCATTTTGAAGATTTTGACATTTTCACCTTAAGTGTACAATCAGGGGCTGAAAACGCGTTTAAAGCAATAAAAAGTTCATTTTGGCTCTCACACCTAAACTAAACGTTGTAGACTCAAAATTTTTGCTGTATTCAGTGTATTCTAGCATCCTGAAGATGATTCCAGCATTAATTTCATCGTGCTTATGCTCATTTTTAAGATTTTGACATTTTCACCTAAAGTGCACAATCAGGCTGAAAACGCATTTAAAGCCATAAAAAGTTCATTTTGGCTCTCACATCTAAACTAAACGTTGTAGACTCAAAATTTTTGCTGTATTTAGTGTATTCTAGCATCCTGAAGATGATTCCAGCATTAATTTCATTGTGCTTATGCTCATTTTGAAGATTTTGACATTTTCACCTTAAGTGTACAATCAGGGGCTGAAAACGCGTTTAAAGCAATAAAAAGTTCATTTTGGCTCTCACACCTAAACTAAACGTTGTAGACTCAAAATTGTTGCTGTATTCAGTGTATTCTAGCATCCTGAAGATGATTCCAGCATTAATTTCATCGTGCTTATGCTCATTTTGAAGATTTTGACATTTTCACCTAAAGTGCACAATCAGGCTGAAAACGCATTTAAAGCAATAAAAAGTTCATTTTGGCTCACACACCTAAAATAAACGTTGTAGAGTCAAAATTTTTGCTGTATTTAGTGTATTCTAGCATCCTGAAGATGATTCCAGCATTAATTTCATTGTGCTTATGCTCATTTTGAAGATTTTGACATTTTCACCTTAAGTGTACAATCAGGGGCTGAAAACGCGTTTAAAGCAATAAAAAGTTCATTTTGGCTCTCACACCTAAACTAAACGTAGACTCAAAATTTTTGCTGTATTTAGTGTATTCTAGCATCCTGAAGATGATTCCAGCATTAATTTCATTGTGCTTATGCTCATTTTGAAGATTTTGACATTTTCACCTTAAGTGTACAATCAGGGGCTGAAAACGCGTTTAAAGCAATAAAAAGTTCATTTTGGCTCTCACACCTAAACTAAACGTAGACTCAAAATTTTTGCTGCATTTAGTGTATTCTAGAATCCTGAAGATGATTCCAGCATTAATTTCATTGTGCTTATGCTCATTTTTAAGATTTTGACATTTTCACCTAAAGTGCACAATCAGGCTGAAAACGCATTTAAAGCCATAAAAAGTTCATTTTGGCTCACACACCTAAAATAAACGTTGTAGAGTCAAAAATTTTGCTGTATTTAGTGTATTCTAGCATCCTGAAGATGATTCCAGCATTAATTTCATTGTGCTTATGCTCATTTTGAAGATTTTGACATTTTCACCTTAAGTGTACAATCAGGGGCTGAAAACGCGTTTAAAGCAATAAAAAGTTCATTTTGGCTCTCACACCTAAACTAAACGTAGACTCAAAATTTTTGCTGTATTTAGTGTATTCTAGAATCCTGAAGATGATTCCAGCATTAATTTCATTGTGCTTATGCTCATTTTTAAGATTTTGACATTTTCACCTAAAGTGCACAATCAGGCTGAAAACGCATTTAAAGCCATAAAAAGTTCATTTTGGCTCTCACATCTAAACTAACCGTTGTAGACTCAAATTTTTTGCTGTATTTAGTGTATTCTAGCATCCTGAAGATGATTCCAGCATTAATTTCATTGTGCTTATGCTCATTTTTAAGATTTTGACATTTTCACCTAAAGTGCACAATCAGGCTGAAAACGCATTTAAAGCCATAAAAAGTTCATTTAGGCTCACACACCTAAAATAAACGTTGTAGAGTCAAAAATTTTGCAGTATTTAGTGTATTCTAGCATCCTGAAGATGATTCCAGCATTAATTTCATTGTGCTTATGCTCATTTTGAAGATTTTGACATTTTCACCTTAAGTGTACAATCAGGGGCTGAAAACGCGTTTAAAGCAATAAAAAGTTCATTTTGGCTCTCACACCTAAACTAAACGTAGACTCAAAATTTTTGCTGTATTTAGTGTATTCTAGAATCCTGAAGATGATTCCAGCATTAATTTCATTGTGCTTATGCTCATTTTTAAGATTTTGACATTTTCACCTAAAGTGCACAATCAGGCTGAAAACGCATTTAAAGCCATAAAAAGTTCATTTTGGCTCACACACCTAAAATAAACGTTGTAGAGTCAAAAATTTTGCTGTATTTAGTGTATTCTAGCATCCTGAAGATGATTCCAGCATTAATTTCATTGTGCTTATGCTCATTTTGAAGATTTTGACATTTTCACCTTAAGTGTACAATCAGGGGCTGAAAACGCGTTTAAAGCAATAAAAAGTTCATTTTGGCTCTCACACCTAAACTAAACGTAGACTCAAAATTTTTGCTGTATTTAGTGTATTCTAGAATCCTGAAGATGATTCCAGCATTAATTTCATTGTGCTTATGCTCATTTTTAAGATTTTGACATTTTCACCTAAAGTGCACAATCAGGCTGAAAACGCATTTAAAGCCATAAAAAGTTCATTTTGGCTCACACACCTAAAATAAACGTTGTAGAGTCAAAAATTTTGCTGTATTTAGTGTATTCTAGCATCCTGAAGATGATTCCAGCATTAATTTCATTGTGCTTATGCTCATTTTGAAGATTTTGACATTTTCACCTTAAGTGTACAATCAGGGGCTGAAAACGCGTTTAAAGCAATAAAAAGTTCATTTTGGCTCTCACACCTAAACTAAACGTAGACTCAAAATTTTTGCTGTATTTAGTGTATTCTAGAATCCTGAAGATGATTCCAGCATTAATTTCATTGTGCTTATGCTAATTTTTAAGATTTTGACATTTTCACCTAAAGTGCACAATCAGGCTGAAAACGCATTTAAAGCCATAAAAAGTTCATTTTGGCTCTCACATCTAAACTAACCGTTGTAGACTCAAATTTTTTGCTGTATTTAGTGTATTCTAGCATCCTGAAGATGATTCCAGCATTAATTTCATTGTGCTTATGCTCATTTTGAAGATTTTGACATTTTCACCTTAAGTGTACAATCAGGGGCTGAAAACGCGTTTAAAGCAATAAAAAGTTCATTTTGGCTCTCACACCTAAACTAAACGTTGTAGACTCAAAATTTTTGCTGTATTCAGTGTATTCTAGCATCCTGAAGATGATTCCAGCATTAATTTCATCGTTCTTATGCTCATTTTGAAGATTTTGACATTTTCACCTTAAGTGTACAATCAGGGGCTGAAAACGCGTTTAAAGCAATAAAAAGTTCATTTTGGCTCTCACACCTAAACTAAACGTTGTAGACTCAAAATTTTTGCTGTATTCAGTGTATTCTAGCATCCTGAAGATGATTCCAGCATTAATTTCATCGTGCTTATGCTCATTTTTAAGATTTTGACATTTTCACCTAAAGTGCACAATCAGGCTGAAAACGCATTTAAAGCCATAAAAAGTTCATTTTGGCTCACACACCTAAAATAAACGTTGTAGAGTCAAAAATTTTGCTGTATTTAGTGTATTCTAGCATCCTGAAGATGATTCCAGCATTAATTTCATTGTGCTTATGCTCATTTTGAAGATTTTGACATTTTCACCTTAAGTGTACAATCAGGGGCTGAAAACGCGTTTAAAGCAATAAAAAGTTCATTTTGGCTCTCACACCTAAACTAAACGTAGACTCAAAATTTTTGCTGTATTTAGTGTATTCTAGAATCCTGAAGATGATTCCAGCATTAATTTCATTGTGCTTATGCTCATTTTTAAGATTTTGACATTTTCACCTAAAGTGCACAATCAGGCTGAAAACGCATTTAAAGCCATAAAAAGTTCATTTTGGCTCTCACATCTAAACTAACCGTTGTAGACTCAAATTTTTTGCTGTATTTAGTGTATTCTAGCATCCTGAAGATGATTCCAGCATTAATTTCATTGTGCTTATGCTCATTTTGAAGATTTTGACATTTTCACCTTAAGTGTACAATCAGGGGCTGAAAACGCGTTTAAAGCAATAAAAAGTTCATTTTGGCTCTCACACCTAAACTAAACGTTGTAGACTCAAAATTTTTGCTGTATTCAGTGTATTCTAGCATCCTGAAGATGATTCCAGCATTAATTTCATCGTTCTTATGCTCATTTTGAAGATTTTGACATTTTCACCTTAAGTGTACAATCAGGGGCTGAAAACGCGTTTAAAGCAATAAAAAGTTCATTTTGGCTCTCACACCTAAACTAAACGTTGTAGACTCAAAATTTTTGCTGTATTCAGTGTATTCTAGCATCCTGAAGATGATTCCAGCATTAATTTCATCGTGCTTATGCTCATTTTTAAGATTTTGACATTTTCACCTAAAGTGCACAATCAGGCTGAAAACGCATTTAAAGCCATAAAAAGTTCATTTTGGCTCTCACATCTAAACTAAACGTTGAAGACTCAAAATTTTTGCTGTATTTAGTGTATTCTAGCATCCTGAAGATGATTCCAGCATTAATTTCATTGTGCTTATGCTCATTTTGAAGATTTTGACATTTTCACCTTAAGTGTACAATCAGGGGCTGAAAACGCGTTTAAAGCAATAAAAAGTTCATTTTGGCTCTCACACCTAAACTAAACGTTGTAGACTCAAAATTTTTGCTGTATTCAGTGTATTCTAGCATCCTGAAGATGATTCCAGCATTAATTTCATCGTGCTTATGCTCATTTTGAAGATTTTGACATTTTCACCTAAAGTGCACAATCAGGCTGAAAACGCATTTAAAGCAATAAAAAGTTCATTTTGGCTCACACACCTAAAATAAACGTTGTAGAGTCAAAATTTTTGCTGTATTTAGTGTATTCTAGCATCCTGAAGATGATTCCAGCATTAATTTCATTGTGCTTATGCTCATTTTGAAGATTTTGACATTTTCACCTTAAGTGTACAATCAGGGGCTGAAAACGCGTTTAAAGCAATAAAAAGTTCATTTTGGCTCTCACACCTAAACTAAACGTTGTAGACTCAAAATTTTTGCTGTATTTAGTGTATTCTAGCATCCTGAAGATGATTCCAGCATTAATTTCATTGTGCTTATGCTCATTTTTAAAATTTTGACATTTTCACCTAAAGTGCACAATCAGGCTGAAAACGCATTTAAAGCCATAAAAAGTTCATTTTGGCTCTCACACCTAAACTAAACGTTGTAGACTCAAAATTTTTGCTGTATTTAGTCTATTCTAGCATCCTGAAGATAATTCCAGCATTAATTTCATTGTGCTTATGCTCATTTTGAAGATTTTGACATTTTCACCTTACGTGTACAATCAGGGTCTGAAAACGCGTTTAAAGCAATAAAAAGTTCATTTTGGCTCTCACACCTAAACTAAACGTTGTAGACTCAAAATTTTTGCTGTATTTAGTGTATTCTAGCATCCTGAAGATGATTCCAGCATTAATTTCATTGTGCTTATGCTCATTTTGAAGATTTTGACATTTTGACCTAAAGTGCACAATCAGGCTGAAAACGCATTTAAAGCAATAAAAAGTTCATTTTGGCTCTCACACCCAAACTAAACGACGTAGACTCAAAATTTTTGCTGTATTTAGTGTATTCTAGAATCCTGAAGATGATTCCAGCATTAATTTCATTGTGCTTATGCTCATTTTTTAGATTTTGACATTTTCACCTTAAGTGCACAATCAGGCTGAAAACGCATTTAAAGCCATAAAAAGTTCATTTTGGCTCTCACATCTAAACTAACCGTTGTAGACTCAAATTTTTTGCTGTATTTAGTGTATTCTAGCATCCTGAAGATGATTCCAGCATTAATTTCATTGTGCTTATGCTCATTTTGAAGATTTTGACATTTTCACCTTAAGTGTACAATCAGGGGCTGAAAACGCGTTTAAAGCAATAAAAAGTTCATTTTGGCTCTCACACCTAAACTAAACGCTGTAGACTCAAAATTTTTGCTGTATTCAGTGTATTCTAGCATCCTGAAGATGATTCCAGCATTAATTTCATCGTTCTTATGCTCATTTTGAAGATTTTGACATTTTCACCTTAAGTGTACAATCAGGGGCTGAAAACGCGTTTAAAGCAATAAAAAGTTCATTTTGGCTCTCACACCTAAACTAAACGTTGTAGACTCAAAATTTTTGCTGTATTCAGTGTATTCTAGCATCCTGAAGATGATTCCAGCATTAATTTCATCGTGCTTATGCTCATTTTTAAGATTTTGACATTTTCACCTAAAGTGCACAATCAGGCTGAAAACGCATTTAAAGCCATAAAAAGTTCATTTTGGCTCTCACATCTAAACTAAACGTTGTAGACTCAAAATTTTTGCTGTATTTAGTGTATTCTAGCATCCTGAAGATGATTCCAGCATTAATTTCATTGTGCTTATGCTCATTTTGAAGATTTTGACATTTTCACCTTAAGTGTACAATCAGGGGCTGAAAACGCGTTTAAAGCAATAAAAAGTTCATTTTGGCTCTCACACCTAAACTAAACGTTGTAGACTCAAAATTGTTGCTGTATTCAGTGTATTCTAGCATCCTGAAGATGATTCCAGCATTAATTTCATCGTGCTTATGCTCATTTTGAAGATTTTGACATTTTCACCTAAAGTGCACAATCAGGCTGAAAACGCATTTAAAGCAATAAAAAGTTCATTTTGGCTCACACACCTAAAATAAACGTTGTAGAGTCAAAATTTTTGCTGTATTTAGTGTATTCTAGCATCCTGAAGATGATTCCAGCATTAATTTCATTGTGCTTATGCTCATTTTGAAGATTTTGACATTTTCACCTTAAGTGTACAATCAGGGGCTGAAAACGCGTTTAAAGCAATAAAAAGTTCATTTTGGCTCTCACACCTAAACTAAACGTAGACTCAAAATTTTTGCTGTATTTAGTGTATTCTAGCATCCTGAAGATGATTCCAGCATTAATTTCATTGTGCTTATGCTCATTTTGAAGATTTTGACATTTTCACCTTAAGTGTACAATCAGGGGCTGAAAACGCGTTTAAAGCAATAAAAAGTTCATTTTGGCTCTCACACCTAAACTAAACGTAGACTCAAAATTTTTGCTGTATTTAGTGTATTCTAGAATCCTGAAGATGATTCCAGCATTAATTTCATTGTGCTTATGCTCATTTTTAAGATTTTGACATTTTCACCTAAAGTGCACAATCAGGCTGAAAACGCATTTAAAGCCATAAAAAGTTCATTTTGGCTCACACACCTAAAATAAACGTTGTAGAGTCAAAAATTTTGCTGTATTTAGTGTATTCTAGCATCCTGAAGATGATTCCAGCATTAATTTCATTGTGCTTATGCTCATTTTGAAGATTTTGACATTTTCACCTTAAGTGTACAATCAGGGGCTGAAAACGCGTTTAAAGCAATAAAAAGTTCATTTTGGCTCTCACACCTAAACTAAACGTAGACTCAAAATTTTTGCTGTATTTAGTGTATTCTAGAATCCTGAAGATGATTCCAGCATTAATTTCATTGTGCTTATGCTCATTTTTAAGATTTTGACATTTTCACCTAAAGTGCACAATCAGGCTGAAAACGCATTTAAAGCCATAAAAAGTTCATTTTGGCTCTCACATCTAAACTAACCGTTGTAGACTCAAATTTTTTGCTGTATTTAGTGTATTCTAGCATCCTGAAGATGATTCCAGCATTAATTTCATTGTGCTTATGCTCATTTTTAAGATTTTGACATTTTCACCTAAAGTGCACAATCAGGCTGAAAACGCATTTAAAGCCATAAAAAGTTCATTTAGGCTCACACACCTAAAATAAACGTTGTAGAGTCAAAAATTTTGCAGTATTTAGTGTATTCTAGCATCCTGAAGATGATTCCAGCATTAATTTCATTGTGCTTATGCTCATTTTGAAGATTTTGACATTTTCACCTTAAGTGTACAATCAGGGGCTGAAAACGCGTTTAAAGCAATAAAAAGTTCATTTTGGCTCTCACACCTAAACTAAACGTAGACTCAAAATTTTTGCTGTATTTAGTGTATTCTAGAATCCTGAAGATGATTCCAGCATTAATTTCATTGTGCTTATGCTCATTTTTAAGATTTTGACATTTTCACCTAAAGTGCACAATCAGGCTGAAAACGCATTTAAAGCCATAAAAAGTTCATTTTGGCTCACACACCTAAAATAAACGTTGTAGAGTCAAAAATTTTGCTGTATTTAGTGTATTCTAGCATCCTGAAGATGATTCCAGCATTAATTTCATTGTGCTTATGCTCATTTTGAAGATTTTGACATTTTCACCTTAAGTGTACAATCAGGGGCTGAAAACGCGTTTAAAGCAATAAAAAGTTCATTTTGGCTCTCACACCTAAACTAAACGTAGACTCAAAATTTTTGCTGTATTTAGTGTATTCTAGAATCCTGAAGATGATTCCAGCATTAATTTCATTGTGCTTATGCTCATTTTTAAGATTTTGACATTTTCACCTAAAGTGCACAATCAGGCTGAAAACGCATTTAAAGCCATAAAAAGTTCATTTTGGCTCACACACCTAAAATAAACGTTGTAGAGTCAAAAATTTTGCTGTATTTAGTGTATTCTAGCATCCTGAAGATGATTCCAGCATTAATTTCATTGTGCTTATGCTCATTTTGAAGATTTTGACATTTTCACCTTAAGTGTACAATCAGGGGCTGAAAACGCGTTTAAAGCAATAAAAAGTTCATTTTGGCTCTCACACCTAAACTAAACGTAGACTCAAAATTTTTGCTGTATTTAGTGTATTCTAGAATCCTGAAGATGATTCCAGCATTAATTTCATTGTGCTTATGCTAATTTTTAAGATTTTGACATTTTCACCTAAAGTGCACAATCAGGCTGAAAACGCATTTAAAGCCATAAAAAGTTCATTTTGGCTCTCACATCTAAACTAACCGTTGTAGACTCAAATTTTTTGCTGTATTTAGTGTATTCTAGCATCCTGAAGATGATTCCAGCATTAATTTCATTGTGCTTATGCTCATTTTGAAGATTTTGACATTTTCACCTTAAGTGTACAATCAGGGGCTGAAAACGCGTTTAAAGCAATAAAAAGTTCATTTTGGCTCTCACACCTAAACTAAACGTTGTAGACTCAAAATTTTTGCTGTATTCAGTGTATTCTAGCATCCTGAAGATGATTCCAGCATTAATTTCATCGTTCTTATGCTCATTTTGAAGATTTTGACATTTTCACCTTAAGTGTACAATCAGGGGCTGAAAACGCGTTTAAAGCAATAAAAAGTTCATTTTGGCTCTCACACCTAAACTAAACGTTGTAGACTCAAAATTTTTGCTGTATTCAGTGTATTCTAGCATCCTGAAGATGATTCCAGCATTAATTTCATCGTGCTTATGCTCATTTTTAAGATTTTGACATTTTCACCTAAAGTGCACAATCAGGCTGAAAACGCATTTAAAGCCATAAAAAGTTCATTTTGGCTCACACACCTAAAATAAACGTTGTAGAGTCAAAAATTTTGCTGTATTTAGTGTATTCTAGCATCCTGAAGATGATTCCAGCATTAATTTCATTGTGCTTATGCTCATTTTGAAGATTTTGACATTTTCACCTTAAGTGTACAATCAGGGGCTGAAAACGCGTTTAAAGCAATAAAAAGTTCATTTTGGCTCTCACACCTAAACTAAACGTAGACTCAAAATTTTTGCTGTATTTAGTGTATTCTAGAATCCTGAAGATGATTCCAGCATTAATTTCATTGTGCTTATGCTCATTTTTAAGATTTTGACATTTTCACCTAAAGTGCACAATCAGGCTGAAAACGCATTTAAAGCCATAAAAAGTTCATTTTGGCTCTCACATCTAAACTAACCGTTGTAGACTCAAATTTTTTGCTGTATTTAGTGTATTCTAGCATCCTGAAGATGATTCCAGCATTAATTTCATTGTGCTTATGCTCATTTTGAAGATTTTGACATTTTCACCTTAAGTGTACAATCAGGGGCTGAAAACGCGTTTAAAGCAATAAAAAGTTCATTTTGGCTCTCACACCTAAACTAAACGTTGTAGACTCAAAATTTTTGCTGTATTCAGTGTATTCTAGCATCCTGAAGATGATTCCAGCATTAATTTCATCGTTCTTATGCTCATTTTGAAGATTTTGACATTTTCACCTTAAGTGTACAATCAGGGGCTGAAAACGCGTTTAAAGCAATAAAAAGTTCATTTTGGCTCTCACACCTAAACTAAACGTTGTAGACTCAAAATTTTTGCTGTATTCAGTGTATTCTAGCATCCTGAAGATGATTCCAGCATTAATTTCATCGTGCTTATGCTCATTTTTAAGATTTTGACATTTTCACCTAAAGTGCACAATCAGGCTGAAAACGCATTTAAAGCCATAAAAAGTTCATTTTGGCTCTCACATCTAAACTAAACGTTGAAGACTCAAAATTTTTGCTGTATTTAGTGTATTCTAGCATCCTGAAGATGATTCCAGCATTAATTTCATTGTGCTTATGCTCATTTTGAAGATTTTGACATTTTCACCTTAAGTGTACAATCAGGGGCTGAAAACGCGTTTAAAGCAATAAAAAGTTCATTTTGGCTCTCACACCTAAACTAAACGTTGTAGACTCAAAATTTTTGCTGTATTCAGTGTATTCTAGCATCCTGAAGATGATTCCAGCATTAATTTCATCGTGCTTATGCTCATTTTGAAGATTTTGACATTTTCACCTAAAGTGCACAATCAGGCTGAAATTGCATTTAAAGCAATAAAAAGTTCATTTTGGCTCACACACCTAAAATAAACGTTGTAGAGTCAAAATTTTTGCTGTATTTAGTGTATTCTAGCATCCTGAAGATGATTCCAGCATTAATTTCATTGTGCTTATGCTCATTTTGAAGATTTTGACATTTTCACCTTAAGTGTACAATCAGGGGCTGAAAACGCGTTTAAAGCAATAAAAAGTTCATTTTGGCTCTCACACCTAAACTAAACGTTGTAGACTCAAAATTTTTGCTGTATTTAGTGTATTCTAGCATCCTGAAGATGATTCCAGCATTAATTTCATTGTGCTTATGCTCATTTTTAAAATTTTGACATTTTCACCTAAAGTGCACAATCAGGCTGAAAACGCATTTAAAGCCATAAAAAGTTCATTTTGGCTCTCACACCTAAACTAAACGTTGTAGACTCAAAATTTTTGCTGTATTTAGTCTATTCTAGCATCCTGAAGATAATTCCAGCATTAATTTCATTGTGCTTATGCTCATTTTGAAGATTTTGACATTTTCACCTTACGTGTACAATCAGGGTCTGAAAACGCGTTTAAAGCAATAAAAAGTTCATTTTGGCTCTCACACCTAAACTAAACGTTGTAGACTCAAAATTTTTGCTGTATTTAGTGTATTCTAGCATCCTGAAGATGATTCCAGCATTAATTTCATTGTGCTTATGCTCATTTTGAAGATTTTGACATTTTGACCTAAAGTGCACAATCAGGCTGAAAACGCATTTAAAGCAATAAAAAGTTCATTTTGGCTCTCACACCCAAACTAAACGACGTAGACTCAAAATTTTTGCTGTATTTAGTGTATTCTAGAATCCTGAAGATGATTCCAGCATTAATTTCATTGTGCTTATGCTCATTTTTAAGATTTTGACATTTTCACCTTAAGTGCACAATCAGGCTGAAAACGCATTTAAAGCCATAAAAAGTTCATTTTGGCTCTCACATCTAAACTAACCGTTGTAGACTCAAATTTTTTGCTGTATTTAGTGTATTCTAGCATCCTGAAGATGATTCCAGCATTAATTTCATTGTGCTTATGCTCATTTTGAAGATTTTGACATTTTCACCTTAAGTGTACAATCAGGGGCTGAAAACGCGTTTAAAGCAATAAAAAGTTCATTTTGGCTCTCACACCTAAACTAAACGTTGTAGACTCAAAATTTTTGCTGTATTCAGTGTATTCTAGCATCCTGAAGATGATTCCAGCATTAATTTCATCGTTCTTATGCTCATTTTGAAGATTTTGACATTTTCACCTTAAGTGTACAATCAGGGGCTGAAAACGCGTTTAAAGCAATAAAAAGTTCATTTTGGCTCTCACACCTAAACTAAACGTTGTAGACTCAAAATTTTTGCTGTATTCAGTGTATTCTAGCATCCTGAAGATGATTCCAGCATTAATTTCATCGTGCTTATGCTCATTTTTAAGATTTTGACATTTTCACCTAAAGTGCACAATCAGGCTGAAAACGCATTTAAAGCCATAAAAAGTTCATTTTGGCTCTCACATCTAAACTAAACGTTGTAGACTCAAAATTTTTGCTGTATTTAGTGTATTCTAGCATCCTGAAGATGATTCCAGCATTAATTTCATTGTGCTTATGCTCATTTTGAAGATTTTGACATTTTCACCTTAAGTGTACAATCAGGGGCTGAAAACGCGTTTAAAGCAATAAAAAGTTCATTTTGGCTCTCACACCTAAACTAAACGTTGTAGACTCAAAATTGTTGCTGTATTCAGTGTATTCTAGCATCCTGAAGATGATTCCAGCATTAATTTCATCGTGCTTATGCTCATTTTGAAGATTTTGACATTTTCACCTAAAGTGCACAATCAGGCTGAAAACGCATTTAAAGCAATAAAAAGTTCATTTTGGCTCACACACCTAAAATAAACGTTGTAGAGTCAAAATTTTTGCTGTATTTAGTGTATTCTAGCATCCTGAAGATGATTCCAGCATTAATTTCATTGTGCTTATGCTCATTTTGAAGATTTTGACATTTTCACCTTAAGTGTACAATCAGGGGCTGAAAACGCGTTTAAAGCAATAAAAAGTTCATTTTGGCTCTCACACCTAAACTAAACGTTGTAGACTCAAAATTTTTGCTGTATTTAGTGTATTCTAGAATCCTGAAGATGATTCCAGCATTAATTTCATTGTGCTTATGCTCATTTTTAAGATTTTGACATTTTCACCTAAAGTGCACAATCAGGCTGAAAACGCATTTAAAGCCATAAAAAGTTCATTTTGGCTCTCACATCTAAACTAACCGTTGTAGACTCAAATTTTTTGCTGTATTTAGTGTATTCTAGCATCCTGAAGATGATTCCAGCATTAATTTCATTGTGCTTATGCTCATTTTGAAGATTTTGACATTTTCACCTTAAGTGTACAATCAGGGGCTGAAAACGCGTTTAAAGCAATAAAAAGTTCATTTTGGCTCTCACACCTAAACTAAACGTTGTAGACTCAAAATTTTTGCTGTATTCAGTGTATTCTAGCATCCTGAAGATGATTCCAGCATTAATTTCATCGTTCTTATGCTCATTTTGAAGATTTTGACATTTTCACCTTAAGTGTACAATCAGGGGCTGAAAACGCGTTTAAAGCAATAAAAAGTTCATTTTGGCTCTCACACCTAAACTAAACGTTGTAGACTCAAAATTTTTGCTGTATTCAGTGTATTCTAGCATCCTGAAGATGATTCCAGCATTAATTTCATCGTGCTTATGCTCATTTTTAAGATTTTGACATTTTCACCTAAAGTGCACAATCAGGCTGAAAACGCATTTAAAGCCATAAAAAGTTCATTTTGGCTCTCACATCTAAACTAAACGTTGAAGACTCAAAATTTTTGCTGTATTTAGTGTATTCTAGCATCCTGAAGATGATTCCAGCATTAATTTCATTGTGCTTATGCTCATTTTGAAGATTTTGACATTTTCACCTTAAGTGTACAATCAGGGGCTGAAAACGCGTTTAAAGCAATAAAAAGTTCATTTTGGCTCTCACACCTAAACTAAACGTTGTAGACTCAAAATTTTTGCTGTATTCAGTGTATTCTAGCATCCTGAAGATGATTCCAGCATTAATTTCATCGTGCTTATGCTCATTTTGAAGATTTTGACATTTTCACCTAAAGTGCACAATCAGGCTGAAAACGCATTTAAAGCAATAAAAAGTTCATTTTGGCTCACACACCTAAAATAAACGTTGTAGAGTCAAAATTTTTGCTGTATTTAGTGTATTCTAGCATCCTGAAGATGATTCCAGCATTAATTTCATTGTGCTTATGCTCATTTTGAAGATTTTGACATTTTCACCTTAAGTGTACAATCAGGGGCTGAAAACGCGTTTAAAGCAATAAAAAGTTCATTTTGGCTCTCACACCTAAACTAAACGTTGTAGACTCAAAATTTTTGCTGTATTCAGTGTATTCTAGCATCCTGAAGATGATTCCAGCATTAATTTCATCGTGCTTATGCTCATTTTTAAGATTTTGACATTTTCACCTAAAGTGCACAATCAGGCTGAAAACGCATTTAAAGCCATAAAAAGTTCATTTTGGCTCTCACATCTAAACTAAACG
Source organism: Vanacampus margaritifer (assembly GCF_051991255.1). Classification (NCBI taxonomy): domain Eukaryota; kingdom Metazoa; phylum Chordata; class Actinopteri; order Syngnathiformes; family Syngnathidae; genus Vanacampus; species Vanacampus margaritifer. Next base: position 28,251,239 of record NC_135438.1, on the reverse strand, counting down.
TTGTAGACTCAAAATTTTTGCTGTATTTAGTGTATTCTAGCATCCTGAAGATGATTCCAGCATTAATTTCATTGTGCTTATGCTCATTTTGAAGATTTTGACATTTTCACCTTAAGTGTACAATCAGGGGCTGAAAACGCGTTTGAAGCAATAAAAAGTTCATTTTGGCTCTCACACCTAAACTAAACGTTGTAGACTCAAAATTGTTGCTGTATTCAGTGTATTCTAGCATCCTGAAGATGATTCCAGCATTAATTTCATCGTGCTTATGCTCATTTTGAAGATTTTGACATTTTCACCTAAAGTGCACAATCAGGCTGAAAACGCATTTAAAGCAATAAAAAGTTCATTTTGGCTCACACACCTAAAATAAACGTTGTAGAGTCAAAATTTTTGCTGTATTTAGTGTATTCTAGCATCCTGAAGATGATTCCAGCATTAATTTCATTGTGCTTATGCTCATTTTGAAGATTTTGACATTTTCACCTTAAGTGTACAATCAGGGGCTGAAAACGCGTTTAAAGCAATAAAAAGTTCATTTTGGCTCTCACACCTAAACTAAACGTAGACTCAAAATTTTTGCTGTATTTAGTGTATTCTAGCATCCTGAAGATGATTCCAGCATTAATTTCATTGTGCTTATGCTCATTTTGAAGATTTTGACATTTTCACCTTAAGTGTACAATCAGGGGCTGAAAACGCGTTTAAAGCAATAAAAAGTTCATTTTGGCTCTCACACCTAAACTAAACGTAGACTCAAAATTTTTGCTGTATTTAGTGTATTCTAGAATCCTGAAGATGATTCCAGCATTAATTTCATTGTGCTTATGCTCATTTTTAAGATTTTGACATTTTCACCTAAAGTGCACAATCAGGCTGAAAACGCATTTAAAGCCATAAAAAGTTCATTTTGGCTCACACACCTAAAATAAACGTTGTAGAGTCAAAAATTTTGCTGTATTTAGTGTATTCTAGCATCCTGAAGATGATTCCAGCATTAATTTCATTGTGCTTATGCTCATTTTGAAGATTTTGACATTTTCACCTTAAGTGTACAATCAGGGGCTGAAAACGCGTTTAAAGCAATAAAAAGTTCATTTTGGCTCTCACACCTAAACTAAACGTAGACTCAAAATTTTTGCTGTATTTAGTGTATTCTAGAATCCTGAAGATGATTCCAGCATTAATTTCATTGTGCTTATGCTCATTTTTAAGATTTTGACATTTTCACCTAAAGTGCACAATCAGGCTGAAAACGCATTTAAAGCCATAAAAAGTTCATTTTGGCTCTCACATCTAAACTAACCGTTGTAGACTCAAATTTTTTGCTGTATTTAGTGTATTCTAGCATCCTGAAGATGATTCCAGCATTAATTTCATTGTGCTTATGCTCATTTTTAAGATTTTGACATTTTCACCTAAAGTGCACAATCAGGCTGAAAACGCATTTAAAGCCATAAAAAGTTCATTTAGGCTCACACACCTAAAATAAACGTTGTAGAGTCAAAAATTTTGCTGTATTTAGTGTATTCTAGCATCCTGAAGATGATTCCAGCATTAATTTCATTGTGCTTATGCTCATTTTGAAGATTTTGACATTTTCACCTTAAGTGTACAATCAGGGGCTGAAAACGCGTTTAAAGCAATAAAAAGTTCATTTTGGCTCTCACACCTAAACTAAACGTAGACTCAAAATTTTTGCTGTATTTAGTGTATTCTAGAATCCTGAAGATGATTCCAGCATTAATTTCATTGTGCTTATGCTCATTTTTAAGATTTTGACATTTTCACCTAAAGTGCACAATCAGGCTGAAAACGCATTTAAAGCCATAAAAAGTTCATTTTGGCTCACACACCTAAAATAAACGTTGTAGAGTCAAAAATTTTGCTGTATTTAGTGTATTCTAGCATCCTGAAGATGATTCCAGCATTAATTTCATTGTGCTTATGCTCATTTTGAAGATTTTGACATTTTCACCTTAAGTGTACAATCAGGGGCTGAAAACGCGTTTAAAGCAATAAAAAGTTCATTTTGGCTCTCACACCTAAACTAAACGTAGACTCAAAATTTTTGCTGTATTTAGTGTATTCTAGAATCCTGAAGATGATTCCAGCATTAATTTCATTGTGCTTATGCTCATTTTTAAGATTTTGACATTTTCACCTAAAGTGCACAATCAGGCTGAAAACGCATTTAAAGCCATAAAAAGTTCATTTTGGCTCTCACATCTAAACTAACCGTTGTAGACTCAAATTTTTTGCTGTATTTAGTGTATTCTAGCATCCTGAAGATGATTCCAGCATTAATTTCATTGTGCTTATGCTCATTTTTAAGATTTTGACATTTTCACCTAAAGTGCACAATCAGGCTGAAAACGCATTTAAAGCCATAAAAAGTTCATTTAGGCTCACACACCTAAAATAAACGTTGTAGAGTCAAAAATTTTGCAGTATTTAGTGTATTCTAGCATCCTGAAGATGATTCCAGCATTAATTTCATTGTGCTTATGCTCATTTTGAAGATTTTGACATTTTCACCTTAAGTGTACAATCAGGGGCTGAAAACGCGTTTAAAGCAATAAAAAGTTCATTTTGGCTCTCACACCTAAACTAAACGTAGACTCAAAATTTTTGCTGTATTTAGTGTATTCTAGAATCCTGAAGATGATTCCAGCATTAATTTCATTGTGCTTATGCTCATTTTTAAGATTTTGACATTTTCACCTAAAGTGCACAATCAGGCTGAAAACGCATTTAAAGCCATAAAAAGTTCATTTTGGCTCACACACCTAAAATAAACGTTGTAGAGTCAAAAATTTTGCTGTATTTAGTGTATTCTAGCATCCTGAAGATGATTCCAGCATTAATTTCATTGTGCTTATGCTCATTTTGAAGATTTTGACATTTTCACCTTAAGTGTACAATCAGGGGCTGAAAACGCGTTTAAAGCAATAAAAAGTTCATTTTGGCTCTCACACCTAAACTAAACGTAGACTCAAAATTTTTGCTGTATTTAGTGTATTCTAGAATCCTGAAGATGATTCCAGCATTAATTTCATTGTGCTTATGCTCATTTTTAAGATTTTGACATTTTCACCTAAAGTGCACAATCAGGCTGAAAACGCATTTAAAGCCATAAAAAGTTCATTTTGGCTCACACACCTAAAATAAACGTTGTAGAGTCAAAAATTTTGCTGTATTTAGTGTATTCTAGCATCCTGAAGATGATTCCAGCATTAATTTCATTGTGCTTATGCTCATTTTGAAGATTTTGACATTTTCACCTTAAGTGTACAATCAGGGGCTGAAAACGCGTTTAAAGCAATAAAAAGTTCATTTTGGCTCTCACACCTAAACTAAACGTAGACTCAAAATTTTTGCTGTATTTAGTGTATTCTAGAATCCTGAAGATGATTCCAGCATTAATTTCATTGTGCTTATGCTCATTTTTAAGATTTTGACATTTTCACCTAAAGTGCACAATCAGGCTGAAAACGCATTTAAAGCCATAAAAAGTTCATTTTGGCTCTCACATCTAAACTAACCGTTGTAGACTCAAATTTTTTGCTGTATTTAGTGTATTCTAGCATCCTGAAGATGATTCCAGCATTAATTTCATTGTGCTTATGCTCATTTTGAAGATTTTGACATTTTCACCTTAAGTGTACAATCAGGGGCTGAAAACGCGTTTAAAGCAATAAAAAGTTCATTTTGGCTCTCACACCTAAACTAAACGTTGTAGACTCAAAATTTTTGCTGTATTCAGTGTATTCTAGCATCCTGAAGATGATTCCAGCATTAATTTCATCGTTCTTATGCTCATTTTGAAGATTTTGACATTTTCACCTTAAGTGTACAATCAGGGGCTGAAAACGCGTTTAAAGCAATAAAAAGTTCATTTTGGCTCTCACACCTAAACTAAACGTTGTAGACTCAAAATTTTTGCTGTATTCAGTGTATTCTAGCATCCTGAAGATGATTCCAGCATTAATTTCATCGTGCTTATGCTCATTTTTAAGATTTTGACATTTTCACCTAAAGTGCACAATCAGGCTGAAAACGCATTTAAAGCCATAAAAAGTTCATTTTGGCTCACACACCTAAAATAAACGTTGTAGAGTCAAAAATTTTGCTGTATTTAGTGTATTCTAGCATCCTGAAGATGATTCCAGCATTAATTTCATTGTGCTTATGCTCATTTTGAAGATTTTGACATTTTCACCTTAAGTGTACAATCAGGGGCTGAAAACGCGTTTAAAGCAATAAAAAGTTCATTTTGGCTCTCACACCTAAACTAAACGTAGACTCAAAATTTTTGCTGTATTTAGTGTATTCTAGAATCCTGAAGATGATTCCAGCATTAATTTCATTGTGCTTATGCTCATTTTTAAGATTTTGACATTTTCACCTAAAGTGCACAATCAGGCTGAAAACGCATTTAAAGCCATAAAAAGTTCATTTTGGCTCTCACATCTAAACTAACCGTTGTAGACTCAAATTTTTTGCTGTATTTAGTGTATTCTAGCATCCTGAAGATGATTCCAGCATTAATTTCATTGTGCTTATGCTCATTTTGAAGATTTTGACATTTTCACCTTAAGTGTACAATCAGGGGCTGAAAACGCGTTTAAAGCAATAAAAAGTTCATTTTGGCTCTCACACCTAAACTAAACGTTGTAGACTCAAAATTTTTGCTGTATTCAGTGTATTCTAGCATCCTGAAGATGATTCCAGCATTAATTTCATCGTTCTTATGCTCATTTTGAAGATTTTGACATTTTCACCTTAAGTGTACAATCAGGGGCTGAAAACGCGTTTAAAGCAATAAAAAGTTCATTTTGGCTCTCACACCTAAACTAAACGTTGTAGACTCAAAATTTTTGCTGTATTCAGTGTATTCTAGCATCCTGAAGATGATTCCAGCATTAATTTCATCGTGCTTATGCTCATTTTTAAGATTTTGACATTTTCACCTAAAGTGCACAATCAGGCTGAAAACGCATTTAAAGCCATAAAAAGTTCATTTTGGCTCTCACATCTAAACTAAACGTTGAAGACTCAAAATTTTTGCTGTATTTAGTGTATTCTAGCATCCTGAAGATGATTCCAGCATTAATTTCATTGTGCTTATGCTCATTTTGAAGATTTTGACATTTTCACCTTAAGTGTACAATCAGGGGCTGAAAACGCGTTTAAAGCAATAAAAAGTTCATTTTGGCTCTCACACCTAAACTAAACGTTGTAGACTCAAAATTTTTGCTGTATTCAGTGTATTCTAGCATCCTGAAGATGATTCCAGCATTAATTTCATCGTGCTTATGCTCATTTTGAAGATTTTGACATTTTCACCTAAAGTGCACAATCAGGCTGAAATTGCATTTAAAGCAATAAAAAGTTCATTTTGGCTCACACACCTAAAATAAACGTTGTAGAGTCAAAATTTTTGCTGTATTTAGTGTATTCTAGCATCCTGAAGATGATTCCAGCATTAATTTCATTGTGCTTATGCTCATTTTGAAGATTTTGACATTTTCACCTTAAGTGTACAATCAGGGGCTGAAAACGCGTTTAAAGCAATAAAAAGTTCATTTTGGCTCTCACACCTAAACTAAACGTTGTAGACTCAAAATTTTTGCTGTATTTAGTGTATTCTAGCATCCTGAAGATGATTCCAGCATTAATTTCATTGTGCTTATGCTCATTTTTAAAATTTTGACATTTTCACCTAAAGTGCACAATCAGGCTGAAAACGCATTTAAAGCCATAAAAAGTTCATTTTGGCTCTCACACCTAAACTAAACGTTGTAGACTCAAAATTTTTGCTGTATTTAGTCTATTCTAGCATCCTGAAGATAATTCCAGCATTAATTTCATTGTGCTTATGCTCATTTTGAAGATTTTGACATTTTCACCTTACGTGTACAATCAGGGTCTGAAAACGCGTTTAAAGCAATAAAAAGTTCATTTTGGCTCTCACACCTAAACTAAACGTTGTAGACTCAAAATTTTTGCTGTATTTAGTGTATTCTAGCATCCTGAAGATGATTCCAGCATTAATTTCATTGTGCTTATGCTCATTTTGAAGATTTTGACATTTTGACCTAAAGTGCACAATCAGGCTGAAAACGCATTTAAAGCAATAAAAAGTTCATTTTGGCTCTCACACCCAAACTAAACGACGTAGACTCAAAATTTTTGCTGTATTTAGTGTATTCTAGAATCCTGAAGATGATTCCAGCATTAATTTCATTGTGCTTATGCTCATTTTTAAGATTTTGACATTTTCACCTTAAGTGCACAATCAGGCTGAAAACGCATTTAAAGCCATAAAAAGTTCATTTTGGCTCTCACATCTAAACTAACCGTTGTAGACTCAAATTTTTTGCTGTATTTAGTGTATTCTAGCATCCTGAAGATGATTCCAGCATTAATTTCATTGTGCTTATGCTCATTTTGAAGATTTTGACATTTTCACCTTAAGTGTACAATCAGGGGCTGAAAACGCGTTTAAAGCAATAAAAAGTTCATTTTGGCTCTCACACCTAAACTAAACGTTGTAGACTCAAAATTTTTGCTGTATTCAGTGTATTCTAGCATCCTGAAGATGATTCCAGCATTAATTTCATCGTTCTTATGCTCATTTTGAAGATTTTGACATTTTCACCTTAAGTGTACAATCAGGGGCTGAAAACGCGTTTAAAGCAATAAAAAGTTCATTTTGGCTCTCACACCTAAACTAAACGTTGTAGACTCAAAATTTTTGCTGTATTCAGTGTATTCTAGCATCCTGAAGATGATTCCAGCATTAATTTCATCGTGCTTATGCTCATTTTTAAGATTTTGACATTTTCACCTAAAGTGCACAATCAGGCTGAAAACGCATTTAAAGCCATAAAAAGTTCATTTTGGCTCTCACATCTAAACTAAACGTTGTAGACTCAAAATTTTTGCTGTATTTAGTGTATTCTAGCATCCTGAAGATGATTCCAGCATTAATTTCATTGTGCTTATGCTCATTTTGAAGATTTTGACATTTTCACCTTAAGTGTACAATCAGGGGCTGAAAACGCGTTTGAAGCAATAAAAAGTTCATTTTGGCTCTCACACCTAAACTAAACGTTGTAGACTCAAAATTGTTGCTGTATTCAGTGTATTCTAGCATCCTGAAGATGATTCCAGCATTAATTTCATCGTGCTTATGCTCATTTTGAAGATTTTGACATTTTCACCTAAAGTGCACAATCAGGCTGAAAACGCATTTAAAGCAATAAAAAGTTCATTTTGGCTCACACACCTAAAATAAACGTTGTAGAGTCAAAATTTTTGCTGTATTTAGTGTATTCTAGCATCCTGAAGATGATTCCAGCATTAATTTCATTGTGCTTATGCTCATTTTGAAGATTTTGACATTTTCACCTTAAGTGTACAATCAGGGGCTGAAAACGCGTTTAAAGCAATAAAAAGTTCATTTTGGCTCTCACACCTAAACTAAACGTAGACTCAAAATTTTTGCTGTATTTAGTGTATTCTAGCATCCTGAAGATGATTCCAGCATTAATTTCATTGTGCTTATGCTCATTTTGAAGATTTTGACATTTTCACCTTAAGTGTACAATCAGGGGCTGAAAACGCGTTTAAAGCAATAAAAAGTTCATTTTGGCTCTCACACCTAAACTAAACGTAGACTCAAAATTTTTGCTGTATTTAGTGTATTCTAGAATCCTGAAGATGATTCCAGCATTAATTTCATTGTGCTTATGCTCATTTTTAAGATTTTGACATTTTCACCTAAAGTGCACAATCAGGCTGAAAACGCATTTAAAGCCATAAAAAGTTCATTTTGGCTCACACACCTAAAATAAACGTTGTAGAGTCAAAAATTTTGCTGTATTTAGTGTATTCTAGCATCCTGAAGATGATTCCAGCATTAATTTCATTGTGCTTATGCTCATTTTGAAGATTTTGACATTTTCACCTTAAGTGTACAATCAGGGGCTGAAAACGCGTTTAAAGCAATAAAAAGTTCATTTTGGCTCTCACACCTAAACTAAACGTAGACTCAAAATTTTTGCTGTATTTAGTGTATTCTAGAATCCTGAAGATGATTCCAGCATTAATTTCATTGTGCTTATGCTCATTTTTAAGATTTTGACATTTTCACCTAAAGTGCACAATCAGGCTGAAAACGCATTTAAAGCCATAAAAAGTTCATTTTGGCTCACACACCTAAAATAAACGTTGTAGAGTCAAAAATTTTGCTGTATTTAGTGTATTCTAGCATCCTGAAGATGATTCCAGCATTAATTTCATTGTGCTTATGCTCATTTTGAAGATTTTGACATTTTCACCTTAAGTGTACAATCAGGGGCTGAAAACGCGTTTAAAGCAATAAAAAGTTCATTTTGGCTCTCACACCTAAACTAAACGTAGACTCAAAATTTTTGCTGTATTTAGTGTATTCTAGAATCCTGAAGATGATTCCAGCATTAATTTCATTGTGCTTATGCTCATTTTTAAGATTTTGACATTTTCACCTAAAGTGCACAATCAGGCTGAAAACGCATTTAAAGCCATAAAAAGTTCATTTTGGCTCTCACATCTAAACTAACCGTTGTAGACTCAAATTTTTTGCTGTATTTAGTGTATTCTAGCATCCTGAAGATGATTCCAGCATTAATTTCATTGTGCTTATGCTCATTTTGAAGATTTTGACATTTTCACCTTAAGTGTACAATCAGGGGCTGAAAACGCGTTTAAAGCAATAAAAAGTTCATTTTGGCTCTCACACCTAAACTAAACGTTGTAGACTCAAAATTTTTGCTGTATTCAGTGTATTCTAGCATCCTGAAGATGATTCCAGCATTAATTTCATCGTTCTTATGCTCATTTTGAAGATTTTGACATTTTCACCTTAAGTGTACAATCAGGGGCTGAAAACGCGTTTAAAGCAATAAAAAGTTCATTTTGGCTCTCACACCTAAACTAAACGTTGTAGACTCAAAATTTTTGCTGTATTCAGTGTATTCTAGCATCCTGAAGATGATTCCAGCATTAATTTCATCGTGCTTATGCTCATTTTTAAGATTTTGACATTTTCACCTAAAGTGCACAATCAGGCTGAAAACGCATTTAAAGCCATAAAAAGTTCATTTTGGCTCACACACCTAAACTAACCGTTGTAGACTCAAATTTTTTGCTGTATTTAGTGTATTCTAGCATCCTGAAGATGATTCCAGCATTAATTTCATTGTGCTTATGCTCATTTTGAAGATTTTGACATTTTCACCTTAAGTGTACAATCAGGGGCTGAAAACGCGTTTAAAGCAATAAAAAGTTCATTTTGGCTCTCACACCTAAACTAAACGTTGTAGACTCAAAATTTTTGCTGTATTCAGTGTATTCTAGCATCCTGAAGATGATTCCAGCATTAATTTCATCGTTCTTATGCTCATTTTGAAGATTTTGACATTTTCACCTGAAGTGTACAATCAGGGGCTGAAAACGCGTTTAAAGCAATAAAAAGTTCATTTTGGCTCTCACACCTAAACTAAACGTTGTAGACTCAAAATTTTTGCTGTATTCAGTGTATTCTAGCATCCTGAAGATGATTCCAGCATTAATTTCATCGTGCTTATGCTCATTTTTAAGATTTTGACATTTTCACCTAAAGTGCACAATCAGGCTGAAAACGCATTTAAAGCCATAAAAAGTTCATTTTGGCTCTCACATCTAAACTAAACGTTGAAGACTCAAAATTTTTGCTGTATTTAGTGTATTCTAGCATCCTGAAGATGATTCCAGCATTAATTTCATTGTGCTTATGCTCATTTTGAAGATTTTGACATTTTCACCTTAAGTGTACAATCAGGGGCTGAAAACGCGTTTAAAGCAATAAAAAGTTCATTTTGGCTCTCACACCTAAACTAAACGTTGTAGACTCAAAATTTTTGCTGTATTCAGTGTATTCTAGCATCCTGAAGATGATTCCAGCATTAATTTCATCGTGCTTATGCTCATTTTGAAGATTTTGACATTTTCACCTAAAGTGCACAATCAGGCTGAAAACGCATTTAAAGCAATAAAAAGTTCATTTTGGCTCACACACCTAAAATAAACGTTGTAGAGTCAAAATTTTTGCTGTATTTAGTGTATTCTAGCATCCTGAAGATGATTCCAGCATTAATTTCATTGTGCTTATGCTCATTTTGAAGATTTTGACATTTTCACCTTAAGTGTACAATCAGGGGCTGAAAACGCGTTTAAAGCAATAAAAAGTTCATTTTGGCTCTCACACCTAAACTAAACGTTGTAGACTCAAAATTTTTGCTGTATTTAGTGTATTCTAGCATCCTGAAGATGATTCCAGCATTAATTTCATTGTGCTTATGCTCATTTTTAAAATTTTGACATTTTCACCTAAAGTGCACAATCAGGCTGAAAACGCATTTAAAGCCATAAAAAGTTCATTTTGGCTCTCACACCTAAACTAAACGTTGTAGACTCAAAATTTTTGCTGTATTTAGTCTATTCTAGCATCCTGAAGATAATTCCAGCATTAATTTCATTGTGCTTATGCTCATTTTGAAGATTTTGACATTTTCACCTTACGTGTACAATCAGGGTCTGAAAACGCGTTTAAAGCAATAAAAAGTTCATTTTGGCTCTCACACCTAAACTAAACGTTGTAGACTCAAAATTTTTGCTGTATTTAGTGTATTCTAGCATCCTGAAGATGATTCCAGCATTAATTTCATTGTGCTTATGCTCATTTTGAAGATTTTGACATTTTGACCTAAAGTGCACAATCAGGCTGAAAACGCATTTAAAGCAATAAAAAGTTCATTTTGGCTCTCACACCCAAACTAAACGACGTAGACTCAAAATTTTTGCTGTATTTAGTGTATTCTAGAATCCTGAAGATGATTCCAGCATTAATTTCATTGTGCTTATGCTCATTTTTAAGATTTTGACATTTTCACCTTAAGTGTACAATCAGGGGCTGAAAACGCGTTTAAAGCAATAAAAAGTTCATTTTGGCTCTCACACCTAAACTAAACGTTGTAGACTCAAAATTTTTGCTGTATTCAGTGTATTCTAGCATCCTGAAGATGATTCCAGCATTAATTTCATCGAGCTTATGTTCATTTTGAAGATTTTGACATTTTCACCTTAAGTGTACAATCAGGGGCTGAAGACGCGTTTAAAGCAATAAAAAGTTCATTTTGGCTCTCACACCTAAACTAAACGTTGCAGACTCAAAATTTTTGCTGTATTCAGTGTATTCTAGCATCCTGAAGATGATTCCAGCATTAATTTCATCGTGCTTATGCTCATTTTTAAGATTTTGACATTTTCACCTAAAGTGCACAATCAGGCTAAAAACGCATTTAAAGCCATAAAATGTTCATTTTGGCTCTCACATCTAAACTAAACGTTGTAGACTCAAAATTTTTGCTGTATTTAGTGTATTCTAGCATCCTGAAGATGATTCCAGCATTAATTTCATTGTGCTTATGCTCATTTTGAAGATTTTGACATTTTCACCTTAAGTGTACAATCAGGGGCTGAAAACGCGTTTAAAGCAATAAAAAGTTCATTTTGGCTCTCACACCTAAACTAAACGTTGTAGACTCAAAATTTTTGCTGTATTCAGTGTATTCTAGCATCCTGAAGATGATTCCAGCATTAATTTCATCGTGCTTATGCTCATTTTGAAGATTTTGACATTTTCACCTAAAGTGCACAATCAGGCTGAAAACGCATTTAAAGCAATAAAAAGTTCATTTTGGCTCACACACCTAAAATAAACGTTGTAGAGTCAAAATTTTTGCTGTATTTAGTCTATTCTAGCATCCTGAAGATAATTCCAGCATTAATTTCATTGTGCTTATGCTCATTTTGAAGATTTTGACATTTTCACCTTACGTGTACAATCAGGGTCTGAAAACGCGTTTAAAGCAATAAAAAGTTCATTTTGGCTCTCACACCTAAACTAAACGTTGTAGACTCAAAATTTTTGCTGTATTTAGTGTATTCTAGCATCCTGAAGATGATTCCAGCATTAATTTCATTGTGCTTATGCTCATTTTGAAGATTTTGACATTTTGACCTAAAGTGCACAATCAGGCTGAAAACGCATTTAAAGCAATAAAAAGTTCATTTTGGCTCTCACACCCAAACTAAACGACGTAGACTCAAAATTTTTGCTGTATTTAGTGTATTCTAGAATCCTGAAGATGATTCCAGCATTAATTTCATTGTGCTTATGCTCATTTTTAAGATTTTGACATTTTCACCTTAAGTGTACAATCAGGGGCTGAAAACGCGTTTAAAGCAATAAAAAGTTCATTTTGGCTCTCACACCTAAACTAAACGTTGTAGACTCAAAATTTTTGCTGTATTCAGTGTATTCTAGCATCCTGAAGATGATTCCAGCATTAATTTCATCGAGCTTATGTTCATTTTGAAGATTTTGACATTTTCACCTTAAGTGTACAATCAGGGGCTGAAGACGCGTTTAAAGCAATAAAAAGTTCATTTTGGCTCTCACACCTAAACTAAACGTTGCAGACTCAAAATTTTTGCTGTATTCAGTGTATTCTAGCATCCTGAAGATGATTCCAGCATTAATTTCATCGTGCTTATGCTCATTTTTAAGATTTTGACATTTTCACCTAAAGTGCACAATCAGGCTAAAAACGCATTTAAAGCCATAAAATGTTCATTTTGGCTCTCACATCTAAACTAAACGTTGTAGACTCAAAATTTTTGCTGTATTTAGTGTATTCTAGCATCCTGAAGATGATTCCAGCATTAATTTCATTGTGCTTATGCTCATTTTGAAGATTTTGACATTTTCACCTTAAGTGTACAATCAGGGGCTGAAAACGCGTTTAAAGCAATAAAAAGTTCATTTTGGCTCTCACACCTAAACTAAACGTTGTAGACTCAAAATTTTTGCTGTATTCAGTGTATTCTAGCATCCTGAAGATGATTCCAGCATTAATTTCATCGTGCTTATGCTCATTTTGAAGATTTTGACATTTTCACCTAAAGTGCACAATCAGGCTGAAAACGCATTTAAAGCAATAAAAAGTTCATTTTGGCTCACACACCTAAAATAAACGTTGTAGAGTCAAAATTTTTGCTGTATTTAGTGTATTCTAGCATCCTGAAGATGATTCCAGCATTAATTTCATTGTGCTTATGCTCATTTTGAAGATTTTGACATTTTCACCTTAAGTGTACAATCAGGGGCTGAAAACGCGTTTAAAGCAATAAAAAGTTCATTTTGGCTCTCACACCGAAACTAAACGTTGTAGACTCAAAATTTTTGCTGTATTTAGTGTATTCTAGCATCCTGAAGATGATTCCAGCATTAATTTCATTGTGCTTATGCTCATTTTGAAGATTTTGACATTTTCACCTTACGTGTACAATCAGGGTCTGAAAACGCATTTAAAGCAATAAAAAGTTCATCTTGGCTCTCACACCTAAACTAAACGTTGTAGACTCAAAATTTTTGCTGTATTTAGTGTATTCTAGCATCCTGAAGATGATTCCACCATTAATTTCATTGTGCTTATGCTCATTTTGAAGATTTTGACATTTTGACCTAAAGTGCACAATCAGGCTGAAAACGCATTTAAAGCAATAAAAAGTTCATTTTGGCTCACACACCTAAAATAAACGTTGTAGAGTCAAAATTTTTGCTGTATTTAGTGTATTCTAGCATCCTGAAGATGATTCCAGCATTAATTTCATTGTGCTTATCCTCATTTTTAAGATTTTGACATTTTCACCTAAAGTGCACAATCAGGCTGAAAACGCATTTAAAGCCATAAAAAGTTCATTTTGGCTCACACACCTAAAATAAACGTTGTAGAGTCAAAAATTTTGGTGTATTTAGTGTATTCTAGCATCCTGAAGATGATTCCAGCATTAATTTCATTGTGCTTATGCTCATTTTGAAGATTTTGACATTTTGACCTAAAGAGCACAATCAGGCTGAAAACGCATTTAAAGCAATAAAAAGTTCATTTTGGCTCACACACCTAAAATAAACGTTGTAGACTGAAATTTTTTTGCTGTATTTAGTGTATTCTAGCATCCTGAAGATGATTCCAGCATTAATTTCATTGTGCTTATGCTCATTTTGAAGATTTTGACATTTTCACCTTAAGTGTACAATCAGGGGCTGAAAACGCGTTTAAAGCAATAAAAAGTTTATTTTGGCTCTCACACCTAAACTAAACGTTGTAGACTCAAAAATTTTGCTGTATTTAGTGTATTCTAGCATCCTGAAGATGATTCCAGCATTAATTTCATTGTGCTTATGCTCATTTTGAAGATTTTGACATTTTCACCTTAAGTGTACAATCAGGGGCTGAAAACGCGTTTAAAGCAATAAAAAGTTCATTTTGGCTCTCACACCTAAACTAAACGTTGTAGACTCAAAATTTTTGCTGTATTCAGTGTATTCTAGCATCCTGAAGATGATTCCAGCATTAATTTCATCGTGCTTATGCTCATTTTGAAGATTTTGACATTTTCACCTAAAGTGCACAATCAGGCTGAAAACGCATTTAAAGCCATAAAAAGTTCATTTTGGCTCTCACATCTAAACTAAACGTTGTAGACTCAAAATTTTTGCTGTATTTAGTGTATTCTAGCATCCTGAAGATGATTCCAGCATTAATTTCATTGTGCTTATGCTCATTTTGAAGATTTTGACATTTTCACCTTAAGTGTACAATCAGGGGCTAAAAACGCGTTTAAAGCAATAAAAAGTTCATTTTGGCTCTCACACCTAAACTAAACGTTGTAGACTCAACATTTTTGCTGTATTCAGTGTAATCTAGCATCCTGAAGATGATTCCAGCATTAATTTCATCGTGCTTATGCTCATTTTGAAGATTTTGACATTTTCACCTAAAGTGCACAATCAGGCTGAAAACGCATTTAAAGCAATAAAAAGTTCATTTTGGCTCTCACACCTAAACTAAACGTTGTAGACTCAAAATTTTTGCTGTATTTAGTGTATTCTAGCATCCTGAAGATGATTCCAGCATTAATTTCATCGTGCTTATGCTCATTTTTAAGATTTTGACATTTTCACCTAAAGTGCACAATTTGGCTGAAAACGCATTTAAAGCAATAAAGAGTTCATTTTGGCTATCACACCTAAACTAAACGTTGTAGACTCAAAATTTTTGCTGTATTTAGTGTATTCTAGCATCCTGAAGATGATTCCAGCATTAATTTCATTGTGCTTATGCTCATTTTGAAGATTTTGACATTTTCACCTTAAGTGTACAATCAGGGGCTGAAAACGCGTTTAAAGCAATAAAAAGTTCATTTTGGCTCTCACACCTAAACTAAACGTTGTAGACTCAAAATTTTTGCTGTATTTAGTGTATTCTAGAATCCTGAAGATGATTCCAGCATTAATTTCATTGTGCTTATGCTCATTTTTAAGATTTTGTCATTTTCACCTAAAGTGCACAATCAGGCTGAAAACGCATTTAAAGCAATAAAAAGTTCATTTTGGCTCTCACACCTAAACTAAACGTTGTAGACTCAAAATTTTTGCTGTATTTAGTGTATTTTAGCATCCTGAAGATGATTCCAGCATTAATTTCATTGTGCTTATGCTCATTTTTAAGATTTTGACATTTTCACCTTAAGTGTACAATCAGGGGCTGAAAACGCGTTTAAAGCAATAAAAAGTTCATTTTGGCTCTCACACCTAAACTAAACGTTGTAGACTCAAATTTTTTGCTGTATTCAGTGTATTCTAGCATCCTGAAGATGATTCCAGCATTAATTTCATCGTGCTTATGCTCATTTTGAAGATTTTGACATTTTCACCTAAAGTGCACAATCAGGCTGAAAACGCATTTAAAGCAATAAAAAGTTCATTTTGGCTCACACACCTAAAATAAACGTTGTAGAGTCAAAATTTTTGCTGTATTTAGTGTATTCTAGCATCCTGAAGATGATTCCAGCATTAATTTCATTGTGCTTATGCTCATTTTGAAGATTTTGACATTTTCACCTTAAGTGTACAATCAGGGGCTGAAAACGCGTTTAAAGCAATAAAAAGTTCATTTTGGCTCTCACACCTAAACTAAACGTAGACTCAAAATTTTTGCTGTATTTAGTGTATTCTAGAATCCTGAAGATGATTCCAGCATTAATTTCATTGTGCTTATGCTCATTTTTAAGATTTTGACATTTTCACCTAAAGTGCACAATCAGGCTGAAAACGCATTTAAAGCCATAAAAAGTTCATTTTGGCTCTCACATCTAAACTAACCGTTGTAGACTCAAATTTTTTGCTGTATTTAGTGTATTCTAGCATCCTGAAGATGATTCCAGCATTAATTTCATTGTGCTTATGCTCATTTTGAAGATTTTGACATTTTCACCTTAAGTGTACAATCAGGGGCTGAAAACGCGTTTAAAGCAATAAAAAGTTCATTTTGGCTCTCACACCTAAACTAAACGTTGTAGACTCAAAATTTTTGCTGTATTCAGTGTATTCTAGCATCCTGAAGATGATTCCAGCATTAATTTCATCGTGCTTATGCTCATTTTGAAGATTTTGACATTTTCACCTAAAGTGCACAATCAGGCTGAAATTGCATTTAAAGCAATAAAAAGTTCATTTTGGCTCACACACCTAAAATAAACGTTGTAGAGTCAAAATTTTTGCTGTATTTAGTGTATTCTAGCATCCTGAAGATGATTCCAGCATTAATTTCATTGTGCTTATGCTCATTTTGAAGATTTTGACATTTTCACCTTAAGTGTACAATCAGGGGCTGAAAACGCGTTTAAAGCAATAAAAAGTTCATTTTGGCTCTCACACCTAAACTAAACGTTGTAGACTCAAAATTTTTGCTGTATTTAGTGTATTCTAGCATCCTGAAGATGATTCCAGCATTAATTTCATTGTGCTTATGCTCATTTTTAAAATTTTGACATTTTCACCTAAAGTGCACAATCAGGCTGAAAACGCATTTAAAGCCATAAAAAGTTCATTTTGGCTCTCACACCTAAACTAAACGTTGTAGACTCAAAATTTTTGCTGTATTTAGTCTATTCTAGCATCCTGAAGATAATTCCAGCATTAATTTCATTGTGCTTATGCTCATTTTGAAGATTTTGACATTTTCACCTTACGTGTACAATCAGGGTCTGAAAACGCGTTTAAAGCAATAAAAAGTTCATTTTGGCTCTCACACCTAAACTAAACGTTGTAGACTCAAAATTTTTGCTGTATTTAGTGTATTCTAGCATCCTGAAGATGATTCCAGCATTAATTTCATTGTGCTTATGCTCATTTTGAAGATTTTGACATTTTGACCTAAAGTGCACAATCAGGCTGAAAACGCATTTAAAGCAATAAAAAGTTCATTTTGGCTCTCACACCCAAACTAAACGACGTAGACTCAAAATTTTTGCTGTATTTAGTGTATTCTAGAATCCTGAAGATGATTCCAGCATTAATTTCATTGTGCTTATGCTCATTTTTAAGATTTTGACATTTTCACCTTAAGTGCACAATCAGGCTGAAAACGCATTTAAAGCCATAAAAAGTTCATTTTGGCTCTCACATCTAAACTAACCGTTGTAGACTCAAATTTTTTGCTGTATTTAGTGTATTCTAGCATCCTGAAGATGATTCCAGCATTAATTTCATTGTGCTTATGCTCATTTTGAAGATTTTGACATTTTCACCTTAAGTGTACAATCAGGGGCTGAAAACGCGTTTAAAGCAATAAAAAGTTCATTTTGGCTCTCACACCTAAACTAAACGTTGTAGACTCAAAATTTTTGCTGTATTCAGTGTATTCTAGCATCCTGAAGATGATTCCAGCATTAATTTCATCGTTCTTATGCTCATTTTGAAGATTTTGACATTTTCACCTTAAGTGTACAATCAGGGGCTGAAAACGCGTTTAAAGCAATAAAAAGTTCATTTTGGCTCTCACACCTAAACTAAACGTTGTAGACTCAAAATTTTTGCTGTATTCAGTGTATTCTAGCATCCTGAAGATGATTCCAGCATTAATTTCATCGTGCTTATGCTCATTTTTAAGATTTTGACATTTTCACCTAAAGTGCACAATCAGGCTGAAAACGCATTTAAAGCCATAAAAAGTTCATTTTGGCTCTCACATCTAAACTAAACGTTGTAGACTCAAAATTTTTGCTGTATTTAGTGTATTCTAGCATCCTGAAGATGATTCCAGCATTAATTTCATTGTGCTTATGCTCATTTTGAAGATTTTGACATTTTCACCTTAAGTGTACAATCAGGGGCTGAAAACGCGTTTAAAGCAATAAAAAGTTCATTTTGGCTCTCACACCTAAACTAAACGTTGTAGACTCAAAATTGTTGCTGTATTCAGTGTATTCTAGCATCCTGAAGATGATTCCAGCATTAATTTCATCGTGCTTATGCTCATTTTGAAGATTTTGACATTTTCACCTAAAGTGCACAATCAGGCTGAAAACGCATTTAAAGCAATAAAAAGTTCATTTTGGCTCACACACCTAAAATAAACGTTGTAGAGTCAAAATTTTTGCTGTATTTAGTGTATTCTAGCATCCTGAAGATGATTCCAGCATTAATTTCATTGTGCTTATGCTCATTTTGAAGATTTTGACATTTTCACCTTAAGTGTACAATCAGGGGCTGAAAACGCGTTTAAAGCAATAAAAAGTTCATTTTGGCTCTCACACCTAAACTAAACGTTGTAGACTCAAAATTTTTGCTGTATTTAGTGTATTCTAGAATCCTGAAGATGATTCCAGCATTAATTTCATTGTGCTTATGCTCATTTTTAAGATTTTGACATTTTCACCTAAAGTGCACAATCAGGCTGAAAACGCATTTAAAGCCATAAAAAGTTCATTTTGGCTCTCACATCTAAACTAACCGTTGTAGACTCAAATTTTTTGCTGTATTTAGTGTATTCTAGCATCCTGAAGATGATTCCAGCATTAATTTCATTGTGCTTATGCTCATTTTGAAGATTTTGACATTTTCACCTTAAGTGTACAATCAGGGGCTGAAAACGCGTTTAAAGCAATAAAAAGTTCATTTTGGCTCTCACACCTAAACTAAACGTTGTAGACTCAAAATTTTTGCTGTATTCAGTGTATTCTAGCATCCTGAAGATGATTCCAGCATTAATTTCATCGTTCTTATGCTCATTTTGAAGATTTTGACATTTTCACCTTAAGTGTACAATCAGGGGCTGAAAACGCGTTTAAAGCAATAAAAAGTTCATTTTGGCTCTCACACCTAAACTAAACGTTGTAGACTCAAAATTTTTGCTGTATTCAGTGTATTCTAGCATCCTGAAGATGATTCCAGCATTAATTTCATCGTGCTTATGCTCATTTTTAAGATTTTGACATTTTCACCTAAAG
Source organism: Vanacampus margaritifer (assembly GCF_051991255.1). Classification (NCBI taxonomy): domain Eukaryota; kingdom Metazoa; phylum Chordata; class Actinopteri; order Syngnathiformes; family Syngnathidae; genus Vanacampus; species Vanacampus margaritifer. The sequence goes on along the minus strand of NC_135438.1, from coordinate 28,231,793 downwards.
TGCACAATCAGGCTGAAAACGCATTTAAAGCCATAAAAAGTTCATTTTGGCTCTCACATCTAAACTAAACGTTGAAGACTCAAAATTTTTGCTGTATTTAGTGTATTCTAGCATCCTGAAGATGATTCCAGCATTAATTTCATTGTGCTTATGCTCATTTTGAAGATTTTGACATTTTCACCTTAAGTGTACAATCAGGGGCTGAAAACGCGTTTAAAGCAATAAAAAGTTCATTTTGGCTCTCACACCTAAACTAAACGTTGTAGACTCAAAATTTTTGCTGTATTCAGTGTATTCTAGCATCCTGAAGATGATTCCAGCATTAATTTCATCGTGCTTATGCTCATTTTGAAGATTTTGACATTTTCACCTAAAGTGCACAATCAGGCTGAAAACGCATTTAAAGCAATAAAAAGTTCATTTTGGCTCACACACCTAAAATAAACGTTGTAGAGTCAAAATTTTTGCTGTATTTAGTGTATTCTAGCATCCTGAAGATGATTCCAGCATTAATTTCATTGTGCTTATGCTCATTTTGAAGATTTTGACATTTTCACCTTAAGTGTACAATCAGGGGCTGAAAACGCGTTTAAAGCAATAAAAAGTTAATTTTGGCTCTCACACCTAAACTAAACGTTGTAGACTCAAAATTTTTGCTGTATTCAGTGTATTCTAGCATCCTGAAGATGATTCCAGCATTAATTTCATCGTGCTTATGCTCATTTTTAAGATTTTGACATTTTCACCTAAAGTGCACAATCAGGCTGAAAACGCATTTAAAGCCATAAAAAGTTCATTTTGGCTCTCACATCTAAACTAAACGTTGTAGACTCAAAATTTTTGCTGTATTTAGTGTATTCTAGCATCCTGAAGATGATTCCAGCATTAATTTCATTGTGCTTATGCTCATTTTGAAGATTTTGACATTTTCACCTTAAGTGTACAATCAGGGGCTGAAAACGCGTTTGAAGCAATAAAAAGTTCATTTTGGCTCTCACACCTAAACTAAACGTTGTAGACTCAAAATTGTTGCTGTATTCAGTGTATTCTAGCATCCTGAAGATGATTCCAGCATTAATTTCATCGTGCTTATGCTCATTTTGAAGATTTTGACATTTTCACCTAAAGTGCACAATCAGGCTGAAAACGCATTTAAAGCAATAAAAAGTTCATTTTGGCTCACACACCTAAAATAAACGTTGTAGAGTCAAAATTTTTGCTGTATTTAGTGTATTCTAGCATCCTGAAGATGATTCCAGCATTAATTTCATTGTGCTTATGCTCATTTTGAAGATTTTGACATTTTCACCTTAAGTGTACAATCAGGGGCTGAAAACGCGTTTAAAGCAATAAAAAGTTCATTTTGGCTCTCACACCTAAACTAAACGTAGACTCAAAATTTTTGCTGTATTTAGTGTATTCTAGCATCCTGAAGATGATTCCAGCATTAATTTCATTGTGCTTATGCTCATTTTGAAGATTTTGACATTTTCACCTTAAGTGTACAATCAGGGGCTGAAAACGCGTTTAAAGCAATAAAAAGTTCATTTTGGCTCTCACACCTAAACTAAACGTAGACTCAAAATTTTTGCTGTATTTAGTGTATTCTAGAATCCTGAAGATGATTCCAGCATTAATTTCATTGTGCTTATGCTCATTTTTAAGATTTTGACATTTTCACCTAAAGTGCACAATCAGGCTGAAAACGCATTTAAAGCCATAAAAAGTTCATTTTGGCTCACACACCTAAAATAAACGTTGTAGAGTCAAAAATTTTGCTGTATTTAGTGTATTCTAGCATCCTGAAGATGATTCCAGCATTAATTTCATTGTGCTTATGCTCATTTTGAAGATTTTGACATTTTCACCTTAAGTGTACAATCAGGGGCTGAAAACGCGTTTAAAGCAATAAAAAGTTCATTTTGGCTCTCACACCTAAACTAAACGTAGACTCAAAATTTTTGCTGTATTTAGTGTATTCTAGAATCCTGAAGATGATTCCAGCATTAATTTCATTGTGCTTATGCTCATTTTTAAGATTTTGACATTTTCACCTAAAGTGCACAATCAGGCTGAAAACGCATTTAAAGCCATAAAAAGTTCATTTTGGCTCTCACATCTAAACTAACCGTTGTAGACTCAAATTTTTTGCTGTATTTAGTGTATTCTAGCATCCTGAAGATGATTCCAGCATTAATTTCATTGTGCTTATGCTCATTTTTAAGATTTTGACATTTTCACCTAAAGTGCACAATCAGGCTGAAAACGCATTTAAAGCCATAAAAAGTTCATTTAGGCTCACACACCTAAAATAAACGTTGTAGAGTCAAAAATTTTGCTGTATTTAGTGTATTCTAGCATCCTGAAGATGATTCCAGCATTAATTTCATTGTGCTTATGCTCATTTTGAAGATTTTGACATTTTCACCTTAAGTGTACAATCAGGGGCTGAAAACGCGTTTAAAGCAATAAAAAGTTCATTTTGGCTCTCACACCTAAACTAAACGTAGACTCAAAATTTTTGCTGTATTTAGTGTATTCTAGAATCCTGAAGATGATTCCAGCATTAATTTCATTGTGCTTATGCTCATTTTTAAGATTTTGACATTTTCACCTAAAGTGCACAATCAGGCTGAAAACGCATTTAAAGCCATAAAAAGTTCATTTTGGCTCACACACCTAAAATAAACGTTGTAGAGTCAAAAATTTTGCTGTATTTAGTGTATTCTAGCATCCTGAAGATGATTCCAGCATTAATTTCATTGTGCTTATGCTCATTTTGAAGATTTTGACATTTTCACCTTAAGTGTACAATCAGGGGCTGAAAACGCGTTTAAAGCAATAAAAAGTTCATTTTGGCTCTCACACCTAAACTAAACGTAGACTCAAAATTTTTGCTGTATTTAGTGTATTCTAGAATCCTGAAGATGATTCCAGCATTAATTTCATTGTGCTTATGCTCATTTTTAAGATTTTGACATTTTCACCTAAAGTGCACAATCAGGCTGAAAACGCATTTAAAGCCATAAAAAGTTCATTTTGGCTCTCACATCTAAACTAACCGTTGTAGACTCAAATTTTTTGCTGTATTTAGTGTATTCTAGCATCCTGAAGATGATTCCAGCATTAATTTCATTGTGCTTATGCTCATTTTTAAGATTTTGACATTTTCACCTAAAGTGCACAATCAGGCTGAAAACGCATTTAAAGCCATAAAAAGTTCATTTAGGCTCACACACCTAAAATAAACGTTGTAGAGTCAAAAATTTTGCAGTATTTAGTGTATTCTAGCATCCTGAAGATGATTCCAGCATTAATTTCATTGTGCTTATGCTCATTTTGAAGATTTTGACATTTTCACCTTAAGTGTACAATCAGGGGCTGAAAACGCGTTTAAAGCAATAAAAAGTTCATTTTGGCTCTCACACCTAAACTAAACGTAGACTCAAAATTTTTGCTGTATTTAGTGTATTCTAGAATCCTGAAGATGATTCCAGCATTAATTTCATTGTGCTTATGCTCATTTTTAAGATTTTGACATTTTCACCTAAAGTGCACAATCAGGCTGAAAACGCATTTAAAGCCATAAAAAGTTCATTTTGGCTCACACACCTAAAATAAACGTTGTAGAGTCAAAAATTTTGCTGTATTTAGTGTATTCTAGCATCCTGAAGATGATTCCAGCATTAATTTCATTGTGCTTATGCTCATTTTGAAGATTTTGACATTTTCACCTTAAGTGTACAATCAGGGGCTGAAAACGCGTTTAAAGCAATAAAAAGTTCATTTTGGCTCTCACACCTAAACTAAACGTAGACTCAAAATTTTTGCTGTATTTAGTGTATTCTAGAATCCTGAAGATGATTCCAGCATTAATTTCATTGTGCTTATGCTCATTTTTAAGATTTTGACATTTTCACCTAAAGTGCACAATCAGGCTGAAAACGCATTTAAAGCCATAAAAAGTTCATTTTGGCTCACACACCTAAAATAAACGTTGTAGAGTCAAAAATTTTGCTGTATTTAGTGTATTCTAGCATCCTGAAGATGATTCCAGCATTAATTTCATTGTGCTTATGCTCATTTTGAAGATTTTGACATTTTCACCTTAAGTGTACAATCAGGGGCTGAAAACGCGTTTAAAGCAATAAAAAGTTCATTTTGGCTCTCACACCTAAACTAAACGTAGACTCAAAATTTTTGCTGTATTTAGTGTATTCTAGAATCCTGAAGATGATTCCAGCATTAATTTCATTGTGCTTATGCTCATTTTTAAGATTTTGACATTTTCACCTAAAGTGCACAATCAGGCTGAAAACGCATTTAAAGCCATAAAAAGTTCATTTTGGCTCTCACATCTAAACTAACCGTTGTAGACTCAAATTTTTTGCTGTATTTAGTGTATTCTAGCATCCTGAAGATGATTCCAGCATTAATTTCATTGTGCTTATGCTCATTTTGAAGATTTTGACATTTTCACCTTAAGTGTACAATCAGGGGCTGAAAACGCGTTTAAAGCAATAAAAAGTTCATTTTGGCTCTCACACCTAAACTAAACGTTGTAGACTCAAAATTTTTGCTGTATTCAGTGTATTCTAGCATCCTGAAGATGATTCCAGCATTAATTTCATCGTTCTTATGCTCATTTTGAAGATTTTGACATTTTCACCTTAAGTGTACAATCAGGGGCTGAAAACGCGTTTAAAGCAATAAAAAGTTCATTTTGGCTCTCACACCTAAACTAAACGTTGTAGACTCAAAATTTTTGCTGTATTCAGTGTATTCTAGCATCCTGAAGATGATTCCAGCATTAATTTCATCGTGCTTATGCTCATTTTTAAGATTTTGACATTTTCACCTAAAGTGCACAATCAGGCTGAAAACGCATTTAAAGCCATAAAAAGTTCATTTTGGCTCACACACCTAAAATAAACGTTGTAGAGTCAAAAATTTTGCTGTATTTAGTGTATTCTAGCATCCTGAAGATGATTCCAGCATTAATTTCATTGTGCTTATGCTCATTTTGAAGATTTTGACATTTTCACCTTAAGTGTACAATCAGGGGCTGAAAACGCGTTTAAAGCAATAAAAAGTTCATTTTGGCTCTCACACCTAAACTAAACGTAGACTCAAAATTTTTGCTGTATTTAGTGTATTCTAGAATCCTGAAGATGATTCCAGCATTAATTTCATTGTGCTTATGCTCATTTTTAAGATTTTGACATTTTCACCTAAAGTGCACAATCAGGCTGAAAACGCATTTAAAGCCATAAAAAGTTCATTTTGGCTCTCACATCTAAACTAACCGTTGTAGACTCAAATTTTTTGCTGTATTTAGTGTATTCTAGCATCCTGAAGATGATTCCAGCATTAATTTCATTGTGCTTATGCTCATTTTGAAGATTTTGACATTTTCACCTTAAGTGTACAATCAGGGGCTGAAAACGCGTTTAAAGCAATAAAAAGTTCATTTTGGCTCTCACACCTAAACTAAACGTTGTAGACTCAAAATTTTTGCTGTATTCAGTGTATTCTAGCATCCTGAAGATGATTCCAGCATTAATTTCATCGTTCTTATGCTCATTTTGAAGATTTTGACATTTTCACCTTAAGTGTACAATCAGGGGCTGAAAACGCGTTTAAAGCAATAAAAAGTTCATTTTGGCTCTCACACCTAAACTAAACGTTGTAGACTCAAAATTTTTGCTGTATTCAGTGTATTCTAGCATCCTGAAGATGATTCCAGCATTAATTTCATCGTGCTTATGCTCATTTTGAAGATTTTGACATTTTCACCTAAAGTGCACAATCAGGCTGAAATTGCATTTAAAGCAATAAAAAGTTCATTTTGGCTCACACACCTAAAATAAACGTTGTAGAGTCAAAATTTTTGCTGTATTTAGTGTATTCTAGCATCCTGAAGATGATTCCAGCATTAATTTCATTGTGCTTATGCTCATTTTGAAGATTTTGACATTTTCACCTTAAGTGTACAATCAGGGGCTGAAAACGCGTTTAAAGCAATAAAAAGTTCATTTTGGCTCTCACACCTAAACTAAACGTTGTAGACTCAAAATTTTTGCTGTATTTAGTGTATTCTAGCATCCTGAAGATGATTCCAGCATTAATTTCATTGTGCTTATGCTCATTTTTAAAATTTTGACATTTTCACCTAAAGTGCACAATCAGGCTGAAAACGCATTTAAAGCCATAAAAAGTTCATTTTGGCTCTCACACCTAAACTAAACGTTGTAGACTCAAAATTTTTGCTGTATTTAGTCTATTCTAGCATCCTGAAGATAATTCCAGCATTAATTTCATTGTGCTTATGCTCATTTTGAAGATTTTGACATTTTCACCTTACGTGTACAATCAGGGTCTGAAAACGCGTTTAAAGCAATAAAAAGTTCATTTTGGCTCTCACACCTAAACTAAACGTTGTAGACTCAAAATTTTTGCTGTATTTAGTGTATTCTAGCATCCTGAAGATGATTCCAGCATTAATTTCATTGTGCTTATGCTCATTTTGAAGATTTTGACATTTTGACCTAAAGTGCACAATCAGGCTGAAAACGCATTTAAAGCAATAAAAAGTTCATTTTGGCTCTCACACCCAAACTAAACGACGTAGACTCAAAATTTTTGCTGTATTTAGTGTATTCTAGAATCCTGAAGATGATTCCAGCATTAATTTCATTGTGCTTATGCTCATTTTTAAGATTTTGACATTTTCACCTTAAGTGCACAATCAGGCTGAAAACGCATTTAAAGCCATAAAAAGTTCATTTTGGCTCTCACATCTAAACTAACCGTTGTAGACTCAAATTTTTTGCTGTATTTAGTGTATTCTAGCATCCTGAAGATGATTCCAGCATTAATTTCATTGTGCTTATGCTCATTTTGAAGATTTTGACATTTTCACCTTAAGTGTACAATCAGGGGCTGAAAACGCGTTTAAAGCAATAAAAAGTTCATTTTGGCTCTCACACCTAAACTAAACGTTGTAGACTCAAAATTTTTGCTGTATTCAGTGTATTCTAGCATCCTGAAGATGATTCCAGCATTAATTTCATCGTTCTTATGCTCATTTTGAAGATTTTGACATTTTCACCTTAAGTGTACAATCAGGGGCTGAAAACGCGTTTAAAGCAATAAAAAGTTCATTTTGGCTCTCACACCTAAACTAAACGTTGTAGACTCAAAATTTTTGCTGTATTCAGTGTATTCTAGCATCCTGAAGATGATTCCAGCATTAATTTCATCGTGCTTATGCTCATTTTTAAGATTTTGACATTTTCACCTAAAGTGCACAATCAGGCTGAAAACGCATTTAAAGCCATAAAAAGTTCATTTTGGCTCTCACATCTAAACTAAACGTTGTAGACTCAAAATTTTTGCTGTATTTAGTGTATTCTAGCATCCTGAAGATGATTCCAGCATTAATTTCATTGTGCTTATGCTCATTTTGAAGATTTTGACATTTTCACCTTAAGTGTACAATCAGGGGCTGAAAACGCGTTTGAAGCAATAAAAAGTTCATTTTGGCTCTCACACCTAAACTAAACGTTGTAGACTCAAAATTGTTGCTGTATTCAGTGTATTCTAGCATCCTGAAGATGATTCCAGCATTAATTTCATCGTGCTTATGCTCATTTTGAAGATTTTGACATTTTCACCTAAAGTGCACAATCAGGCTGAAAACGCATTTAAAGCAATAAAAAGTTCATTTTGGCTCACACACCTAAAATAAACGTTGTAGAGTCAAAATTTTTGCTGTATTTAGTGTATTCTAGCATCCTGAAGATGATTCCAGCATTAATTTCATTGTGCTTATGCTCATTTTGAAGATTTTGACATTTTCACCTTAAGTGTACAATCAGGGGCTGAAAACGCGTTTAAAGCAATAAAAAGTTCATTTTGGCTCTCACACCTAAACTAAACGTAGACTCAAAATTTTTGCTGTATTTAGTGTATTCTAGCATCCTGAAGATGATTCCAGCATTAATTTCATTGTGCTTATGCTCATTTTGAAGATTTTGACATTTTCACCTTAAGTGTACAATCAGGGGCTGAAAACGCGTTTAAAGCAATAAAAAGTTCATTTTGGCTCTCACACCTAAACTAAACGTAGACTCAAAATTTTTGCTGTATTTAGTGTATTCTAGAATCCTGAAGATGATTCCAGCATTAATTTCATTGTGCTTATGCTCATTTTTAAGATTTTGACATTTTCACCTAAAGTGCACAATCAGGCTGAAAACGCATTTAAAGCCATAAAAAGTTCATTTTGGCTCACACACCTAAAATAAACGTTGTAGAGTCAAAAATTTTGCTGTATTTAGTGTATTCTAGCATCCTGAAGATGATTCCAGCATTAATTTCATTGTGCTTATGCTCATTTTGAAGATTTTGACATTTTCACCTTAAGTGTACAATCAGGGGCTGAAAACGCGTTTAAAGCAATAAAAAGTTCATTTTGGCTCTCACACCTAAACTAAACGTAGACTCAAAATTTTTGCTGTATTTAGTGTATTCTAGAATCCTGAAGATGATTCCAGCATTAATTTCATTGTGCTTATGCTCATTTTTAAGATTTTGACATTTTCACCTAAAGTGCACAATCAGGCTGAAAACGCATTTAAAGCCATAAAAAGTTCATTTTGGCTCACACACCTAAAATAAACGTTGTAGAGTCAAAAATTTTGCTGTATTTAGTGTATTCTAGCATCCTGAAGATGATTCCAGCATTAATTTCATTGTGCTTATGCTCATTTTGAAGATTTTGACATTTTCACCTTAAGTGTACAATCAGGGGCTGAAAACGCGTTTAAAGCAATAAAAAGTTCATTTTGGCTCTCACACCTAAACTAAACGTAGACTCAAAATTTTTGCTGTATTTAGTGTATTCTAGAATCCTGAAGATGATTCCAGCATTAATTTCATTGTGCTTATGCTCATTTTTAAGATTTTGACATTTTCACCTAAAGTGCACAATCAGGCTGAAAACGCATTTAAAGCCATAAAAAGTTCATTTTGGCTCTCACATCTAAACTAACCGTTGTAGACTCAAATTTTTTGCTGTATTTAGTGTATTCTAGCATCCTGAAGATGATTCCAGCATTAATTTCATTGTGCTTATGCTCATTTTGAAGATTTTGACATTTTCACCTTAAGTGTACAATCAGGGGCTGAAAACGCGTTTAAAGCAATAAAAAGTTCATTTTGGCTCTCACACCTAAACTAAACGTTGTAGACTCAAAATTTTTGCTGTATTCAGTGTATTCTAGCATCCTGAAGATGATTCCAGCATTAATTTCATCGTTCTTATGCTCATTTTGAAGATTTTGACATTTTCACCTTAAGTGTACAATCAGGGGCTGAAAACGCGTTTAAAGCAATAAAAAGTTCATTTTGGCTCTCACACCTAAACTAAACGTTGTAGACTCAAAATTTTTGCTGTATTCAGTGTATTCTAGCATCCTGAAGATGATTCCAGCATTAATTTCATCGTGCTTATGCTCATTTTTAAGATTTTGACATTTTCACCTAAAGTGCACAATCAGGCTGAAAACGCATTTAAAGCCATAAAAAGTTCATTTTGGCTCACACACCTAAACTAACCGTTGTAGACTCAAATTTTTTGCTGTATTTAGTGTATTCTAGCATCCTGAAGATGATTCCAGCATTAATTTCATTGTGCTTATGCTCATTTTGAAGATTTTGACATTTTCACCTTAAGTGTACAATCAGGGGCTGAAAACGCGTTTAAAGCAATAAAAAGTTCATTTTGGCTCTCACACCTAAACTAAACGTTGTAGACTCAAAATTTTTGCTGTATTCAGTGTATTCTAGCATCCTGAAGATGATTCCAGCATTAATTTCATCGTTCTTATGCTCATTTTGAAGATTTTGACATTTTCACCTGAAGTGTACAATCAGGGGCTGAAAACGCGTTTAAAGCAATAAAAAGTTCATTTTGGCTCTCACACCTAAACTAAACGTTGTAGACTCAAAATTTTTGCTGTATTCAGTGTATTCTAGCATCCTGAAGATGATTCCAGCATTAATTTCATCGTGCTTATGCTCATTTTTAAGATTTTGACATTTTCACCTAAAGTGCACAATCAGGCTGAAAACGCATTTAAAGCCATAAAAAGTTCATTTTGGCTCTCACATCTAAACTAAACGTTGAAGACTCAAAATTTTTGCTGTATTTAGTGTATTCTAGCATCCTGAAGATGATTCCAGCATTAATTTCATTGTGCTTATGCTCATTTTGAAGATTTTGACATTTTCACCTTAAGTGTACAATCAGGGGCTGAAAACGCGTTTAAAGCAATAAAAAGTTCATTTTGGCTCTCACACCTAAACTAAACGTTGTAGACTCAAAATTTTTGCTGTATTCAGTGTATTCTAGCATCCTGAAGATGATTCCAGCATTAATTTCATCGTGCTTATGCTCATTTTGAAGATTTTGACATTTTCACCTAAAGTGCACAATCAGGCTGAAAACGCATTTAAAGCAATAAAAAGTTCATTTTGGCTCACACACCTAAAATAAACGTTGTAGAGTCAAAATTTTTGCTGTATTTAGTGTATTCTAGCATCCTGAAGATGATTCCAGCATTAATTTCATTGTGCTTATGCTCATTTTGAAGATTTTGACATTTTCACCTTAAGTGTACAATCAGGGGCTGAAAACGCGTTTAAAGCAATAAAAAGTTCATTTTGGCTCTCACACCTAAACTAAACGTTGTAGACTCAAAATTTTTGCTGTATTTAGTGTATTCTAGCATCCTGAAGATGATTCCAGCATTAATTTCATTGTGCTTATGCTCATTTTTAAAATTTTGACATTTTCACCTAAAGTGCACAATCAGGCTGAAAACGCATTTAAAGCCATAAAAAGTTCATTTTGGCTCTCACACCTAAACTAAACGTTGTAGACTCAAAATTTTTGCTGTATTTAGTCTATTCTAGCATCCTGAAGATAATTCCAGCATTAATTTCATTGTGCTTATGCTCATTTTGAAGATTTTGACATTTTCACCTTACGTGTACAATCAGGGTCTGAAAACGCGTTTAAAGCAATAAAAAGTTCATTTTGGCTCTCACACCTAAACTAAACGTTGTAGACTCAAAATTTTTGCTGTATTTAGTGTATTCTAGCATCCTGAAGATGATTCCAGCATTAATTTCATTGTGCTTATGCTCATTTTGAAGATTTTGACATTTTGACCTAAAGTGCACAATCAGGCTGAAAACGCATTTAAAGCAATAAAAAGTTCATTTTGGCTCTCACACCCAAACTAAACGACGTAGACTCAAAATTTTTGCTGTATTTAGTGTATTCTAGAATCCTGAAGATGATTCCAGCATTAATTTCATTGTGCTTATGCTCATTTTTAAGATTTTGACATTTTCACCTTAAGTGTACAATCAGGGGCTGAAAACGCGTTTAAAGCAATAAAAAGTTCATTTTGGCTCTCACACCTAAACTAAACGTTGTAGACTCAAAATTTTTGCTGTATTCAGTGTATTCTAGCATCCTGAAGATGATTCCAGCATTAATTTCATCGAGCTTATGTTCATTTTGAAGATTTTGACATTTTCACCTTAAGTGTACAATCAGGGGCTGAAGACGCGTTTAAAGCAATAAAAAGTTCATTTTGGCTCTCACACCTAAACTAAACGTTGCAGACTCAAAATTTTTGCTGTATTCAGTGTATTCTAGCATCCTGAAGATGATTCCAGCATTAATTTCATCGTGCTTATGCTCATTTTTAAGATTTTGACATTTTCACCTAAAGTGCACAATCAGGCTAAAAACGCATTTAAAGCCATAAAATGTTCATTTTGGCTCTCACATCTAAACTAAACGTTGTAGACTCAAAATTTTTGCTGTATTTAGTGTATTCTAGCATCCTGAAGATGATTCCAGCATTAATTTCATTGTGCTTATGCTCATTTTGAAGATTTTGACATTTTCACCTTAAGTGTACAATCAGGGGCTGAAAACGCGTTTAAAGCAATAAAAAGTTCATTTTGGCTCTCACACCTAAACTAAACGTTGTAGACTCAAAATTTTTGCTGTATTCAGTGTATTCTAGCATCCTGAAGATGATTCCAGCATTAATTTCATCGTGCTTATGCTCATTTTGAAGATTTTGACATTTTCACCTAAAGTGCACAATCAGGCTGAAAACGCATTTAAAGCAATAAAAAGTTCATTTTGGCTCACACACCTAAAATAAACGTTGTAGAGTCAAAATTTTTGCTGTATTTAGTCTATTCTAGCATCCTGAAGATAATTCCAGCATTAATTTCATTGTGCTTATGCTCATTTTGAAGATTTTGACATTTTCACCTTACGTGTACAATCAGGGTCTGAAAACGCGTTTAAAGCAATAAAAAGTTCATTTTGGCTCTCACACCTAAACTAAACGTTGTAGACTCAAAATTTTTGCTGTATTTAGTGTATTCTAGCATCCTGAAGATGATTCCAGCATTAATTTCATTGTGCTTATGCTCATTTTGAAGATTTTGACATTTTGACCTAAAGTGCACAATCAGGCTGAAAACGCATTTAAAGCAATAAAAAGTTCATTTTGGCTCTCACACCCAAACTAAACGACGTAGACTCAAAATTTTTGCTGTATTTAGTGTATTCTAGAATCCTGAAGATGATTCCAGCATTAATTTCATTGTGCTTATGCTCATTTTTAAGATTTTGACATTTTCACCTTAAGTGTACAATCAGGGGCTGAAAACGCGTTTAAAGCAATAAAAAGTTCATTTTGGCTCTCACACCTAAACTAAACGTTGTAGACTCAAAATTTTTGCTGTATTCAGTGTATTCTAGCATCCTGAAGATGATTCCAGCATTAATTTCATCGAGCTTATGTTCATTTTGAAGATTTTGACATTTTCACCTTAAGTGTACAATCAGGGGCTGAAGACGCGTTTAAAGCAATAAAAAGTTCATTTTGGCTCTCACACCTAAACTAAACGTTGCAGACTCAAAATTTTTGCTGTATTCAGTGTATTCTAGCATCCTGAAGATGATTCCAGCATTAATTTCATCGTGCTTATGCTCATTTTTAAGATTTTGACATTTTCACCTAAAGTGCACAATCAGGCTAAAAACGCATTTAAAGCCATAAAATGTTCATTTTGGCTCTCACATCTAAACTAAACGTTGTAGACTCAAAATTTTTGCTGTATTTAGTGTATTCTAGCATCCTGAAGATGATTCCAGCATTAATTTCATTGTGCTTATGCTCATTTTGAAGATTTTGACATTTTCACCTTAAGTGTACAATCAGGGGCTGAAAACGCGTTTAAAGCAATAAAAAGTTCATTTTGGCTCTCACACCTAAACTAAACGTTGTAGACTCAAAATTTTTGCTGTATTCAGTGTATTCTAGCATCCTGAAGATGATTCCAGCATTAATTTCATCGTGCTTATGCTCATTTTGAAGATTTTGACATTTTCACCTAAAGTGCACAATCAGGCTGAAAACGCATTTAAAGCAATAAAAAGTTCATTTTGGCTCACACACCTAAAATAAACGTTGTAGAGTCAAAATTTTTGCTGTATTTAGTGTATTCTAGCATCCTGAAGATGATTCCAGCATTAATTTCATTGTGCTTATGCTCATTTTGAAGATTTTGACATTTTCACCTTAAGTGTACAATCAGGGGCTGAAAACGCGTTTAAAGCAATAAAAAGTTCATTTTGGCTCTCACACCGAAACTAAACGTTGTAGACTCAAAATTTTTGCTGTATTTAGTGTATTCTAGCATCCTGAAGATGATTCCAGCATTAATTTCATTGTGCTTATGCTCATTTTGAAGATTTTGACATTTTCACCTTACGTGTACAATCAGGGTCTGAAAACGCATTTAAAGCAATAAAAAGTTCATCTTGGCTCTCACACCTAAACTAAACGTTGTAGACTCAAAATTTTTGCTGTATTTAGTGTATTCTAGCATCCTGAAGATGATTCCACCATTAATTTCATTGTGCTTATGCTCATTTTGAAGATTTTGACATTTTGACCTAAAGTGCACAATCAGGCTGAAAACGCATTTAAAGCAATAAAAAGTTCATTTTGGCTCACACACCTAAAATAAACGTTGTAGAGTCAAAATTTTTGCTGTATTTAGTGTATTCTAGCATCCTGAAGATGATTCCAGCATTAATTTCATTGTGCTTATCCTCATTTTTAAGATTTTGACATTTTCACCTAAAGTGCACAATCAGGCTGAAAACGCATTTAAAGCCATAAAAAGTTCATTTTGGCTCACACACCTAAAATAAACGTTGTAGAGTCAAAAATTTTGGTGTATTTAGTGTATTCTAGCATCCTGAAGATGATTCCAGCATTAATTTCATTGTGCTTATGCTCATTTTGAAGATTTTGACATTTTGACCTAAAGTGCACAATCAGGCTGAAAACGCATTTAAAGCAATAAAAAGTTCATTTTGGCTCACACACCTAAAATAAACGTTGTAGACTGAAATTTTTTTGCTGTATTTAGTGTATTCTAGCATCCTGAAGATGATTCCAGCATTAATTTCATTGTGCTTATGCTCATTTTGAAGATTTTGACATTTTCACCTTAAGTGTACAATCAGGGGCTGAAAACGCGTTTAAAGCAATAAAAAGTTTATTTTGGCTCTCACACCTAAACTAAACGTTGTAGACTCAAAAATTTTGCTGTATTTAGTGTATTCTAGCATCCTGAAGATGATTCCAGCATTA